>NW_023416308.1:32923454-33580413 GCF_014176215.1 Rousettus aegyptiacus
ATATTTAACATTAAACGCCAAAAACCATTTGAGCCATAAAGACAACACTTTAGCCCCCTTTATTCATCTCACACATGGGGAACTTAGCCTTGAATGCAAGTGACTTCTTTACTGATGGGAACACTGTGAGGTAAGACAGTATGGAATGCTTGGAAAGATGGAAATACAAGTCTTTTGTGTTTATTTCCCCCACCATGCTTCAACTTTTTCTATTTTTTTTCCAGCTTATAGACACCTATGGAGGAGGGGGAGGGGTTGAAAATGCAAGGCTTATCCCACTCCTTCCTTGGCTCAGCCAAAGCCCTACAAAGCAAGTTAGTGTAGAGACAGCCAGAGTACAGCTCATCATAGAGCAGCTTATAGGGCCAGGAACTCCCAGCTGGCTGCTGAATAGCATCTCAGATATACCAAAGAGGTAAATTAAATACATTAATCTCAGTGAGAGTCACTATTGAGGCATTCGAGGCTGCACAGAAATTTCTAACAATTGGCCTCATTTGCTTCAATAACAACAACAACAACAACAAAATGGGGGGGGAGAGTTTGGGTGGGCATGGGCGGCTTTTTTTCTGCTCTCCTTCTCTAGATGAATAATCAAAATGAAGCTCCACATTGAGAATGTGTATTTCATTTTCTTCTATACTTGAAAGCAAATACATTTGTCATTTTCTCCTGTAATAAGACAAATCTTTCATCCGTTATTTATTTAAGAACATAAAGATGATGCTGGTGACACAAGACCCTGCAAGCTTCATTTCAGGCTCCTCTCAGCATAAAAAGGCAAATTTATTCTGCTCAAGATAGTTTTGTTCAGGAGACATGGCATTTGTTCTCTTAAACCCATGGAAGGTGCAGCTATATGGATCTATTTATGTTTTTATTTCTATTTTTCAATCATTTTATTTTTATTCATGGCCCTGGAAAAAACCCTTTTCTTAAGTTATACACCAATATTGACTATATGCTTTGTAAGAATTGAAAGTTCAGCATGAACTCAACCTAAAGTGCCTGATTTGGGGTCATTTTTCACGATTTAACAAGGAACACAGAATGACAGGAAAGAATATAAGACTAACGGTGAGAAGAGCTGAGCTTAGGCTTTAGCCGTGGTATGTAATTTTGAGTGAATCAGTTAATAGTAACAACTGCAACTCATCTTTACTTCATTATCCCATTTAAGCCTCAAGTAAATCCAACGGATTGTACTATTGCAAATTTCACTTCATATTTGAGGAAATGGTCTTAGGGAGGTTCAGTAAGTCATCTTTGAGCACACAGCTGGTACGTGAAGGAGCCAAGATTTGGACCCAGGTCAACAATTTAGAAACCCAAGTTCTTAGTAGCTATTTCACACTGCCTCAGGGTCTGAATTACTCTCTTAGGGATTTGGTGTTCCTCTTGCTAATATCTAATAACGGCTCTCTCCCATGAATCTTGGATAGAATCAACTCAGAAAATGCAAGTTCATTGGGAATTTTTAAAATAATATAAAGGCAAAGTATTATTATTATTGTAACAAGATAATGTGTTGGACTTACCAACCTAAATATTGGAAAACATCCCACAGTCAGATAACTTTTTAACTGTTTTCTCATGATATAGGGACAAAATACACTCCTGTGGCTATGGGTGTGCTTGTCCCAAAAATAATTTATGTGACACACTGAGTGTCCCTTAGGGGAGAGACTTAATTTTGAGGAGTTTGGAAGGTGGGGAAGAAAATAAAATAAGGATGAGATGGGGAAATTTCTCTCTCTGAAGCCAGAGGTCACTTTGTTTTGGACCCACAGCATAGACAGGATAGAAAAAATTAAAGTTGGTTAGAATGAGCTTTGTTAGGTCCTAGGAATCCAGGAAAAAAAAGAGAAAGTTGACCTAGTAATGACTTAGGTTACTCTAGGCTATCAGTGGCCTACTTATGTCTCCTTGACCCTCAACATTGCCATACACACCTGTAGGATCTTATGGCAAGTACTTCTGACTCTTTGCCTGAAGGCTTACTCTCAGGCCATTCCAGAGAGTGCCTTACCACAAAGGCCAAGGAGTTAACACTCCTAGGAGAAGCCCCAAGCAATGATGGATAAGACCTGAAGGATAAATTCACTCCTGGGTGGGACAACTGAGGATGCTATAAGTTGTCTCCCAGAGATCTTCTCAGGGATTGAAGCCAATATCCTCCACCATATCCTGCATAAGAACAGGCCCCTCACTTGGTTCCCTCTTGTTTCTTTCTTACATTCCCCCTTATCTTCCAGTGCTTCCTGAATTCACTTCTTACATAATGTATTTGTACTCAAATTCTTATGTCAGGCCTCCTTCTGGAAAAGCCTAAGCAAAGTAAGTGACAGGCTATTCTTATATTTGTAGTGAAGTGGTAAAAAGAAGTGTGACAATTTGCTCCCCAAACCAGAAGTGAGAAAGAGTTTGGAGACAATAAGGTAGTTGTTTAGGGCAGACAGGAAGAAGCAACACTGAACCTTTGCTTTTTGCTGCTGGCAGCTGGCAAGGTACAGCTTCCCACTGAAGAAACCAGCATCCAAGGCCAGGGCTCTGGGGACTATAGGTAATAAGAGTATGTACCCCCTACTGAACAGAGACTTTTGTTCATTTGGCAATGAATGGTTCTTCCAGGAGGAGGCTCAGAAGCAAAACCTGGACCTGGACTTCTTTCTAAACTGGGAATGTGTTCTCAAAACTATTTTTTTTTTTTGCATGGCACCAGTGTGATCTGCAAATATTTATTCCCTGATATTATGCAGCAAGATATAAAATATTATTAATAGTTTTAGTAATGTAGTTGTGTTTATTTTTAATCTCACACTTACTTATTTTAGGGGATATTTCTTCTTTTCAAATGAAAAAGAGAAAGAGAATAAGTTTTGGAGGGGGAGGATCATGGCTATGAAAAGTGACATTTTTCCAAGGCTTCACTTCTTACTTACCCGGATGCTCTGAAGGGGAGCCGCAACACGTGGGTATTAATTTAGTTCATTAACAAATGAGTTATGCAATTAGTTGATATACAATTAACTGGATTCATAATGTATATAGACCTATCTGGGTCAGCCTGCATCTGTATGACTGTAATGTGCCTAAATGAATATGCCATCAAAGGACATGCAGTACAATGGTGAATCATATTTGTCTGAGGTAGAGAATCATGCCTGCCAGCTGCCCAACATGCTGCAGATAAAGCCTTGGTCTGAGTTGGCAGGAGAAACAAAAGCAGCATAATGCAGGACCCCAAGTGGCACATTCTCTGTTGTAACAGCATTGTTCCTCTTGGATGAGCTTGGACAGAGATCAATAAATCCCAAATCCTTTTGAGTAGAAAGGATGAGCAATTGGATTTGAATGTGGATCTATCAATCAATCACTAACCAAGAGTGGTTCTGGCAGCACAAGATGAAAATCTCTTAGTACAACATAACCATTCCTTGGAACTTGCAATTTTGACTGACCCAGATGCAAAGTCAATCAAAATACTCAATCCTCTGATATCTAATTCCAAATGGAGAATGTAAGCCAATAAAACATGCGGTTGTAGTTTGTGGCTGTGACTAATTGATCAATGTCTAGGAATTTGTCTTACAGTCAAGGTTTTTGATGATCAAGTTAAGGTTGATATCAGCAATTCCCTGAGTCTGTGACTAAACTAGTGTGCATATATGCATGCAGGTGTATGCAGTATGAGTATGTTTCATCTACAGAGAAAAAGGAAAAGTAAGGAAATGTCAAAATTAAACTTAGTTAACTTTGTCTTTAAATTCTTCAAAATGTTTGATATTTGCAAGACTTTCTAAATAAGAATTTGTATTTAAATCAGATTCCTACATGATTCACATGTACATTCTGTTTCTGCCTGGGAAGCATGCCTGTAAAGCACTCCACATTCATGGGAATAAGCATTGTAATGAAATAGAACATCAAGGGTCTTCTAGTATGTGGAGGTCCTGTAAGATAAAATAACTCATAATTAGTATAAAGGTATTGAAATCACCATCACCGGACAGAGAATGTACTGGGTGTGGTCTCTGGTCTGTGCATCATCACTGATTTGCTACATAAACTACTTCGCCTCTCAGTGTCTTACTTATACAATGTGAAGGTTGGACCAGATTGTTAGTTCTCAGCCTGTATTACCTTCATCCATGAATATGGTAATGAGGAGAGGCAGAATAGCATGGTAGCTAAGAACATGAGATTGAAATTCAATGGTTCTTGGATCAGAACTAAGGTCGACATAAAAGGGTATGGGGTTGAAAATTTTATTTAATTTTTCTCAGCTTTAGTTTCTTCAACTATAAATTAAACACATTTTAAGTGTTTTCTGTCCTGGATTTTGACAAATATATTCCACATGACCCAAACTCAACCAAGACATAGAGCATTTCCATCAACCCACCATGCACTCTTACCCATGATGCTGCACTGGCATGCCAACCATATGCAATAGTGGGTAAGAGTGAATGATGGGTGGTGAAAGTGCTCTATATCTTAACTGAGGTGATATTCACACAGGAATATATTTCCAAAAGTGTACAACTCTTTTTAGATCAATTATAACTCAATAAAGCTGATTTTAAAACAAACAAACAAACAAACACCTTTAGGGATAACTGAGTTATTTAGCTCCTCTCTCTAAGAGCATGTTTCCCACTGTGATTCCTAGAGCACAAACTCAAATAGCAGAAGAGCAGGCAGAGGCAAATTGAAGTTTTAGCACATATGATGAGTATTTATGGCAAAGCCATTGAGACGAGACTATCCTTATGGTTAACCTTCTGGGGTTAGTAAGTGCTTTCTGAGTCATAATATTCAGCCTAAGGTACAAAGTCTCCTGTGACCCATGAATGAAAGTCAGTCTACTCCTCTTGTGGCAACCCTTTTTGGGTCAGATGCATCAGAAGATTCTAGGAGAGATAGGGAAAGGCAGAACCTCAGCCTTCCTCACAGACCTGACCTCTATCCTATAGCCAGCCACCTCAGAGGGGGAATGAGACAAGAGAGGCTCTCCCATCATAGTCTCCCAGAGCTCAGAGAATTAACTTAAAAATGAAAATGCTCATACATAAAAAAAAATTAATAAATAAAACAGCTACAGATTTAACCCCAAATGTCAAATGTAAAGAAATGAGCAAATTGCTAAAATGAGCTGAAACACAGCCTCAGGACTTCTTACCACAAGCTGTTAGTCTCTGACCTGCGTTTATGATCAGATCCAATTAGCAGGTGCTACCTTAAAATTATAGAGTTAAAAGGGTGCTGTAGAGATCAACTAGTCAAAGGATTTCAAACTATTTTTAGCCACCAAATATTTTCTCCAAAGCAAATTTTATGCAGCAATGTAAACCAATAAAAGAGATAATAGCATAGGTAATCTAATGGAAGCAGAGAGGGGGATTCAAGACCCAACAACCACCATTGCTATGACGATCTCTGAGGAATACAGTTAGATAAGCACTCAGTCTTGTTCAATGCCTTTATTCTATCAATTAGAAAACTGAGGCCCTGAGAAGCCACAGCTCTTCAGTTAAGCAGTGACAGAAGCAAGTCTAGAGAGCTCCTGACAACAACTAGAAATGCGTTTTCCATTATACAGAGCTGCCTCGACTAATAGCCCAGAAACCCATTACTCTGAGCCAAATGATTTGTTCCATTCTGAGCCACTCCATGGAGAATCCTGAGAGCTCCATACAGAAGTCAGCCAGACTAGATTTGCTTAGCAACCAGGGGCCATAATTCACTAAGCGTTCCTTTCCAGTCAGCTCCCTGATTTCGAGAATTTTATATTGCCTAGGTTAAAAGAAAAGGGGCCTAGAATAGGAAAGAAAGAAGAACAAGGAGCTCTTCTTGCTGGAATATGTAACTGACACAAAGTGGTGGTGAGGAAGGGGAGGTACGGGTGGGAGACAGGGGATAACAGAGAATGAAAGAGGCCTGACTGTGTCTGGTGACCCAGAACCACCTGAAGGACTGTCAGCCTCCCACAATCCCTCCCCCCGACATACTTCACATTCAAATAAACCACTAACATCTAGAATTCAGATTTCCTAAAAGTTGTGTGAAAACCACAATTACACTTTCTTCCTTTCCCAGAGACTTTTTTGAAGGGTTACTCCAAGAGTGCGTTCTGGGGTCAGAGTGGGAACTGAGCCAGGAGGTGCTTCAAACTGGTGCCTCCCATGGCAGCTCAGCCTAACTGGGAAATGTGGTGATTCTGCCACTTAAAACTGGTGGCCTCAGATTACCAACACTTTAGAGCTGGTCTAAGGGCTCTGTCTATATATATAGAACATCAAAGCTCCTGCCACTATTCTACCTTCCACCATTCCCAGTTCCTCATTTGACTTTAGGGTAGGTCCCAGGTGCTCTGGAAGGAAGAATAGTTCCTCTTAAATGAGTATCAGTATGTTCCTAATGCACCAATTCCTGGAATAGCCTTTGGTGTGCTCCAGTGTTTGAACCCTGGAAAATACTAAAGAGCTCCCAAGCTGATGCTGTCAGTCTGGGTGCTATGCACTCTGCACCTTAATCTCTAACCAAACCTCTACCAGCCAGCTACTGCCTGAGGTTGGTCTTTCTGTGGTCAGCTTTCCATGGTGCTGAGCTGAGAAGCAAAATGGACCCAAAATGGTCCTCTGAAAAGCTAAACAAACCCCCTTACTGTCAGAGAGGGATTTGGGCCTATGGAGGACCAAACCCTCAACTTTTAAAATTTTGCTATTCTGGTGGTTATCCTGGACCAATAGCTAATGAAAGTCGAAGACATTCCCAAAATATATTTCAAGATAACCTAGTCATGTTCTGAGGAGTATGGCTGAATTTACCCAAGTGTAGAATTTGATGGATCTCTTTACACCTTAAGTTCTTCATGGCTAATTAATTGGCTGATGGCAGAGATAGTGAAAACAGAAAATGCCCAGGTCTCCAGACGTGTGTTGTCCACTACAATGGCAGTAGCCACGTGTGGCTAGTGGCTACTATTCTGGGCAGCTCAGATGAAAGTATATCTCTATCACAGCAGAATTCCATTTGGTAGCACTGCACTAGACCTTTTGTTTACTCACTGATTTGTCTGCCATCAATAATACATAGCGAGTGCGCTAGGTATTCTGTCATGTCTTGGAATTAAAACGTCTAGTGGGGGAGGTTAAGGAAGGCTTCATAGAGGTGAAAACTTACCTCTCTTTCAAAGGTTGAGCAGTGGTTTTTGGTGGAATGGGGTTGGAGAAATAGGTGGTGCCTTCAGAAGAAAGAACTGACATCTGCATAATGACCACTCTCCCTCCTTTTGTTTCTCTGAACTCTGCTCTTGTTCAATTCTCAACACTTCTGCTGCATTCCTTTACTCAGTACCAACACTACTCTCCAAATTTCCATTGTAGAATAGTGTAAGACCTCTTCACAGGATTATTTTAAGTAACAAATAAATGACAGCACAGGGAGGTATATAGCACAATGTATGACACATATTAAAAGCTTAATAAATATTAGCTCATTTTTCTTATTTATTTATCATGTCCAAGGTTGAAGGGCCACTTTCTCCTGGGTTTTCTCTGTCCAGGCCCTGGCTATGTCTTGTGTTCCCCTCATGTTCCGCCTGTGTGCTTGGACAGAATGCTACGTTAATTGTAGCTATTTTCAGCCCACAGTGAAGCCTTCTTTTCTTTTTCTTGCTTTGTTTTGCAGCAGGTGGTTCTCATTATTGTGCAGTGAGGTGGTGGCAGTGGATGCACTTGCATGTGCATGTGATTCTCTAGCCACGTGTCTCATGCCCGAGGGATGTGGGAAAACTCTACTGTGCAGCTTGGGATCTTTCCTTGCTCATCTTCCCCTGAAATGCAACCTAGTGAAAGGGAGAGGCCAAGGGCGTTGGAAGCAAGGCCAGGATTCTTGAGTCTCAGCTCTGTTACTTCTCAGCAACCTAACCTTGGAAAGTTCCTTATTCTCTGTGCACCTCAGTTTTCTCATCTATTAAATGGATCTGATTCTATTCAACTTATAGGGCCACCGTAAGGAGTGCTATGATGGCATACAGGTAGGCATTTATTACAGACTGAAACATTTATTCAGTGTTGGTTCTATTTCCCTTCTGCTGTTAAGAATTCAAAAATTCTAGTGTAGAGCAGCAGCTCTCAAGAGATAATTTTGTTTATTCAATAGTCATGTACTCCTCACATACTACATGTGGACACTTTCGGTGAGTGGTTCTTTGGTTCTGGCACAAATCTATGAGAGAGAAATTACCATCCCAATATGAAGGTAAAAGATTGAGAATCAGCAGGCATTCTTCTAAAGTCACAGAGCCAATGGTGACAGAGCTGGGAGTCCATTTTCAGCCTATCTGTAAAATCATTCCTTCAGGCCCTTCTGTGCCCAATCTACTGCTGCTTCATGAGGTAGAAAAAGAGCCAGGGGATAGATGAGTTTCTCTCCTGTAGGTATGTATGTGCATTCTACACTAACATTATGAGGGAGCAGGCATGTGTGTCCATTCCATACTACTGTCACAGTGGAGTAGAAAAGGACCCTTGGGGTCAGAGACAAGCACTCATGGAAAACACCTGGGCAGGACCACTGCAAACTTTTTGTCCATGAACCCTTTACAGGGCCAAATGCTTGGGCCTTTTTGCAAGATGGAACTAAGACTCAGGGAGCAGCCTGGGTTCTGAGCACTGGACAAATTGACTTCACACAAACAAAATGATCTGATATGAATAGTGATTAGGAAGTAGAGCCTCATGTCACCATTTCCTCTTGGCTGCCCTAGTTAGACACCCAATTGTTTCCCAGGGTCTCAATCCCACTTCGTCATGCAGATTAAACTACTGATTCACTTGTCCCTCCTGAATCAGCAGAACTAGAAGAAATGCTCCCCACAGAGATTCTTGCCCCCAGCTCTGGTCCTGGAGAGTGGCGATGCCATACTCTATATTTAAAGCACAGGTCCCAAAAGCCCCACTCTCAGGTTTTATACATAGTGCTTTTGTCTGATTTCCACTCACTCGGTGCACATCCTATACAGCATACCACCCAGACACAGTGCAATGGTCTATGTTCCAATTTGTGAGGTGCTGAGACCAAAACCTAACTTATCTTTGGATAAAGATATAGAGATAATCTTTATGAATTAAGAGTTTAGGGCAGGTGGCAGTTTAGCAGTGAGGTGAGATACAAGCACAAATCAATATGGTCTGTTTGCGTTTATCGTGCTCGGGCATCCTATGTGACGTAAATAGTGTGGACCTATTACATTTTTAATACTGACAGTTATCTGTTCCTTTAATAACTCTAAGAAATAATGAAATAGAGATTATTATCTTTATTTTCCAGATAAGAAAACAGATGGAGGGCAGTCTTCATTCAGCTAGTTTACTGTGAGGCCAGGACTAAAGTACAGTGACCAGTCCCCATTTATTTCTTCATTTAACAACTATCTACTGGGTTCCTGGGTACCAAATAGGCTATAACAGTGAGAGAAAAACACACACACATGAATCCATTTCTTACAATAGAGCTGGACAAGGCAGACAATGCACATAATTAAAAAGTAAATGGTATATTATGTGAGAAAGGGAAAGGGTCCGCAATGGGTTGGGGAAAGGGTGCTCACTGCAGCTTAGCGAATGTAAGCAAAGACTGAGGAAACAGGAGGTGAGGAATGCCCTGATGCAACTCGGAATTTTTCCAGTTCACATTTCCAACCTGAACCACAAGTTGTGCCCAGGAACACTGTCTGCAAAGATGAATGGGCAACTCGTCAGAAGCTGAGACTTTCTTGGCTTGCCCCCACCAGCAGTTGGTGTCACCTTGCCGGAGGGTTGCTTCTGAAGAATAGAGGCCAGAGCTGAGCATAGGCGCTGTCCCTTCTTGTCAGGGATCTCATTCCAGGACACTGAAACCAAAAGGATGTGTGTGTCACCACAAGAAAATCTTAATGAGAACTAGAAATGGAAACAGTGGGGGTGAGGTTTTAATTAGCAGAGAGGAAAATGAGAGTAGAGGGGCTGCCCATTTTCGTCTTGAGCACAGTAATCAAAGCCGGGTCACCACCAGCCCAGTGTGTTCTTGCTCCCCACTTCTGAATAACTCCTTCAGCAAAGGCACCTTGCAGTGCCGTCTCCCTCCTGTCACACTCACTCCCACCTCCTGGGTATCTGGTCCTTTTCTGTCTCTTGACACCAAGATGCTCAAATTTCATAACCTCTTCTCAGTGCCTTTGGGCTCCATCAGTCCAAACTGTATTTCACTCTTTTTTTTTGTCTTTTTTTTGTCTCCAGTTCCCTCTCCACATGCCCAATCCCTCTTTCCTACTCTCCTTTCCTATGTGAAGCCAGGCTTGTAGCCTGTCGCCCATTTATCAATGCATTCAAACTATAACTCAGGTATTGATCTGTGTTTGTTGTTTTTTTTTTTTCCTGTAAACTCAGGCTGTAAAGGTTTCATTAGCCAGCCTCACAGTCATTACATCAAGTAATAAGAAACATCCATCTTCCTCGGGCTTCACTTCTGCACCCAATGGGGATCGGTTTGGGGAGCGTTAATCAAGCTATGAAAATCATTGGCAGCTCATTCCCTTATGATGAAAAAGGTGGTTTGCAGCCTCACTGGGGAGCGGAGGCCTGACACCTTAGATACCTACAGCAATTATGGGCTGTGTGGTTTCCTGCTTAGGGAGACTAGTCTTTGCCTAATGCCTGTATGCAAATCACATTCTTTGCTTTAATGTGATTCTCTGAGTCAAGTCGTGTGCGATGAGAACAAGGCATGGACATAGCTGAGCTTCCCTGCCAATGTCTGTGAGCAGAAGTGAGGATTGTCAGTTATCGTCATGGATATCTCCCAAAGCCAGACCTGGACAGGGATGGTTTGAGAAGCTACCAAAATGGTGTCATATGTGCGGTGGGAGTTCAAACATCACTAACTTGTCCACCTACTCGGGTCCTTCCACCCAGCCTTCCAGGTGGAGCTCGATTCTTCAAAGGTCATTCCAGCTGCTTTGTGGTTAGTGGAAGCAGCAACCAACAGTGCAGAGACAACAGAAACAGGAACGCCAGTTAGGATATTTCAGTATCTTAGGTCAGTGGTGGAGATGGCCAGGGCCAGAGTAGCAGGAGCAGTGATGCTGGGAAAGGCTAGAAGATATACTGGATAACTTAGTGACATATGTCTAGTTCCACTGTAGCTGTCTGAGGTAAGTATTATCAACTCATTTCCAGTTGAGGAAACTGAGGTGCAAAGAGTTTGAGAAACTGATCTCCGCTCACAAATCTTCCAAACTGGCCTTCCCTCCAGATTACAACTTGGGCAGTGTTTTCTCTACAGCCATGATACAAGCATTTATTTGGTAGGAAAAGTTGGACAGAGCTGCTGAAAGAAATAGAGGTGAATGTCTATTGTGAACAGAGCCAAGAACAATCTAAATTTCCTTATTAACTATCCATAGCTAACACATTGATCTGCTCCCTGCAGATATGTTTCCCGTATTCTTCCCTTTTTGACTTATGCTTTATCGTTTATTACTCATGTCTTTGAAATACCTCAAACAGCAGAAAAGAGAACTTCTTACCCCCAGGCAGTCAGAGGGGGGCCTGAAGCAGCACACAATAAACATGAAAGTATTTGGAAGTCACCTGTTTTACGTTAAAATTTTATATAAATGTTGCACCCTGCTTCATAATGTATCCATGTTTATTTTAATGTTTAAAACTGTGTTTTAAATTGTAGTCAAGCATTACTACTTGAAGGCACAGAAATTTTAAAAAAAACTTTATTTTCCCGAGTCATCTATCATAATATTATGGGTACTTTACATTGTCACCTACTATGTTTCAGGCATGGTTCTGAGTATTTTACTTGAATGACCTCATTGTGAGGTTTTATTATTGTCACTTACAGATGAGGCTCTGGGTGCTCAAAGGAAGAAATGCCCAATGAAACACAGTATGTGGCAGAGTCAGGATTCGAGCCTAAATATGTCTATCTCAACATCTATATATGAAGCTCGTGCTGTACACCTTCAGCAGTTTTGGAGCCCATCTTGGAAAGCAGACCTAGACGGTGTCTGAAAGTTCACGTGGAAAAATATCATTATTCATGGTCTGGGTGGTCTGCCACAAAGCAAATTTGGTCTTCAGTTTTGGGGACTTTGAGGGAGAAGGATGACAGAGGGGAGCCTAAGAAGAAGAAGCTAATATAATTCTGGGAATGGCCCCTAAGAATGGTAGCTGGCAGGTCAGCAGCCTTGTCTAAAGATCTCATTAAGGCTCAGGTTGGTGTGTAGGTAGTGGATGGCTGGGCCCAGGCTTTCTAGGAAGAGATGTCCATCTACTAGCAGTTGGAACCATCTTGGTACTAAGGAACTGAGGTTCGTTTTCAGCCTTTGCTGGAGAAGATTGATGAGAAACAGCAGGTGCAAAACTCAGCTAAATAGATGATGGTTCAGAAAAGAACATTAGCTTCAAGGGGGAAACCAAGAAATCCAACCTTCCAAATTTAACTGCATGCTGAAGTTGTTGAGATGAGGAAGAGGCTGCAACTTGGTGGGCATCTGAGAGGTGCTGGTCTATCTCCAGTCCATCACCACAAGGTCTCTGCAGACCCCACCAGCCAACATGTCTGAGCTTGCTGTCTCATTGCCTTCTCTGGTCAGTTATGGTTTAGGAGGTGGGGAGGGCAGAATGCAGTAAGGTTAGGAAATGTGGTGGCTACAGTTGAGAGATGCTTAGAAAGACAACTAATATTACCCACAAATTTTCTCCTGTTTATAGCAGAGAAGGGATCTAACAGAGCCTTCTCTTTAACTTTTCAAGGATTAAAATCCAATTCCCCGTATCCAGCCCTTCTGCGATTCTAACTTACATTATATTATGTTACTGTGGTAGTTCAATCCTTGTTTGTATTTCTGACAAAGTGAAATGGCCTGGGACTAGTCTCCACATAACAGCCTTTCAATGTTAAATACTTATTTTTTTTACGATAGAAAGAATCATGCCTAAAACCTATAAGGTAATTTAGCTATCCTCTACTTCTTCTCCCAAAGTTCAAAACTGCATTCATGAGGTAAAACTGGAGCTAGACACAAGATAGAGGGGAGCATATTTGAGTGGTCTCTCTTTTTCTGAAAGATCTCTTGGCATTTTGCCACCTCTTATTCCCTGTTCTTCTCCAGGCTAGGGGAAAATCCAGTCTGGGTCATTTTCACTCAATGTAAAAAGAGGCCAATTTCAGGCAAAGAGAGGAATGAATTCATTTGCAACCTCAGAGCTAGAAGTACAGTTTCATTACAAATCCAAAACCAGTTAAGAGATAGGAAGCAAAGACTAAGGGTAAATTGTCAATCTGGAGCATTGGGGAACTTATGAAAGGGACATTTGCAATATGTTAAAAGGCATTCATTTCGTTGGGAAACAGGGGTACCTGGTTTGAGAAGGGATGGAGAAAGAGTGGGAGGGAAGAGAAATTTCTACTAAATCACATAGTAACTTCTTATTAATTAACACTATTGAGTTCATCTCCCATGCCAGACACTGTACTAAGATTTTGCTTACGTTTCATGTGACTTGACATTGCAAAAGCATGATGAGGTAAGAATTTTTTTTCTGTTTTATAAATTGAAGAAAGTGAAATTCAAAAGATGAGTGAATTGCCCAAAATTACACAACTAAAATGTGCTAGAATTAGGACTTCAAATCAGGTATGTGTAACTACAAATCCCTTAGTCTTAAACATTACATTTTATTGTTTCTTTATAGTACCTGTAATAACTTAGCTATTGTTGTCTTGAGTTGATAGTTAAACCTTACATTATTTCAAATTTTGCATATGAACAGCTTAGGTTTCTTACCTGGTTATGACTTCCATTAGGAAGAGACAGTTTTATGCTTCTCTAATATCCCCCAAATGAAAAAATGCCCTCAACACAATAATTTGCTTTTTCATAGTACTGTGTATTCTTCAAAAACATTTCTGCATGTATCTATTTCCTCGCTCTATCCTTATGAGAGGAATAAATTATTACTGTATCTAATTTACAGGTAAAGCAGGGGCACAAGGATTTTTACAAAGTCCCTCAATTAGTAAATGGAAGGAAAGGACATGACTTTCTTGTTTATTTTACTTCTAGTCTAATGTCCTTTTGTATCAGGCACTATTAACTTCTTCCTTTTCCCAGCTAGCAGGCAGAACCTCACCCCACATTTGCTTAAGAATCAGAAGGGATCTTTTGATTTTAGGAAACACAAGGTCAGCCACTAATCCAGGTGTGGGCAATAATCTCATTTTAGTGATGAGATGTAAGTGAGGAGGGTCTTCCTCTATCATAAGAGACATACCTTGTGCAGCTCTGTGTTTTCTAACTGGAATGCAGGACTTAATTCTTGGTAATGGTGCAGCCATCTTATGACCATGAAGAAATAAGTTAAATTGCAGACGTGCTGGCTTGAACTCTAACATCACTGAGCTGATAAACCAACATGAGCCACTACCTACTATCACATCTTTGTTTTAATAAAACATAAGATAAACTTCTGTTACTTATACGAAAAGAGTTCCTACTGATTCCACTTTTCTACTGTATCAGCGAAATGGTACTCATAGATATGGATTTGGAAGAAGATGATCTATAAATATACTTTGTACAGCACGGCCAGTAAACAAATCTACTATATGAATTAACATTTCATCATTGTTACTATTGTATTTTAAATACTTATTGATATAATTTTGTACTTACATTTGAATTCCTAGAACCTAACTCTCCACAATGAAGAGTGAATCTTCTTTACTGAGAATAAAGGCTCTTCTGAATCAATTGATACTAACCAGGTGCTAAGCATGTAATAGGAATTGTTAGCGTAGGCAAGTCTTTCTCTGCTTTAGTTTTCTTTTCTGTCTAATAACATAACAATGTCCATTCTCTGGGCTCAGAGGTTAGTGTGAAGATGAAATAAAGACAGGAGAGAAAATTAATAGAACAATGGGGAGCAGAACTCAACACTTAAGATGATTATTATTTCATGCATTGTATTTGGTATTTTAACTGTTAAATCTCATTAACTGACAATCTTACAATGTAAGTATTTTCCTCTCTGAACACTGATGGACATGTTGGGGTATACCAGGGTAATACTGAGATATCTCAACTAATTCTGCACCCACTAAAGATTTGAGGTGGGTTGTTTGGACCTGGCACCCTTCCTTGTCACCCACAAGAGCTTCAAAATAGAAAGATTTTGATGGCCAGGGTACCAGTTTATAGGAAGCAAAATCAATAGAATTGATATCTTGGATGGACCAAATGGGAATCTTCTAATCTTTAGGGTGATAGTATGTTGAATTATAGGCATAAAAGGAATTTGAAGGAAAATGAGCTTCACCCCTAGCTCTGTACAGTTGACTGTCCCATAGAAACCAGAATCTGGCTCTCTCCAGTCTAAGGACAACAATGTTTGGCCAGAGTAAGCTGTAACATTTGCCAGGCACAAGCAGAGAAAGGATTGTTCAAAGTGCAGAGAGAAAACAAATTCAGATAAAACAGTATGAGGAGCAACCTTCCAGAGGAATGGCAGTAAGAAACGAGCTCATTTAGAATTCCCATATCTAACTTCCCACACTCATCTACTTCCCAGATTCAATATGTCTTTGAATCAATGCCTGAACCATTGATAAAAGAGTGCTTAAATGTTCCCCAGGGAGCATTACAGAGATAATTCATAGATGAATAAGATATGGTCCCTGCCTTCAAGATCTCAGTGCCAGTATAGAAGTTCGAAACTGTAAATCCATAAACACCAAATGTGACAAACATGCCACTAATTTTATGATTGGTAGCTGTAATTTATGAACTTTGTCTACTCCTTAACTTTACTCAATAAAGTCCTTCTAAAAGACAAAGATAAAGTTTGTTTTAAATAAGAAATGGAAACATGAAGTTGTTCGAATGAGGCATACGACTACTGAAATTTAGGTAATGTATATAAAGCATTCGATACATTGCTTATGATATAAGAAGGAGAAAAATGGGATTAAAAAGTTGAAGTTCCAGAACTAGTTTGCCTGAGTTCAATCCTGCCTTCTCCATTTACTAGTTGTATGACCATTGTCAAATCATTGGGCCTCCGTGTATGGTGATTTTATAACACATAAAATAGAATAATAATTGAAATTACTTAATGAGTTGTAAAGAGGATCAAGAGAGTTAACGTGTGATGTTCTTAAAATGTGCCTTACGCATGGTAAGAACTCAGTAAATTTTAGCCATTAATAGGAGTTGCTCCTTATATGGCAAGTAGTTATAGCAGTTATAGTAACAGTAAGTTGGAGTTAGGAACGCAGAAATGGATTCAACTGGAAGGTGACTGATTATCTGTTCGGAAGACCCAGAAAGTGGGAAGTAACACGGACTGTGGGAACACTATGTTGTGGATGGAAATTGATGTAATTTGATGAAGACTTGAAAAACTCTTAAAATTCTCAATTCCTCTTAATGCATTGTCCAAGGCAAGTACCTGTGCTCCCAAAAAAACTCCAGAAAAAAATAAAAGGTGGGGGAGGGGGAGGAAAATAAATGGAAAACCTTTGTGAAGGATGTAATTTACTGAATCTCTCCAATTTCAACATTAAGTTAAGGTGAATTTGGGATAGGGCAAGTACTCTGATATAATCTGAAGTGACTTTTTTGTTTGATATAAAGCCATAGAAAATGCACAGGGACAGTTTAAAGAAGAAGCAAGGTGAGTGAGCTGCATTAAAATGGGAATAAAAAATAACCCAGAAAATGCTATTTATTGTAAAAATTGCTGGCATGCTTAGAGCTGCTTTGATCATCTTTGCCTCAAAGAAAGCAGAGCCAACAAAGTGAAGTTTCAGAAAAGGACAGCAAAATGATCAGAAGCATAATGGGTGAAAGGAGGTCTTTATCTCTAGAAGGAAAGAAACAATTGGAAAAAAATTCTTTGGCTTAATAGAGATCTATTGGATAATGAATGGTGAGTAGCGGCCATTCAGGTGCTGCCCTCTTCCCCTGCCCCAAATCACAAGAATGAGAAGGAATTTGAAAGGACTGAAAATAGATAAATGGCCATCATATGTTTAAAGCCTCAACTGGGAAAACTGGCAGCCTCGGGGCATTTTTGAAGCAAACAATAGAATGACTTTCTAAGAAGATCAAAAGTTCTGCTCTTGCCCAATAGCAACTCATCATCCAGGGGTGTTTGCTGAAAAACAGAGGGGCAATAGCCCACATTAGACCCTCTGCAACAGAGAAAGTCCTCCCTGTGGCTGTCCACAGGGAAGTCTGTTGAAATGGAGGCACAGGAGAAAAAAGAAGAAATGAATTTATTTCCCCTTTAGAACTCTGATAATGCAATGGGGTAGAATTGAGGAGACATTTTCAAATTTCAGGAAATATGAGGCAAATTTTTCTACCCTCTATGTCCCCACCCCACTTAGTCAAGGAAGAAAGAATTCCATCTTGTCCATAGCCACTCAAAGTTGATCCAGAACCAGCTACATCACCTCTCCAGAAAACTTGTTAAAAATGAAGAATTTTAGCCCTATCTCAGACCCCAGAATCAGAATCTGCCCTGTAACAAAATTCACTGGTGATTTGCAGGTGTATCAAAGTGTGAGAGTTCACTAGGAAATTCAGAGAAGAGACTAGATGTGCCTCAACTTCAGCTATGCCACTCACTCACTATGGGAACAGCCAGTTCTTATCTTCATAAGCTTCTATGTCTTCATACAAAAACTCGAAACTGAACTTCTATGAGTATTAAGTTAGATAGCGCATTTAAAGCATTTGGAAATACATCTGACATGTAACAATAAAAATTCAAAAACTTTGTATAGTGAATATGTAGACTGTTATTGATATATATAATCATCCAACCACAAAGAAATAGGAAGAGAGATTCAAGAACATGCTATAATGTTAAAAGAATAGAAAACTGTACAAGCAATAAGAAAAAGACCTTTAAAGACACTAATTCAACACCCCAACTATGAGTGAGATATGTGGGAGACAGAACAGAAAACTTGCTGCATTGATCCAGAGTGTGTAAATGGCTTTATATAAAGCCTAGCTGTGAACAGGCTCAAAGGACAAGTAAATAGGTTACAAGTTAATTAAGAAAAACAATACACGGCTTTTGTGTGTCTATCTGTGCATTTTTTCTTGCTTATTAATCAACATTTTTGTATTGTTTGATTTGTTCCTGAAGTTATTAATTAGAATAAGTTGCTTTATATTATTCTAGAAAAGTCTTATTTTATTTTTTAAAAATTACTGCATAGTAATCACCTAGAATTTTTCACCAAAGCAAGATTCAGTCTGAGACTTAAGTTATTCCTGTAATAGTTACACCATCCCAATATTATCAGAAAGGAATAACTCAGTAATGGTGATAGTAAAATTGAGAAAAACATAGATTTTCATCAGTTTCAGATGCCCAAAATACTAAAAAAAAAAAAGGATGTATCACAATAATAGGAATGACATAAGTCATTCCTAGAGTTCACATTAAGTAAAATTCTGGGAAAAATGCAACTCGAGTTTGGAGGTAGAGCAATCATGTAGAGTAGAGCCAGTCTCTAGTTGTACCTGTGCCCACTGCCTGAACTGGGCAGCTGAGTATTTCATCTATGATGGAGTTATCGCAGTCTCTTAACTCGTGAGCTCATCATTTAAACACACTTTGACGGTCCTTCCATCCTTATTCTTCATCTAATTAATAGATGGGTAATAAACAGCTGCCTTTTATTCACAGACAGGTATATACCCTTGTCAAAGATCTTGGCCAAATCATCTGGATTGTCTCTAATAACAATGTTATTGACCCTCTGCATTAGCTTCAGCTTATAAAACATCTTTGTTTGATATTTGGTCAATATTTTTATGAGAGCTAGAAACATTTATTATAGACTCTAGGATACTAAAAGGGTCCTGAAACACAATGTTATCATTCATGCTGGAGGCTCAGCTGAAACCACAGATACATTGTACCCTGCTTTGTCATGATCCAGAAAGAGAGAACTGTGGTCCTGAGCTATCACTGAGACTTTCTAGAATATTTCCCCCAAGGAATATATTCAGACCTACGATAGGAAATCATGGATTTCTAAATGTGTGTGGTTCAATAACTTTCTAAGCAGAATGGCTACATCGTTGAATTTTGCAGCTAACTTGCATACTCTGGTACTAAATTATGTATTTTATCAATATGCAGATATGCAGAAGGACAAATGCAAGAATAATTTAACTGGTCATGACTGTGGATTAACCAATGAAAACCTTAAAAATAGTCAAGAACTTATATTGAAAGTATTATAGAATAAATAAATGTTATTTATTGCATAAAAAGATGTGAAGTGTTCCCTATTACCATGCTTAGTAATCCTGGAATTAGGAGGGATCTAGGAAGGTAAGTAGACAAGATAGCCCCTTGAGAGTTTACTCCCAGAAAAATGAACAAATACCTTCTATGTGTTCATTCAAATTTTCTTTGAACTAAGGAGAAGACTTAAAACATACTTGGACTTTTCAGAAGGCAGAAATTTTGAGTTCTAGTAGTTCACATTTGGTCCAAATCCATTTTCCTATATCACAAATGCCACTCTAAAAAGCTGTCAAAGCTATAAAATTTTATGGAATTTGTGTATTCTGTAACCTGTGGGCTAGAATGTAATTTTGATATCCTTCCCTCCTTCAGCCTAGAACTCTCAACACATAGCTCATATTTTTCAACTGTCTACCATAAGTTTACATTTGGATTGTCTTATATCATCCAATGTTTCATAACTTTAAAATATAACTCATAATCAGCCCCACCTCCTTCCTCTATGGGTCCATATTACAAATACCTCAAGCCTGCTCCCAGTGACTGACTCTGTTATCAGCAGTACCACACATGCAATCTAAAAATGTTTGCAGTTTTTGATCCATCGTACCTTTTTATTGAATCTAATTTATTATACTGGGAAATATTTCTTTTTCTGAATTGTCCATTACAGTTATTATTACCCTCTATTACCAACATTTCTTTACTTATTCACTTATTTAACATTTTTCTGGCATCGATTATGCTACAGGTCTCAGTCAACAACTTTGAAAGACTAGACCCTGGGAGTGGGAAAGACCCAGAAAGTAGCTTTGTAAACTGAAGTCTTGACTTTTGTTAATTTACTCTCTGATGAGATTGATTTGATCTGTTTCTATTCTTGTTGGCTTCCGGAGAGTAAAATGAACTACAGAAAGATCATCCAGAGCCTCCCAAATTATTTAAATACAAATTCTAGTATTAAAAAAGAAAACTGTGAGACATATTAAAAGACAAAACCAAAAGGAAAACAGGCACAGATAATCAGATTTGGGTTCTCACAACTGAATTTTAAATAGCTGTAATTAATATGTTCAAGGAAATAAAAGACAAAATGAATTTTAGCAGAGAATGCAACATATGTAAACATATCAAAAAAATTCTTGGACTAGAAAAGAAACCAAAAATTTAAATGCAAACAATAAATTTTAAAGCACATCCACTCTAACTAGCTTTATGAGGCCAATGTAACTTTTTACCAAAATGTGACAAAAACATTACCAAAAAAGGAAAAACTACATTATTTTGATTTAGGCAAATTTCTTTAAAAGGAGACAAACAATACTGACCTAAAAAAAAATACTGATAATATGAACTATATTGAAATTAAAATTTTCTGTTTTTAAGTGAAACCTCAAGCCATGGAGTGAAAAGTAATAATCGAAGAACTCATTCATAAAATATAAATACAATCCTTTACATCAATAAGAAAAGGGCAAAACCTCAAAAAATGGGCAAGAGATTTGAACAGGCATTTTATAAAATGTGATATCTAGATGGCTAAAAATGATATAAGAAAGTATTTAATTTCGTTAGCCATCGGAGAAATATGAATTTTAAAATACCGAAATTATCTTTTCCTATAAGCCCAAGATGACTTCCAAAAATTGTTTCTTAATCACTTGACCCAGAAAAACCCACAAAATCACACAAATCAAGAGGTTCAAATATTCATGTTCACTTTAAGGACATTCATGAACCTTCCCAGGCCATCAAAAATATTCATATCCCAAAAGCCACCAAGTATGAAGGATGTCACTTTACAGAAGCAATGTGTGCCATTCTGTCCTTACAATGATGGAGTTGGTAGGTGCGCCCAGGCCAAACAGTAAAGTTGAATAGACAGTTGGTGGGTCAAAATGAGTGCTGAATTTTCACTGCATGTGATTAAAAGTGCAGAGTGTAAAGCTGAACTTAAGAGTTTAGATGTAGACTCTCCAGTCATTGAGGACATCCAGGTGAATAAAGCCCCCAAGATGTGGCACAGAACTTACAGAGCTCATTGACAGATTAACCCCTATACGAGTTCTCCCTGCCACATTAAGATGATCCCTATTGAAAAAGAGTAGATTTTTCCTAAACCAGAAAAGGAATTTGCAGAGAGGAAAAAGATATCCCAGAAGAAAATGAAGAAACAAAAACTTATGGCCAGGGAATCAATTCAGCATCCAATAAATGCTAATAAAAGACAAAAAAACATATATACTTTAATATTACTACATGGCTTGTGTTGAAACAACCAATAATACTAAATGTTATTGAAAGATAGAACAACTGAAATTGTCATAAGTGTATGACAATTTACACCTGTGGGAGTGTAAAGTGGTATAACCACTTTTGAAAATTGTTTTGTGGTATTTATCAAAGGTGATTATATGACCCAGAAATTCCAGTCCTTGGTAAATGTCTGATAGAAATATAAATGTATAAGCACCAAAAGACATGTATGCTAGTTTTCATAGCAGCAGTATTCAAGGCAGACACTGAAAATAACTCAAATATTAACTTTGCAATGCTTAAATTAATTATGATATATCTACGGAATAGAATACTTCACAGCAATGAGAATAAACAAACTATTGCTATATGCAAAAATGGATGAATTCTACAGGCATACTATTGAGCACTAGAAGTCAGATACTAAAGAATACACAGTATACAATTCCACTGAGTAGAGTACCTAAGCAAATGTAGAGACAGGCAAAATAAATGTATAAAGACTTTAGGACAATGGTTATGTCTAGAGATCAGGTTGGTAAATAAAAAGGGACATGAAGAAATCCTGTGGTTCTAGTAATGTCCTGTTTTTTACTCTGGGTGGTGGTTTAATGGGAGTTTTAACTTTATAAAAACTAATGTATATACAAACTTTTTATTTGTACACTTTTCTTTATATATATCATACTTGAATTTAAAAATTTACATAAAAATGAGTTTCAGAAAAGAAGAAAAAGATTGATAGTGTCTAAAATGTTAAAAAGATTAAATCAAGAGAGTAAATTAATATTATATTTTTAAAAATGGAACTTATTGGTTATCTTGACGACAATTTTAGTTTCTTTATACTACCCACAACATTCTTGAACTCCTTTGATTTCTTGCGGCAACCTTAGAGTTCCCCCTGACTTGAGTTTTTCCTAAGTTTAATTCATCAAGAATTTTTATGCTAGACAACCTTCATTAAATACTTTTCTGCATCATGTAATTTCCCCAAGAATATAATGGTTTTCTATTTTTGTCCCTACCATATCCACCTTTTTCTTCTTAAAATTAAGATTCCTCCATAATACAACATCTCTCTACCTTGAAAACTTACTTTTGACCAACATTCCTGAGCTCACCACCTTAGGCTGGCTGATTTCTTAACCAAATTCCGTGTTTCAAGTTCATTGCCACTCATAGTTCATTATAACTATTATTATTATCATTCACTCATTGCCATCCAACATCAAACATCTTTTCTGCCACTGTAAAATACTGCAGATATACCAAAATGCCTTCCAGTCCTAGACAATGTCTTCAATGTCTGTGACTATGAGAAACAGAGAACAAAAACTTATTACACAGACCTCAGAGCAAAAGATTTTATGAGAAAGAAGTCAGAAAACTTTTCTTTTGTAACTATTCAAATTTAATCACAGAAAGATTTAATTACTCAGTAGCCCTAAAACCATGTTTTGAAAGGGTTATCTGGTGGCAATCATCAAGGATCTAGAAAGAATCCCCGTTAATACTGTTTTTTTTTCTTTTTGAAGGGAGAGGGAGGTGGTTATTGAGAGTATTTCATGGCTTGAAATTTCAACCCCATCTCCTGCGAGGATGTCATCATCTTTCCCTCAAAACTTCATTGTCAAGGCCCTGTACACCTGTTACTGTTATCATCATCTTACTCACTCAAGACACCTTTTCAGCTCACTGTTCTCAATCATCCTCCAACATAATCACCTCCGAATACAAGGACTGACCACCAAGCAGAGCAGGGGAGGAGGCGTAGTCAGGCGGGAAGGGGGAGGATGCGGCGGTAGGGATTAGGGGAGGATGTGATGATGCGGCTTCTTCGTCTGTCCTCTTCTTCTTCTTCTTCTTCTTCTTCTTCTTCTTCTTCCTCACCACCTCATTACTCATCAAATCCTCATGATTCTAACTTAAATATATTTCTTTCACCAAACTCCCTCCTTTTCTACTCTACTCTCTGAGTTGGTTTAGGTCTTTATTACCTCTTATTTAAACAAGTTCATAACAGAATTTTCTCTCTTCTATATATTCTTTTGTCTTCCAGCTTCTAGAATACCAGAAAATTTTATTGGAAATAGTGTTCAAAGAATCCCAATGGTCCTACATTGCTTACAAAATAATACAAATGACACATCCTGGCATCTCAGGTCCTACATAAACAAGGCCAGTCCATCTTTCTAGCTTTACCCCCACCATGGCATTTTCTCTAATCGTGGTCTTCCCCAAATGTCCTGTACTTGAGTACCTCCCTTACTTTGGTGTATGCTGTCTCTCTCCCTGAAGTGTCCTTAATACCCTTACACTTATTCATTCCCTTTTATGTCTATGAAACTCCTGGCCAACCCTCAACTCTTTATTAAAATTCTGCTTCCTGAAAGCCTTCTCAGATCTATAGTCCATGTTCATTAGACTCAGTTTCACATCCCCATTTTTCTATGTCCTCTGACCATGACTTTAAGTCTCTTTCATGATCTGCTTATATCTCAGTGACTTATACGTTTCTATCTCCCACTGTTGTAAATATGTCTCTAAAGTGAAGAAATGATATCTTAATCACCTTTGTGCTTCTTTCTCTGTTACCTTCTATCTGGCAGGTATCGATTGATGTTAATTTGTCTCTTATGGCAATGACCATAATCGTCATCTTCCCTAAGGCATGGGTTTTACTTGGATTACACCATTTAATTTTCAAAACAACTCTACTTAGGATGGTATTATTATATAGAAAAAGCAAACCATCCAGGAGTCAGATCATCTGGATTTGGGGCTCCAACTCTGCTACTGCTAATTTGTGGTATGACTTTGAGCAAGTCATGTCCTGTTTTTGGTCTTCACACCCTGAGCTACACGAAGAAAGGATTGGACTAGTTGAGCATTTCCCAAAGTATGTTCCATGGAACACCAGTCCTGCAGGTGTTCTCCACCAGAAAGAATTCTACAGTCAAATAAATTGGAGAGATAGCATATAATATGTCTCCCTCATTAAAATTTGTACTATACCAGTTTTTCAAATTGCAGATCATGAACAATTAATAAATAGGCCATGAAATTAAGTGCATTACAATGAATATTTGTTAAATAAATTAAAATACAAGATACCATAGGCCATTACATATAGTAAATAGGATAAATATTGTTTTGTGAAACTTTAAGTTGTATATGAATGTGTATGTGTGTGTGTGTGTGTGTGCGCGCGCGCGCATGCGCGTGTGTCTTTTCTATTGAAGGTTTTGGGCAATCAGGCTTTAGAAATGCTGCACTATATGCTAGCATATTAAAGGCTACAGATTATAGTGCAGTAAACTTTCTGTTTAACTCTTTTATCCTAACCTTTTTCCAAATTTAAACATCACCCACTCATACACACACACACACACACACACACACACTCTCTCTCTCTCTCTCTCTCTCTCTCTCTCTCTCTCTCTCTCTTGTTTTTCTTGGCATAACATTTATCGACATGTTTCAAGACAAAATTGGTGAAAGAAAATTATATCAGGAAACACACATTGGTTTATATGATCTCACAAGTCCCTTTATTCCCCAAAACACTATGATTCTGTGAGTAACAGAACTGCTACATGCCATAACATAAAGGATCAAGATGTGTAGAGAGGCCATGGTACTCCCTGCTTACAGAAGAGCTCTAAGAAATCTGGATGTTTATTTTCCTTTCCCGTTCTACTTTCAGAATACTTTTCTCTTGTTATACACTTAAACACCAGACTGCAGAAAGAAAAACTCCCTTGACAGTCTCACTAACCAGGGCAAGGAAAACCCCTTTGCGGGTGTAGTGGTATGATAGGCCTGTCAGGTAGTAAGATTAGCCTGAGGGCACTCAAGGCTGTCACTGATCACACTGCCCTGGGTCCCTGCCTGCCTCTTTGCTCAGATGCTATCTTCCACCCATAGCACTTGAAACACTCCCAGGAGGCACCACAGCAAAGCAATTTGCTTCCTACATGGCTTCCCAGCTTATTACACAAGCACAGCCCCCAAAGTGCTTTCTCAGCCATACAGAAATGCTATATAAATGAAAACCATAGGAGAGCTTGAAACAAAGCTCCTGGCTGCAGACAGCTCTCAATCTAGCATCTACTAGGAGGAATTCCCAGTATTTTCACATTGAACCCAAACATGAAACAGCTAAGAGATTGCTAGATGAGAGCATAAAAAGAAACAGAAAAGTCTCACGTAGGGAGCCCAGTTTCTAAGAAAGCTTTATTCTCTTCACCATACCCCCTGAGACCAGAAAATCCCTAGGGTCCAGAGGAGCTTGTCTCTTCCTCAAATACCCTTTTCTTTACAGACCCAGAGTCAAATGCACCTCTTGGCAAATCTGATAAAGAACGATCCTCAGCAGTTATTAAGACACAGGTCTTGAAATGTGTCCATGAGGTCCTGGGGATCCAGCCTTTTCTCCAAGTCTGCCTTCCTCCCTCCTACTGTGGGGGTGGTTCTTCCTGCTTAACTCCTATCCCGTTCTTTTGGTACAAAGAAGTCCATAAATAAAGAAATAAAACCTATCATTCTAGAGTGGCAGAAAATCTTGGTGTAAAATTTTATGCAAATTAAGAATCACAGGGAAACAGGCTCATAATATTCAAAACAGTTTGGAGTAGTTTTCCTTCTACATCTGCTTTGTACAGCTGCTCAGAACCTCTTTTCTAGTTCTCTCTCACCTCAGCCGCAAAGAGCCTGGAGCTGTTTCTCTCTACTCTGTTAGCTCCTAAGAATTATAGCTTATCCAGCATAAGACCACCCCCATCTCTGGTTAAATGGTTTTTCCATTTTAAATCACTGAAGGCCCAATTCAGTGGTGTCACTAAGGTTTCACTGCAGATGACTCTGAATTAAATTTTGTTCCCCCTAGAGCACAACCCAGAATAATGCGTAAAATTATGTTTCCTCTCAATAGTACTCTTTTCACACTATACCCTATGCACCTCTCTGTTTTGACCACTTTCCACTCCTTATCTCAAAGCAATTGTGTTTTTTTTCTCCACAATTCCATTAATAGCTCAAGAGAGGAGTGCCCATTTCTTGTTTAATGTCTTCTCAAGTCAAATGTCAGTAAAATTCATTTATCTTGGGTCAGAAAAGTAATAAAGAATTTTAGAATGTTGGTTGACAGTTTCTTCCAGAACAGTAATGATTTAAATGTATGACTCAGATCATGTATATTAAGCATGACCATTTATTTATACTTTATCCTATCACTATAAGACAAAGGTCATTTTTAAAGAATAAAAGGGAAAAAATGAGAAAAGGGTGTACTGTTAGCTCCTAAGTAAAACAGCTTCCTCAGAAAGACATATTAGTCAGGGTTCTCCAGAGAAATAGCTCCAATAAGAAGTGTGTGCGTGTGTGTGTGTGTGTGTGTGTGTGTGTGTGTAAAGAAATTTATTATAAGGAATTGGCTCATGTGATTATGGATACTGAGAAGTCCCATGACCTGCAGTAAGGGGCCTGGAGGCTCAGGAGAGTCAACGGTGTAGCTCCATCCTGAAGTCAGGAAAAAGCCGATGTTTCAGCTCAACAACCCTGTAGAAGGAGTTTCCATACTTGTAGCAGGGTACAGCTTTTTGTTCTACTCAGGCCATAATCTATTGCATGAGGCCCAACCACATTAGGAAGAGCAATCCACTGCATTCACTCTGCCGATTCAAATGTTAATCTCATCTTAAAACTCCTCACAGGCATGCCTGGACTTTATTGACCAAAGGTCTGGGTACCCCCTGGCCTAATCAAGTTGACACATAACATCAACCATCACAAAAAGGTTAATAGGACTATCATTATCTTCACATTTAAAACAAAAGAGATAAGAAACACAGTCAGTTGAGTGGGCTAAAATGAAAACTTGAAATTAATTAACCAAAGGGTCATCGATAGGAGATATCATTGAATCAAAGAGAGACAAGAGAAGGCAGAGGTGGTAGCCTTCAGTGCATACCAGTGTTGTTCTTGAAAGGGTCACATTAGCCAGTAGTTGGTATTGTCATTGTGAATAAGTTAGCCAGCTCAATCAGAACAAGATATGGCTAGGGAAGTGAACGAGCAGATAGCCATGCAGGCAGAGCAGAGTTCCTTAAAGTTCCAGGAAGTCCAAAATTAAGTTTAGGGGACAAATAACAAAAGTGATTGTTATGAACTGCATGTTTGTGTCCCCACAAAATTCATATGTTAAAATTCTAACCTCTAATGGGATGGTGTTAGGAGGAAGGGCTTTGAGGAAGTAATGGAGTTGAGATAAAGTCATGAGGAGAGAGCTCTCATGATGAGATTAGTGCCAATCTAAGAAGAGAAAGAGACTAGAGCTTGCTCTCTCCTCCCTGTGAGGATACAAGGAAAAGACACCTGTCTGCAAATCAGGAAGAGAACTCTTACCTCACACCAGATCTGTCAGTACTTTGATGTTAGATTTACCAGCCTCCAGAACTATAAGGAATTAATGTTTGTTGTTTAAGTCAACCAGTCTATGGTATTTTGTTACAGTAGGCCAAGCTGACTAAAGCAGGGAGATTCCAGAATTGAGAAGTGGGTACAAATGGTCCACAAAAAGGTCACATAAATGAGTATGGCTCAGTTGTTAGTGAAGATCAGCATGGATCAACACTATATAGAAAATATAAAGTATAGCAGATTAATGTAGAATGACTTTTCCTAACAAGGCTGAGTAAATGCCACACCCACAGGACCATGCCCTGTGCAGATGTGCACATGAAAATATAGGAGTAGCTGAAAAAAAATTATCAGTGATATAATAGTAGAAGCTGCACCTTTTAAAGTAAAATGCTTGAAACAATATAAATTGGACCTAAATAAATACAGAGCAATATTGTGGCATACTCATAATCAACCTGCTCTAGAGACACAGTTATCACATCCGATAAGAACCATCCTCCAGGGACAAATGTGGAGCCTGAGGGGAAGCCTATGAAGAATGGGACCAACTCTGAGACTTTGCCTATAGCTATCTATAGCTATAATCTACTAATTCTTTTGTGAGATAGCATCACACCTGTGTTATGAATATTTTGATTATTGCTATATGTAGCTAGGTTTACTACTTAATAAGCCTTTGTATAATTCAGCCATCATCCTATGTGAGCTTTTCTTAATTAATTCTCTAGTTTTCAAATTTTCCATTATATAATCAATTTATTGATGGATTTTACATTGTTGATGCCTGTCATCCAGCTACTGCCCCCACCACTCACAAAACACACTTTAGCACATTGTTCTTAACATGTGTATTAATTAATCTTTTCTGCATAACAACTCAGTCCAAAATTGTGGCTTTAAACACACAAACATTTATATTTTTTGCAATTTCTGGTAGGTTGCCTAGGCAATTCTTGTTGGGGTGGTTTGGTTGATCACTTTGATCAGCTGGTGGCTGAGCTGGAACTATATGGTTTAGGTAGGCTTTCCTTACTTGCTAGTTGATTATGTCTATAAGGGCAATAAAGATGACTTGTCCACATGTCTCTTATTATCCATTAGGCTAGCCTGGGCTCCTTCTCATGGTAGCAGTTACAGAATTCACAAGAACAGTAGATGGCAAGCCATAAAACACAAGCAATTTTCAAGTCTACATTTAGGTTACATTTGCTATTGTCTCATTGACCAACAAAGCTTGCATGGGCAAACTCAGTCTATATGGGAGGGGATTAATCAAGGGAAAGCATTGCTGCCCCTTTGTAAATAGTACACTACACCAGGATACTGCCAGCCATACCTGCTCTTTTATTGACATAGCTGCCACCACATTAGAACTCAATTATCGCAGCATCAACAATCCAGTCATATGAATTTGCAGTTCTAGATTATATGTACCTTATATAGCCTGTTATGTCTTAGAACGTTGTCACCCCTACATAACACAAGAATGACCACCACAAAGTTTTGAAAATTGAACACACTTTAGAACAGACCCTTAACCTATTAACAAGTCTCTACCTTTTTGTTAGATAATAATAATTGTATGAAAACATATCCAAAGTCTAATTTCTGCTTCATGTCTTATGATGATTCAGCAGTATGTGGGTAATATATGCAAGGTAAGAAAATCTTAATATGTACAATTTCAAACTTACCAAACAGATAAATTAAAGAATAGAGTGTGATTCATTCCATCCCAATAGAATTATTCACTCTTACCTCAGAATTCTTTGAAATAAGCCAGATTGTCTAAGGTCTCTAAAATAAAACTCATCACCAAACTTTACACGTAAGTGTTCAGGACTACACCCAGTGGATATAGGTATTCCTGTTGTGGTTATTCTCTGACTAGTTTCTGCTTCACCAAGCCTCTACCTGCTAGAAGGGTCACGCTATGACCAGAGAACATCTATAAAGCTCATATCATTACATGATTTCAAACACGTGAACACTTCATCTCATTCAGTAGTCCCCCCTTATCAGCAGAGGATATGTTCTAAGATCCCCAGCAGATGCCCAAAACCATGGATAGTACTGAATCTTATATGTACTATGCTTTTTCTTATACGAGCACACCTATGATAAAGTTTAATTTATAAATTAGGCATAGTAAGAGGTTAATAATAACTATTGATGAAATAGAACAATTGTAACAATACACTGTAATAAAAGTTATGTAAATGGCTTTGGGGTCATTATTAAGTAAAATAAATGTTACTTGAACACAAGTACTGTGATGCCATGACAATTTGATAACTGAGAGGGCTACTAAGTGACTAATGGGTGAGGAGCATATACAGCATGGAGATGCTAAACAAAGGGACAATTCCTGTGTCAGGAGAGACAGAGCAGGACCACAAAAGATTTTATCATGCTACTCAGAATGGTGAACAATTTGAACTTATGAATTGCTTATTTCTGGATATTTTTCTTTTAATATTTTCAGACCATGGTTAATTGTAGGTAACTACAACCACAGAAAGCAAAACCATAGATAAGACTACTGTAGTCTTCCAGAATTAAACCTACATCCCTTTCCAGAAGGGGAGAATTGAGTTCAATTATCAGCCTTCCGACAGTAAGTGGTGCAGGGGAGGGGCAATGTCAATCACATAGATCAGGGACAGAAATGGGAATGAGCTTTCTGCATTTCCCGGGGCACTATCTCAAACGTCCAGCCCCACATACAACCTGCTTCATTCCTCCTGCTCTCCTTCCAACTTTGCCATTAATAATTTTCTTCCCTCGTTTGATACAGACCTTAAAGAGCAAGCCTCTCCATCCCTTGATTGTACATTCAAGCATGGCAATGCAGGGATCACAGACTCCATTAAAGGGATGGATAGAACCTTGTCCTTTATCTCACAGTACCTTTCTCCTCTGTGCCGCTTCTGTTCCATTCCACTGGGCTGTTGTGAGCTAGAAGGTTATGTAACATCCTATAGAAATTGCCTATATAAAACTCTAATAGGTGACAGATCAGATGACAAACAGGCTTCAGTCTGTCAAGCAAACATCTCCAAAGCATCTACATTTCCCTGGGTGCTGTTTCTTTCTTGCAGTCCATCAGGGCTGCACTTGGCTATTCAGACCCTTTCAGGGAATGGAAGCTGCTGTGCTCAGCGAGGGGCTGTCAAATTGTCCCACTTTTCCTGCCTAATTCATACAGTGGTATCCATATTTATATTGCTCTAGGCCCATGAACAGCATACTCATGCTAGGCATCAACTTGGCAGAGATGATCTAAAGCAATCTTTACACTCACTAAAAATTTCGATTTACTGCAAAAAGCATATATTTAGCCTGGTCACTGATGTGATTTGTTTCCCCACTACAAACAGAAAGCATACCAGTCATTGAATATATTTGGGTGATATATATTATATAGAGATATAAATATATTTTATATATTGCATATCTTATATATAGACATCATATACATATATATGTATATTATACATAGTCTCTTTGCAACATTAACTACTTAGAAATCCTGTCCATTGTTCAGTCTGTTTGTCAATTTCCTACTGAAGTTCACCTATAAATTAAGTGATTGTAGCTCCTATTGTCAACATGTCACCTTAGACCTCTCAACTAGCTCCATACTCAGATGAAACTCTAACAAAATGCTAACTGTGGAGGGAACAAGGCATCGTGTTGACAGTTGCAAGCATGTCATGTCACAAATTTATGTGTGCCCAGACAAAATGTCAATATTTCTCCGTTACTGAACTTCCCTTATTCCCCATTTCCATTCTGTTATGGAAAACTTAACCTGGACTACTTAAGCTGGGATGTTTCTTATATCTTAAACCTCAATATATTTTTCTTTAAATACTCACATTTCATGTCCGCACCCCCTGACTATAAGCACTGTGAAGAGAGGCGGGAGGGTGGCATGTTTTATGTTATCCTGGACTATTGGGAGAGTTGTTACCTGGTCCATCCCCATCTTCCACCTTTACCAGTTGCCATGAGGTGCAACTTGCCTATTCTGGTCCTGGTCATTTTACCGTGATGCTTTCTGCTGATAGTCATCATCCCAACACGTTCTGTGATAGCCAGGAGTGCACACTCTGCATTGTCTTTGTCCCAAGCACAAGCCACCTGAATACTATCTGCTCTCTCCCATTCTTCAATGCCTCTTTAGGAGCTCAAGTCCTTACCAGGGTGCTGGGGTTCTTTGAAGCTGTTTCCAAGCCCATTTCCTGACACCTCCTTCACCTGGGTTAATCCACAGCTGATGTGCCCTACTACTTACAGTGAATCTACACCAGTAAAACATGTATAAGTCTCCTCTGTTCTCATATTAAATTTACTGGAAGATTCCTCTACCATCTCCTATCCACCACCTGCCCACCATTAGCTCTGGGTTTTTATGGGCTCCTATGTCCATAACTTTGGCATTGTCTTGATTTCCTCTTCTGCATCTCTCTGGAAACCATTGCAACCAGAAAGAGTTTTAATCAACTCTTTTGGTTGTGCGGAATCTTTTATACCATCACATCTTTGCTGTTCAATCATTGCTGTGGAATACATTTTATGCCCTGATACTTTCCTTCTTTCAAAAACCCAACACTTACGAATGCAAAGTGTTTATTTTCAAGACTGTTATTTCTGCTGCACATTCAATTATGTAGGTAAACACAATGAACTACTTTGTTTTAGTATTTTTCTACTCTCCCCTAGGACAGTGCTTATAGGAAACTGTTGCCTAAAGCTTGGTAAGAAAGATCATAGGTACATGAAAACTTGGTGTTCTGAGGTAGAGGGGAAAAAAGAGTTTATATCTAAAAATGTTATATACTACAGTCTCATAATAAATCTATTTTCCTTTTCTTTTGGTGCACACACACACACACACACACACACACACACACACAAACCTTGATATGCATATTGGTGCTTAATTATTAGCATTATTACCCACTATCAGCAGTAATAATAATAATAATAATCTTTTAAATGACTTTAGCTTTTTTATTGTAGTTTTCATGTCTATTTTAATAGCAAGGGGTTCAGCATATTTGTATGTCAGCAGACTAAATTATTTACATAACTGTCACTCAAAGCAACAACTAAGTGGTCAGCTTCTGTGGCACAAGGACAGCATCTCCTTAGGTCACTGTGTATGTCTAGAGCCCAACATAATACTTGCATAGAGTAGGTGCTCTGTGAATGTTAATTGACTGAGAGACTAACTCCCATCCCCTTCATGACTGCTGCAATGGTGATCCAAGCAGAACAGACTTAAAATATCCAGATTCAGGTTTTCTCTGCCCAATATACTCTCTGAAAAAGAGATATGAATCTATAATGAATCAGAATTTTAGAATCCTTATTGACTCTGCTGACAAGAAATGTAAGGTGTTTGTTGAAATGAGCCAAGGGTGCAGCTCAAAATCCTCCACAGTGCTTATTCTAATTGAACTTTTTTTTTTCAAACTGACATGTCTACTTCATCATCTATCACCACTGAAATTACAAAAATTATTTATTTCCTAGGTCCTCTTGTTCAGCTTGCTTTTTACTTCGGTTTCTCCAGAACCTTGTCCGCTGGTTAAAAAAACAGGCAAGCAAACAAACAAAACCTAAATCCATCCTGAGAAAATGAAGCAAACTTAAAGCATGCTGATCCAGAAAATAAAGAAGTTTCTTGAAAGGAAAATTCAAGACCAAGCATACCTGTGTCCCTTGATTACCTCACTCTTAAGAGCAAGACAAGAAGTCGCCACTAGTAAAAACTTACATTCACAGGCTGTGCTGGTGCTCAGTTAAACATTCAAGCACAGTATTTAAATATTAGCTCTTAGAAGAGTTGCCTCTCACAAGGATGATGACCAGGCCTTGAGCACCGACTCTTCTTAGGCAAGATGAGGTGCGCCCACAAGTACGAAGGGAAGACTCTTTTAAATAAGTAGGAAAAAAGTTCAGGAAGGGGTGGGTGGAAGCATCTTTCAGAACTCAGAGGCAGCTGGAGCAAGTTGATCAAAAAGAGTAGTCCTGAGATTTGCCCCTCAGACATGAAGCATTCACAGAGCTCTCCATGCTTTGCTCTTAGAATGGCCCCCTTAAGTATCACGAGCTGTAGAGGGCCAGATATTTATATGCTCAGACATTTAACCTTTCTCTTTCAGGTTCAAAACAAGGCCAAAAGCTGACAATTTATCCCTCATACTTATCTTTGCCTAACCTCTTCTATGTAGCTTATTCCTCATATTGCTCTTCCAATTTTAGTCAGATCTATAAACGATATCCTATAATTTGTATAATACTTTAAAAGTCAACTCAATTTGTATTATTTAGATACTTGTATTTTTTAAATACATGTATATTGATAATAGTAATAATAAACATCCATATCTATGGAGATTTCTATATGTTTATAAAATGGTAAAGTACTTCTAAGTACTTCAGGTAATGGCTAATATGTCTTGAATCAGACTATCTAGTTTTTAATTCTCCATGTTTTATTTCCTACCTGTGTGACCTCTGGATCTCAATTTTATCTTTTACGAAGTGGAAATAATACAATTCTATTTCATCAAATATTGTGAGGATTAAATGAGCAGATACAAGTAACTTTCTCAAAACACTACCAGGTAGTATGTTAAGTAATATCAATAAATGTTAAGTAATATTAATATTATTTATCTCCTTCTAACTCCTCTTTCGCCATCCTTTTTACAACTCAAAAATGTTTTTGAAATGTTCCACTGGGTACTATCAAGATCACAGAAATTAGATTGTAAAGGTACCTGCCAGGTACTTTCTCATGTTTAGGTCTCAGCTCAAATGTCACACTCTGGGAACAGAGGCTTCCTTGACCACCCGGGGTCCACTGTGCTACATCCCCTTATTCCCATCAGAGCACTTTGGTTAACTTCATTTCTAGCACATTCAATAATCTGTACTTCTTTCACTCATCATTTACTTGCTAAATGTTTATACATTATTTTCATCTAAACAAACATACATACATACATGCATATATATTGTTTTGGTCCCCTCTAGACTGCATAATGAGTTCAAAGACTGTGCTTTTTTATGGCTATATTCCTAGTGCCTCACAGAGGCAGTGCATATAATAGCTAATAAGCATCTGCTGAATAAGTGAATGGATGAATGCTATTATTTTGTAGAGAAGAAAAATGGAGCCTAATAGATAAAGTGCTTTCCCCAAGGTCACATAGATACTCAGTGGCAGGATGAGGAAGAAGACCAGTGCTAGTTCTATTGCAGCACACTACTTCTGCAATAGACTAGAACACTGGTGCACAAAGTGTGATTGCAGGCCCCTGGGAGTGCTCAACCTCTTTTCAGGAGCCTGTGGGGGTCAAAGTTATTTTTATATTTATACTAAGAATGCTATTTGGCTTTTCACTCTGTTGACATTAGCACTGGTGGTACAAAAGCAATAGTGGGTAAAAATACTGACACCTTAGCAGGACAGAAGCACCAAATCATTTTAGTAGTTGCTGTGTTATTCTTCACTCACACACACTCATGTTGAGAAAAATAACAAAGCCAGTTCACTTAAGCATTCCCTTTAAAGCAATAGTAAAAATTATTAATGCTCTTAAACTTCAACTCTTAAATATAGACTTTTTAAATATTCTGTGTGATAACTGATGTACACATATAGCACATATCCCGCAAAACCCAGGAAGATGGTTATTTCGAGGAAAAACATATGTGCGATTAAGTTATGAGCTCAACTAGCCACTTTTTTCTTGGAATACAGTTTTTGCTTGAAAGAACAAATTCCAGACAAATCACAGTTATTCAGACTTGGGCATTTGGCAGACATTTTCTCAAAAATGAGCAAAGTAAGCCTGTCACTTAAAGGAAAACAACTGAGAGTATTGATTGCCAATGATAAAATGTGTGCTTCTGAGCAAAAGTCAGAATATTAAAAAAAAAAAAAAGTGTGCCTGCCATCATGAGCTTGACAACTTTCTAATACTCAAAGACTTTTTGATATGATCAGTATTTATATTAATAAATGTGACTTTTTGATATTGTATTAAGAAATGTGTCAACTTTTGGATGATCTGAGCAACTCAAAAAAACAGTATTTTCCAAATGGCCAATGCCTAAGGTTATAAAATCACACATGATAAAAGATCCATTGACAGAACAAGATAGATGGATGAATTTTTATATAACAGACTATGAGAAGTTTGTTAATACAGTTTCGGATTCTATATTGCAATTAATCTTTAAAAAACTACTACCACCTATCAAGTTTTGATGCAATAGCAAAGAAGAATATTCGTAGTTACTTGAAAAGCCTATTAGAATACTTCTAGTTTTTCCTAATATATATCTGTGTGAGACCAGATTTTCTTCTTATACTTCAAACAAAATAACCTGTTTCAACAGGATGAATGCAAAAGCAGATATGAGAATCCAGCTGAATTATATTAAATCAGTCATTAAAGAGATTTTCAAAATGTATAATAATAAAACTTTTCTTACTAAATTTTTTTTTTGGAATTGTGTTTTTTTCATGAATACATTTTTATAAAAGGTTAATTGTTATTCTATACTAATAAATATTATCTTTTAGCTTTTCTTTCTAATATAGCAAATATTAATAGTGATAACCAACACATAATAGTTTTTTGGGAACCTCAGTTATTATGAAATATAATAAGGGGATCCTGAGATCAATGAATTTTAGAACTGCTGAATTAGAACATACCAGGTGGCATTCAAACTCATGGAAGTATAAAGAGGTCTCCTGGATGATGAAGTCCAAGGTTATAAAGTTCATAATATCTTGTGATTTGTGACATAGCTCCATAAGGCCATTTAGTATCACTTTAGAATTAACATAGGATCTATAAAATTTAAAGATTAGCAAAAAATATATACATACGTGTATTAATTGGGATATTGGTAGAAACAATCTTTGAGGCTAAAAATAACAAAGTTTACTTTTCACTCATGCTAAATATACATTTCAGATTATCTAGGGCTCTGCTGTATACCTCTTCACTTAAGAATCCAGGCTGATGACGTATCTATAATATCAAGTGTGCTGGTTGCATAGGCAGGGGAAGGGAATGTGATGAAGTGTTCATCTTAAGAGAACTGGCTGCTGAAGTCTTAACAAGACATGCTGTGTGGCACTTCTACTTACATTTCATTGGCTGAAGTAAATCTTATAGGCTTGCTTAACTTCAAAGGGATCAAGGAGTTGTCATCCTACCCTGAAACCATAATCTAAGAAGTAGTAAATCTGGGATGCAGGATTTGGGGGAGGTAGTATACATTAGCAGTTCTAATGACTTTCACAATATTATGCTTCCTTCACAGCATGAGACACCATTTATCAAAGTTACTGATATCTGATTCTTATTATTCTGTGCATTGTATTTTGTGTTCTTTTCATTTGACATTGTTTTGATGTCTCCATAGTTTTATTTGTAATTTTAATCTCAGTGTTAAATTTTACTCTATTAATAAATTATAATTTTTAACATTTTTTAATTGCTGGATATTGGAGTGGTGGCTAGTCTTTTACTATTATAGATGGCATAGCAATATACATCATTACAAAAAATGTTGATTATTTTTTGGGGGGGTTACTGAGTCAGGAAATAGGATGGATTTTTGTGAGGAGGTATGTTCTATAATGCCCACCATTTTATAAACTTTTGTGGGCAAGGATCCGGCCTTATTCATTTCTGTATTCCCAGAGACTAACAAAATATCTGGAATTTGGTAGGCACTGAATACATGTCCACTGAATGAATGAACTTTTGCCAGGTTGTTTTCCAGAATTATTGTACCAATTTACAATGCCACCAGTATAGAATTATGTTGTTCTAATAGATTCTTTAATGTTTGAACAGTGCTTTTTTTTTTAATTTTACTTAATGGTTAGTAGAGCTAAAAAAGAATTCCAAGATTATGTTTGTATTTTCTGTCATACATCTGCACTTAATGAAATGAATCTAGAAATCCCTCTTAAAAATTTACGTACTACACATATTTTGGTTTTCAAAGATTTGGAGTTATCAATTATGGGCTCATTGAAAGAAGAGAATAAACTAGCAATAATTAGAGGTAGAGCCAGTAGGCCCAACTCAGGAACTAAAACATAGAATTATTATTATTATTATATTATTACTATTATTGTTGTTGTTATTACTATTAGCAGATACTATTTATTGAACATATTTTATAAATATCTCCAATCCTCATAACATTATTGAAAGTTAAATACTGTTATAACTTCTTTTTTCAGGAAATTGAGGCTCAGAAAAGTTGCAATTGCTCCAGACCACAGAGGTAGAAAGAAGCAAGTTGCGATTTAAATCTCTGTTTGTCTGAACTTGGAGCCCCAGCTTTCACTCTATACTCTACTCCTAGCTGCCTTGCCACTGCTCACCAGAGGCCTCACCAAGAACCCATAGCACAGCTAGGAGAGAGCAGTGCATTAGGCCCCTGGGACCTAACATGACACATTGGGTCTATGGTTAGTTGTCTGCAAACAGAAAAACTCAAGATGATGCTCTTGTGATATTAACCAGACATCTGCATTTGGAGTCATGTGGCACAGAGTTCAGTCCTCAAGGGCACGAGTGTGCAGAAGAGCGGTAAGTGGGCAGAGCCTAGTCAAGAAGCTGACCTTTCAAAGCAGACACCACTCAATGGGAGTGCAGGAACACAAACCGAGAAGCAAGGCCATGGCTCAGCTCAGTGGGCACTCTGGGTTCATAGTTTATCTTAGACTAGGTGGCAGACACGTTCCAGACATTGCCTTCCACTGGTAAAAATTGATCTTGATGCCTACTGACAGAGACTTCTTCCTTAGTGCTCCAGTAGGCAACCTCTAATCACAAAGGACTGTTTATATTTAAATTAATTAAAATGAAATAAAATGAAAACATCACACTAGCTACATTATAAGGGTTAGTAGCCTCATGTAGCTAGTGGCTACCATACTGAACATCACAGATATGGAAAATGTCTCTATCATCACAGAAAGTTCTATTGGATGACATGACTAAAGCCTCTCAAGCAGCAGCAGCAGATTCACCTGGGAGATTGTGAGAAATGTGGACTCTCAGGCCCCACCCCTGTTCTACTACTGCACTGGGAGCTTCTGATTACAAGGTCCACAGGTGATATGTGAACTCATTCAGGTTCGGCATCACCTGTCTAAATGGGTGCAGGGGCTATGATCTACCTGCTGAACACCGGTGCTACCTGAAAAGAGTAGGGCTGAGGAAAAGAGAAACTAACCTTTAATTTGTCATCTTTACTGCAAACATTTTCCCCAGTCTATTGCTTTTCCTTTTTTTTTTTTTTTGTATTGTTCATTTTTTATGAATATATTTTTGGATCCCATTAATATTTAAAAGATTGTGATGTTGGGAGTCTGCCTTAGCAATTACTTAGAAACAGCCACAGCCCTCATCCCCACCCCCACTCCTGTGGCTTTGACTCTGCAGCCAACACCTCTGCAGCATCTCTCCACTGAAACGTGATTCACCAGCTCAGAGCCCTGCAGTTTTAGCAGCACCATGGAGAGGTGAGTGGAAAGACTCTGCACTCCCTCTTATGCAGAGCAATGCTATACGATGCCTGGGAGCACGGTTTGTATATATTCCCAGGCAGTGATAGGGGCCCATTTTGCCAGGTCTCATAAATATTTAACAACAAGCACTTTGTAAAGAAGAATGTTATTAAGGGTGGTGCTGCCAGCAGCTTCAAAGGTGACTGTATATCAGGAACTGCTAATGCTATGTGGACACAGCCCTCTTACAATAGCCCCAGGCAAATCAGCTCCTCATCTTTTAGGGGTAGTTGGGAAGACACAGGAATTTGCAAATACCCCTATCTCTCAGAAAAAAACAAGCTGGTTTCTCTACTGAGAGAGAATTGCTTTCCAACAAGTTATGTACCTGAGAGAGAAAAAGCAGTGACAAGAGAATAAAATGTGTGTGTATGTATACACACACATACTTATATACATACATATACTACACATACACACATGAATGTTTACAGAAAAGAGGCCTACCGCTCCAATTTTTAGTAGAGCTTCTTTTATTCAGGTGTTACCAGATGAATATTTTATCCCCACACAAGCCAGACCCAGGCCACTTATTTCAACACTTCAACCTTTAATGATACTGGTTCAGTTTTCTTTACCCTGTGGATTGGATACACCACATTGCAATTCAAATTGCCCCAAACACCACAGTAAGCATGAGGTGATCACATTTCTTCCTAAGTGTAAATGGCTCTCCACAGGGGACTCATTCTGGGAGCGCAGGGGCTGGCACAGCATTGCCCTGGCAACTTCTTTTTCCCCAGATGATCATCACTGGAGGTAAATGCTTGGAAGATTAAAGTCTCCAATCCACAAAGCAAATTCCTGTTAGGTTTAGAAAATATCCTCCATTGGCCATCCCTGGTACAACCAATAAATCACAAAGGATTAAAAAATAAAAAGGTGTGTGTGTGTGTGTGTGTGTGTGTGTGTGTGTGCGCGCGCGCGCGCGATGCTTATTGCATTTTTCCCCAAAATAATCTTGTGAAGGGGTCTGAAAAGCTAAGTTGACTTGCTCAAGGCAACTCACAGGAGCCACTGGAAGAGCACTTGTGTTTCCTACCATAAAACAACTGGCTCCCAAGGTCTGGCAGAAAAGGAATTGACTTCTAGGTCCTCACCTGATTTTGTTCCATATGAATAAACAAAGTTCCTGGGGAACTCATCTTTCACATGCAGAGCAGAGTCCTGAGACTGTACATGTATGGTAAGAATCTATCTAACTTTTTGCAAGTGTTTCTGCATTTTAGCCAGTAAATTGCCCAGAATATGGTCTATAGTCATGTGTTTGCTGAGAACAGGTAAGAGAACTTTGACAGAACCACCTGTGATAACTGAACCATGAACTAATGTAGCCATCACAAACCCATCTTACTTATTCATAAGCAAGCATTTCTAATGTGTAAGCTTTGTTTCAACTCATAATCAAAAAGTTCATTTTTAAGTTAGTTGCTTGGGACCTAGAATAAACTTCCCCATAGAAACGATGTTATAAATAGTGTTCTAGCCTAGCCAACAAGTGTTTCTCTCACCAATAGTGTGCTTTCGGCATTATGCAGTTGCTACAAAACAATAACTGTGCAATACCAGTAATTAAACCAAACAGTAGAACAATAAAATAATTTTTTTACATGAAAGTAAAATTAATTGAAGAAAGATAAGAAGGTGAATGGAGACTGTATGGTGCTCTTGAAGGAGGTTTTTGGGTTACCTCAAGGGCTGTTGAGGTTAATGGCATAGGCCATTTAATATGTCTTATTTCACTTCAAAACTTATGACTTGCCTTTTGTTTGATACAGGTGTATAGCTAGCACTACTTATATTTATCCCCCATAATTAGAGTCAGTTTTTTTCTTTCCTTACCAGTTGAAAAAGAGAGCAAGAGAAACTGGGAGGGGTAGGGAAGGAAAACGGAAGGAGAGAGAATAAGAAGAAGTAATTTTTTTGAAGCAACTAAGCAAGAATTAAAAATAAAGAGAATAAATAAAGAGAATAAAATAGAAAATTAGTGAGTGAAAAATTGCCTTTTTGAGGGTATCAAATGAATTCCTCAAAAGAAGGGGAGAAAAGCAGAAAGATTGAAGGAGGGTGGGGAGAGGGATTGGAAGAGAGAGGGAGGGAGGGAAATGTATCTATTCTAATTGAGAAGAAAGGCTATCAAGTAGTTTCTTGGTTTCTTTTCAGGTAATTAGAAGAAGTTATCTTTGTTGCTAACTAAAGTGAATGAGACAGGGGACAGCCTTGGGGTAATAAGGATGAGGATAATAAATGAGGGGCTTGACATAAAGTTCTAATTTTAGGCTCTAAAGACAACTTTTATGTAACGAGATAACTCATCTACTTTGTGGATAAGCATTATCATTATTTTTCACATAACCTAAATATTCCCAAGTCTTCCAGTCTCTCCAAATCTCCCCTTCTTTTGTTAGAAAGTCAGGTCTCTCTTGTTCTGTCTCCTCTCTCCTTCTGACATCTTCGCTCTGCTGTCCTTCTTCATCTCAACCTTAGACATGGTTCCTTATCCTTATTTCCCGAAGAACCACCACCTCCAATTGTTGAATTTAACAGACTTTTACCAACAATTTCAAGATAAAGAAAGAGAAATTTTAGGCTATAAGAGAGAGATACAATGTCAAATTGAACTTCAGATGCCATTGTTTCCTAAAAAGCCTAAACTCTTCTCCTGGCACAAGAATTCTCCTAGCCTTGTCTTTGAGTATTGTGCTATAGCCACATGGTTGGGTGTCACTCTCTATTTTTAAGGCATCTACCATTGTCTTACTCTCTAGGTTCCTGGGGTGGCAAAAACCCCTTTCCATCCCAGGTAACTTATAGTAACTTTTAGGTCAAGACAAAAATTACCGATATGTGAGAGTTCATAATCTTTTCCATCACCCATATCTGAGGTTAAGAAGGTGTGTGTTATTCCCCAAGCTTCTACCCCTTCTACTCAGTGGGAGAGAAAAGACAGTAGGCATGTGAAAGAATTCTCAGGACCACAGTCATGATGGGAATAGATTCTATCCTCCAGGGACTGCTGCTTTGTGGGAACTCATTAGTAATAAGTTCTTCTGGAGGGAGGAAAGGAGAGAAACAGTGAAGAGGGTTTCAAAATGGAGGGGGTGGGATGGTTTGTATGAAAGAAAGAGCTCTTGGAATAAAGGAACTTAGAGGCTCCCAAGAGCCTATGAGTGCTCAAGAACCACAGGCTTTGTTCTTGGACTCTGGCAAAGAAAGACTCAAGGGGTGCGAACATAGAACTCCAGTTGGAACTGTGCCACTTTAAATGTGACACAATTCTCTCTCAGATGGAATCACGTGGGTCAAGCCTTCTGCTTTATTATGCAGAGAAATTGAATTCTCTTTTGTCTCAATTCTTCACTGCAGACTAGGCTTTGGAGCCTAACCCAAAGACCTATTAATTGGCTTTCCTAAACAATAGAGCCATCTTCACTGAGATAAAACCTGTACTTCCTTATAATGCACAAGTGGATAAAGTCATTTATTTTTTAAATAGCAACTTTTCCCCCTCTGGTTATACTTATTATATTTTTCCTTTCCAATCTACAAAGAATTTTCATATAATGCCCACCTGGCAAACTCCATCCCCACACCAAACTCTCAAAATCGAAGTAGTAGCTATTTAATAGTAAAAAATGTATTAATCACCACCAAAAAAATTAAATAGAAAAATATCGCCACCTGGAAAGCTGGATCAAAGCCAAATGATAATTATCTATCCATTACTAGCTACAAAACCCAAGGGAAGGAAGAAGCAAGTAGGAAGCTGGGAAACCAAGACACTCATCAGCCAAGAACCAGACTTAAATCTGATCACACCAGCAGTCACCTGGAACACAAAAGCTTTCAGGCCCTTTTGCATCTCTAGGGATGTCCCCCGACATCTCCCAGCACTATTCTCTCCAGCTTGAACTTCGAACCATGGAGAGCCCTTTATGTTCCTGACTCAGTTCCCTACATCCGTCCTTGGCTAAACTTGGCTGTCTTCCCTCTTTCTTTCCTTACTTCATAGTTTGGTGTGATGAAATAGGGTATGGGGGGTGATTGGGGGTGGGGTGTTTTACATCGAACTTCCCTGACCTTCTAAGTTACTGTTGTGGTAACTGAGCAGAAGGATACCATATCTTTTTCTTGGAATACTCGCTTTAAGATTCCATTTGTGAAGAGAGAAAAGGGTGGATTACAGATTTTGTTGTGCTGTTATTTTAGTAGTGAATCCTAAATATAAAAGTCTTATTCAGAAAGTAGGTTTACAAGAATTTTGAAAAAAAAATCTGTTGTAAAGCAAGACATAATTACATACTGTAGCTCCCCCACCCCCCATCCTCAATTTTTCTTCCCATAGTTTAACTTAGCTGTGGTCAACTACAATTTAAAAACATTAAATAGAAAATTCCAGAAATAAACAATTCATAATTTTTAAATCATGCACCATTCTGAGATTTCTGATGAAATCTCATGCCATCCCACTCTGTCTCGCCTGGGATGTGAATCATCCCTTCGTACAGCTTATCCATGCTGTATATGCTCCCCGCCCATTAATCACTTAGTAGCTATCAAGTTATCAGATCATCTGTTACTGTATTGCAGGGCTTGTGTTCAAGTAACTCTTATTTTACTTAATAATGGCTCCAAAGCCATTCATGTAACTTCTACTGCAGTGTTTTCTTATAATTTTTTAAATTTTATTTATTAGTTATTTTTGTTAATCTTTTACTATGTCTAATTTATCAATTAAAATATTAATAGATGTATATGTATAGGAAAAATCATAATATATATAGGGTTCAGTACTATCTATGTTTCAGGTATCCACTGGGGGTCTTGGAATGTATCCCCAGAAGATAAGTGGAACAACTATGATACAAATTGATTTGACTTGGCTTACAGTAATACAAAGAGTTATGATATAAAAGAAATTTTACCTTTTCTTTATAATCTCACGTCACTTTAAATATTTTTCATAAAGTTATGGGATATAAAAATTTATAGAAAATTTTAAAGCGAGTGGTCAGAGCAATGTGGATTACCAAAGAAAATTAAGAAAACCTCATTGCACAGCTCTGAGCACTTCACCTTCTCTTAAGACATGAAAGGGTCAAGAGAGGATTTGATAAGTTTTTTTAGAAAGAGCTGTCGTCTTGCTTTCATACCCAGGCCAGGGGGTGAGAGGGGTTGAGGGGTAGAGAAGAGGTTGGTGGGGGGCAGGGGAAAGTGGGGAAAGTATGCTTCCTTCTTTTCACAAGAGAGCTAGGTTTCTGGTAATCAGTATGTGAGGGAGAGCAGACTTGTGCCTGACTCACAGGAAAAAGATAAATCAGATGGTGGCAACACTGAGATCAGCCTTCACTCCCAGTTTCCTATGACCAGACATGGGCCATGCCAGAGAAAGAGAGGTGGCCCAGAGCCAGTTTAAATCCTGCCAAGATGGCTCCTGCCAGAGGGCAAAAGGAGAACAACAGCAAGGGTTCATGACAATTCCTACCACTTGGGACCTCTCGTGTCATTCTCTCGATGTGGCGTGCACCTTTTCCTCAGCAGGCAAGTCCTAACCCCTACCACTAGGAGCATGGTGCAGTCCCTCGCCAGTCCCACTGGCCATCCCATCAAAGACTGTCTGCAAGCTGGAGATAGGGAGAGGAGAAGGCTATTGTCGTGTTGGCAGAGGGTTCATTTGATGTTAAATCATGTTCAGAATTGTGATGAAGATCTTAGAATGCATATTCTAATTTGCTAATTCAGATCACTTTTGTGACTTAAATAAAAGACTTACTTAAGAACCAATATAATATTGAGCCAGCCAATGTCAGTACACTAAGAATTGCTTACTGCTGGTGTCCATTCTGAATGGCCAGTGTGCATACCTGTTTAAGCGGAAGCAAAAAAGTCATGGGCTTGCTAAGATTCCATCCAAATTCAGGTAGGGATTATAACAGAATAGAAAAAAAACTTTAAAAATGTTAAATAAAATGTGAGATTTCAAGTTTTAAATGAATTTCCTATGGCTGTTTCCACAAAACCATTTTAAACTTGTTTACATACTCTTCAATGCATGTTATTGATGTCATTATTTTGGGCTGGGAATTCAAAGAGATAATCCAGTCAAGAATACTCTGGAATCAGGCAGGAACAAAAGACTGCTCAGAGATGAGACTAACTCAGAATTTAATAATCATTTAAAACAGAGTTTTTCAAATTACCAATTATGATCCATTAATTAGTTATAAAATCAGTCTAGTGGGTTATGATTCAGTGAATTATTTTTCAATGAAATTAAATGGATGGGATGAAATAGAAGAGAATGAAATTGAATATAAAACATCAGAGTGCTACATAAGGTTAAATATTGTTTAATGATGACCTTGTTTTATGTATACATTTTTGTATATTTGTGTATGTGTGCTTGGTTAAGGATATAAAATATCTTATACCATAGCTCATATATTTTTTAAAAACTAAAAGACTTCAAAAAACAGCATATACAAAATTCTTGTAGAAAAAAACAAGTCAGTTTTTTAACAAGACTGTATCAGAAATAAAATACACAAAAGGTGACAGAATTGTACAATAGAGGGAACAGAAAAGTTCCAGGTGTGTCTTCATCTGTCTCTTTTAATTTTTTTCTGGAGCGAAAAGTAATTCTCCCACCCATAGCTCCATAAAGAGATCTTATACTTTTCACCTTTGTCAGCAGAAGGAAGAAGAAAGAAGAAAGGAGGGGAAGAGAAATGAGGAAGAAAAAAAAAGGAAAGAAAGAGAAGGAATACATTAAAAAGTGAGCAAGTTAGTAAAGATAATTGGAGAAACTTTTATGCCTACATCCTCTTTTAAAACAATCTCCACCTAGGTAGCCTCTGAGGGACATGTGCTTATAAAAGGCCACTTTGAAATAAAGAATTCCACGTTACAATCAAGGAACTTTGTAGTGTCATCACATGAGACATAAAAGGTAGTAGTAACAAAATCTCTGTACTATATACAGTGCTCTGGTAATCAACCTTGTAAACTTATTTTTTGAAAACCTATCTCAGCTGATCAAGTGGACCATGTGAGACTTCCCAGGGTGTATGTTGACTGGAGAAGACATCATCATACAGGATGGACAATACTCGGGGCTGCCACCTTGTAGTGGCTTTAGATAACAGCTTTCCTGGTGTATTCTTTCTAAATGGTGTCCCCTGGAATTATGAAGTGCAGTGGCCCTGGCTATGCACCCTTCACTCTTCTGACTCCTGCACACCTGCTGCAATGCCTCCTGCTGGCCAGGCCTCCATTTGCAGTGGTCCCTACGTACTTGTGCTCTGTACTAGAAGCATAGACACTGAATTGAGTCTCCCTTAGGTTTTCACCACTACAGATGTCACTGCTTCGCCTTAGTCTGCTTTCACCATGGACTTCTCCTTGGCTAGTGGGTTCTCCTGACTACCAAGTAGTATGTATAGTCTCATATTTATACCTAAGGTATTTAGTATGTCTAATTCAAAAAATCTCATATTTTTACAATAGGCTTTTTACAAAGCCACACTCTGTCACCCCTCATGCCTCCACCAACCCCCACGCATATATGCAAAGTCATTCTTCAAGGGCCAGTAAAGCTTCCGGGGCATCTTCAGTGAAGATTGCCTAACTCACTCAGCTCTCTTTGACCTTCCTCTCCTCTGAACTGCCACAGCACTGAGATTTTGTACCTAATTTAACTCTTATTAACTGCTATCTGTGCTGCTCACTATAGTCCATGTGTTAGTGTTCACCTAGACTTAGTCAGACTGAACTTCTCAGTCTTTGGTATTCTTTGCAGCACCCAGCACACCACAGTGTCAGAAAGTACAGGCCACATGCAGAGTTACTTAGAAAAGTTGGTTCTTTGTGCACCATTCTCTTTATATATGACTTTATATATGACTTCTGGATCAGTGAATTGCTTTTTGGAGAACTTAAAAATGTTTGGACATGGTTCTTGAGACAAGAAACAGAAAAACATGCCAAGCAGACTATAGTACTTTATACTATTTTTCTTAACACTAACCACAACCTTATTTGGTAGGTATTTTTAACCACAATTTGTTAAAGAAGAAATGGAAAATTAAAGAAGTTAATTTCTTTAAAGTTGTACAACTAGCAAATGGCAGAGCCTAGAAACCAAATCTGTATTTTTTCTTTAGAAAAATGGTGTTTCTAATGTAAATTAATTCTGTCCTGAATTTCAGAAAATTCAAGTACAAGGAAAAGTGCTTCATGTCTGCCAGGGAGTCATTTCAATCCCCCAGGGACCCAAGGACATTTCTTCCCAGGGACTATAAGCTAGTTATCCAGGAGCTATTAGGATTTCAGTCTGTAATTTCATAGACTCACACTGGACATTAGTCATTCATAGAAAATTACCTAAAACCATCAAGATAAGATGGAAGCTGTAGACAAAGAGACACAAGTCATATAATCTGGAGAAAAAGAAAGTCAAGATTCAGAAAGATTAGAATCAAGAAATGATTAATGAAAAAGGTGAATTCAGTGTGTAAATACATGAAACAAGTCAGAAAGTATGTACGGCTTTCTACACACTTGATATTCTTTTTAAAATCTGCTGCCTCATTGATATAGGAAAAATAGAACTCAAGACTTTTATGGCCAGAAAGCTCAGTACTCCTAAACCCAGGTGAAATTATAATAACGATGATAAAATTTCACTGAGCATTTATTTTGTGAAATACTATGTTAAATTTTCAATATAAATGTATTACCTAAACTAATAAAAGTTCAGGTGGTTAATTGTTTCAGCAAATATTTGTTGATTTTTTTTGCCATGTGCTAGGTCCTTTTCTAACAGAAGAGATAAAACACTTTCCTCTACATTCTTGGAAATATAATGTTCTTATATTACAATGAATAGACCAAGGCTTACACGGGTCAAGTAACTTGTCCAAATCACACAGACACTCAATGGCAGAAGGCTCAGGTTTGCATCCAGATCTGTCTGACTGAAAGGTCCAAATGGAACCCCACCCTCCACTGCCTCAAGCTGTCCTTAGAACACACAGTCAGGCAGGCATGCAGGCTGTAAGATCCCCCCCTTAATTATCTCACTTACTGGAGCATTATACAGGTGGTTCTGGCCCTTGATCATATTGTCATTTACTATTTTCTAAAAGATTCATAGATATAAGACTTCCTTGCCTACCTAAATTGAAAATTCCTAGAAGGGCAAGATAATATATTCAGTTGCATCTCCCAGAAAGCTGGGTACATTTCACATAACCTTCCAGAGCACAGTATCTCAATGCCATTAGGGATAAAAGAAAAAAATGAATAAAATATTGCCCCTGCCATCCAGAGTCTTATAACTTAGTAAACACTGTCATTAAAAATTGACTGATGGATTTTTAGTGTCAACAAATTCCATTTTTGAGAACTCATATAGGATTGGATAAGGTTTACAAAGACTAGAAATAGGCCAACATAATATATGTTTTTATAAAGGCAGAAAGATCAGGAGTCAGAAAGTTAGAGATTAGCTACAACACCTGATTTGCCTATAAGAAAAACTCTCCAGACAAATCATGAGATAATCAATTGGGAGAAAGATTGGTGTTGGGTAACAATCAATGTGTCTTTAAAAGGAACACATCCTGTCTGACCAATCCAGTTTACTTCTATCCCAAAGAGAAAGATGAAGCTTGTAGAAATAGTGAAGCAATAATCATGTTATAGCTTGACTACAGCAAAGTTGTCAATTCTTCCTCCATGTGTTATGGCTCATAAAAATAAAAGCTAATAAAACATAGTCACAGAAGAGGCCACAAAATAGGTTTTGGATAGAAATTGGTCTTGAGTCCTGGAGTAGTTGCAATTTCCATTGATGACATGGGTGATAGAAGTAAGGATGAGCTTACTTCTAGTCTGAGTCACAGATAACCTCAAAAATGTAGTGTAGGCACTCCCTGTTGGACTGGCCTGGAATTTTCTTTAGCTTGGACAGATTACTAAGGAAGTCGTTGAGAAAAATCAGAACTGGTTGGATTTTAATAGAAAAGGCAGGTAGAGGAAACAACTTTTCATCCTTCTCTCTTAGTTTTACTCCTGGGAGGCAAGTATGAAGGACGAGTTTACTTGAAGCCAGAGGCTCTGATGTGAGGAGAGGAATACTTGGCTTTCGGTTGTGAGTGGGTCCACTGGAACCTCGCTTTTCTATCTGTGCAATGGGGTAATAGCTGGACTGCTGTACAAGCATTAGCTTATGTAGATTAGCTAATGATGATCATTTAGGGTCTTAAAAATGCAAAATGTTACATGAATGCTAAGTATTATTAGGATTCACATAAAGAGCAATAATAGTCTTGACTTGGAAAGAAAATGGGAGGAAAAAGGATAGGAGACAGAACAAGGAAACACAGGAGAGAAGCTATTAGCCAGTTTGGGGAGTACAAATGCAAGGGCTTGAGCATCATAAAACATCTGTGGTAATTTCCACTCACCTCTGATCCTCTAGTCACCATGAAGGAGAAAGCAGTCTGATGTCTGTAAGTAAAGGATCAAGGAAAGCAACAAAGTGAGTGTTTGCTCTCGACAAAGTTAAGGAAATATCTCAAATGTCATACAGTTTTGGATGTTCTAAATGAAGAAATTACTTAATCTACTTGGGGAATTGTAGCTATTACATAAACTAACATAAACAAGACTCCAAAACCCAGCTACTAAAGATTCTTTGGACACATGTCAAACTGCTTCAAACTGATGAGTTTCCTAGGCTGCCCTTGAAACTCAATTTATTGATGCTCAGTTCATCCCAAATTAATGGAGACACTTGTTCAACAGCCAAAGCTGCCCTTTTGGGTTCACTTCAAGAGTCCTTCTTGGGGTGTAAGGAAAGCCATAAAGACAAATCCTAGATGCCCTAGAAGTGAGGTCAATTAAATAAAATGCATTGGTCTCAGTCTTCCCCTATTGGTGGAACTCAGCAGAGACCCAAAAGGGTTAAAGAAATTGAGGTGGGAGTTGTTTCAAAAATCAATTACATAAACAAAAAGAAACACTATTTGTCCATTTCTTTCTGGTTTTAACCACCTGCCATCTGAAGCATGCCTCTAATAAATTAAAAGAGCCTTGTCAAGTAGATGATTCTATTATAACCAGACAGTGTGTCTCTCCTTGGCTTCCTGACAGATCAAGAGTATCATCAGCTTTCTCAACAGGGTCCTAGGGCCATGTAGCTATGTTCAGCAGAATCTATGAGGAAAGGACGAATAAGACGATGCCCTTAATTTGGCCAAGTGGCCCAGGCGGGGCCCATTGATAACTGTGTGATCATGGTTGGAGTCTTCTTGGTGCTGTCTCTCCCAGGTTACTCAAGGGCACTAGTGCTGGCCATGAATATGGAGTATAAATGGCACAAATATTCCTTAAATTCCTTAAATTAAGATGGCCTTAAATATTCTATCTGAAGACCCATTGGACTTTTTACCCGATTGTATAGCTCTGGAGACTTCAAAAATAGGGAATTGACTTTCTGTCCTTGGAACTCAACTGTCACTGTAATAATGCAGTATAAATTAGCACATGCCTGGGACTCAAAATAAATCACAGCAGACAAAAATGGGACAGGCAGGATTTTAGACTACTTTTTATAAGCTTAATCTTTTCTATGATAGTTTCATAAGTCATAGGTTATGGGTATTTTTGTTTACAAGTAAACATATGTCTTAAGTTGGCAGAAACAGAATGAAAGAAAAAGCCAAGATGTCAGGAAGCAGAAATAAATGTGGTTGGAAGTATTGTTCACATTAAGTCAGCAGCACTGCTTGGGAAGCCCCATAACTTTTCAGTTTCAACTAACCAGGTAAGGGAGACAAAAATGACAAAAATAGAAAGAAAGGGATCTTGCTACTTAAATTTTTGAGAATGCTGACATCCCCCACTACAATGGGAGCTCATTCAAAACAAAGACTATTTTTAAAATCTTTTTTTGATGTCTCTACCACAATGCTTAGCACATAGTAGGTCTTCAACAGACCTTTGTGAATAGGTAAATGATTAAAGAGTAAATTAGAAAGTGCTCAGAAATATAGTACAGTAACTTAATATTTGCTTAAAATTGGGAGGATCATTAATTTAAAAAATGCAACTTAAACAAATACATTTTTAACAAAATGTAATCTCCTTTAGAAGTAAATTTCCACAGGCTCTTTCCAGTTGGAGAAAATGCACTGTGTAGCTAACAATGGCTGTTTCTCTCTCCCCTTACTCATGTCAATTGCTCAGGCAATCAAAGATCTGTACAGCTGCTCAGGCCATTCTGAGCATAATTCATGTTGGTTTAGGATTTAGGCTTATAAGATTAGACCGATGATCATAAACCTTGCCCATTATAAAATCCTAAAATCATTATTAATTTTAAAAGGAATATAAAACCTTGGGCAAAACTAATAACAAATGTTCGCCAACTCTTAGATCAAGACGAAGCTTAAATCCTATCTAATTTGGAGAGCTCAAGCTAGAGTGGATTATCCCAGAGGCTCAGGGTTCTCTTTCTCTATGGAACTCATGGATGAGGAAGACAGGCTCATTGTTTCTGCTCAAATTTAGGGGACTGACGAGGATCAACTTGTAGTTCTCTAGTCTGCAGTTTGGATAGAGGAAGATTGAGGGGATTAGAATCAACACTCCCAGGGTGAGGACTATCTGGACCGAAAAAAAAAAAAAAAAGAGCTGGGACCAACGACAGCATCTAAAGTTGCGAGAGCACTGCCGTAGTCTTCGGTTATCAGTTATGGGTCTTGTAATTGCTGCCTGCCCTTCACAGGTGTGCAAGACAAAAAATGGAAGGAAAACATTAGCATCCGGAGGAAGAGGCTCATGATCAAATAGGAAAACCTGCTTCCAACAAGATATAATGTGAATTTGCCCATGCAAACAAACAGTACACTGCAGAGCACTCAGCAAGATGTATAAATGAGGGGGAGGAGAGGCCAGTCTCAACTATGGGTGTGTGATTTACAGCCCAAGTTCAAAGTGACGGTAATACCATGTTTTTACTTTTTAAATTGTTTTATTCTATTTTTCCAGCCCATAAGGAATGCACCTTGATGTCAACAGAACCCCTTTGTCTTTGTAAGCTATTTTGAAGCAAAATATCAGTAAATTACTTCCCAAACCACCACACAACTAGATCATGCTGAGAAAATGGGTTTTGCAGGAATGCAGTAAATTGTTTCTGTCACAGAAGAAAATACAACCGGTAGAAATCGTTATGGATGAGTCATTATGAGAAAGGGCCAAAAAAATTAACCTTCATCCTTTTTCTTTGTCTTTGCGCAAGAAAAGGAGGGCATTGTGTGTGTGTATATATGTTTATTTGAATTCACCTGCCACACTTAGGAGTTTGGAGCTAGGAAGGATTTAAGAGATAAGCAAGGCCAGCTCCTTCATTGGCATGCGTGCAGGAGGGGGAGAAAGAAAAAGCCAATTTTAGAATATAATATTACTGAGAAGGTGCTTAGCATGATTGAAGGACAAGGGACTCTGTGATTAAAGGAAGAGGGAGAAGAAACTTATTTTAAAACATTTATTTAGTGCTACAGAATGCATCACCCCAAAATTCATGTGTTGAAACCTAATAATCCATGTGATAGTATCTGGAGGCAGGGCCTCTGGGAGGAGGTGATTAGGTCATGAGGGCGTCAGGTGATGAATGGGATTATTGCCCTTAGAAGAGATCTCCCCCACTCCTTCCACCATGGAGCGACATACAGTCTATAAACCAGGAAGTGGATCCAGACACAGAATCTACCAGCACTTGCTTCTGGACTTCTTACCTCCAGATTATGAGAAATGATTTCTTTTGTCTATAAGCCACCTAGTCTGTGGTATTCTGTGTTTGTAGACCAAATGGACTCAGATATTAAAGTGTAAGAAATAGTATCAGGCACAGGACTAAATGTTTTACACATATTGCCTCTTCTAATTCACCTGACAGTTCTGTTTGGTATATGCTGTTATTACCCTCATTTACAGATAGAGAAATTAAGGTTTAGAAAGGTTGGGTGCCTTGTCCAAAGGTTTGCAGCAAGGAAGTGACAGGACTGGGATTCACACGAAGGTGGTCTGAGTCAAGCCCATGCTTTCCAGCATGCTTCTGTACTTCCTGAGGTGGGGAGGAAGCCGTGTGTGGGTGACCATAAACAAAAGCCAGGACTCTGGAGTCAGGTATTATTTTAGGTATACAGCTAAAAGAATCAGAGGGAATTAATCTCATTTTTCAGGTATAAACAAATAGTTTCATAACTTCCTGATAGAGCCTCGCCCAGCATGCTCACCTCCGAGCCCTCCAGTCACTAGAGGCCTGGGACTCCACAGGCTTCCCTCAGACCCTCTGAAATCATTTACCTTAGCTCCAGCCTCTCCTCCCTTTGTGCCCACATAAAATCCATTTCCAATCACTTGATAGTAACTCTTCCTGCCCTCTCTATGCAAACAATGATGCAGAAAAATGCTCCATTAAAGTGTTAAACATAGCCTAATGTGTGGTGATTGATTTCATGTATGGGATTAAGGCCAGGGTGACACAGTGCAGCAATGGATTTGACACAGGCACAGTCCAACTTGATGAACACAGCTCCAAGGCACTAGTTCTCTGTGAAAATGCTAATGGTCTGGTAGACTTGGCCAAGGGGTCTGCTTCCAGGAAGCTATGCCCTCAGTGGATAAGATGGGACTCAGAGTGCCACCTGAGTCCCTGTCAGGGACCATATCATCTCTGACCCAACGGCAGGTCAGATCAGTTTACAAGTGACATGAATTTGAGGACTCTATCTTGCCACATGGATATGTGGCATGAAGCCACCTCTGAAGTCAGCCAGGCCTAAGGAGACACTCTGAGGCAGATGCAGGTCAACACAGGTTCCCTGGGAGAGCTGGAGAGAAGAGAAGAGTGCAAAAGGCATGCAAGCGGGGATGTTAGGACTGCGCAGGGAAAGCTATGTTCACTGCTCACCGATTGCACCCACATCTGGAATCAAACTCAGAGATCCTCTTTTTAAAAACCAAAGGCATCAAGAAGCAGACGTATGCATGTCGTTCTCCAGTTTATGAAAAATTTCCAGACATGATCACATTTTGAATTTTCTCATCAACCTTGTAGGGCTGGAATTCTTACCAACATAGGGTGAGAACTAGATTATTAATTCTCAACTTAGGTTGCATAGTTCCCTGGAAAGCTTTTAAAGAGCAACAAGTACCTAAGGCCCCTTCTCCCCACACCCAACCCAGATTCCTTTTTAGTTGATCTGAGATGAGACTCAGGTGCCAGTATTCTTTTTTGTATGTGTATAGCAATAAAACAATTAATACTGAACTTGGATATTTCTATAACTTTCATGTGTCACGAGTATTTTTTTTCAACAGTTTAAAAATGTAGAAACATTCTCAGTGTGCTGTACAAAAACAGAAAGAAGACAGGAGTGGCCCTGCTGGCTGTACTAGTTGGCCAAACTTGCTTTAAAACAACCCATATTTAAGCTCAATTTGCTAAAATCTCTTCCTGCCTCCCATTCACCTTCCTCGCTCCTTGCACTCCCATTATGTTTTAAAGCCCTATTATAGCCTCTCTTGCAGGAAGACCTACTATTAATATCCAACATGCTGATGTTGCCGACCCTCTCTTTCTCTCCCATTTCCTAGGTATAGCTTTCCAGCTAGGTTTGTTGTTGCTGTTGTTGTTATTGTTTTGGACAAATAAAAATTATAGATATTTAAAATGCGCAATGTGATTCTGCGCTATAGTATACATTATGAAATAATACAGCAATCAAGCTAATTAACATATCTATCATCTCACATAGTTTCATTTTTGTGTTTGCTGTAAGAATACTCGAGATCCATTCTCTTAGCAAATTTCAAATTACAATATGTTATTAACTATAGTCACGAAGTTGTATATTAGGTTTCCAGAACTTATAACTGAAAGTTTGTACCCTTTGATCAATATCTCCCCCTTTTCTCTCTCTACTCTTCAGCTTTGAGATACCAGCATATTTTAAAAGTACCCCCCTGCCCAAGTGATTCTAACCTATAACCAAATTGAAAGCCACAGAATTAGACACTCATTTGTAGATGAATTGATTGAAGAAAAATGTGTTCAAACTGGAGAAGGGCCTAAAATTTAGATAAATAAATTTAGGAGATAGGAGATGAAAGACTAAAAACCTGCAAATCCTTAAATCTGATCTGATCTGACAGAAAAAGGCTGAGGAACATAGATAACATTCTCATGCCCAGTGCAAGGTGAGCACATCCTGTATTCTTACTAGCAGGACATCTTCTCTGGTGATACACCAGAACCCCAGAGTCATGCATCCAGTCCATGTAATTTAGATAAGAAAGAAGAGAGATGTCCTCTCAGATGTCAAGTGTGCTTGGCCACAGTGAGCACAAAAAAGGCCTGAGGAAAAGACTGCTTTCTGTCCTTGCTTTACACAGATTTACTTAAAACAATTTTTAGAAATGTCTTCAACTCCTGGGGGACTCATTTAGCAGTACACAGCCTCCTCTAATGAACTATGAATTGTACTGATACACTAATCTCCAGGCAAGGACAATACTGTTTGCAGCCTGAGTTTCCACACGAGCTCAGGAGAATTCCCGCATGATTTGATGGATTAGCAATATAATAATAATAATAATAATAATAATAATAATAATAATAGAAATATCAACAACATCTACCATTTCTTGAGCATCTCTTCTGTGCCATGACTGAGTAATTCCCCATTTGCAAATGAGAAACATGGGTCTCAGAGAAGATGAGTGTCATGCTGGTATCACAGACTGACAGGGGTCAGACCCAGATGGGACCTAGACATGCCTTGTTCAATCCTCTGATGCTTATGAGTACAGATGTGCAGCCTGAAATGCAGGTGTGCTACCTGCCACTTGGAATAGAAAATAATTAATAATAATAGTTATTGTTTCCTGAGCAACTCTTTAAACCTGGCACTGTTTTAAGCTATTTAAATGTATTCTCTTATTTAATGCTCGCAAAACCCTGAAAGGCAAATATTTTATCCTCAACTTATTCATGAATCATTACAGGCTCAAAGTTGATATAAATGAACCCACAGCTGGTAAGGAGCAAAGGCAACAAAGGGACAGTCACTGACCTGTTCGGCTCTGAAACCTGCACTTTTTGCCCTGTGCCCTGGTATGCACAAGAAAGTTCAAGGGCTGTCTCTTTGCCTCTCTCAAGACTATCCCTGCACAGCATCATCTCCACTCATCAGAGAGGGAGGGGATTCTGTCCTCTAGCTAGGAAAGTCCATGGAGAAATCTTGGATTCTGGAGGAAAGAAGAAGTCCCTCCTTCTGCCATTCTTCCCACTGTCTTAGGACTATGGTTCCTAGGCCTGAGACTATGGCTGGAGGTGTGCCCAGATCCCAGATAACAGGCTGCATGACAGTAAAGGGTTAAGGGCAGGGTGTTGACAATCAACTGAGGCTCAAGTCTTGGCTGTGCTGTGAAAACCAAGTGAGTCATTTTGCCTCAGTTTCTTCATCTGTAAAAGTCAATGAATAAAACAGCAGCTTCTCGGGGGGTATTGAAAGGATTATAAGAAATAATGTATGCAAACACATAGAGTGCTTAGCCTAGTGCCTGATTGCTTGATTAATGGAATCTATTATAATGCTTAATGGCTAAGGGAACTGGGGCACTGACCCTATATTTTACCTCTATTTTCAGTAGTGAAGAAAGCTCCATCATAGTTTTCTAATCAATAATGGTCAATTCCATATCCAGGGATACCTGGACTTGAAATGATGCTGAAACACAGAAGTAAGTATGAAGATAACCTAAGACTGGTGGCTCAATGGTGCTAGTGGAATGCCTTACTGCACATGCCTCTACACATAGTGCTGGCACACCAGCCTATAGGAGGTCAGTAATCATGCACCCAGGATGCCTATGAATGCAAAGATCCTGTTGCTTACTACTTTTATCCACCAGCGCACTCCCTTCCACATACATGTGCACACATACATATACATAGACACATACACGCAATGTACACATATACACAACCACACATGTGCATACTCCATATGTGTTCGCATACACACACATGCACATATGTGCACACAATCATGTACATACTTATGTGTACACACACCACCCATATGCACACATGTGTCGCATATACACACACTTGCACACATAGCCCCACACCATGCACCCCACAGCAGGTCAGTATTCACTACAGAGAAGGGCATGTTTATCAAGCACTGGAGTGTCCCTGGGATTGCAGAGGAGGTGGTCTTTTGAGGCATTTGAGTCCCTTCATGGCCGTAGAAATCTGCTTTCACCTCAGCCTTCTTTCTGCCAGTCACCTCTGTCAAGGAGTGATTATGCTCCTTTCTGTCAGGAACACAGAGTGATTGTGGCAAGAAAATTGCCTTCAGTGATAGGGACTTAAGAAACGCTTTTCCTGAAAATAGTGCTCAAATTAATTAACTTGGAGGAAAGGGTTGCTGGGTTTTTTTTTTTTTTTTTTTGGTCTGGATTTAATTTATCTTTTCCCAAAGAGTTTTTTGTTTTGTGATAAATGGTGAGGAGAGTTTCACCTCCTTCAACATCACCTAAATCGGGGAGGCTAAGGCCAGTCTTATGAGACCCCAGGGAGATCTGCAGCTCTCAGCTTTGCAGAGGACAGGGGAAGCATGGTTTGTTGTTCCATTGGTGAAGCATGCTGCTCACACAGAGGGAACAGGATGTGATCAAAGGTGGTAGTGGGTAAGGATGAACAAAAATTCACAATAGGAATGTAAATTATTAGTGGCAGTGGGTCGTACACAAGGGTAGACACACGATGGCCTGGATTTTAGCCCTGTCTGACGTTAACTGGATAATTTCCCTTTATTTCTCTAAGCAACTGTTTTTTTTTATTTATACAATGGGATAATAATTCAGCTTAGTTCTGTCAGTTGGGCTGGTAGTCATGAGGATCAAGTGATGACTCTCTGTGGCAGCTAAATTTTGTGCTCATCTCTGTGATTTCTGAGCAGCACCAAGCAGAAGGGTGGATCAAGCAATAGGGCAGAGGCCACAAGGTAGAGAACACTGGCTTTGCTCTCAGGAGGATCTGAAATCAAGACCAGTGCCTCTGTCACTCACGGTCTGTGTAACCCTGGGCCAGTAAGTTAACCTTTCTGAACCTTTGTTTCCTCATTGCACAATGGAGATAAAAATAAATATACCATAACATCATTGTGAAAAAATATAACTATTAGGCATTCAAAAAATATAAGTATATATAATATATATATATATTTGAATGGATAAGAAAGATTAAATATTACACATGCATTTATTCTTAATAACTGTGACTTTTTTCTTATACACACTTTGATCCCAATCAGACCAAAATGAAAACTATTAAAATATCTTGTACAACAACTCCAAATTTCTGGGTAACTTTCAGTTTAAGGCACTCCAAACCAATTCTGTAGTCCACATGGGGTTACTCAATTTTCTGTAGGTATATTTCTGAGTCTTGTCCCTGCCTTACACTCAAGAAATACAAAGGTTTTTCTTACCCATCCTAATAGCATTCTTAACATGAAGCATATAGATGGACTTGTTGGGGTCCATAACACTTTGAAACTTAAAATCTTGTGTTACGGTCATGTATCCTATCCATAGCTTTCATCAGAACAGAAATGGAAGTGATTTGTGATTCTTCACACAAAAAAAATAAGACAAACTGGTTATATCAAATAGAATATTGATGGCAAACCAATTTAAAATATATAAAATTTTATAATGGAGTATTACATAGAAAATCTTTTGATTTCTCTTTTATATAATTTTAAATAGCTGATTTGAAGAAATCCTTTCAGAAATCACTCTTCTTAAAGTGGAGATCTACTATATGTGCCTACGTTCAGATTATGTGCACACACACATGCACGCATGCATGCACACTCATAGCCCCAGCCTCAGTATTCCCCATGGCAGCTGCACACTACAGAGAATCAGAGAAATTAAGAGTTTGTGTTTTTAAGCTTCTTGCCCCTCAGGCACATGCAAGTCTTTCCAAGGATCTCACTGACCTTGACATTGCTCTAAGCTGGGTGTTCACAGTTTGCAGGTGAAGAAGAAACGAAGATACCTCACCCTGAGACATGCAGCAAAGATGGTTTCACTAATCCCTGACTCCTAGACTGTAATTAAGAGGAAGGTAAGAAGCAGAACTTATGCAATAAGAATGACTACTGAGGAGATTTAAAGCATAAGAAGGCAACTCTCATAGTGGGAGTTTTGCTGGGACATTAGGGTTTACACCCCACTCTAGGATGCAGCCCTGAGATCTCAGCTATGGTCAGAAGCAGTATGGCAGGCATACAAACACTATTCAGATCAAAGGTAAGAACGAGGCATGATGGCTTTCCTACTTTCAAAACACATTAGAAGAAAGGTCATGCTATGAAATGTGCTCAGCATAATTTTCATATTGACTGTAGGATATTCTTGGTTGAAAATAGACCTAAATTTTCATTCAGCTATTACTAGTATAACTACTAAAATATTCATTATCTTATTTATCTGACTCACTTGTGTGTTTATACAATAATTAAACACTCAGCATAAGAGACCTAGGGAAGCAAATGCAGAAGAACTTGGTATCCAACTTTATTGTGACATGGAGAAATTACTCTAGGTTCAAAACTTGGAAGAGCCATTAGCAACAGGTGAAGAACAGCTGAAATGGATTTGGACTTCTACTTCCTTGCCTCCCACTCAGGGCCCCACACTGAACTTTACATACAGCGAGGACAGAAATACTTATGTAATATCTAGGAGTACTCACAGTTTTTTCCCCCTTACCCTCATCTCAAGAATAATGACAGTCTCTTAATTTAAGCAGTGTTTCTCAAAGTATAATCCATATGACTTTCTTTAGAATCACTTGAGAACCTGCTCCTTGGACCCCTTTCCAGACTGAACCAGAATCTTTGGAGAGGAGGTCTAAGAATCTCCATTTTAATGAGCCACCAAGTGAGCTTTATGTTCTTTGAAGTTTTGGAACCACTGACTTAGATAAATGATTATTTGTCCAGTAGAACCTTTAAGCCCTCTCTGAAAGCTATTAGTAAATTGATTAAACCATGTATTGAGGCATCTCTAAAAAAGCAGTCTACAAAGTCTTCCCTCTGACTGCTTTAAAATTGAGTATCGGAAGGCTCGAACAAATTAACTTTGTGAGTAAATTTTACTTGTACTTCTAGTTACTTCATTAAGATTATCTGCCTGCAAGTTAGAGGTGACAATCCCAGAATATTATTCTTGTTTCCAGAACTCGTCTTCCTATCTGACTGGACAGGCACATAGCCCCAAGAGATATCCACTCACCGCTTCCACTGAATTTCCTTGGCCCTGTGACATTATAGGCTGACTGTACTAATCACTGTCATTTTCTTAATAAAACTGTTACTATGGGATGGATGAGATTGGGAAATGAGAGATGAGAGGGATGAGAAAAAGAAAAAAGAAGGAAAGAAGACAGGAGAGGAAGAGAAGTAGAAGTGAGACAAGGAGAGGGGAGGGGGAAGGGGAGAAGAGAAGGGAGCTGATTTTCTAGTTAGAATAAACCCCTGTTGTCTGGAAAGTATTCTATATCTGCAAATCCTTTAATCGAATGCGGATTAAAGGACTAGCCCAAGGAACAAAAAGGTGACCAATAGAAAGCAAGAGCAAAGAGAAATAACGACTGGCAAGAATAAAAAAAAAAAAGAAATGTGAAGTACAAAGACTCCAGAGAAGTGTTTTTTGTTTTTTGTGTTTTTTTTTTTACTTTGCAAATGCTTCATTTTACGACTCTTAATTAATCATAACATAGGAACATAAATGTTTAAAGGATGAAATGAAATGTACAGAAATATAGTCATATTCAACAAAAATGAGAATACATAAATTTAACATAAGGTTGTCTTCCCAATACTCTCCCAGGGCAGAGGATTACAGCATCTTCATTTTAATTCCTGCCAGTCACGAACAAGTTCATAGTAATGAAGCTCTCTTTCACTCTGTCTAAAAGCAATGAGTGAAACGCAAAAGGAAAGAGGAATAAAAATGTTCCTAAGAGGAGGGTAAAAGGCAGAGGAAAAGAGCAAGTATGACAGCGACAGAAATAACTTCATTCTCTCCTGCCAGTGCCCAGACCAGGAAGTTCTCTGATGTATCTAACTCAAATCTCTCTTATAATTCCAGCCAATTTCATGTTTTTCTGGACCATCCCAATAAGAGATTGTGACAATTTAGTGATTCAAAATACAACATGAAAGGTAACAATTTAAATAGAGTCCAACAGGCTCTGTTTCTGAAATCTTGGATCTGTATGAAAGCAGGGTATGAAATGAATAAGCACACAGACACAGGAAAGACACTCAAGACTGATAAAATCTCTCCATTTGCCAACTATAAAAATCATCTGGATTTCTTGTCTCCCTACTCAAAGCCTTCTGCTACCAGTAACATTTCATCACTCTAAGTCTGTGCATTCATGTCTGAGGGGGGAAATAGCAGAGGGACCTATTTAGTCCTCCACTGAGGGCAACTGAAAGAAGAGTCCTCAGGTGGCATTCTCAAGTTGACTTGTTCTCAGACTATCCCCTCTGATAGTCTGTTTTGGTAACTGAGGTAACTAACTGGTAACTGAGGATGTAGGGGCTTAGAAATGAGTGCATTTTATAATCTAATCCCATTTGTACTTTGGTCTTTGCAGTGGTGATGTTCTCTGTCTTATCATTGATGGCCTCACTTGTTTCCCAAGAACTGAGCCCTGCCATTCATCTCCATTCCAAGGAAGGGCCTGCTTATACCTATCTTGTCACTTCGGACTGACTGTACAAGTAGAATTCTACCACCTGTTTACCTCACTCCGGTCCTTTTTCCTTCCCTCCCTACTCTAGTACATACCAGCTCCCTCTTACTAGACTTCTGTGTCGGGCAACTCTTTACCTCTCTGAAGTTCCAAGGAGCCTGTACATGTCCAAATTTTACCCCTGAGGTTCGTCATGCATCTGAGTTCTGAAAGCTTGATACCCTTCTCAGTCTGCTACTATTGGAAACTGCCTTTCCATGGGCTGAGTTCTACTTGGCCCATCAAAGTATGTGGGAAGGTCACTAGAGGGTCTATTGTGTCTGAGGGATTCTACAGGAAAGTGGTTCAGATTCATGCTATGCCTATAATCTCGCTCTGGCTGCTTCAGTCTTCCTTGGTATCCAAAATTGACATTCCACCATTGAAGAGTATCCTCATCCCTGGAACAAATCAGATTGACTCCTACCTTTTTAAAAGCTTTCAAATCCTTAAGAAGTCATAAAGTACAGTGGTTAAAGATATAGGTTTTAATGCCACGTATCTGAGTTGAATATTGATTCTATATCCAATTTCTCATGGAAACAGGCAAATTGCTTAATCATTCCCAATTCCCTATAAAATGGGGCTACAATCTTATAGAATTGGTATAAATGTTTACTATGATTGTGTGAAGTTCTTAGCACAGAGTATATTTTAGTACAGAGATACCACTGAAGAAAAGCCAATGAATAGGTTCTGCCTTCTTTAAGACTCCAGGGCTCCATAACTGTTCTATGGAAGCTTTGGCACTATTACAGACACAAACTTCAGCTAATGCCAAACTAGGGAGACCTTTTACCTTGTTAAGAATTCTGTCTGTGCATCCAGGCAATCTCCATGGCTCACCAGTGCTCGGTTCGGCCACAGCTTCTGAATCTGCAGGGCTAATTCTATGGTCCACTAAGTAAAGACATTGTTATTGCATCAGGGAAATCTTCATCTTTTCTGGAAGCTCTCAGTCCTCTCCACCCACTCCTCCTATCTTCCAGGACTGTAGGCAAGTATACCAAACCAATTTTATTCATGCCCTAAAGTCAAACTAAAGACGTTACCTAATGTGTTCAGGTTTGGTTTGTGCCATTCCTGAGAATTCTTAGTATTATAACCACTTCTAGCATCTTTGATAATTGCAAAACTAATGCAATGACACTGCATCTTTTTTCTTTAAGTTTATTTTATTATTAGTTTGAAGTATACAGTACATTGGTTAGACATTTATAGTTTATAAAATGATCCCTCTAATTGCTCTTTCTCTCCTCTGGCTCTCCACCTAGCCATTATATTAATGCCAACTGCATTCCCTATGCCGTAGTCCCCTTTCCCTATGATCATTGATCAACTACTAATTTGTACTTCTTTAACTCTTTACACACTGTATCTTAACCCAGAGAAGAACCAAGGACTCCATATGCAGCCTAATGTTACCTGCCCTATATGGGAGAACATATGATTTCCTTGACAAATGCCGTGTTGTTCCAATTTTCAGTTGTTTCTTGTAATTGGGCTACAATGACCCATGAGGGGTCAAAATTAAGATCTGAGTCACTTATTACAAACCAGGTAGTGCACACACATTGCCCTCTGAGAGTCTGCGGCTTCTGAGCTATTCCTGACTGTTCATAATTGTAGAGTTGAGTGACAGATTTCAATATGTAAATCTGATTGCAAAAGATTCTAAAGTCACTTCCAAGTTCATCAGCAGACTATAATCTATAATAATCATTCAATGGTGACTATTTTGTTACTTGAGGAAGAGGAGAAGTATTTCATCAACAGCCCTTAGGCCAGAAAGTCAGGCACTAGAATCCAAAATCAGAGATCACCCTGATATCCTGGAAAATGCAAAAGCCCCCACAATTAGCCACCTGATAAGTTAATTATAAAATGGCCCCAATCCTTTCCATTTCTTTATCCAGGCTCCTATCGAATGGAATCCATTTCTCCACCCCTAAAATCAGTTCTGGCCTCTGACTTGCCCACAGCATGCAATGAAAACAACAGTGTGCCATTTCTGAGCCTGGGCCTGGAAGGGCCTTACAGCCTCCCTCCTGTGTTCTCTCATAGAGGCCTTTATCTGTCCTGAGAACAAGCCCAAGCTAGTCTGGAGACAGAGAGACCACGTAGACCAGAGCTGTGTAGTCTCATCCAAAGCCATTCTGGGCAAGACATTCCCCAGTTGAACCACCAGCTGACTAAAGACATATGGGTGAGTGTAGTCCAGAAGAGCTGCCAGTGGGTTGAAAGAATGTTCATTATTTTATGCCACTGGGCTCCACATGTGTGTGTTTAGTTTTCTAACACAGAATTATTATAGTAATAGATAATGAATTAAAAAAAAAAACATAGCAGTAGATTATATTCTGATGAGTCCAGCCATAACTACTGACCATGAACTTTTTGGTTTTTTTTTTTTGCTACCTTTCCCATGTATAGCTAATGCAGTTCAAAGCTAATGCTTTAAGGACTATTGCTTCTCTAACTATCTATAGCAAAGAACTAAATTTTTATTTTATATGTTTCTTTTTTCTTTTACTTTTTATTTGAAATAATTATAGATCCATTATAGATCCAAAAGTTGCAAAAAAATCAAAATATTACAGAAAGGGCCAGGCTTGAATTTTTTTCCAACCTATCATTGATTATATGCTTTTATAAAATATGACAGAAATAAAGTACCAGGAAAATAAAAAAATAAAGATATATAAAACACTAGCCCAATCCTTTATTATTAGATTCAACAGAACAAATGACTTCAGAAATTTTTATGAAAATTTCTAAATGTTTATTTATAGCTTGTTTATATGCTTCAAGATCAGTGACAAATGTTTCATTGCTTGGCCTCAATCCACAAACCACATCTGACAGGCACTACTTTAAACTTTTCTGAATATCTTCTGAGAAGAGAAATGGAAACTGAGCCTGAATATAGCAGGGATAATTTTATTAATCTCAACTGATCCTATCATAACCAAGGTTTCTGTAGAGGATATTTTTAAAATATTGTTTACTCTAGTGCTATAAGGGTGTTTTTGTACTTATCGAGTCCTGGATGATGGGAAGAAAAATCATAAAGCACACTTTAGCCTCTACCTAGGAATTTTCTTCTACTAATTTTCTTTTTTAACTCCACCACTGAAACAAACAAAACAAAATAAAGAAAAACAAAATACACACACACAAAAAGGCCATATCAGTATCAAAGTACAGATATTCAACATGCTTGGTTCTAAACAATACAAAACAAAAGGAATTTATTACTCGCTAATATGCCTTAATAGAAGAATGGGGGCTTTTGTTGTTGTTGTTGTTGTTGTTGTTGTTTTGTTATTCAAGCATTTGTGGGGTTTTTTTTGGTTGTGTTTAATTTACTAAATTCGTCTCCCCTAAGTTAGAGAAATGTGTTGAGCCAATGAATGTTAGACTCTAGCTTGCCCTGATCCCTCCTTTTCCTGTATATAAGAAAAGTAAGTCCTGAAAAACAAGTACCCTGTTTCTGAGAAAACTCAGGATGGAGAAGTAGTAAAAAACTAGTTTTGTTTGAAGAGGCAGAAATAGGAGAGGAATTGTGAAAGATCTGGACACAAACCAGAGCTGCTGAGGTTGATACAATAACTAAATTCATTAAGAGGATAACTTGACATCCACATGCACACCCTTGGCCCTTTCGAGGATGAGAAAGGTGTGGCTATGCTCCAGAAGAATCATGAACTCTTTGAGCACCATAAGCCATGTCTTTCCTGAAGGGAATCTGTCAGACATTTGGCATAGTGACAGTGGCTGAGCAGGTAATTTGTGCCATTTTTCTCTTTTCCTCTTTGTCCACTTACCTAATAAATAGACTTCTGTTCCCTAGGTGTTAAAAAAGAGTGTTTAATTTGTTTGGAACATGCAAAAGAACTAGAGAATGGCAGAAATCATCCGCAAATATTCAAAATTACCTTCACCCTTCTGCGACATCTTTCTATATCCATTGCTCTCTTTTTCTAGACCATTCTCCTTTGAAAAAGCAAATCTGATCATGTCATGTAAAGAATTCAATGGTTTTCCATTGATCTTAGAATAAATTTCCAAGTCTTTAGACTAGTTTTTATGGTCCAGCATGATTGAGACCCTAATTAGAACCTCATTGCCATGTAATCTCCCTCTATCTCACTTTGTCTCCTTCCTATTGGCCTTTTCAATTTCTTCAGACTTATTAAGGTCCTTCTCACTTCTGAATCTGAATAGCCATTCACACCCTTGTTCCTTTTCTCCTAGCTTATCTTTCATTTCTCAGGCTTCAATTTCACACTTAAGGTAAACCCCTAACATTAGTTCTGATCACTTCAGGTGGGTTTTCCCCCCTCACAAAAACTATTAAAACTATGCTCATATAGTTGTGTGTGTGATTCCTCTTTAAGACATTTCTCTATCACAAAATCTTGAGCTCCGTGAAGACAATAAGGCAGTGTTACTCATGCAACATATTTCTATAATGCGAAGCTTTTTCAGTATCAGTTCTACCACCAGGACTGAAAGCCCACAGCCTACACACTGTCGAGTTCTTCATTCTAACGACAAAGAAAACACAGCATAAGACTATTTTTTCTCTAAAATTTGAGCTCACATGAATTTAAAACAGGAGCACATATTTTTTTCCAGGATAAGAAAAAAATTTTAAATGAAGAACAAGCTTCCTTGTAATGCACAACTAGATAAGGGTACTCTTTAAAGTTGAACAAATGAATTCTAACTCTACAGATTCTTGCTAGACTCCTATATTCTAGGAATGGTGATGACAATTCATCATCGTGAGATTCTTCCAATACCTGCTATGAATTAAGGCTGTCTCCCTATGGCTGCAGCCTGACCTAAACTAATTAAGATGATTTTCCTCTGGTCTCAGCTAATGGTTACTAATATGGTCTCAAATAGCAGCATCTTTTAAAGCACAGAGAGACTCCTCTCTGGTTAAGCAGGAAAGCATGAGTATACATGTGCTAGCCCAGATTATCCCTTTAAAATTACATTTAAATGGAGGCTTATCCAACTCTCAAATATTTACATCTTCAATACCCAAGTTACCCAATCTCTATATAGTACAAGATATGCCCCAAAATAATAATAATAATATTTTTAATCTGTGTAAGATTAGCTACTAATAATATAGGTTAATCAATTATCCCCAAGAAAACTTAGAAACCAAGTCTCTAGGTTTTATATTCTGCTGTTATTTTGGCTTCTCTGTTTGACAAAACTGGCATTTTAACAAAAGAATGAATGCATTGGTGACTGTGAATATAGTACTCATCTGTAAAACTTCTGAAATATGCCATACAAGAAAGCCCCAATGACTGAGTACCCAGTGTTGGACTCCTTTTAGTGATAATCCATCAAGTATCTTGATTACTTGTCCAAAAGGAGACCTTCTAAATGCCTCCAATGTGTTGTTCTTTCCTTCGCCACCATGAATATTAACTTCATATCCTGACAATTATCAATTTTATCTCCTTTCCGACCTTGAGAAACTAAAAAATAAAATTAAACTGGTATATACATTTTTTTTCATCTACAACTTAAATGGCTGCTCAATATCTTTGTCAATGGAGGAATCCCTGTAGTCATATTTCAAACTTCAATTACCAGGCTTTCATTAGAATCTACGCATATATACACTATACCTTCATCTAAGAGTATGCTTCCTGTGTCCCTCATAGCTGTAGGACCTCTAGAATCTACACTATAAATGGTTTTAAATTGGTGTAAATGAGAACAGAAGTGAGTAGAATATTGAATTCATATCAACTACACTTTTTTAGTTTTCGGTAAAAAGTATTTTGTTCAATAATATTTCTGCCATGTAATACAACAAATGGTCAGTAGTGTACAACAGGATGTTTTGCCCAGACTATTAGTTAACATTAACAATTCTTCATTAAAAAAAAATCTTTAGGTTATAACTACTATTTCTGTACAATCTCATTATGTCATACATTATTGAACCCAGACTCATGTCCCTTTATAAAACAGGCCGGAGATCACTGAAACTACTAGTATTCTTTCATTTATTATTCATTTATTGGTTAGAGATTAAACACTTAGCTATCTTGTCACAGAAGGACACATTAATATAATGAATAGCCTGCATGTAAATCTATGACAGGGATCCCCTTGTGGCAGCAACTCTTTGAAGGGCTGAAAAGACTACTGCTTCTAGCCATGATGGAGTAACAAATATTTAACTTATGTAACCATGATAAAAAACTAGAAAACTTAAAAAATGTACAAATCAACTGATTTTAGATATCAGACAACAAACAAGAGAAAGTAGCAATTCCTGAAAGAAGAGAAACAAATTAGCTGAATTCAATAATTGCCCCATATTTTTTGCAATTTCTGAACTTGCATTCAGAAAGAGTCCCCCTTAATTCAGAGTGTAGCAGCTTGGAGCTGAAGAATAGAATTCCAGAAAGAAGGAAGCTATATAGAAAATTAGCTTTTGAAATCTGCATATAGATCCTCTTGAGGCTTTATTGAATATCAATCTTTAGAAAAGAGACTTTACAGCCTGCAAGACCTGAAATATGTATCACTTCGCTGTTTACAGAAAAAGGTTGCCAATTTTTGTCCTAGAAATGAAAAATATAATATTTAAAGTAGATTTTTCACTAAATGAAATTAACAACAGTTTAAATAATGCAGAAAAAAATGTGAATAATATTACTAGAACCTACCCAAAAAGAAACCAATAGAGGAAAATATATTGAAAATAAAATGAAGAGAGTCTTAGTGACTGGGAGATAATATCAAGTAGTAGAGCATACTTATGATAGGAGAAGCAAAAAGAGAGGGGAAAGAGAATGAGCTATAACAATATTTGAACAATATAATGGCTCCAGTTTTTCCAAATTTTATAAAAACTGTAAACACATTAAATAAATAAGGTCAATGAAATCCGCAGAGTAAATACAAAGAAAAACCCACATCATAATCAATTTGCTTAAAGCCAATGATAAAGATAAAATATTAAAAACTGTTAGAGAAAAAAAGTTACATTATGTACAGATAAAAATAAGAAAGAAGAAAACTATGCAAGACTTAAATCAATACAACACATCTTTAAAAAAACTGAAAGAGGAAAAAAACCCTAACATTTTAATATTCTTAGTTTATAAAAAATATCCTTTAAAAGGGACAAAATAAAACTCTTTTCAGGCAAAAACTGAAAGAATTTATCACCAGTAAATCAGTTCCACAAGAAATATCAAAATAAGTTATCTGAGAAGTAGAAAATGATGACAGAGGGAAACCTGGATCTACACAAAGAAATGAAGAGCACTTTAAAATGTCGGTATTTCCTTTTTTTCTCATATTTTAATTTCTTTCAAAAATAAATGAATGTTTAAAGAAAATAAAGCATTATATTATATAATTTTATAATAAATGTATTAGTAAAATGTATGATCACAATAGAGTGAGAGAATAAAAGTATTTTCTAGTAAGAATCTTGCATTACAAAAGAAACGATATAATATTGTTTGAAAGCAATCTATACTAAGTAAAATGCATATTAGAAACTCTAGAGCAACCTCTAATTTAATTTTAAAAAATGAGAGATACAGCTAATAAGCCAATATTGACTATAAAATAGAATATCAGATAATTGTTAGTTAATCTAAAAGGTGAATGACAAAATAAGAACAAAGAGCACATAAGAAAAATAGAAAACAAGTAGCAAAATGGTAGACTTAAATCCAACCATATCGATAATTACATTAAATGTAAATAGTCTAAATACATCAAATAAATGGCAGAAATTCTCAACTGAATACAAAAGCAAGATTAAATATTTGTTGACCACCAGAACCCTTTTTAAAATATAAAGATACAGATATGGTCTTTAAATATATATATATATATATATATATATATATATATATATATATATATATATAGTGTTATGCAAACAACAGCAAGAAAGCTGTAGAGACTATATTAACATCAGATAATTTAGACTACAGAACAAGTGATGTCATCAGGAATAAAAAGGAGTATTTCAAAATAAAAAGCTAAGGAATTGCAGATTTTCAAATCCAGCACAACTAAAGTGAACTGCTTCACAGCATTGCCACTATTAAGCATTCCAAATGATTAGAGATAAGCCCTATTTAAGTTAGTTTGGACTCACTAAAAGAACTGGAAAGTAGATTACACATTTCTTTCCTGTCCAATTCTACCTTACAAAATGCACATCTATGTTTGACCCTTTTTGTCTAAGTTTGGGATGACATCCTTTTGCCTACCTCAAGTTCTTTTTTCTCCTCTTTTTTTATTTCAATTGCTACCTCAGTCCAAGCAGCAGATCAATATCTTACTTTGAGTTCCATGTTTTTTTGCATTCCTTCTATATATGCAGCTGTTAAAGAGCCTGAAAATTGTCCACCAATATAACTTGACCCTTCTTTTTTAATAGAACTCTTGTCTTTTACCTGGGAACATTGGTACCCACAGGAAAGCTGATTTTAAAGACTCATTTGGCTGTGTGGCCATATGACTAAGGTTTGCCACTTCCTGGTTGTGCCTTAAAAGAAACACTGTGTGAGCCCCATTCTTCTGTCCACCTTTCTTCTGACTGAGAAGCACTTTTGATAAAGAGTCTGAGGTTTTTATAGTTTTTTAAAGAACTGTATTGAGTGGCTCTGTTAGTAATAGTAGTTTAGAATAAATCCTAACTGGTATAGCACCTCTTTAATTTTCTTTGCCCAAAAGACCTTATAACTTCGCATAGTAATTCAAATTTCTCATGCAATCCCTGTGTTATCCTTATTTAAAGAAGACAATAAAAATTGCTATTACTTTTTAACTGGGGACAAGGACTCTGAAAAAAAAATTCAATCCCTACCTCCTATGTTAGTGTTTTCTAACTTTACCAATGATAGAATCCATTTATTTCTTTAAAATACAGTGGCTTATTGCTAGTCTTTAAGAAAGTGAAGACCCAAAGATACTGGATTAAACATGGCGGCATGAGAGATGTTCCCAGATCTCTGCCCTTGAAACAACAATAAGATGAACACCTAAAATCCAACAACAAAAAAACACTCAAACTGCACACCAACATGTCTGAGCATAGGATCTGTGCATAAGAGCTACCATATGTCAGAACCCTGGGGTCAGGTGGTGGACTGGCAGAAACGAAAAAGCTGCCTCTCACAGCTGGAGCTCCCTGTAGGAGGAGGGGGAAGGGAGAGGAGTGGTGAGTTCCCTGAGCAGCCCTACCTGAGAGTACTGTGAGTTCCACGTGGCCAGTGGCAGTGCCCAATCATCAGGGCAGAAGGCAGAGAATCAGGGACAGCAGAAATGCAGGGATGGCAGAGAAACAACAGTTGATTTTTACCAGCTGCAGATGCAAAACTGAGCCTGAGCCACAGCCTCCAACACCCAAATCAGAGGGCCCCCCCCCCCACACACACCCTCTGAGACAGAATGCCTCAGAGCCTCAGGGGAATCTGAGCAGACATTACCAAAACTGTCACTAACACTGACAGGAACTGAGACTGAGGGTAGTGAGCATGATTAAACATCTATAAGGGAAGAAAAAAGACATTATTAACACTTTATATAAAGCAGAGATCCAAGAGACTTAGACACTACCTACTGGAAATCAAAAGACAAACACCTTATTTGCAACAGGCTAGGGACCATTATATAATAAAACTGTTTTCTGGGGGAAAAAAAGCAGAATACACTTCCATTAATGCCCAGGTGGAGAAATAGTCCATTAATAGTCCATGAACAACCAAGGTGACAACGCATCTCAGAAAGAAAGAGAAAAATCTCCAGAAAATAAGCTTTTTGACATAGAAATTTGTGACTTAAATAACAGTGAATTCAGGATGTTACTTCTGAAAAAAACTGAGTGAGATCTGAAACAAATCATATCAACAATTTCAGGAATTAAAAAAAAGAGTAGATGAGTAGAATGAGTTCTTTAGCAAAGAGATTGAAACCCTCAACCCCCCACCCCCACAGAACACATTGTAAGAGTTGAAAAATGAAATAACAAGCTTGGGAAACAGAGTTGACCAAAAGGAGGAAAGAATCAGTGATATTGAAGATGGAAATCTAGAAATCAATCAGAGGGAATAAAGAGAAACTGAAGAACAAAAAAAGAGTGAAAGAGAAATACGAGAACTAACTGATACCAACAGTAGAGGAAACATAATAATGGGAATTCTCAAAGAGGAGGAAAAGGAGCAGGGTTTAAAAAGCATTTTCAGACAAATGGTGGATGAGAATTTTACAAATCTAAGGAATCACCTGGAGTTTGGAATTCAAGAAGTCAATAGAACACCCAATTATCTCAACCCAAAAAGGCCTTCACCAAGACACATCATATGAAAATTATCAAAAATCAATGACAAAGACAATTATCAGGGCAACCAGGGAAAAGAAGATGGTAATGTATAAAGGAAAACAAATTAGATTATCATCAGATGTCTCAGCACAAACCTTACAAGCCAGAAAGGATTGGAATAAAATATTCAAACTATTAAATGAAAGGAGCTACCAGCCTAGAATAATGTATCCAGCTAAGCTCTCCTTTAGATATGAAGGAGAAATTAAGAATTTTCCAGACACATGAAAATTGAGGGAATTCTCCACTACAGGCAATATTGAAGAGGTCAGCTCACCTAAAACAAAATGACAAAAAAAAGCATAATTAGGAGTAAGATGACTAGCAAGCTGGTAAAAACAAAGGAGTGAAATCATTACTACGAACAGGGCATTATAAGCTTAAAATAAGAGATGAGCTATGGCAAGATTGTAATGTACGTTCAGCATACATAGGCACAAAATGAGACAAGGATGACTGAAAAGTGAAGAATTCAAAGATCCAATTCACAAAGGGGAATGGAGATAAGGCACACACAGAAGAAATGGGACGACTGTATATATACAACTATCTTTTTCATATTTGTAATAGTAACCACAGGCCAAAGATTTCGAACTGAAGTATATAACACAGAACAAAAAGGACCAGAGGGAAAACTCACAAAAGCCAACCAAAATTAAGAAAACAGAAACACAAGGACAAAGAAGCAATGGAAACACCTAGCTACCAGAAAGTAAAAGGTAAACTAGCTATAAGAAGACCTCATATTTCAATAATCACCCTAAATGTAAATGGACTTAACTCACCAATAAAAAGGCACAAAGTTGCAGATTGGATAAAAAAATGAAACCCAACCACATGCTGCCTCCAGGAGATACATCTCAGTTCCAAAGATAAATATTGACTCAAAGTGAAAGGGTGGAAAATGATGTTTCAAGCAAATGGCATTCATAGAAAAGCAGGAGTAGCAGTACTAATATTGGACAAAAGAGACTTCAAAATAAAAAAGATAAAAAAGATACTGAGGAACACTTCATAATGATAAAGAGAATCGTGCACCAAAAAGACATAACAATTACTAATATCTATGCTCCCTATCAGGGAGCCCCGAAATATGTAAAGCAATTACTAACAGAACTAAAGGGAGAAACCGACCAAAACATTATCATAGTAGGGGACCTAAATACCTCACTGTCAGATATGGACAGATCATCCAAACAGAAAATCAATAAGAAAATAACATTCTTGAATGATGCATTAAACCAACTGGACATAAATGGCATTTACAGAGCCTTCCACCCCAAAACAGCTGCTTATACATTCTTCTCTGGTGCAAATTGAACATTCTCAAGAATTGACCACATACTGGGACACAGAGATAGCCTCAACAAATATAAGAGGGTGGAAATCATACCAACCATATTCTCTGATCATAATGCTCTGGAACTAGAGATCAACTGCAAAAAGAAATCAAGAAGAACCACAAATACATAGAGACTAAACACCATGCTACTGAAAAATAACAGTCAAGGAAGAAATAGAAAGAGAGATCAAGAGATACATAGAAATGAATGATAATGATAGTACAATATATCAAACATTTTGAGACATGGCAAAAATGCTCATAAGAGGAAAGTTCATATCATTACAGGCCTACATCCAAAAACAAGAACCAGCCGAAATAAACAACCTAACACTTCATCCTAAAATAAAAACTAGTAAAGGAAGAACAAATGAAGCCAAAGGTCAGCAGAAGGAAAGAAATAATCAAAATTAGGGCAGAAATAAATGATATTGAAAACAACAAAAAAATAGAAAAAATAAATGCAACAAAGAGCTGGTTCTTTGCAAAGGTTAATAAAATTGACAAACCCCTAGACTCGCTGAAAAAAAAGAAAAAGGACACAAATAAAATCAGGGATGAAAGAGGTGAAATGAGGACAGACTCTGCAGAAATACAAAGGATCATATAAGAATACTATGAAAGAATATATAACACCAAATCTATTAACCTAGAAGAAATGGACCAGTACTTAGAAAAATACAACCTTCCTAGACTGAATCAAGAACTGGAAAATCTAAATAGACCGATCAGCAATATGGAAATTGAAACAATCATCAAAAACCTACCAAAAAGTAAAAGTTTAGGACCAGATGGCTTCACCAGTGAATTTGATGAAACATTCAAAGATTTAATAACTATTCTCCTCAAACTCTTCCAAAAAATCAAAAAGGAGGTAATACTTCCCAACTCATTTTATGAGGCCAATACTATCTTGATACCAAAACCTGGTAAAGATAACTCACAAAAAATAAAACTACAGACCAATATCTCTCATGAACATAGATGCAAAGATCCTAAATAAGATACTAGTGAACCGAATACAGCAACATATTAAAAATATTACGCACCGTGATCAAGTGGGCTTCATCCCAGGGGCACAGGGATGGTTCAATATATGCAAATCGATTAATGTGATATACTACATAAACAAATCAAAAAATAAAAATCATATGATCATATCAATAGATGCAGAAAAAGCCTTCAACAAGAGGCAGTATCCATTTATGATAAAACATTTCACAAAGTTGATATAGAAAGAAAGTATCTTAACATGACAAGGCCACATATGACAAACACTCAGCCAACATTATAAATAATGGTGAAAAACTAAAAATCTCTCTAAGATCAGAAACAAGGTAAGGCTGTCCACTATCGCCTCTATTATTCAATAGGAAGTGCAATTGAATAAGAGAAAAATATAAAAGGCATCCAAATAGGAAACAAAGAAGTCAAACTGTCACTATTTGCAGATGACATGAACCCTACAGATAGAAAACACTACAGATGCCACAGGAACACTACTAGAAACCATCAGCAAATACAGTAAAGTCTCTGTATACAAAATCGGTGTTCAAAAATCCATAGTGTTTCTATATGCTAATAACAAAATGTTAGAAAAAGAAGTGGAAAAAATAATTCCTTTTACAATTGTAACAAAAATAAAATAGAATACCTAGGAATAAGTTTAATGAAACAGGTGAAGGACCTATATAATGAAAACTATAAGACCCTGTTAAAATAAGTTGAAGAAGTTACAAAGAAATGGAAAGATATTTTGTATTCTTGGATTGGAAGAATCAACATAGTTAAAATGACCATATTACCTAAAGAATTTGACAGATTTAATACAATCCCCATCAAATCTCATCTGCATTTTTTTAAAGAAACAGAACAAAAATATGATCAGATTTGTATGGAAGCACAAAAGGTTCCGAATTGCCAAAGCCATCTTGAGGAATAAGAATGAAGTTGGAGGCATCACTTTGTCTGACTTCAGATTATACTACAAAGTGACAGTAATCAAGACAGCATGGTATTGGCATAAAAAATAGATACAAGGACAAAGTGGAACAGAATTGAGAGTCCAGAAATAAACCCATAATTTTTGACAAAAGACCAAAAATATACAGTGGAGAAAGGAAAGCCTCTTCAATAAATGGTGCTGGGAAAACTGGAAAGCCACCTGCAAAAGAATGAAACTAGACTGTTGTCTATCGCCACACACCAAAATTAACTCAAAATGGATTAAGGACCTAAATATAAGACCTGAAACAATAAAATGCATAGAAGAAAACATAGAAACTAAACTCAAGGACTGTGGGCTTAAAGAAGATTTTATAAATTTGACCTCAAGGGAAAGAAACTACATCAAACTAAAAAGCTTCTGCTTAGCAAAAGAAACTATCAACAAAGTAAAGAGACAATCATCTGAATTGGAAAATATATTTGCAAGCAATACCTTCAATAAGGGCCTAATATCCAAAATATACAAAAAATTCATATGACTTGATAACAACAACAACAACAAAACAAACAATCCAATCAAAAAATGGGCAGAGGACCTGAACAAACACTTTTCCCTAGGGGCCATACAAATGGCCAACAAATATATGAAAAGATGCTCAACATTGCTAGCTAGTAGGGAAATACAAATCAAAACCACAATGAGATACCATCTCATACCTATTAGAATGGTTATAATCAATAGGACAAATAATAATAAATATTGGAGAGGATGTAGAGAAATAGAAACCCTCATACACTGCTGGTGGGACTGCAAATTTGTACAGCTACTATGGAAAGTGGTATGAGGTTCCTTAAAATACTAAGAATTGATCTACTATAGGATCCAGCAATCCCTTTACTGGGTATTTACCCCTAAAGACTTGAAAACCCATATCCAAAAAGATATTTGCATACTGATGTTCATAGCAGCATTATTCACAGTGGCCAGGACATGGAAGCAACCAAAGTGTCCTATGATAGATGATTGGTTAAAGAAGCTGTGGTACATATATACAATGTAATATTACTCAGCCATAAAAAGAGATGAAATACTGCCATTTGCAATGACATAGATGGACCTCGAAATAATCATACTAAGTGAAATAAGCCAGACAGAAAAGGTTGAAAATCACATGATATCACTTATACATGGGATATAAACCTAAAAACAACAAATGAACAAGATAAACAGAGACTCATGGACATGGACAATGGAATAGTGGTTACCAGAAGGGAGGGATGAGGGGGGAGGGGGAAAATAAAAAATAAAATGCTAAAAAATTGTGTACATATGGTATGAAAAAAATAAACTGACATTAAAAAAAAAATTCATGCCAATAAAGTCTACTGAGAATTAAAAAAAGAAGAAGAAGGCCCTCTAGGGATAGGTATTATTTGTAGTTTTGCAGTAAAAAAAATAGATAGATAGATAGATAGACAGACAAATAGATAGTTAGATATAGATATATAGATATATATATAGAGAGAGAGATGGATGGATGGACGGATGAATGGATGGATGGATGGATAGATGGATGGATGGATGGATGGATGGAAGAAGGAAAGAAGGAAAGGAAAGAAAGGGAGGAAGGAAGGAAGGGAGGAAGGAAGGAAGGAAGAAAAATAGATTCAAGTGTCAATTTATGTGACATAAAGCGAGCCCTCATCCTTCTAAAACTCTCTTGGTTGTTTAATCCATGAAAAGAGAATGAGTTTACCTGCTCTCCATACTGCATAAGATTTCCTAATCCCTATTCATATGTCTGGTCCCAAACTCAGCTTTTTTTAGGCTACAGTCTTTCTAGTCTGCCAGGGTGAGCTGCTCCTATTTCTAGCACTTTCTTTTTGATCTCAGGCTTTTATCTTTCAGTGGTCATTATGGAGACATTGCTACCTTCCAGTCTCTGTATGTTAGGATTAGAACAGTAAAGAAAATGTAAAAGAATTGGATTTTGGAACACTCAGAAAATCTGGTTCGATTTCCTGCTATAGAGTTATTTGAATTCTTCCAAAAAGCCTGTGGAGTTCCTATCAACCCTCCCAGGCCTAATGTAGGCTAGGGCCTACCTAACTTCTGGACAATCTCTTCTCAAGATAAATCCTATCTCAGATTAAAACCAAGATTCTTGGGAAGGGTTGCTTAGCACCAACATGTTGCCTTACTGAGTTAAGCCATCCCTGGTCTGGTGCCTGGATAGAGAATAATAGCTAGGATTGTGTGGAGACCCATCACTTTGCATTCTGTGAAACTGCTTTATCAGGAACAAGCCCCAGGGTGCCATTACTTAATAGCAGAGATTTAGAATGAAAGAGAGAGGGAGAGAGAGAGAGAGAGAGACAGAGACAGAGACAGAGAGAGACAGAGAGAGACAGAGAGACAGAGAGAGAGTGTGTTAGTTTACAGTAAACTGATTGCCGCATCTGGTTTCCTATAAGGTATTGCAAGACCAGTGGAAATCCTCTAATCTCATCAAGTAACCAGACAAATTGATTTTGAGTTCATTAATAATTGCTGGGGTAGAGAACAAAGGAAGAGGGGGAAATGAATGCATTATGAGGATCTACACCCTTAACGAAGATCAAGAAATACTTTCAAAGATGCTCAGCACCCTATTTAAGCACTGGGCCAGAATGGGAGTCACTGGCCAGGATCAATATCCAAGGACTCAAGAGAGAGGCAAAGGACCTTCAAATAGGAAATCATGTGCTTTTAGATTTGTCTACAAGCATTCAAAACTCCAAACAAAAGGGAAAAGTTTGAGTTATTTATCTAGAGATTTTGTTCACAATATATCAAATCACTTTCCATCCAAATATTTGGCAACATGTTAACTTATGAAGGTGTTTTAGCAAACCCAAAGTTACCTATCGGCCTATCTGCCAAAGAAGGAAAACAGGAAATGTTCCTGAGAGGACATTAAACAACAATAAGTCAATATGATTTTGGTTGTAGGTGCTTTTAACTTAATTCAGAATTGAGAGACATCAAGAATATCTATTAGATTAGACAGCCCCTTTAAGCTTTTTTTATTCCTGTACATGTTAACCAACATGCTACTTATTTGAAAGAGCTAGTGACTCACCGAAAAGTACATATTTCTAATCCAGATATCTTATTGTTTTATAGAATAGTATATTCTTTCAAGGTTGAATACAAATTAATTCAATAGGAAAATAAAATCAAAATGGGCAGGTTTGCTGAGAGGAATAACAATCTGCTAAACAGATAACTAACTCTCAATATATCAGGTTTTTAATAGTAATTTTTATATATATTGCACTTCCTTTAAACTATCCCTACTGTTTTATGTGAGCTCAATCAAAGATACTTTTTAGACAGGATCATTTAAGATTTCACAGCAATATTCTACTACACAGCATTTTCTCAGAGTTCTCTTTCCTTTACAGTGGTCCAAGGTAACTTATGACATTCCTTCATTAACTGCACAAATATTTACTATTATGGGCTAAACATTGAACTATTATTAGTGATTTAATACCTGTTTGTATAAGCATGGTCTTTTATCTCAAGTGACTAAAGACTTCTCATGAAATGGAGAAGTGTGCTCTGGAAGGACCCAAGAAGTGGCAATGACTTAAACGGTATGGACTGACAGAACTTAGATGAATAGGGCTTGCCATAGGGAAAAGATGGAGATTATTTCAGCAAGGCCAACAACTGAGATGAACATGAGGGGTTAAATAATGGCATGTCTGGGAACTCAAAGAAGTATGGCAAGAGTTTAGAGAGAAAAGCAGAGAGGAACAGACTCTGAGGTCAGGTGTACACAGTGGGGAATGCTGCTGCAGAATTCCTAAAGAATGTATATGGATTTAGATGATCCTTAGAGAGCAAGGATGGCCTTGAAGACTTCTTGTTACAGAGAGCCAACAGGTTTGGGTTAGAAAAGATCATTTTGAGTGCAAATTACATAGGGGGTGGGAGACAACAAAGCAGAAGTTTAGCAGATCTTAACAGGTGTGCAGTGATCATGGAAGTGGACAGGGACTCCATACATACAGTTGCCACCTAACCCCAATACCCTCAACAGCCTGGTGCCCCAGCCAGGCTTCATCCACTTTGACCCAGCATAGTGAATAAGCCCTTTCATTAGCACACTTTCCTGATCCCATTCTCTAGATTCTGTTGTTCAGTCATAAAAAGGTAAAGACAGTAATAACAGCTGTGAAACTAAACCAGGTACATTCTCAGTCTTTTGTGAAGTAAACACAATTTTTCTAGCAGAGGAGAAAGTTTGAGATAAATAGAGAATCGGTAAATCATTTAGCCTATGGCCTTGATGCTTATTGATTCCTGAAGTTGTTTATCTTTCTCTAGGCTACCCAGAAAAAAAAAATAGAAATCTAAAAACAACAACAACAGCAGCAACAACAACTACAACAAAAACAATTATCACTTAATTATAAAATTGCTTGGCTTGAGAGAGCCTTCTTGCTGAACACTCCAAGGGAATAAGTTAATCTCTATAAACCACCCTGCCTGACTGAAGCTGCTACTTAAAATTCTTAACCACATGTTCATTATTCTCTGGTATAAATAAAAAAAGAAAGAAAAAGAACTAAAGAAAGAAACACCCACAATTTCTTCTCATTTTAAGACACTTAAGTTGTTTAGCCAATCAAATGACTTGGAAGGCTGGCTATTTCTCACCTATGGGATTTAAATCCTGATGGATTCTGACCATGGAGGTACCATATGTGGTGCATAGAGAGTACTTGTTTCATGTTAGCTGCTTGATGGTGGTGGTAGTAGTAGTGGTTTGGGGTAAGGACTGGTAACAGTTGGGGTTGTTGCTGTGGTAATGATAGTTCATATTGGTATACATAGGGAACAGAAAAGGAACAAGACTTTATTTAATACAAATAATTTTTTCTTCAGCCTCATTGTGGATGAAATGCAGGATCCTAAAGCCAGCCCTAGTTCTCACTAGTCATTTCTTGGGATTGGGAATTCCTCACCACTAGTGTCAATAGCCACTCTGAGAAGGAGGATTGATCATGTCAGTGGGGTAAGTGAGAAGTCAGTCAACTGGCATTCTGGAATCAGAGCTGATAAACTCTTAGCCCAGCTTGCCCTGTCCCTTTGTGTTTATTACCCTATCTCAGTGATCATTAAAAGTGCTTGGTTCACAAACCACCTTATTAAAAATGGGCAAAGGACTTGAACAGACATTTCTCCAAAGAAGATATATAAATGGCCAAAAATCACATGAAAACATCTTTAACATCATTAATCATTAGGAACATACAGATCAAAACCACAATGAGACACATCTCACACATGTTAGGATGGCTACTATTAAAAAAGAAAAAAGGAAAAAAAGGAAAAAAATAGCAAGTGTTGCTGAGGATGTGGAGAAATTGGAACTCTTGTGCAGCCTTGGTGAGAATGAGAAATGGTGTAGCCATTAAGGAAAAAGTGTGATGGTTCCTCAAAATATTAAAAACAAAATTACCATATTACTATCCATCATTTCCGATTCTGGAAAATAATTAATAACAGGATCTCAAAGAGTTATCTGTATATCCATGTTCAAAGCAGCATTATCCACAATAGCCAAAAGGTGGAAGCAACTCAAGTTTCTACTGATGGATGAATGTAGATAGATAGATAGATAGATAGATAGATAGATAGATAGATAGATAGATAGTAGATAGATGATAGATATACATAGATGATAGATAGGTATATAGGAGACATTTATATCATAGATGGAATATCATCATGGAAATTGACAATTATGGGACTAGGTACAAGCAGGGACTGGGGAGTGAGGAGATAGGGAGTTGTTTATTGGTCAGAGTGTTTGGTTTTGTAACATGAAAAGACTTCTGGAGACTGAATGTACACCATTGTGAACACCACTAAACTGTTCACATAAAAATACTTAAGGTGTTATTTTATGTTATGTGTATCTGAACACAACTAAAAATTTTTGTAGAATGCTTGGCTAGCTTTTGGAAATGAGTCACATTCTGAGAAGTATAGATGAAAATGTAGAGCCCTATCTTGGCTCTTCTTTCAAGAAATGACTTACTGGGAAGACCTAAAACAAAACACTTAACCACCCTCAGTTTCCACATTTCTAAAATGAACAATAATATTTCACTTTTATGTCATTGAGGGGTGGGTTAGAAATTGTTTTTAGGGCAAGGAAAGTGTCCAGTACATCATAGAGACCAACTTTAAGCCTCTACCTGCACCATAATAGGAAATAGCCCTTCACACATTCACTGCCAGCAAAGGGAAAGTTGCAAGGTCCCTGATTATCTGTTTCTGTGGGGTTATTAATTGAATCTTCCTCTCTTAATAATGGAAGCTTACTTTTTCTTAGCACTTGCTACACTGGCACACATATAAATACACAACATTATGGGAAGGGTTGTTTCATTCTCCTGTGCTGTAATTGTTGAAACCGAGTTCTAGATATGGGACTTGAACCCACATCCTATGACTTCAAGTTTAGAGCACATGCTATGCTTTTGACCTTTCACCTTCCCTCATGATTGTTTCCAAAGTATAGAAACTCCCTAATTTCTCCTCTTTGAGTATCCACATTCTTAAGACCTGATTCAAATTCTTTCTTCACTCCTAACCTCCCTGGCCTCCCATTCTCTGAGACTCCCCACAATATTATTTCAACACCCCACTCTAATCATTTTGTCCACCCATCCTTTAATTCCTTCCACTACCACCCCATGACAGCTCTTTGGCTTCACTGCAGCTCTTCACCCCCAGGCATGTTCTAACCTCTGGAGCCAGGCCTTTAATGTTTCCTCTGCCTGGGATGCCCTTCTATATGATGGCCACATGACTTATCTTCTTCAAATACTTCCCTGGCCATTCTACTTAAAACACCATTTCATCACTCTATCTTTAGAGTCTCTATCTGCTTCTGTACAGATAGAGATTATTGTTTACCATATTTATCACCATCTGATGTACTGAATGCTTTACATAGTTACTTATTGTCCGTCTTTGCCCAGGAGAAGGAAGGTTCTAAGATAGCAAGGCTCTACAAAGGCTACATGAGGGTATAGTGCACAGCAGGTGCTCAAAAATATTTTTAATGAATGAATGAACTCCTACGTTTTATACAGAATCTAGCATGTAGTTGTATATAATTTTTGTGTTGTTTATGATACACTCTAAGAAACAACAACTCTACAAAGTGTTACACAGAAAAAAATCATTGACCTACCCACCTAATTTGGTGAAAACTCACCAAATAAAGCCAAACACATTTTTTTCTCCTCCAGTACTTCTGAGTTCCCTTTGTACTTTTATAAGTCCATGTACATCACAGAACTCTAGCATTTTCCCAGGGTATTGGCCACAGAGCCAACTTTGGAGGGGAATCAGCATAATACACTTGGATATACTGTGATATGTTAGTAAGTTCTGCCTGTTGGTGAATTCCTTCCTCTTCTGTGACCTCAAGTTCTAGATGTCTTAATGGTTTAGAATGGAGTCCTGACTGGTCTCAGACTTGCATTGATAGAGAGTTTTCAGTCTGAAGGAGCAACTCTTGACTTTATTTTATTCCCATTCACACATAGGAGCTTTTCTCCATATGGCACCATCAACACACTCATTCTATCTGACAATCTGGAAAATTGCTTAAAAAAAAGCCATGGGAGAGGGGGTGGTCTCAAGTTTAGCAAAACTAAAAATCTGAAAGCCTCTAAACTAAACATAGCTCCCCTACCCTGATTGCCACCTACAGCATGAAGTGGGAGTTGGTAGGAAGAGTGACCAAGAGCCAAGTGGGGGTCAAATTAGGATTTCTGCCCTGCCATTAGAAGGGAAGCCATTGCAGATGCATGACAGACCCATGCCTGGGGACTGAGCTATGGAACCACACAAGCAAGACAGCCAAATATTCACACATCAGAACCAAAGCAAACATCTAACCTCCTTCCTCTGGAGTACCTTGGGACTTGGCCTCTGTACTCAGCCCTGCTTAGGCCCTCAGTTGTCAGTTGCAAGCCCACTAGATGGCAACCTCATGTCAGCCTGTAACGAAAGAGAAATAGCATCTGAGACAGAGATTGTGATCAATTAACTAACATTAATTGAGTGCTTACAATGCATCCAATGTAATCACAAGCTTTTTTCATACCTTATTCTTGGTCTGCATAATAACTGTGAAATATATATTATATCTCTGTTTTACAAATTTGAAAACTGAGATTCAGAGAGGTGAAATAATGTCTTTGAGTTTACATAGCTAGCCCTGCTGGCTCTAAGGCTATGCTCATTACACAACAGTAGTATCTGAGAGAGTGTATAAAACTAGAGGAGCAAAGCTCTACAAGAACAGTTTGGCAAGGAGCAAAGGAGAGGCTGGAGAACATAGAAAGCAGTGGTTATTCAATCATAGACCTCTTCAGGTTAGATGAAAATATGCAACCTGTCTCCAGAAGACAAAAGGCAACTAGGATCAATTTGAGGGATTTTATTAATCCCTGATGATGAAATCCTAACTCATGCAGGAGACAGGGAAAGAGAAAGGGAGAGGTGAGGATGAAGTCTATGAAGAGACCTTAAGTTTCTCACTCCTTCAAATGACCCTTGACTCCTCCTTAGTGTCAAAGAGAATCCAAAGTCTCAACATCCATCTGGTAGACTTGGTGAGGAAGAAGCAAACTCTTTGGAATAAGCCTGAAATCTAGGAAGACTGGCACTTAAACTATCAATCATGACTTACTGGATTCTCACAATATGCTGTGGCCTTAACCAAACGACTGAAGAACATGCAAAGTGATCTCTACTCCCATAACCTACAACATGACTGGAAGAAGGAGAGAGCAGTCTCATGTGAATTTCTAACAATGTAAAACAATATATAGGAAATGCCAGGAATGATAAATATTATAGGGTTTCATAAAAGAGTGTTCAGGTATTAAAGGAAGGTGGCAAATTGGAGGTAATGCCAACTGTTTGTTGGAAGATGAGAACAGCACAGAGAGAAAGCATGGAAGACAGAATTCAGCAGTGAATAAACCCACCAAGCTAGGTAGAGAGCTGACAGGGAGATAACATGGGAAAGATAAGTTGAGGCCAGTCTGTGGTGACTTTTAATGCTAATTTAAAAAGTTTGAACTGTATCCTCTTAGCACCAAAAACTTACAAATAGGAGAGTAACAGATCATAGGGCTTGTTTGACAAGCAACAGATGACTGCAGGATGCAGACATGATGTCCCAGAGGGAAGAGGCAGAGCAATGGGGAAGTGTTTGCAGGGGTCCAGGGAATACAGGTTCTTTACACCTGTCCCCTAACCATTTTCTCTTCTCCTAGTAACTGTGCCTGAATTTCCCTTTGGGAACCATTTCTTATCAGTCTCAAGCTCCGTGCTTTGCGTGGGGCTGATTTTACCTCCACTCACTTTCCAGAGATAAACATGTGATCCAGGCTTAGGCAGGCAGAAGGGTCTTTTCCCCTAGCCATACAGAGTGGTTAAACAAATAAGCTATGTTATGTTTCAGGCTTGTCCATTGAGAATCAGCCCTTGCATTTTTTTCATACTCATTGAAAATAAAGCATATCTTTGCATTGAGTATGCCGGTTGGAGACTAAAACTCTGAGGGGCTGCTGGCCATTTTTCCAGCATTGTGGAGAGGAGAATAGAACTGAAAAAGAGGAGAAAAGAATCAAGAGATGGGGAGAGAGATTTCTAAATTGACTGATCCCCTGGATTCAGCCATGTCTGATATATCCTCTGGAGAAAAACAAAATTAAACAGAGTAAAGAGCTTTAAGATGTCCAGAAAAGATGGGGAGTAGTGGTCAGTAGATCACCTTTAAGGTGACTTTAGATGTTTTTCTCATCTTATCTTCTTGCAGACTCTTTACCTAGTCTGGCTAGTCTATACTGAAGGAAGCAGAGGAAGTGAGCAGCATGGATGTCCAGACAAAGAGAGAGAGGAAGGAGAAAGTGGAAAGCCCATGAACAGGGAGTGCTGGCAAGTTTGAGGGGCAGCAAGAAGGCCAGTGTGGCTGGAGCTGAGTGAATAGGGGGAAGAGTGATAGGCCAGAGGGTCAGGTCATGTAAAGCTTTATTGTTCCTTGAGGGGAGCTTGGCTTCTCTTCTCAGAATGAATGACAGCAATTAGAGAGTTCTGAGTTAAGGAATGACATGATGTAAGTGATGTTTAAAAGGGTCACTCTAGTCACCCTATATCTGAGAATAGATGGGAGCATGACAAGGATAGAAAGCAAGGAGGCAAGTTAGAGGGCAATAAATACCTCCCCTCTAGCTTCAGCCAATATTACTTGAGATCTGTCCTCAGAGGAGGTACCAGGTAGTTAGAAATAAGGACCTGGCTTCGGATGGTGGCTAGGAAAGGGGATGGAAGGGAGGGCTGAGTGAGTACAGTCACTAAGGAGCAGGTACACAAAGAAAGAAGGCAGGAGAAAGGGTTAGCAAACTCAAGGCCAGACCAGGCAGGACAGAAGCCTAAGGAGCCAGCAGCTGTCACATTTCCATTGGCAGGAAGGGCACTAGGGCTCCCTCACCTGCACAGAAGCTATGACAGTGGGCACCTGGTGGAACTGATGCCTGACCCAGCCAGGCAGCCAAGCTGGCCTGGCACTCTGTTAAGGACTGCAGCAGCTTTGTCCTCTGGGTTGCTCCTGAGCTATTAGGGGGAGGCTACCAGGGGCGTGGGTGGAAGTCCACAGAATTGTAAAAGACTTTTATACAACTGCTGTGCCTCCAACTTGCCTTGGCTCTGTTGGTAGGCTAGGGCGGGGGGGTGGAGGGGGTGGCGGGCCAGGTACTCTCAGTAGTCACAACCGACCGAGTGACTCTCTTTCCTGCAACCTGAAACCAACCACCTCCTCCCCCTACCAGTATCCTTCCACCCCTTTTCTTTCTTTTTTTCTTTCTTTTCCCCAGGGAGTACTAAAAATCAGACCAAGCTCAAATGTGCATTTGAAGGGGGCCTTGGCTATCTGAGGTGGTTGGGAGGGCAGGCTGCGTGTAAATTCCAGCTGTAAATATGAAGCCACAGTCAATTCTATAGCTAGGGGCACCTCCACCTGGGTTAGGATGCTTCTCCTACACAGAGAAAAAGTCAGAAATTGATCTTGCTTTTAGCATTTACCAGGCATCCTCTGAGGAGGGCACTTCATCATCCACAGGGTTTGTCTCTACAAAAGACAATAACCTGCTCTGCCTCCTCCCTCCCATCCTGCGACTGCTTGGCTGATGCTCCCAGCTGGTTCTCTGTCTCCTGGTTCGAGCTTTAAATTTGCAAATCTTATTCTGATTCCAGACTTTCTTACTCACTTCTGTACCCGAGTCCCTGTCCCAGTGTTTGGCATACAGTGAATGTTCAATAAATATCTGTTGAATGTTATTGAAGGAATGAGCTATTGCTCCTGACTGTCAACTACTTTGTTCTTTGTCATCATCTCACATTTACAATGTGTCCTTCTCAGAAGAAACAAAATCATAGTCCAGGAAGATATGTGAAAGACACTGTTGTCTTACAAACCTCTCCCAACTCCCTGAGAGAGGAAATTAGATCAGGGCCTCTGCTCTCTACATCTCTGAAAAGTATAGGTGTACATCTTTGTCTTTCATCAAATGAAAACATATCTAAGTACCTTCTATTTCAAAGGCTTGTGTTGACTGCTGTGGGCCTCCAAAAGTGTGCCACAGCCCCTGCATTCTGGAACACTGGGCTAGCCAAAGGCTTGCCAGGCTGGCAGTGAGGGGGCTTGAAATGCAATAACTTTACATCTGAAACCACAAGCAAGTTACTCACATTTTGAAATTTAAATAATATGCAGTCACTTTTCAATGGGAGGATTTTATGATTGGAAGTGAAGTAAATACTAAGGCAATGACACAGAGACATTACAGAGTAAATGAGAGGTAGAGTGGCGAGTGTTTTTAGAGCAGAGCCCTGTAGTCAGAAGCACTTGGCTCTGGTCCTGTCCTTACCACTAATTGTGTGACTTTTGATCTTTCAGGTAAGCTTTCTGATCTTTAATGTTTCCTTATGTTAAGTGGGAACTAGTAATAGCACAACTCCCCCCACCCAGGATTGTTTATATAACTAAATTAGCTAGTGTATATTAATATGGCAAGGCATTTAACTGTAGTAGAACCTCAATAAATTAGCATGCCTAATAACCAAAGCAGTAGTCTAGAGCAGCACTATCTGATAGAACTTTCTATGATGATTTAAAATGTTCCATATCTGGGCTAAGATAGTGACCACAAGGCACAGGTGGCTATGAAACAGTTTTAATGTGGCTAATGTGACTGGAAAACTAAAATATTAATTTTACTTAATTTTAATTATTTTAAGTTTAAATAGTCATACTGTTTAAATTTTATATAACCAGTGGCCCATGCATCAGACAGAGCAGGTCTAGATGTAAAACCTACCAGAATTTTAAAAAGAGCAGAAAGGTATGGCACATCCAGACAATAGAATATTACTCTTCACTAAAAAGAAATGACCCATCAAGTCATGAAAAGACATAGAGGAACCTTAAATGCATATTACTAAGTGAGAAAAGCCACTCTGCAAAAGCTACATCCTGTATGATTACAACTCTATGACATTCTGGAAAAGGCAAAACTGTGGAGACAATAAAAAAAAGGTCACTGATTTCAAGGGGTCTGGGGGAGGGATGGATGAATAGGTGGAGCACAGAGAATGTTTAGGACAGTGAAACTGATTTGTACAATACTCTAATGATAGATACATGTCATTATGTATTTGTCTAAACTCACAGAATGAAAAGCACTAAGAATGAGCCCAAATGTGTAAACTAGAAACTTTGGGTGTTAAAGATGTGTCAGTGTAGGTTCATCAATTGTAACAAATGTACCATTCTGGTGGAAATGTCAATCGTAGGGGAGGCTGTGAGTATGTGGAGGCAGGGAGTATATGGGAAATCTGTGTACTTTCTGCTCAGTTTTTCTGTGCACTTCAAACTGCTCTAAAATATAAAGTCAATTTTTTAAAAAGAGCGATGAGGGAATGCATGAAAGAAATGGGATTTGAAGTAAGTTCTCAAGAATGAGTAGGGCATGAATAGCAGGGATTTTGTTTGCAATGCCCGGCAGTGAGTAGGGGCTGTGAGTCAGACAGTGGGTCAGAGCAGAAGGATTCTACGAAAGAGAGGTTGGAGACAGACTACAAAGTACCTGGGGAAGGCAATGAATGCCAGGTTAAATAGCCTACAATGTGTTTGGCAACCAACTGAGTCCCTGAAGTTTTTCATATAGGACTAGCAGATATCCTAGAAGGTGTTTTTGGAAATATTAATATCCTAAATATGCATGCTATTTAGGACTTTAAGTTTTTTGAAGGTCAGGTCCACATCTTTAAGTCAAATCATGTGAGGTTTCTGCTATCATATCAGAAACTACTTAAAACAATTTAAATCAAATAAATAGATAGCTAAGCTCAGGATCATATGGCTTTACAAGAATCTTCCATTACCAGTGTGATATGTTCCATATTGCCTGGAAAATTACAAGCTTTTAGGGACTCCTGCTTGACTGATTTGTTTAAATGTGTCTAAAAGGAGGTGCACAATGTAGACCCATCGGCACTGGGGATTCAGCACTCAAAATGCTTAAGTATCAAAAAAAGATTTTCATTTGTGCTCTCCAACAGTGCACTATCTTCAAAGGTCCCCAGATTTATTATTTCATCAACAGATCGGAGAGGGGAGTTTGTATGAGATCAAACAAACCTGAGTGCTATAGGAAGGCTGGCAGGTGATAGTGTATAAATTGCCCGATGGAAAATGTCAAAAATTGACATCAGAGCAGTGGGAGGGTGGAGAGCATATAGAACTGAAAACAAATGACCATGCCTTTCTGGGAGCCAATTCCTTATACAGACCAGCTAATGCACTGCAAGAAACTCAGGGCTCAGAAACCCACTGAGAATACACTGAAACCCATTAACTCAAAATATCATTTATTAAAAGAATTTTTTAAAGCATGTGTTCATTTCTACACCTGTTCTCATCTCTGTTGTGATGTTCTCTTCTCTTTCTCTTTCTCACGCGTCTGTGCACACACGCACACTTCTATGCTGTTTGTCAAGGTATGCTCTCTATCTACCCTGCATAAATCTCCTTGTTTCTTTTACATCTCATTCTTTACATCCTTCAAGGAAGAAAATTATATATTTTTGTCATTTCCAGAGGCTTGAAGACTCAGAAACTCAGATACAAGACAGAGATTTAAAGTCTCTCCTATCAATGACCTCTTTGCTCTTGAGTAGAGATTTCATCCTGAATCATTCTCTCTGTATCTAAATGAGAGAGTAATAAGCAGTTATGGGACAGTTAGTTTGAGTCTAAAAGATAGTGTGCTTTCTGTACATCAGTTCACTCCTTTCCGACACCAGTCTCTACTCAAATGCCATTTTTCCTGGCCACCCTACGTAAATAACCACTGACGTGTATGTAACAATCTATTCCCTTTCCATGCTTTTATCTCACAGCACTTTTTATTACCTGACACCAGAATAAATATTTATTTCTTTGTAGATAGCTTATCTTCTCTGTTAAGATGCAAGTTCCATCACATTTTTAAAATCCTCAACAGCACCATGAAGTAGGTACTATTAAGAACTGCTCTCTCCAGATGGAGGCTCGGTAGGATTATAGAGCTAAAAGACTTCAAGGTCATGCAACCACCAGTCACAGAGCAGGGACTGAAACCCAGGTCTGCCTTTCACTCTAGAATCAGTGGTCTCAGCTACAGTGATGGGATATGGATTCTAAGATTAGACATTTATATTCAATGGGAGTCAAGCTTGAAAGTGGCCTCAGTGTAAAAATCAAAATGGCCTGAAAACCTGCTTGTTCCCATTTACCTTCTCTACTCTCTTCTTTCCCAGTGAGAGATACTAGAGAGTACTAACTAATTCTGAACTCCTGAAAAACCACAGACTGTCAGCATTTCTCAGAATGCAAGTTCTTCGAGGACAGAAATTATGCTATTTGTAGGCAGCATTATGTACAGTTACTGGTATAACATGGAGCTTAATCACCAATTTGGTTATTTTTATTCCCATGTGTCTACGAGGTTCCTAGCCTCTCTATGAACATGTTGCTAGTATGCTACCAGAGTCCAATAAATGTCACTTTACTTTATTTCTCAAAATCAGACTTAATTTGCTGTAAACTCTCAGCTATCAGTCCCAGTAATTTGCTGTCTTCTCCATTTTTTCCTCCACAGAATCCAATGTTGGTCCCAATTTCTATTTTTTTCCTATTGCTTCAGCCATCTGTGAGCATTGCTGCCCAGCACTGGCCTTTGTCCTTGTCATCTGCCATGCATCTCTTGGGCATTCTGCATTGGGCAGGCTTAAATGTGTTTTTTGCTGCAGTATGCCCCGTAAAATCCAAGTGTCACACCTGGGGCATGCTGAGGAACGAGTCTCTCCTCTTATTTTTCTCTGGGATAGCTCCAGCCCTAACTATGGATGTATGACTTTCACATCTGCAATGCAAACATAGCACCTATGTCTTCCTCTTCAGGAAAAACTCCACACCCTGATCCTCAACAAAACTTTACAAACATCATCCTGGCCTTTCTTTCCTGGGGTTGGGTGGGAAAGGAGACATGAAATTCAGTTACTTTTTATTTTAAATTAACTCAACCCATTACCAATAGTTTGTATATCAGATTCGTATGCATTATTACATAGTTTTCATTAATGTCCTCCACACCTTGACCATTTGGACTGCCAAGCTGATACCACATCGGCTGACAAATCTGCCGAAGTCAAGAAAGAAGAAAGCTTTTTCTTTCCTCAGATAGCATCAGGCATGTAATTTCTCTGGGAGCCTATCACACAGGCCACTTCCCCTGGGTGTTTGGCAGCATCCCAGATAACCCTCAGTGAAACCAGGGTCTAAGGAAATAAAGGTCTAGGGGTAAGGCTTCTGTGCTGTTTCTCAAGGTCAGCACTAGCTAATGCTGGTACACTGCTGACACTACTCACAAATTATTAAAAGCTGAATATAACACTGAAATTTCTGTTCCTAACACATATCTAGCACCTTTCATAATCCACACTTGTTATCAAAAGGCATTTGCAGCTGTGAGGAGAGGTGAGTAGGCAGGGTAGATAAATTAATAAATAAAGAGTTTCCATGCTAGAATGTTTAGCTCAGCACAACCTGAAAATTTACTATGACCCATCTTGGAGTAAGGCAACCTTAGCAGGTTTCTTTTCCTTTACAGTCCTCACGCAGGAGAACATACTGTTAATACCAGTCAGGTAGTAGAGCCAGTTACAGAGCACTTATTGCATAGAAAGAATCATCCGGGTATTGGTGAAGAAATAAGTAGCTAAACAGGAAGATGAAGACCACTTGGCACGGCCCAGACCCAATAACAAAGATTCTTAAACACCCTGAACATGTAAAGTGCACTATAATAATGAACAGTGAGCATGTATCAGAGGGTAAATTCAAATCCACAAAAGGCAGAAGAGACTCCCTTTGCTTTAATCCTAACATCTACCATGTTTTCCAACTTCACTTCTCTGGCTTTTAAGCATTTGAATGATGAAAGAGATTGAACATGGAGGACTTAACCACTCAATACTTCACAGAGGAATAATAAAAAATAGCTGATCCCCCCTCCCCCAAAAAATGATTTTGTAAACTAGTAGTTTCTGGAGATCTGGTTGAGAAGATTTCTAATAGATTTTTTAAGGTCCAAATATTACCTAAGTTAGAGAGTCAAAAGCAGAAGGTAAATGATTGGGCTGAACCACCAATAATTAATGGATACAGTCAGCCAACCTTCTTACAAACAGTTGTTGAGTATTTCCCCATCTCCACTATGTCGGGCATTGTGCTAGTCACTGAGGATGAAATGATGACTAAGATATATTTCTTGCCCTTGAGATACTCCTGCGCTAGTGATGAAGACAGAGAAATAAACAGGTAACTTTCCTATGGTATGACATACAATATCATCATGGCACGGGATACTGTGGAAAGCAAATAGAGCAAATGATAGAGGAAGGAGTTAAAAGGATTTCTAGAAAGATGGGGTCTTTGAGATAAGTCTTTAAAGAGAAGAAGAAGTTAGCTAGCTGGATGAAAATGGGAGGGATATTTCAGCCAAAATGTACAGCAGGTACAAAGGTTTATAGAAGAAAGAGAAAACCAGTAGTGTTTGGAGAATTTCCACTAGTTCTGTGTGATTGAAATATAAACTCAGTGTGGGAGTGGCAAAGAATAGGCCTAATCCATACTGAGAAAAGTCTTGTGAGTCATGAAAACAAATTTAAAATTTATCCTGAGGTTTGAGAGGGACCCTTTAGAGCATTGAAAGGAGAGAGAAATGGATAGTTTTGTAATATGGCAATATCAGTTTCACCTAAATATAGAGAGTAGAGACTGAATAAATGAATAGGTGGAGGCTGAAGACAGGGAGACCTATTTAGGGACCATTAGAAAATTTCAGGTAAGAATAAATTAGGTCTTAAATAGAAAAAAAATAGCAATAAATTTCAACAACAAACATTCAGAAGTATTTTGATTCTTATAAGTGGTTTCTTCTATTGAGAATGAACCACACCGAATGCTATTAATGGTGCTAATTTTACCATAATAATAGTATTACTGCAGGCAAAAAAATAGTAAACTCATCTGGAAACCTAACAAATGCACATAGTATTTTTATGACATTTCTAATCAGGAGAAAGGGATTTTACTTTGCTTTTGCCTACTAAGTCTCTAACCTTAGTCCTATTCTAATTGAAATAAGAGTTGGTAGAGAAAGGTACTTCCTAACTAGTAAATTTGAGTCTGGTGAATTTATTCATATTGAGAAATGAATTGGCTTAACCTATTATTCTTTCTATGTTCTTCTTCTTCCACTTCCTACCTTCCTCTCAGCAGACCAAAATTTAACTTAAGGTAAAAGATGGACTTGCTAATCATGGAATCTCTGGTGTGGCTGAAGTTAGCAAGAATTGAGAAGGAAAGGAAGTCTCCCAGAAGCTCATAAAGTCACACCCAATGTCAAATTGGGTCAGAGAAGGCGTTTCTGGCCATGACAGTGACTGTCTCTCAGGTAGGAAATGTGGAACAGACTCCATTCCAGCGGGAGCCTGGAGTAACAAAGAGACCCAAAGCCTTGGAGTCAGATAGATTTGGGATCTGGTTCCCGCCTGTTTCTTGTTTGTTAAATGAAGAGAAAAGTCCTGTCTGTGGGGAGAATCACTTGAGATAATATGAGTGAAGTGTCCAACATAGAGTCTATCTCAGGGATTCTCAACCAGAATTTTGTCCCCAAAGGACATATGGCAATGTCTGGAGACAATTTTGGTTATCACAACTGGTGATGAGGAGGGTGCTACTGGCATCTAGTAGGTAGAGACAGGGATGCTGCTAAATGTCCTAAAATGCACAGAGCAGTCCTCTGCAATGAAGAATTACTTGCAAAAAGTGTCAGTAGTGCTGAAGATGAAAAAATTTTGTGTACCTCAATAACTATTCCTTTTAGCTCCTCTTTCTTACTATCATAAGAGTAACACCTCCCCTCACAACCCCACCCAGATTAAAAGAAATTTTTCCAAGTAGAGATACCCACCCATGGGACAAAGCCTCTAGCTGCTGCCTAGAGAGAGATTAGCCCCTGATAATTCTCCCAGCTGCTTTCCCCATCGTGATTAGAATGACTAGTTTGCAAGGAGCTGGCTCATTCGGGCTCCAGGCTATTTATTTTCCTCTTCACTATATTTTTGAGTGAATTTTATTTTCCACAAAATTAAGCAAGAAACCCTGACATCTTGCTAGGCTCACCCCTTCCCCTCACTGTGCTTTTTTGTCCTGCTCGAGCCACCATTCTTGTCATGTCCTATCTTCATTCCTTCACTGCCTCCAACCCCCAAGCAAAAGATGATTGTTTACTGACCACGGAGCAGGTGTGTGTTCTCTGCAAGGATTCCCAGGGACCTTTAAGAGATTTTTTTTCACATTTATAAACCAGCTTGTAGAAAGAGCTGCTCTGATTAAGAGTCGGCACTGCAGATTGGGTTTGAGCCCCTTCCTGTCCCTTCTCCCTCTTTGTGTACACAGTTGGTGCAGGAAAGGTCTGCACTGTGGGAGCAGGTGTCCCCCAGGTGATGCTCCCTTCCAGACCAAATAAATGTAAACCTGTGAGAGAGAACAAAAGAAAAAGCCGTCTCTTCTTTTCATGATTCTTCATCCATATATATGTATGTGTGTATGTACAAATGTATGTATAGGAACACAGCACATGTTACCCACAGACACGCACAGAGATCCTGCACATACAAAAGGAAAAAGAAAGGCATCTGAGCAGGATGCTCAGAAACAGTGCCAGTGCAAAGGAAGCCTGGCTTCTGACTGTGGGGGCCCCAGGGGCTGATTAGTTGCTGGTTCTGCCTGTGGAACTGACACTGGGAGCTCAAAGAGCTGGTTTCAAGAAAATGTGGTGATGGACATGAATCAGAGTCCCTAATTATTTTCAGCTCAAGATTTTTCAGTTTAATATCTCCCACCTCCAGGTTCAAGTGCTGGCTGAATCAACCAATGGCAGTGCAAGAGTTAAGGGAGAAAATAAGGGACAAGGTCGATGAAGCAGGGACAATTCCAATCCCAGACTGAAGTCTGTGGATACCTCCCTCTCCTTTCTCTGGAGGTGGGGGTGGAGAGACTCTTCTCTCTGTCTCTCTCCTAGGTTCTAGGAGCCTGGCTTAATTAAGCTTCAGTGAAAAGAAAGACCTCGAAGGCCCAAAGACATAGAGAAAATTTCATTTCTAAAGTATTGACCTTTCATGCCAGAAGTCACTTTGGTTAAAATATTACTTCTTGATCTTTCATTTCACATCATATTTCAGTGCTGCAAACCTCATGAGAGCCAACCTATGAAGGGCTCTGTGTCCTCTCTGAGACAGAAAGTGATGGAATTAGGCAGGTTCTTCCTGAAGGCTGCTCTCCGATGTATAGTTACCTCTACAGTCCAGAGACCTTGAACTTGACTTTGACTTGACCAAGTCCTCCCACAGAGCTGGGGATTCAAAGATGGCTGCCATGGTGTGAGAAAAGTACTGCGAGAAAGTGCTGTGGGAGCCAGCAGAGGAGTCAGGAAATGCTTTCTGGAAAAAAGTGATGTCTGAGGAGACCGGTTTTAGGGTTGAGTGGAAATTATCCAGGTGTTAAGATAATAGTGGGAGAAGAAATGTTGCTTGAGGGAACTACATGAGTAAAGGTGCTAGGACATGAAACATCCTGCTGATGTTTACAAGTACTTAGCATGACCTGAATATAAGACAAGAGGCAGGTGGTTGTGAGGGAGGAGCCTGGAGATGTGGATGCGAAGGTGGAGATCAAGGGGTTCCTACTAAGATATTTAGACCGGATCCTGCAAGAGTACAGAAACCCTGGGAGTTTGAAATTCAGGAATAAAATGATCAGATGCACATTTCAGCTAGACCACTCTAGAACCTGGGGTAGGAGGAGGGTTGTAGGGAGAAATAAAACATTGCTTTGCTTTAATATGACATTTGAAAGTCTCTGAAATTTACTGGCAATAAATGGAGCTAGTATTTGTGAATCATAGCCCACAAATGTACGTGTGTAGGAAATATATCATTTATAACTCACCTTAATTTCTTTTTCAGACTTCCTATATGACCAGGTTGCTAGAAAACTTCCACCACCATTTTTCTGAGGTGACACCCTTCCACAGATTTTGCCAAGATGTGGGGAATGCTTCAGCAATTCCAAATAAGTGGGAAGGCCATCTCTTCATGCCAGTTGCTTCTGATACCTGGCCAGGGCTTATGCCCTATCAGTTTAGGGAGGAAAGGAAGTGAAGAAATAAAAGGTAGAAAATCACTGTTAATATTGAAAGTGGCTTATTCCACCACAACAGTTTTTTTAAAAAATCACGTAATTATACATATCTGAGGAGAAGATGCCAATACTTTATGTAAGAAATTCTGAGAACCTAAATGAGGAGAGAGAGAGAGGAGAAATAAAAGGGATTCAAGAAAAATATAAGAAGTAAAATAGATAAAAGCTGGTGACTGGTCAGAGGTAAAGAGTAAGGGAGAGGGACTCTAAGCTCTTGGACCAGCTAAACAGCAATGGCACCTACTGAGCTAGAAATTACAGCAGGATCAGGACTGTGGGGTTTGGGGGTAGGGGAGAGTGATCACCTGGGCACAGCTGTTTTTGAGGGTCTCAGGGGTCATTCATGAAGGCAGTGTCTCCAGCAGCTGAGCTGCCTGCTCCGTGCTGGAAATCTCAAAGCTGATGTCCCACAAGGGGCTCCACCTCCTAGGCCCAGCAGGACCCCAAGTCCCATCTTTAGGTCATGTCTCTCTTTTTTTTAGATTCTTCTACTCAGTGTCTCCCAAACATTTGTGTTTCTTCTTCTACACTGACTCTGTTGTGTTACTGTCCTTAAATGTTTTGTGCACACGTCTATACATTTCTTCTATGCATAAAGATTATGCTCCATCTATAGGTTCCATCGCAACAGAGCTACGCTGTCCTCTGGACACTAGAGGAGCCATCCCAGTGTAAAAGACTGAGGGACCGAAGACATGGTTGTAAGTGCTGGTTATGTTAGTATCAGCTATCCAACCTTAAGCAAGTCACAATCTTTCTTTGTAACAGCTCCCTTATTTGTAAACTGAGGACAATGATAAATACTCTAACCAACTCCCAGAGGTCTTATGGTGCTCAAATGATATAATGTACGGAAAGTATTCTTTACGTGGAATATGTCTTTCAATTGTAAATTATTGTCATCTTTACATTATACCTTCTGTGCTTATCTCTGTTCTGCATCCCATTTTTTACTTAGCAATCCCTTACTTTGTAAATTTAAGTTTGCAAAACCATATAGGGCAAAGCTTGTTGTGAGGAAAAGATTTGGAGCTGCAAGAAAGCAGGTGTGAAGAAAAAGACTGAGAAACAAGAATCTGTGATGTTGGGGCCCTGACCAGGGCCAGAGTCAGAATTCAGCAGTCACAGCCAGAAGCCCCAGGCTCTGCACTGAGACCACCACAGAATGAAGTTGTTTTTATTCTTTCCTTACTCTTGGCAATCTGGGAGGAATGGCACCTGCTTATTCTCATTCCAAGCCCAACAAAATACAGCTTTCATCACTTGATAGTGTACATGTACAGCCCATGCAGAAGCACAAAAATCAATGTGCATTGATTCCTAAGCTAGAAATTCATAAACTTCTTTAAGGTCATGGATTGATTTTTCACTTTCAGTAAAAAAAAATATGAAACTCCAGACCTTTCCCTTCATTTCTGCCACCTTTCTCATCTACAGGGGCACACACTCTTGCACACATGCTCCCCCTCACCTGTGTGTGTCCTACCCTCCCTTCCTTGGCACCACCAGGAGGGAGAAGCACTTGGATACAATGAGAGAGAGAGAGAGAGAGAGAGAGAGAAATACTTAAATATTCCTTCCTCTATACCAAAGTCTCCTTGCACTAGCCTGGTCCCCGGGATTAATCTGATAATGAATTTGAAGGATGACATCACAAAAATGAGCACAGTGGTCAGAATGGATTTGTTAGCAATTACCAGATCAAAGCTGGGCAGCAAGAGTTTTGATTTCAGAGCAAAGGCTTGGATCAGATTGGTGCTCCATCCCTGCATTGATTCTGCCAATGGCACCACGTGGTGAGTGGACAGGCACTTGAGCTAGCATCAACAGATGGCCACCGGCAATGTTACCAGGGGAGTCTCCTCATGGCCTGGATGTCAGTTTACCCACATCTGAAGAAAAGGGAAAAAATATCTGCCCCTTGAGGTGATTATGAAGACCAAATATGGTGATAGATGTAGAAACAATGTTTAAACCAGAGGTTCCCCCATCCCCGGACTGCAGACAGGTACAGGTCTGTGGCCTGTTAGGAACCAGGCCTCACAGCAGGAGGTGAGTAGCAGGCAAGTGAGAAGCTTCATCTGTATTTGCAGCCGCTCCCCAGTGCTAGCATCACCACCTCAGGTCCACCTCAGATCGTCAAGCATTAAATTCTCACTGGTCCCTGGTATCAAAAAGGTTGGAGACTAATGATTTAGACTGTAAAGTATCAGATGAGTATGAGATGACTATTACTCTAGTGCTCCAAATCTTCCTTACTTATATTTAGAATCAAAGAGTTTTAAAGAAATTCATGGATGATATGACTGATAGGGTCATTGTAGATCTCTTCTTTTGTTTAAAATTTTACTATAGTAAGGACTCTTAACATGAGATCTGCCCATTTAAGAGATTTTTAAGTGTACAATACTGTATTGTTATCTACAGGCATATTATACAGCAGATCGCTAGACCTTATTCATTTTGCATAACTGAAATGTTATACCCATTGATTAGCAGCTCCCTCCCTTTCACCACCTCCAGCCCTTGGCAACCACCATTCAATTTTGTGCTTCTATGAGTCTGACTTAGTTAGATGCCACATATAAATGGAATCATAGAACTACCATATGATCCAACAATCTCACCTCCTGATATTTATCAAAAAAAAATCTAAATCAGGATCTCAAAGAGATATCCATGCTCCCATGTTCACTGTAACAGTATTTACAGTGGCCAAGATGTGGAAACAACCTAATGCCTATTGACCGATGAATAGATAAAGAATGGTATATATATATATATATATATATATATATATATATATATATATATATATATATATAGAATAGAATATTATTCAACCGCAGAAAAGAAGCAAATCCTGCCATATAAAAGTGCCTGGATAAAGCTAAAGGATATTATACTAAGTGAAATTAACCAGTCACAAAAGGGCAAATCTTGAAATCCTTTTTTCTTTTTTTCATATTATACTATTTTTGAGGTTGCACAGCATAAATGTTGGAGCCCAATACCACTGGGGTCATACCCCAGCCTTACTACTTGTTAACCTTTACCTAACCTCCCTGAACCCCAAATCTCATCATCACTAAAATGCGATAACAACATGCAGCATATGAAGTTGTAAAGAGGATTAGCAAGACAGCATATGAGCTGCACATAGTGAGCCAACAGTGGGGGCTGGTCTGGTTATCACTGTCATGACTCAGAAGACCCAGGCCCTGCCAGCTGGAGGGCTTGTGTGGCAAAGAGGAGACTCAAAGCCAGGACTTCCTTGGGACTGCTGCCAGCCCCTTTGGATGTTGGCTGGCTCGGAGGCCCTGCCAAGACCGCTCTCCCTGGCATGGTGAGCTTTCTCGGCAGCCTGCGGCAGTTGGTTCTCCCTGCTCCTCTGCAGTGAACCAGGGGAACTAGAGTCTCTGGTCCCAGCTGCATGGGGGTCACGTGGTTTTGCGGGTGCCAGGCTGCTCAATTAGCAGCAAATCAAGATGTTCAGATGGTGCAGCTACACATTGGGCAAGCCAGGACCTCCCTCCCCGCTGAGGCCGGCAGATTGTGCCTGTTGGCTACCAAATTTCTGTCGGCCTTGCAGGCCTCTTTGTTGTATGCCGGTCTCCTCTGAATTCTCAAAGTCCTTTTTACCCTCTGGCTCAGGTCCTGCAGGCTGTCAAAGCAGATCTGCCAGAGCTAGGACTCAGCTGTGCCTACCAACAGGTTCCCTCCCATTAGAAGAGCCCCCTGCTAGAGGGTGGATGCAAAGCAGGTGGGAGCCCCGGGGAGGGGGCTACAGCCGCACCAGAGCTCCAGATCTTGCCCCCAGACCCCCCAGCATGCCGCCTCTCTGGCCTGGGGCTCTGTCATATGACCCTTTCCCCTGCCCAACCTGTGTCACAGCCAAGCTTCACAGGGGGGCTTTGGCAGCTATGCTTCTCCCCTGGCCTGTGACCACGCCGAGATAATGTACTATCTTAGGCATGACCTGAGCCCAGTCATCTTTTGATTATGATTCTGGCAGAGAATGTACCAAAAGTGACTTGGCAATGGGCCAGGAAGGAGCTAAGCAGTCATTCAGCCAAACAGCTGATACCACCATAAACACAGGGAGACTTGGTGATCATGAATATACAATGAGCTTTTCCTTCTTTAAAACAACAAAATAAGATTACACGCCTTCCTTTCCACATATCCTGTGGTTATCTCTTTATCATCTTCTTTTTGGCCTATATAGGAATGCTATAGACAGTGAGAAAAGAGGAGAATGAGGTGGGGGTGTGGGGGTGGGGGAGAAGGACCAAGGAATTACTTACCCCCTGTTCCCATGCTACCTAGCCATTGACTCCCTCAGGGCCCTTCGCTAGGCCACATGCAGGGAACAAAGCACGGTGAGGCAGGCCTCAGTCCCCAGCAGGCTAGGGTCCAGCACAGGAGACACGGCTCCTGCATGGTGCTGCAAGGATGTGTCTAGGTGCTGTGGGGAAGAGCTGGACCTAAGGCAAAGGGGTTTCAGAGAAGGACCAGCATCATGGGCAGAGGCCTCACCTCTGTTTAGCCCTGAATAAACAAATTTAATCCCAAACTGTCTTTTCCTGGGGTTGCCTTTCAAAATGCAGGTGCTTGGTAATACCAGCTTTTTAAATGTGAGTTCTTGGAAAACATGTTAAGGAAGGTAAAGAAATACAGGCCCATCCATGACAGAGAGATGGCATCATTTACACATTTACTGCTTTCTATGGGGGTCAGAAATACGGAGTCAGTTACTGCTTCCTATGGAGATCACAGTGAATTGTAATAAAGTCACTCCTCTCCCTTACCCCACTTCTCTTTAACATCCAAACTTGAGGAACTGAACAGCTCTCAGAAATGCCAAGTATCTACATTGAGCTATGCACCATGGATAGGAAGTCTCTCTCTGCCAGGCATCACTAGCTTCCAGCCTCTCCTCCCAGTGAAGGAGAGAGTCGCAGGAAGTCTGGTACTTCTTTAGTGGTTGGAGTGGGGATTCCTACGAAGCCCTTTGGAAATTAACTACCCAAATTCCTCTATGATATTCTGTTATCTCTTATTTCTTATCTATTTTAGCATCTAGCACAGAGCTTGCTCCTTCCTGAGGACTATTGCTGGTATCATGGTCTTTCTTCTCTGTTACTTTCATATACTCCCAAAGATGTACACAGAAATGTGATTCATCAAAAGACAATTCAAGTTAAACTTCAGGCTAGTAAGATGCTAACGCATCACAAAATACGTGGGATAGGACAGTGTGAAATACATGTCTTCTTAGTTTGGAACAAGGGTATAGAAGTACCAGCCCTGGCTATGGGCAGTGCCTGAGCAGTACTTGTCTTTTGGGGAGGTGGCTGGCAATGGGGTGCTGTGGAAAAATAACCAGGATCTGGAATGGTCAGCACACATGAGAAAAAATTGGAAAGTTATTTTCAATGTACAAAAGAGATCCTTGCTGAAGGTACTCTGGTACTCCTGCATTTACACTTGGCTTTGCTGTGGTGGCTCATCTCCATATCCTACTCATCTCGACTCTCCCCTCTTCAGTGTCCATCTATACAGGCAGTTGGAACAGTTCTCTTCGAATCAGTTCAGGAAGAACTGATTCGAAGAGGTATAGGCTAAAGAAAAGATATACTGCCTCGCTTGTTTCATGAAGTTGGAAGTTTGTTGCTTTGATTCAACTATAATAGCACCTAATCTTATTCTAATCCAAAGGATTTATTTTCTGGGAGTGGCCACAGGCCATAGGGAGAACTTGGGAATAGGCGGAGAAATAGACAGACACAGATGCATCCCAGGATTATATAGGGTCCCAGACAAAAGCTTCAGGATGCCAGAAAGAAATCTCAAGGAACAAAAGTCAATAAAACCAGAGTCTGGAAATTTTTTCAGAACAGGCAGTGGAGAAAGGAAAAGGCAGTGGCTATTCCTTTATTGAGTGGTGATAGAATTATTTTAAGTGCAAATCGTACCCCATTCCTGCCTTCACCTCCAATATGTCCAAGTCTCATCATTAATTTCTTAAAGAGTCCATGTTAGGGAGTGACATGTTTACAGCACATTAATGATAGTATGGGAGGAGTTAGGACCTCTTTAGCTTTTCTCTGCTTTTATAAATAATCTCTGTTGATTCACTGTCCCAAAGGCAAATTCCTTCAAGACTCACTGGGTCCCAGGCTGAGAATGCCTGATGTGAGCAGAGAGTGTGGCCTAGTCTAACTTCCTGGATGTTACACATTTTAACAGCTGTGGAGCACCCTGTGGATTGAAGCTGCGATGGCCAGTGTCATCCTAAGAGCAGAGTGTGGACCCTGTGTGAACTTTAGGTCTAGCATTGCATGCACGGTGAGCTATCGGGTGGGTAGAGGTACCAAGAATGGAGTCATCTCCTCCACAGCAGACCACAACTTCCTGCCCTCCTCCTTACCTCACTGGCTTCTGGAGTTTTTCCAAAGCCAGCAGCAGGCACCAATGGCTAATTGCTCCAAAATAGCTAGTCTCCATTTCAGGGTGCTGCTTGCTTTTGCTTTAGTAGCTGGCAGATGAATCCTCCTAGGGATTATAATAACCCTGTCCTGGCTGTGTTCCCTCGAATCTTGGCCTCTTTCCCTGGCACTTGTCCCAAAGGGATGGAAATCTCTTAGTATTTATCCCCTTGAAGATTCCCCGTGCCTGCCTGGCTCCCAGCCATCCTGCACACAGACGGCCCGCTTCCTCTATTCTCCGTGGAGCAGATCATGCTCTGGTTCTCCCCCATGCTCATCATCCCTTAAAGGCTGCTGTCTTCCTGCAAGGGCTACCCACTGCTCTGCTCCCTCCTCCCTGGCCTCTCTGTGGACGCTTTCATCCTACTGAGGCAGAAATATTTATTTCCTACAGTACCTTTTTCACCAAAAAGCTGATAGTACCGAGGGAAGAACTGAGATGTCTTCTCTGACTAAAGATACTAGCCACCACTGAAACAATGAATGAATGAGTGACTGGTTCCTCAGAAAGTTGTCGTTCATCCTTCTTCCTAACCAGCACATGACTCTGAGGACAGGGACCTTGTCGACATGTCAGTTCTGCACCTGAGACTATTAACATAGACTTTCTGGTAATAATACAGAGCTAGAGCAGAGAGGATGGTGCAGGCAACACTACTCGCCTGCCATATGGTATTACTGTGGTCATTTTGTGTATCTATGGCCTCCTCCCCGATCCCACTAGACTGAGCTCTATGAGGACAAGAATGTGATCTTATAATTCTTTGCAGCTACTCCCAGCCACTCTTTATCCCCATCACAAAGGATGAGGTAGGAAAGGGAGTACCTAGCAGAGGACTGGCATATATTAAAAGCTTAATAAATCACTGGCATATGAATGAACTGTGATGGCCCAGCTTGTATGATCTTAGCAAAGCCCTTTCAGAGAGGGTTGAGTTTTAGGCAGGTGAACTCTGAATGTTGATGGCCACTTAGAATGTGGGCCTGAGCCCTGGAGAGCAGCAATGCCACATGGGACATTTTTGTTTCCCTTGGTCCTTGGCCACTAATCATGGTGGGGATTGGATGAGAGGGGATGTAGCCGAATGCCAGCAAAGCCACAATTAATGCTGGGGGTGGGGGAACCCTGAGAATGTGTTGAATGTGTTATTTTGGCATAGGAAGTTCAGCATATTTTACTTAAGTCAACCTTACAAGTGATATACAACATTTGGGAAGATTCTTAGCTGCTTGCCTCTAGGGGCACTTACCCTACTCAGAGACCTGACTGAGCAATTCAGTGCAGATCTGCAGTTCCACACCAGCCAGGCTGGTCAGCAGGACTGCCCAGGCCCTTCCATTTCTCCTTGCTCCGTAGCACTCCACTTTGCAATCCAGGCCTGCAGCTACCCTGAAAGCATTATTGTGACACTGTCTTTATGTGCCCTTTGCCAAGTCACTATTGGCTCTCCACAGCAATTCAAATACAATCATAATAAATAAACAGCAGCAATTAAGGCAGCATATAATAGATTATATAAAAGCTTTATATGGCTAAAAAGCCTAATAAGTGGCATTTTAACGAGAGATGGGGAGGTGTGGGCCAGCTCAAAGGGAGTGTGTCTGGAAAACTAAACTGTTTTCAAGCAGCAATTGTGAATTCCCCACATTCAAAGTGAATTCTTGGCTTCACTGCTCCAGCACCAGACTGACCTTGCCCACGCGATCAGTGGCAAAGACTGTCAGAAACTAGAAAACAATGCATAAGGGAGAGCCTGAAATGTGGTGAGAAATAGTTTGGTTAAATCAGACACTTAATCAGAAGACATAACACAAGAAGAAGGTGAATGGTACTTGGTCTCCCTCTTGCAGAGTCAGACAAACTCTATAAAAGAAGATAGACAAATCCCCACGAGGTAGGAAAGAAGGCAGAGGTCTCAGAAGAGGGTGTTCCTGGTAAACAGAGGAAACCCTCTTTTACTGCCTCTTCCTATGGAGGTAGCACAGGGGAGGAACATACGTGTCCTATAGCTCAAGAGAAGTGTGCATTTGCAGAGGGATTTATAAGCCATTTATAAGCTCTCTAAGCTTTTCCTCAAAAGAGATGAAAATGCCTATTTCACTTATTCTAGTAACAAATAGAAGGGCTTCTCACTGCATTTAGCACATAGTAGGTATTAAGAGATGTCAGTCCCCTTCCCATGGACTCCCCAGTATTTAGAGAGGTCAAGATGACCCCCGCTCACTGGAAAGCCTTGCTTCTTTTGAGTGTCAGGCTCAGTCTGGCCCCACGTGGGGCCTGCTTTTTGTCTTGGTATTATCTTTGGCACCAGGATGTTAAGATAAATTGTGTAGAGTCCAGACCTCAAAAAAGAAGCCTGCTAATGGAAGAATCATCCCCCTGATTGCTCTGACTGTGCCTGAGAGCAGCAGGAGGAGGAACGAGGTCAGCCAGAGATCACTGGGGAAAGCTTGAATAAAGGGGCACGCTGTTGAGCTAATTCATGGGTGAGTCCCCATAAAAAATAAAGAAATTCCAAACAGAGGAAAGAGCATGGGAAAGGGCGTGGAGGAATGCATGCATGTGGCATATTTGTAATTCCCCTAGAAGCACCTAACGCTCAGGAAGCAGGACTGGAGTCGTGGATATGTACACCTCCTTCGGCATCTACTGTTTTCACAGGTCTGCATTTCTCAGAGGCGACCAGACACCACATTACTTTAGACTACTAACCACATATCGTGGGACAGAGGATAACAGGGAGGCCTATGAGAAAAGATTTGAGGGGTCTAGTAAGTTGGTTGGTGGAACTCTCCAAGTTTAGAACTTTAACTTGGGGCAGGGTTAGAAATGGGTGGGTGTGGGCAGTAGGGAGAAAGCTGACTCCATAGTTTTCTAACTGAGCTGTGATTCACTGTCCCCCTCCCCCCATTTTTAACACCTTGTAATATAAAGAGCAGAAATTTTAAAAGAAAGCCAAAGATGACAGTTGTAGGGTAAAAAAGGTGTGGGAAATGTGCAAGGAACAGAAGGCTCAGAATTCTGCTGTGCTGTTAGTAACTTATGAGGTGTCTGTAAGAAAACCACACTAGCTGGGCACGATGCTAGAGGAGACAAAAGCGCCAGGACTCAGAGACCTGAGGAAATGGGTCAGAGTCTCTGATTTTTGACATGGTCCCCTCATACCTGCCCAGGGGAGCAAGAGGCTGACCCCATCTGTCATGGTGCATCCCAGGCCTGGGGCCACCTAGCTTTTGTCCCCAGATTGCTTTCTCTGGGACTGTCTTTAACATGGACTTCACATGCTGCAATGGTGATACTGTCAGTAAAGTACTTAGCACTTTTAAAAGGAGCGTTCGGTGAAATCATTGGGAGGCAAATCATGCTGTTTATTTAGTGTTTTCTTAAAGAAAGATAAATGAGGATGAGAAATAAAGTTTTATCTTCTGAACCAGGGTGGCCTATTATCATTTGCTAAGCCATTTTCAAAAGAGTGAAGCAGAAATTTCTAAGCTGTCCAATCCACATGCCATGTTCTCCCTAAATCTTCTACTTTCTTTTCTTTTGTTTTTCAATCATTGAGGGCCCAGCAGTCTCTATGTCTACTCTGCCAGGGTAGATAGAAGCCCAGTCCCTCGCTAACCATCCTTCCAGACCATGTTTTCTGCCTTTCAGGGGAGCCAATTCTATTGCCATCACACTCCCTCCTTTCTTAAGTCACTTGCCTCCTTACCTACATGTGCCCCTCAAAGAAAAATAGAAGAGTCCTTCTACAGTGATAAAAAGCTATGAAAAATGAACAGTTATTTCTTTAGATTAAGATGGGCTTTTGAAGTCCAAGGCAGCATTGTTTAGTGAAAGAAATATCTTACCATTGGCTTTATGGGTTCTTATGGCCAAAATAAGCAAGTGGCTGCTCCAGGAATAAAGGATGTGCTGGTATTCAAGCTGATGGGATGAACAGGGGCAGGTCCACAGGCAGGTGTTTCCTCCTCCTCGTGTCTGGAGGTAGGGACTGTCCCACCCTCACAGGTGTCACACCACTAGTGTTTGCCTGACACCTGAACCAGCTTTCAATTAGCTGAACAAATATGTTTAGTCTTGTTACAGACACTCTCTAATCCATTTATATGTGGTTTCATAATGCATTATGGCAGGGAGGTAGGATGAGGGTGGGAGGTGCCAGTGGAGAGGTCTGGGTAGGAGAGAGTTGCTGAAGATTTATCTTTCTAATTATGCTTTGCTTAGGGCTAATATTAAAATTAGTTTTAATTCCATGAGCACACAACAGCTCAGGATCTTGCTGGGCGCTGGGGAGGCCAGCCTAGGCTTTTAAATATGCTTAGGATAGACACACATGGGTAATGGCAACACCAAATGTCCCTCCCAGTCTGGCTGACTCAATACTTCACACAAGGAGGAAAGGAGGGATCATTCATACTGCCCTTGACTTGCACTGGCAGATGGCTTCAACGAGTGAAACACACAGCTCTTTGTTATTGTTCTGTGGCAAAACAATCCTAGATATGGTAAATATTATACAGTTACCAAATTAGTAGTGAATTGTGTCTTCTTTACCCCCAGTGCTGGGGATGCGTTGTGTTAATGACTTTTGCACCTGCTGAGTATAATTAGTGAGTAATCTGTATGGGTGTGTAATTACTGGGTAAACACATGATATTTACCAATAACTTCCTGCTAGATAAGCACCAATGAATACTAACAGGTAGATTAGGACCAAGTTCAAGTGAAATGAGAACTAGCTTGGTCTTTGCCTTAAATCTAGGTTCTAGTAAAAACTTTGTCAAGGAAAACAACTTAATTTGTGATCAAGGTCCCTATCGACAGCATGTCTTCCTGGCTTTTTCAACAGACCTTGAAGCACAGATATTAAGCGTTCTAAGACATCTTATTTATGTATGAGAAATAGCTATGTTTAGGAATCAGGAGAGCTCTACATTTGTCCTGATACCTGATATTGAGTGAGACACTTGAGGCTAGCCCCAATTATTTTACCTGTAAAATGGAGATAAACCTAATTCATGGGCTTGTTTTGTCTAGTGAATGAAACAATTAACATGGGAGGAGGGTTAGAGATAGAAAAAGTTTCACAAGTGTATGTTATTCCCACGGGGGCCTGAGAATCTCGTATGGAAAATCATAGGAGAGACAGATATGATTAAACAAGGACTAGGACCCCACCCCTCAATGCCACCACCCAACCCCCAGTGGAATCCAGAAAACCTTCAGTACTAAGAAGGAGAGTAAAGCCTTTTCCTCCCACATCTGTCCCCCCCCCACACACATGTCCCCAAACACACATACATACACACCCTCTGTATGCCCGTCTTGAAAAATTTTCTTTTGCATAAACTATCATGAGTATTATCTTCGGCAGAATACAGAGGAGAATTAATGCCAGATCTGAAGAACTCCCAAGAATTGTTCAAATATTTAATCCGAGCTTCCAATAAAGCTTTTTAGGCACTTTAGCCATGCCTCTATCCCCATCTTAGCACACTTAGGGATTTGTACCAACCCTGACCATCAAGTCCAAGCACCATGAGTATGAATAAAAGAGAACTATGTGCAGAAAATGGAAGGAGAGGGTGGTCGATTACTGATGAAACCTGTAAGTTGTCCTCTAACAGACTCATTCCTGCCATAGAGGAATACTGATATGCAAGTGTCCTTTTGTTTTCCCCAGGTTTTTCTCATCTTGACACTGCCCCGTAACATTTGCTTCCACCCTTACATGGGGCACCTCTGATTCCCCAATTGTCTTTCTATTCAGCAATAAACTTAGGTTCTTGCAAGGCTAATTAGTCAACAAATCAGGACAAGGGGCACAATCTCTGCCCCCAGAACAAGGTGGAGTTAATTGGCCATCTGCGCGTCAAACCCAAGACCTCAGCTTCACTGAGGCTGAGCCCTAACCAGGTAAGCTCACTATTCACAGACACACACAAATTAACACGGGTAATATTCCTACATCTGGGAGTTCATCCTCGCTGAGAAAGAAACAGATACAAACTAAGGAGAATTTTGCTGGGTATTAACTAAAGTTAACATTAATATTGAAGTACATTTTCTATGGCATGTTTTTTTTTTCTACAAATGTTTAGTAACTTCTTAGAAATTAACAGAAACCACTTTGATTTTCACTAAATACAACCTATACTTTAAGTTTTAATTTAATTTACTTTTTTGTTTACTTCAAACAGTTAATTAATACACTCACATAGTTCAAAATTCAAAAGATAGAAAGGACGCCCAGTAAAATCATTTCCTCTAATTTCTGATCCATACTAAGTTCTGTTCTCTAGTTTTATCCCATTGCCAATTTCATATGAATCATTATAGAAATCGTCTATGATATGTAAACTTTTTCTCTTTATTTTACATAGATGGTGAGATATTATTTATACTCTTCTAGGTAAAATCTCCTTAAAGGGGACCTTCAAAATATTTTTAAATGATTCAAACCTAATTTTCTGATTTATGTAATTTTTACATCCTAAAAATTACAGACCTCAGACAGATGACTCCTGGAAAATTCTCCAATTCTTTGATTGTTTTATTTGTATAAATACCCATCCATGTATCAGGTGTCTAGTAGGTCAAACATATTATCTTGGCACTTTAGCAAACACACTGTCCTGGGTTCAAATTTGAAGGCGGTAGAGCTAAAACCAGTCATTTTGCCTCACAAAACTAACACAAAATAAGAGCTTGTTTGGTTTCTTTCACTCTGTCCTTTAGCACACGCAGTGACATCTGATGATTACGGCTGAGGGCGAGGGGGCGCAGAAGATAATTCGGCACCTGGCATGTGCTGAGCAAGAGCACGGGGTGGCTCCCTCGCACTTCCCACCGCACTGGCACCTGAGGATTATTACTCCTGCTCTCAGGTAAACCAGGGAGACTCAGAAGAAAATTTGCTCACAGTGTCGGGGCGGGGGTTAGTCAGGATTTGGTGTGGAAACTATTTTCTAAGCCCACACTCTTCCCTCCTTACCAAACTGGCCACAGCGTCTTAAACGTACTGAAAAGTCCAGGAATTTTAAGACAACATGCGAGAATGTTAAGAAAAATAGTCTGACTTATCCCAAGGCCTTAGTGAAGTGCCACAAATAAACAAGAGAGCAGCACTTTCACCTGCTTGGCGACTGTCAAAGCTAGACTTTCCTGTAGAGAATGCCAACTGAGAATCCTTGTTTTTTACCTCTGCTGGTCAGTGCCTGCACTCACTGTAGGTCACCAACGTTTTTGGCAATGTTTTTGGCACCAGGTACCAGTGCTCCTATGAGAATCTAACGCTTGATGATCTGAGGCGGTGATGCTAGCGCTGGAGAGCGGCTGCAAATACAGGTGAAGCTTTGCTCACCGGCCTCTAGCTCACCTCCTGCTATATAGCCCAGTTCCTAAGAGGCCACAGATCAGTACCAGTCAGAGGCCTAGGGGTTAGGGACCCCTGAACTAGAGGATGAAGACTTTAGAACTCAAATCTCAAACCCTAAGTAACTCCCATTAGCACCCAAAGACTGTGTAGAACCAATATTTTTCCTCATTTTGCAAATAGGAAAACTAAGGCACAAAGGGCCTCAGAAAGTGTCCCCAAAGCCACCCCTCTAAAGAATGGCTCCCTGGAATGGGTCTGCATGCAGGTGCTCACCCACAGGAGCACACAGCCTGAGTGTTAGGCAGAGGAGTTAAAGAGAAGGAAAAGTGAGGTGTCTCCAATCAATGTTCAACTCAAGGCTCTGGAAACACTGCAAACTGCTGCGAGCGACACAGGATCTATTTCACTCAGCAAGTACCGTTTATCCCAGCAAAAAGCACCAGGCCTGGGAATTCCTACCACAGTAGAAGAATCACATTTCCCCAGCTGCACAGGACGCAATCCCCACTGCCAACATCCCTCCCATCCCCAGAAATAGTAAACATCTGGCAAAATATATCCCCAATAGCAAAATCCCCCACCTCTAAGTATCAGTAACTGGATTTCTTCTGAGCTTTCTGCACATTTCACTCATCCCTAGCATTGATGTGCTTTTTCTCCCAGCCCGCTGGAGCGAACCCAGACGTAGCCACGTGGGCATTCCCAAGCTGCACCTTCTCTTCTCTTCTGGGCCCACAGTTCTTTCCCCTCCAGGAGCACAAACTCTGAGCTGTCACATTGCTGTCAGCCAGATGGGAAACCAGCCACAAAGCTGCTAACGCCTCTTGCAAGGACAGACTTTTGTCACAAGCAGGCTTTCTGTGCAGTAGCGGGTGGTAGCCTTAGTCACCATGGTCACTGGGGTGGAAAGGGGCCTTTTTCTCACCAGGTTCCCATTGGCAAACCCCTCTCATTCCATCCCCACAGCACTTCCCCTTCCTGTCCCTTCTGCTTTTGCGGCTTAATTGCAGCTGGCATTGGAGCAGCATGCTGATAGCAGAGTGGCTGCAATGAGCCGCCATTCCAGATGTCAGGAACATGCTCCCAGGTAGGAGCCCTGTAGGATATTTATGGCTTTAATTCCTCAGTAGAGGTTTTTGTTCTGTCATGCAGTGGAATATGAATTACTACTCATTTGCTCCTGTATTTCCATGTCAGTGGCAATTATGGAAGGGCTGCTGACTTCTTGTACAACTCCACAAGTTATGATCCCTACATGTCTCAGACTGAGTAAAGCTGAGGAGGAGTGCAAACACTGATGAGAGAGGGCTGGGAGATGACAGAGCTATGGATAAGAGGAGCAGGCTTCCAGTACTTAAGGCGGTTGTAAACCTGTGAGATCAGGCGGGGACATGCCAAATGTTTCCAGGGGTGTTTAGGCATCCTAGGCTTCCCTGATCAGGTTGGGAAGAAAGTCTGCAGGTGTTAGTGGGGATGAAGGTCTAGGCCCAGCTGCAAGAATTGCCTCTGCTCTGTTCAGCAGCTACTACTACCTCTGTCTATCTGGGACCTCAGGAAAGTCATTTCCCTTACCTGGGTCCTGCTTTTCCCAGCTTTGAAATGAAGACAAGCAGCTTCCAGGCTCCAGGGGGTAAGGCAGAATTCACTGGTGCTTGCACAGGTGAAAGATTTTATCCAAAGATCCAGAGTCATATTGTTCTTTGTGGAACGGGCATGTATTCTGGCTCATCCATAAGCATTTTTACACTTATAAAATAAAGGCCTGTCAAAATCCAGTATGCCACAAACTGGGGAGGATAAACACCCCTCCCTTCTTTTTTTGTTTTTGTTTTTTTTTTTTTTAATAATCTACCACAAATTTATAAAACAATGAGGATTTTTTCTTTCTTTCTTTTTTTTTCTCTCCAATAAACCTGGCAATGAAAATACCAATTTGAACAGCAATTTTCCCCCTGTTCTGAGCTGAAATTGGCTCTGGATGAATAGGTTTTTAGTTTTTACATGTAAATTTTCTTCGCACCCCTCGCTTCTGCAGACAGTTCTGAAACATCTTCCTGCCTCATGGCCACTTCTATACCCAAACCTTTGATTCCCGGAAATGACACCTGTTTATTCTGCAATGACCCCAACGCCTTCTGCTCCAAAGCCTATTCACAAAAGATATATTGCTGCCAGGAACTGTGGAAAGACCCACAGGTACCACACAGCCAGTGGGCAAGGAGAGTGGCAGCCTCTCCAGGCAAAGGGGATCTAAGACAAACACAGATGTCCCAAGGCCCAGTCCAGGCCTGTCCCATGCATTACACTGAACTTCATCTCTCCCACTGCCAAAAACATTGCTCATATTCCAGCCAATCCCTAAGACCAAATCATAGGTTTAGGTTCTGGTACATTCTAAACAATTCTGAGCCCGATGCCTTTCTTAGATTTAGCAAATACAAATATTATAAATAATTTTTAGTATAAATATGTTTCAAATTCTGTATGAGACTTATTTACACTAAAATATTAATCCTTGTTTACTGAAATTTAAATTAAACTGGGACCCTATATGAAAGAAACTTTGCCTTCAAAAAGTTTGCCTGTGACTTTTGGACAACCAAAAATCAACTCATCCAATAGTTCTCCTCCTTCATGCTATTATAAATAAAATCCACCAGTTTTTCAGGATGACAGCCAATTGTCCCTCATGATACTAGAATTGAAAGGCCCAGGTGGTCCAGGCTTTGCCATCTAGCTACTATGTTACAATGAGCCAGACAGTTAATTTCTGTAAGCCTTAATTTACTCATCTGTAAAATGCAGACAGTAAATAGTATCTACTACTTCAAACAGATATTCTAAGGTTTAGACACTATCTATATCTATATCTATCTATCTATCTATCTATCTATCTATCTATCTATCTATCTATATATATAATCTTTAATGCAGTACATAGCACAGAGTAAAACACTCAATGAATTCCTCTTATTGATTTTTAAAGTTTCTCTGTAAAATAAAATTTCAAACAGTATAGTAACATGAAAACAGGTAAACCAGAAGTTACATAAATTTTCTCAGACATCATATTTAACTTTAACAACTAAGAAATGTATTAGTATTCTGTTTTATAGGTAAAGATTAAATAAATTTACAGAGTCTATTGCAATTAAATAACAAAGCTGAAAGTTTGAAGAAATATACTTTGACTCTTAGGTCAGTATTTTTCTAAATGTACTTCAATTATCTTGGTCCTTGCATTAAAGCAGATTTTTATTTTACTGGGATGTATAATGAAATACGAAGTTATTCCCCAAACCAAAGGGTGTGACACTCTTTGCTCCTTAAACTGGGCTTTAGAAATTCAGCCCTTTTTCTAGTTCTGCTCAGCAGTGGGCTGTTCTTAACCTGGCTGGGAACAGTGTGAGAAGCCTAAGAACACAGCCAATATACAAATCTGCAAATTACAGGTTCACTACGTAGGTGTATGGTCCAGCTTGACCAGCTCAGGAAGAGTCTGGATTCCCCCTGTTTCAAAAGCTTCAGATATCTATACTAGTTAGAACTCTCTCTCTCTCTTTAAGAACTCCACTCTTTAAGAAATTCATTCTTCACTATTTTCTATACACAATCCTTGGGTTTAGGTTAAAATCAAAAGTAAGTCCAGTTATCCCAAGCTGGTTGTTATCTTCTGTCTTCCCATGTTCTAAAATCCCTGCACTAATAGAAATCAGAGATGCTGCTTTAGTTTTTCTCTTAAGACTGAGAACAGAAAACCTTCGAAAGGTACATCTGGAAAAATGTACAAATTAGGCCTCTTCTGAAGCTGTGCTCATGACACAGCCATGACCACCTGTATTTGCCATGGCAGGAGGAAGGTCCAGAGGTGATGGTAGATGCAGTTGGTGAAATTCCAAATTCTGTTTGTACTTCCAGGAACAAGGCCTACTCTTGCTAGTTTCTAGATATTGCTAAGGTCTTACTTTGAGCACCCTAGTATTCTTTACATTTTAAAACTCCCACAGCAGCAGTGATAGGTGAATAATATATTAATATCCAAAAAAGGACCAATAGTATGGCCTGAGGAACCCCAACTTCCTGAAAAAAACAATACACTCATTCCACATCCTATAGAAATCGATATCTAAAACCCATAATCAGTTCCTTTCCTTGCTTTCATAGCCTAAGACAGTCTCAAGAATTCTCCCTAACTTCCTCTTTGAATAAACACTAAAACACTCCAGGTTCATCTCTTTTGCTTTCCCAGTCCTATTTCTAATCTATTTTCTTTCACACTTTCCTGTCCCCCAGATAAATCAAGTGCCAATTTATCTTCTTCTACCCTATTTTCTGCCTCCTTTCATTTCATCTCTGGCTCATCACTAATCAGCTTGTGCAAGCATCCACATGTACATTCAGCATATATTTGATATTTCTTGTTTGCAGCAAGAGTAGTACCTCAAACTCATCAAGTACCCAAGCAATAAAGAAGGACATTATTAACTGCAAGGAAACAAAGCAAAATATTTAAAGCAAATAGAGAATAATTCGAGCTAGTAATAAGATTAATGACTAATAACAGTTGTATGCAGCTTTAGAGGGCACTGAGCGCATAACAACCTAAATCCTATTTCGCCTTCACAATAAGTGATCTAACATGACAGTAGAGAGAATGGAGTGGTGGAGTGAGTGAAAATGGCATTTGTCATCAGATAGATTGGGTTCGAATTGCAACTCTGCCAGCTACTCTGTTATGTTACTTGGCCAGTACCATGCGGCCTCAGTTTTCTCAACTCTAAAATGGGGTAAGGATACCTGAGATGTAAACATTTGTGATAATTAGTAATAATGCATAATATTTCACTCATGGATGATAATTATTATTATATTCATTTTATGTGTAAGGAAACAAAGGCCCAAAGAATTTTATAAGTTTATTCAAGATCATATAACTAATAAGTTATAGAGCTGGGGTTCAAACCCAGGCCTTTATGAATAAAGCCTCTGCTTGGCCCATTATATCATGACTAGAATCTTCAGTCCAATGCATTCCAATACTTCTAAGAACCCAGTGTGCACACCAACTGTCTTGATAAAATGCAGATCTTGGTTAAGTCGGAGTTTCCCTAAGATTCTGTATTTCTTACAAGCTCCCAAGTGATGCTTCTCTTGCTGGTCAGTTCTTTGAATAGCAAAGATATAATATAGAATTATTCCAATGTGCTGTAGTCAGGCCTTTACGAATGAGACTTGTAGTGATGAGAATAGAATGTAAGAGGTCATGACCATTTATCCAAGGTGTTGAGTGCTTACCATATACATGATATGGTGCCAGGTGTTGCAGATATAAAGATGAACCAGAGATGCTAGTGAGAACATATGTAAATAACTCATTATAATAAATGGACCTAATATATTTGGGGGACAATAGGGAATCCCACATGATAAGAGAAGAAGGTGGAACATGTACTTGCAATTGTAGAATAAGGACAGATTGTAGAGAACCTTGAAAGATTTATAGAGGTATGTAACTTGGATCTAAGTCAATAGAGATCCATTGTAGGTTTAAAAACAAGAATTTAGGGTTTAAATCTGGATTAAAGTTGGGAGGCAAAAATCCACGACACCAGCCACGAGGCTGTCACATAAAGCAGAACTGAGTTGATATGGGTTTAGACTTTGGCAGAAACTATAGAAATGACAAATGAAAGACAAATATAGGGGGCGCTGAGGAGAACCATGCTGCGGGAAGCGCTGGCCTTTAAACATGAGGAAGACCTGGGAGCCAAGGAGCTCTTCCTCTGTTCCAGCTGTCTGACTGTGGTCCTCTCTGAGCTTCCATCTCTTCCTCTGTAAAATACTGAACTTTCGTTTCAGGTGCCACTGTGAGGATTAAAGATAACATAATGGATGCCCTTTGAAAATTCTTAAGCACTATATAAATATAAAGGAGCTATTATTATTAAGTTTCTCATGCAGTATCTGACACATTATCACTGAATTAATTAAGCAATGAAAGAACAAAATTTAATGAATGCTAGAATATAAAAAAGAAAAAGAAACAACCAAAAGTGATCTCAAAATGTCCCGAGGACCAGAATAAGAAAATTATTGTGCTACATTAGATGGAAATGGAGGAGCAGGAAACCCACAAAGGAATGTGATGTGTTAGGGGATCTGTGACTCTCATGAGAGACTTGGCCCCATTGAGTCTAAGAGTCCCATAAGCAAGACATTTCTCTGACTCTCAAAAGCAACATTGGGATTTCTAATATTTGCAGTGAAAAAAACTTCACTTAACTTTTATCATCCTTGTTACTACCCATGGCCATGTGGTGCCCAGCTGGATGACTTGGTGAGGTTTTGCTGAGCATCCATATCCTCATCTATAAAGTAAGCAAATAAAAATTACCTCAAAAGAGATGTCATAAAAACCACAATTAATAACACTTATAAAGCTCCCCGCCCAGTGCCCAGCAATCCAGGATTCTCAATACCCTCTCCCATTACCATTGCCATCATTGCTATCATTATAGCAGTGTTTAGAACATAAAACATAGAAACCTAGAAACAGTATGTGTCAAGATCAAAACACAAAGAGCATTAAACTGAAAAGGGACCCAAGAGGTCACAGGGTCCATACTTTCCCCACCCACAACATGCTTTCACAATTTCACAAATGATTATACTGAGGGCTACAGGGGAAGCTACTGATCAATATCATTGCTTTGGGATGAGCTACTATTATACTCTTACCCTTGTGGTTCTCCCAGTGATATGAGGAGTGTAAAAAATCTCCATGAAACTAAAAACAAACAAACAAAAAAACCTTGCTAAAAGCACTGATTTAGGTGAGCACGCTCCATGGTTAAGGCCATTCTTCTCATCTAAGAAACGTATTCCTTCCAAGGTGGACTGTCAATTAAAATTCAGCATTGTTAATTTTACTGCCAACTTAGGAGATTCTTATTACATTTATTTTCCAGGTAATTGCTGCTTCAGTTCATATAGATGTTTTTTAGATGGTGCAATAGATCAGAATTATAATAGTTAAATTTCTCACCCTTCATTTTGCCTTCCTCTAATTCTGAGCCTGCTTATTTAAATTACACTAAGCTCTCTCCTTCTCTCCCTCCCTGCCTTGCTTTAGCTCTCTCCTCTCTTTCTCTCAATGATAGCATCCACAGGGGCATGGAGTATCAAAATAGAGATTCTGTTTTGTTGTTCACAATTTTATCATACCATTTCCCCTCAGAAGAAGAACCAAAATTAGTCCTTTACATATGTATGGAAATATATACAAAGCTTTTTCCTTACATCACCCATTTTATCCCAATTTATATTCCCAGTTTACGGATAAATAAATTGATACTCAAATGAATAATTTCCCCAATGTTGCACAACTAATAAGTGACAGATTCTGGTTCCAGCTTTTATGCTTTTACTCTTAGCCAGGAAAAAAAAAATCCAGGAAAAATTATAATGCATTATGCTCCAAAAAAAAAAAAGAAAAGAAAAGAAAAAAAAAGATAGTGAGAGGAGGCAACTTTATGTCTGGGAAGAGAGGCATTCGAATGGGAGCATGGAGGCAGTGAAACCTCTCAAGTCATCTTCCAATTCAGGGCACTCTGTCTGCTTTCTCTGTATCGCTGGGCCCATCTTTTGCAAGAGGAAGATTCTCTTCATTCTTCTCCATAACACTGAATTCCACAGTGATGGCTACAAGTGCGATGAGGCCACACCCTAAGGTACTTTCATGGGAACTTGTCCTAGAGGCACTTTTCAGGGGCCTCGAGGTTTTCAGGAGGAAGCAGTAGGTGCCTGAGCCCCACCTTCCTGGCTATGACCTTTAATGCACACTGAGATGCTTGGATCTTCCAGCTAGTGTAACAATTAACTGTATGCTGAGGAAGAAGATAGTTGACAGGGGGAGGCATATATTAATTTTAAAACTTTAGAGGCAGATGCCATTTATTGAATCCTTATCATGTGCAAGATACTGAGCATTTTACATTATCTCCATTTGTCCCAGCAACCTTGCAAGGTGGATGCTGCTATTATAATTAGATTCATTTTGTGAGTGAAAAAGCTGAGGCTCATTAAGTAACCAATGTGAAGTCACTTAGCTAAAAATTAGTGGAGCCAGAATTTAAACTTGGGTGATTCTGACTCCAAGCTCCTATACTCTGAATGCTGCCCACCTGTAAGTTTCGTTTTGTCTAAATCCCTTTGGTCCTGCAAAGTCATATTAGGTAAAATAGGGAAAGTATTGTGTCTATAGCAGTGGTCTCCAAACTAGAAAGCTTACACACAAGGGATGTGTAAGTTTTCCCAACAGGGACCCAGGAGAAAATAATAGCTTGCCTGTTTGTATCTAATGTCATCTTTTGAAAATATGTTTATATGACTCTTTTAATATGAACAACACATTAGTACAATAAAACATATAATATATAAATAATATATATAAAAATATATAAGGTTTTCTCAAATTTGTTTTACAGATAGGGATAAAAATATTCTTTAACTTGAGCTATAGAATTCTAGAATCTTATAATTGGGAAGTAAACTTAGAGAATTCCTAATTCAACTTTCTGCTCCCACCCACCCTGGCTAGAATTCTTAGGATTAACCTTCAGCCTTCTCTTAAGCAGTCTGAATTCATAGCTTTTTGGGTGGTTTTCTCTGCCACTGTATCACAGCAAAGGAAACATCAACCAGTTTTTTCCACTGACTCAGATCTATATATGCCAGCTCTAGGCCCAGTGAGGTGTTGTGCACCCAGCTCACTGGACAAACACAGAATGGGACAGAGGTGTCGGATGTAGATTTTCATGTGAATGGTGCCCCAGGACTGGTCAATATGGTGGCTAAGCATACATACCTGAGAGAACCAGCAAAAGGTAATCAAGAGACGTTAGAGACTCACATGCACCCTGAACACTGAAGCTCCTGCAAAAGGGAAAGCTCATTTGTCCAAGCAGCTAGCCTAGTGAACTAACTTGGAGGCTGCTCTTCTCTTCTAAGCTCAGCCGCTCCCCATTAGGTTTCTTTCTAACTCTTAAGAATTGCACAAGTTTTTAATTAGCACAGCCGAGCTGATTCCTCTGAAAGAGAACTGTCAGGGCACTGACAGAGCCGGTGGAGATGCAGAATGAAGTGAGTGAAGGACTTTGCACTAATGTGAAGGTTGGGAAGGCAGTCACTGGAACCCCACTTGGGCTAAAGTTGTGACTGACATAAATGACAGGTGTTCTTAGAGGCCTAGGCTGTAACAGAGAAATCACTCAGTGCCAGTTGGCTCCTGCATGAATGGTTCTCTAGACAGGCTGACCTTTGTTACTTAATAGGTTATATGCTGCTTCTCAACCCCTTTCCAATTTACTAACACCCAATGAACATTTATTCACCATTGAGTTTAGACTGGAGAGAGCTGCCAAAAGTCTTAGACCATCCATTCATTCAGCAGTAGCAATCATTGTGACCACCACTGACAAAAGTCCCTTTTAGCAATGATGTTGCTACTCTATATTAAGGGGCCTTTTCAGGTCGAAGAACACAGACCATTGGAACAGGGCATTTAAATTCGAATTCCTCTTTGCCAACTATTAAACAGGGAACATTTGGAAGCTGCAGAGCCTTTCCAGGTCTCCCTTTCTAGTCTACAAAAGAGGATATCGTTGCCTCCCTTGAAGGAATGTTGTGCAGAAAACTGAAATGAGATGGGTGCCAAATGTGCTTCCCATTACTATAGTCACATGTCTTCATCACCTCGCCTGAGGGCCTTCTTTTGTGGCTGGAGGCTGCTCTGTCCTTACCAAGAGCTGGCAAGGGGAGCCGGAAAATCAAGGCCTCCCAACCCCACAAGAGCAGCTCTCAAGCAATGATTGATGTGATTGGAAAATAAATATCTTAGCTCCCTATCTCTTGAGTTTAAAAGGGCTGAGGTGCAAATTCCAAACTGGGCCCAGCATTTCCCAGGCTAAGCTCAAGGCACCCACAGTGCTAACTTACTGATGATACCAAGTATTGGCTGCTTCCTTTTTCTGTCTTTGTCTCCACTCTCCTACCAATGTGTCTTAGAATCACCTCCCAGATAAACTCCACACTGTACTTGAATTCTGTGGGGTTGTTTCTGAGGATATCCCAACTAAAATAATACATTTTGCTCTAAACACAGTATTTTATATAGAGCAGGCAATGAAAGGTATAACAGAAAAGTCTTGGGAAAAACAGTAGAACATATCCTTTAATCCTCTACAGTTCATCTTACTTCTTCCTTCTGACCATACCAGAGTCAAAAAATCCTATCTCCTAAGCAAATTTCTTTAATTGCCTGGGTAGGTGCTATTATGAGTATGGAGATAGGCCACATCAATTAGCCAGCAAGAATTTATCGGTTGTTTATAACATGCCTAACACTGTGCTAACTCTGTAGAAGACATTAACAGAAGAAGACATGTTTCCCACCCCCAAGCTGGGGAGATAGGCCATATAAAATAAGAAACAATACATTTGTAATCCATGCTAGTTTGATAGAAGTTGTGCTTTTCAACACTCAGCCTGCATGCAGTGAAGCCTGCTGGTATCCTACCCAGGTCCCCTTTACTGGATGATGGTGCACCTGTACCCCAAATGCCTTTAGTGAAACCTCCATCTGGATGGCCACCAACCCACCTTCCAGATTAGATCTCAATGACTGAGTGGCCTGGAGATACAAAAGTTCAGCCCTTTTGTATCTCAAAAGAAGACTGGGCTTCAGTATGACTCGTGATCCAAAGCTTTCCCATGGAGTCAACCTGCAGTTAGCCTCCAGTTGAGACCGCATCCTTGCTTAGCTTCTTTTCATTGTCCTATTCTGCTTTCCTCACTCCTCTTCTCCTGACAGCTATTCCCCAATGAAGCATGTGGTCTCACACCAGGCTTCTAGGAAGCTCAACCTAAGACACTGCATGTCAGAATCACTTATGGAATTCTATAAAAATACCTATGCCTGAACCTAAACACCGAGATCTGGATCAGAATCTATAGTTTCATGGACAGGGTCCAGACAACTGTATATTTTAAAGCTTAATTGATATTTATAATCATCATTTATCTCTCAACTTTTTGTTTTGAAAATTTCAAACAATGCTACAAGTCATAGCCCTTTTTTTTTTCTCAGAGAACTGGCTGTTCTACATTTACTAGCACACCACTGCATTTAAACTAAAACATAAATGGCAGAGAGACAGCGATATGAAAATCCAGGAGGGAATAATTTGTCAATTAGTGTGCAGGCCCTACGATGTAGACAGAACAAGGGAACACAAAGAAAGCTGGAGTTTGAGGACATGGGGGTGAGGGGCACGAGATGAGCATGGAGATCCACAGAAGCTGAATCACTTAAGGCATTTAGGCCTGTCATAACATTAGGGGTGTTATTTTAAATGTGAAGGGAAGTCTTTGGAGGGTCTCACCCATAAGGATAGCATAATTGGAATTGTGTTTTAAAAGCTCTTCTTCGGAAGGAGACTAGATTTTGGATGGTGGACACACAATAGAGTGTACAGATGTTATATTACAAAGTTGGACACTTGAACTTTATCTAATGTTATTAACCAAAGTGATCTCAAAATATTTATTTTTTTTAAATAATAAAATTCAAGGAAATTTAAAATTAAAGAACAAAGAACACCTTGGTTGTTAGAGGATGGATGAGGAAGAGAAGAATAATGGAGAACTCAGCTAAGAGTTTAGTGCTTATGAAGCAATGTATGTACAAGGTTATTCACTGCAGCATCGTGTAATGGCAAAATATTAGAAACAGCCTAAATAGCCATTAATAGCAGAGAAAGTAAACTGATAAAAGGGTCTGTCCAAATAATGGGACTGTTCAATAGTAGTTTATTTGTTTTATTTTTAAGACATTCTTTACTTAAAGTTAAAAATTAAGACATTATTAAATGAAAAAACAGTTGGTACAAACCATATTGTAAAGGTTGCTGCTTTTTGTCTAAAACATGGGTGGGGAGAGGTGTACAGAAATTATACTTTTTGTATTTGCATGTATATATACATTACAAAGTATTTTAAAAATTATTAAAAACTAATAGATAAAACCATCTTCAATTGTCATTTTTGGAGATCAAAAACTGGCAGGGGCATATGATTTGGCCTAGAAGTTGTTATTTAGTTTTGTTTTTTTATTTTATATTTGTTGTAGGAGGGAGAATATATGTGGTGCAGTATTGGGAGGTGCACTTTTTACTGCATGCCCTTTTATGCTCTATTATCTCATAGGAAATTCTCTTTTACCCCTATTTTAAAATTAGGTAGATAAATGATTGATAAATGAGGAAGCGAGAGATAAATGAGAGGCTCTTGCAAAAGTCCAATAAAAGTTTTTGGTAGCTAAGGCTGTAGTGGTAGCAGCAGAGATGAAAAGAAGATGGACTGGGGATATATTTGTGTGATAGAGTTGACAGGACTTGCTGTTAGATTTTATATTTAAGGTGATGCTATTAAGAAAATAAAGGAAGTAAGGAGACATCCTCACTTAAGTAATTAAATGCTTGGGCAACTGAACCAATGATGGTGCTACCTATTAAAATAGGAACGACTGAGGAAGGAGTAGGTTTGGTGGAGGAAATCCAAGATGTTGGGCAAATGAAGATGTTCAGTTTGAGAGGACTTTAGAGCCTATAATGGATATATCAGTTAGGAATGGAGAGAGAAATATCTGGGGTTCAGGAGAGACTTTAGGACTTTGAGCTGTGAAGTCAAAAGTTATCCTAACTGACAGAAAGAAAAAGAAAATATTTTTAAAAAGGATTCTGGCAAACTTCAAAGTTCTTTCTTTTCCCTTTGTCCTGAAATATCACAGAGCTGATGCATTAGAAAAACCAAACATAATGTCAAGGAGAAATGAGTAAACTAAGAAAATCTGAACAAATTTCCTCACATTGAAATGCCCTTGTGCCCACATAGCATGTATTATCTATGTGTGCCCACAAACATCGCCTAGGAAGTTGGAAAGAAAGACTTTCAAGTGTGGAACCATCAGCCAGAGGCCAATAGCTGCTCCCCATTGATGGAGGGACTGAAGATAGTTTCAAATGACACACATCTTCCCACTACTTCAGTGGGAGGTGCGGAGGCACTAAGTAAGTTCAAACAGGGGCAAAACTGAAATGATTCTATTTCCCACCTCAAACTACCTAATCCTACTTTAAAAAATAACTCAAAGAGACATAGAACTCAGTGATTGAAGAAGGCAATAAACTGACCTAGTCATATATAGGACTGGGAATAAAAGAGTAAGTGACAAAAACAAGATAAATGGAAAAATGATCAAAATAAAGACTTTTGTGTGATTTAATGATTGGGATTCTCTGCCTAGGATTTGGACTCAGAACCCAGCAGGGTTTAAAGTGAGCTTGGCAGTGGGGAATGGAGCAGAGTGTCTGTAGGTTTGCAGAAGAAGCATGAAAACCCAGGCTCTGAACACACTGCACACACTCAATCTTCAGAAGATCGTCCCCAGGCGTTTCTGGCAAGTGTTGAGCTGTTAGCCTTGCATCCTCACTCAATTCAAAATGGATAATTAAATTCTATCGCTCTAATGAAATTCCCCCTGTCGTTTACGCTGAAGAGAGTATACATGGAAGCTCCCAGGAGACTCTGGAGGGGCTGGGGTACAACCTAAGCAGGAGATCATCATTGCAGCACAGAACAAAATAGAGATGCATTATTAACTGATGAGGGTAAGCCTTGAGGGTAGCTGGGTGAGAAAGTCAGGATTGAAACTGGACAAGATTAGATCAAAACAGCTCACATTCTTTAGGTTCAGGCCTGTTCATACTGCCCAAAATCCAGAAAATTGCCAAATGTGTACTTAGTTTGGTGTTATGAACTTCTGGTCTTAGTTCACCCCAGAGAAACATACTCATAAATTGGTAAGCTAATAGTTAGCTCTCTAGTCTGACTCTGAAATCTTCCAGAAATAGAGGATGTGACTGTATAAAAACCCATACCTTGTTCTTATACTCGCTACTGCTATTATTGGATCCATGACTGACAAGGAAAGAAAGTGGTGTGAAACTTATGCAAAATTATAAGTTTACATATTTATTAATATAGATTTGTGGGTTCTTGTTGAAAATCAAAAGCTTAGTGCACTGAAAATTCTTACACAACACAGAAGAATATATTAACTCATGTCCCCTCTTTGGATATGAAGAGATCACTAAGGCCTCTGGGTCACCTTGGTGCTCTTAGATTATTCTGTCCTGGTCAGTGGGATAGTGTAGGCCCAGGAAGCCTGGTTTTATAATCTGTATTAGGTTTTTATTATTTTTCTAAAAGTGGGAAATTATCACTGACCCTTGCAGGGAGTTCATAAAAAATCTGTGGGATCCAAAGAGATACCAAAAAATGTACATTAATATTATACACCTAAGACAGGAGCAAGAGGTAGATGGGGGAGGAATGAATTAAGGAAGCCATTGTGACAGTGAAATGCATTATTACCTAGTTATTCATGCACTCTTGGCTTTTCAGTTGATGAACTTTTCACACCAGAAGTGGAAAAATTAATCAACTTTTCCTCTCTGTATGTCTTCTATCTTCTCTGCTGTCTCACCTAATTATTTTGCACTCAATATGGACAAAGACATTGTTCTCATTTCAACTTTCTCTGCAAAGCTCGGGTGCCCTTATCTGACTCTGAAACACATTCTCACCTCACCCAGCATAATGTGCCTTTAGTTTCTGCAGCAATTCCTCAAATAGACACAAAAGGGGAAGTTCCCTGGCCTTTTTTGTGATATCAGGGCAATATTGAAGCCTCTCCCACTGCTTGGTCACACTAGTAAAAAATTCTCAGTTTCCTTTGCTGTACTCAACAGCCTCTTCTCTCCTCTCTGGTCATCTTGACAAAAACCAAAGCGTTCAACTGTGTTGGTGACAGCTATGCCCAGACTTGTAAAGGTCCTGAAAAATTTCTAACTTCACTTGTAAAGTAATGACCTCCTTGCAAAAACTATCACAGATGTTTCTAATTCTGCCTACATGATTAACAAAAAAATGGAGGTGGGGAGGGGAATTTGGGGGATGTATTCAATTTCTGAGTATTTCATGACATATAAACTTCTGGAAGGCTAAATAAACTTCATAATTATTACCTAGTATTTTCACATTATGTGGATAAGCTCCTTTCTTCTGTGAAACAATCTATTGACATGGCTTCTGAATCATCCTGGAAATTTAAGACCTTGTGAACACTAAGCTAAGGCCCTGGACATCAACTCTTGAGTTTAACAACCATTTATTTGCAGGCTATGTGACAAATTTACAAAAGAAGAGACACAGCCTAGCAGATGAAATATAAAATGATTCTACATTGTAAGTACTTAAAGCCTATTACCTAAATAGGTGTGCAATGTTGCCATTATAAATATCATGCTTAACACCTTTTGATTCTTTTTACTCTGAAGTGTTCAACCTATTATGGAACAAAGAAAGGCTGCCTTTTAAATCTCACTCACTTCAGCTTCCTCAGAGATGGATGTGCCCCCTCTGAAGCTCAACCTCACATAAAAGCCCTGCAGTGCACTACTGTAAATCTGTTTTACATCAGCTTTTATGTAAGCCAGGCCTGGGCTTGGCTTCATTATCCTTTTTTATTTATTTATTTATCTTTGACTTAAAAAAAAAATTGTCTCCAGCTGACTCAGATCATTTGCTTTGTAAATTACACAAATTCACTTTCCTTTAGAGAAAACTCTTGAGATGCCTGGCACCCATGGTCTCTGCTCTGGTTATGATGGTATGAGCCACGTGCTTATGGAAGTGCCTTCTTGAGCCATCTTTCGAGAACTGTGCTGCCCCTACCCACAGCCATGACCTCTGGGCCATTCCACTTTGCTCTGGCGGGACCCAAATGCCATGTTGAAACTTGGAGAAATCATAGCACATCTACATCTAGAGTCCACCAGATAGTCTTTACGGAAATATATGAAGAGTTTGAGTTTTAAAGTTGCTGTCAGAAGTTGTGGTTCTCTGGTATGATCACATTTGTGCTTATTGAGCTATGTGTATTCAAATATAGCCTTTTAACCATCAGTTAAAAGATCTGAATTATATTTTAATCAACACCAATATAATTAAAATTAAGGGTGAGGTAGTAGAAAGAACAATGGAATGAGAGTTAAAAATTTCAGTTCATTGAACATATAATTTGGTCAGGTTAGTTTCTCTGAGCTGCTTCTTTCTCATATCTATTACCAGATAATCTGAGAGGTGCTATCTGATTCTGTCTGGTTCTCTGGGACTGTGGTTTTATGATTGGTGTGCCTCAAAAAGGATATAAAGCACCGATCCTTGACTGGGTTTTATCTAGCTTAGGGTAATGTTGCTTGGATCTCTGACAATTGAATCCAGAAAATGTTTTCTTTCTCAGATAACTGTTCTATCCAGAACAGATATTTGGAAGACTTAAGGGTAAATTGAAGCTCAGGACCTTTTACCTAGCAATAATTTAACATCTGAAAGTATTCTACCAGGGTTAAAATGGTAGGTTAGAGATAAAAGATACTCATTGCTTCTGGTTCCTTCCAAGAAACAATTGAAAAATATAAGTACAGAAGTGTAAGAAGGAACAAAATAATATACAAAAGCTATAAGAAGAGGAGCTTGGATATGTGAGTGCTGCTTATAAACAGCAATTTTAATGTATTTCTTGGAGATAAAAGGCTAACAGTGACCCCTACAAGGGGCTAACAGAGAAGAGGGGATCAAGCTTACCCCATGGAGCCCTACGAGGCTCCGGGCTGGGAGTGAGTAGGTATAGCAGAGGGAAGAAATGAAAAGTCAAATTGAAACAAAGGAGAAAAAATATCTACTAAAGATGGTGAACAAATTGTGAAAAGCTAAGACTTTTAGTTCAGCATGTTGGTACACTTTGTATGGTTCCACCCAATACCGCCCAGAGTCCAAGGTCAGAATTCCCAATAATTTTTTCTTAAGTATTAATATACAAACAAAAATAGCTTAAAATATGAGAATCAGAAGCAGGAAAGAGAAAGGCTTAGATAAACAAAATCCCTGGAAGAAAGAGACGTAATTTAGAAAATAGAAAATAACTTTCATCATCATCATCTTCTTCGTCTGAGAGAGATGCAAATACTTTCTCCATTATGAAAAAGAAAATATTGGAGCATACGAATAAGCTCATAAATACTAAAAATACAACTGACAAAGTTTAAGTGCTATAACTAGAAAACGCAATTAAGAAAATCTCCCAGATATAAAGCAAAAATTCAAAGACAATGAAATCATGAGGGAAAACTAAAAGCTATAGAGGAGCCAAAAGATCTAACATCCAACTAATGTGAGCCCTAGAAAGAGAAAACAGAGTAAATACAAATATCATCCATGAAACAAAGAATTTCCAAAGCTGAAGGACATGAGTTTTTAAGATTAAAAGAAAAAGACCTACATCTAAACACACTGTCAACAATAAAGAAATTATAAAAGATTCTAAAGGACAAATAAAATAGACAACATGTAAAACAAAAATACCCCCTCAATTAGAGTCTAAATAGAAGATTCTAAAAGCTTCTAGAGGGACAAAAATAAGTTACCTTCAAAGGTATGAGAATCAGGGACGCATTTCATCTTATTTCTAATTAGCCACCTGGATGCAGGAAAATAATATAGCAATGCTTTCATTTTCAGAGGGAATATAATTTTAATCCAGAATTTTATGCTCACCTAGACAATCAATCATCTATAAGATAGAATAAGGTCACTTTTAAAACGTAAAGACTAAAAAATGTTTACTTCTAAACCACTCTTTTTTATGAAATTGTTTTAGAACATACTCCATAACCCCAGAAGTGGAAAACGTATGTGCCAAAAAACAGGATTTCATGTAAGAGAGCAGTAAAGGACATTTTATGACAGCTACTGTGTGTGAAGCCTAAAACATCACCCACAGAGATGTGTGTAGGAGGATGGAGAGCCACAATAGAGGTAAGCAGGAAAAAGGGGGACTTATGAGGATAAAAGATGTAATTCAGAGTTTGAAAAATAATTGAAGACATGAAAAAGGCAATAGTCTAAGAGAAAGATAATTAATTCCTCCTGATAAATATTATATAAGAAATTCATATTCTAAATAGGAAGAAATGCAATGTGGAACATGATTTTAAGCAAATGATAGCACTGAGAAAGAGAGCATGTATTTGACTTAGAACCTGGGAACAGCTTCCTGGAGGGGATTCCTATAGAGAAGGAAATGTAAACCCAGTCCTCTCCTTGGCCAGAGATTGAATACTATTTTTCATGGTCACAATTATGTAAATGCTATTTATTAGTTTTCAACTTTTAAAGAAAACCTGTGGACAAAATACAGAAACTTTGTTTGTGCTGGAGACTAGAATGTAAATGATGTATCAGCCTTGTCAATGGGAGAGGAAAGGGGCATGATAGAGAGGTCGAAGGACGGAAAGAATGATGAGTTCGGCTCATTCTTAACCAGAGAATACGCAGAAGATACAGTCAAACGTTGTTGCTGTGAAAATAAGATTTTAACTATAGTTAAGTATGTGTGTGTCTGTGTGTGTATATATACATATATATATATGTGTGTGTGTGTATATATGTATGTATATATATGCAACCAAATGGGATAATTTTTAAAACAGTAATAAAAATTTCAAATAGTTAGAAGAAATGTTGTGTGTATGAAAGGGGAACATTAACAATCTAAATTCTCACCATTCATAATATTAATTAACTAGATATTGATTGACCAAAATCGAAAACTCAAGAAGTTGAGTTTTAAGCTTAGTTCCCAGGTTACTGTTAGGCCCTAGAACAAAACATGGTGTCAACCTTGGCTCCATGTCACAGTTACATGGGGAGCTTTGGAGAAGACTGAGGATGTGTGGGTTCTACCCCACAGACTCCACTATCACTCCCATGGGGTGAGGCTAGAGCTCTGAGATTTTTTCAGGTTCTAGGGTGATTGGAATATGTATTCAAGGGCGAGACTCACTGCCCTGAAAGGGCTAAGGTAGAATTGGAAATAGAGGGTGGTGGATGGGGCCAGGGATGTTTTATTGGTATCATCAGCTGCTCTATACTATTTGGTTTATTACCATATGCATATATTATCTTAATAGAAATTGAATTTACAACACTAAAGGCGAGTCTGGTCTCAGGGAACATTACTGAAGTACAGAGCCCAGATGAGGACAGGTCATGGTGGTTTTGAGAGCATTGCAGCCTGCAGGGCTTTGGGATTGAAGAGTCTGCAGGCATCCTCTCACCTTTCTTACCTTACTTTAGAGAAGAGAACACTGGGAGCACAGTGTGAGTAATTGGCTGCCTCGGGTTACAAAACTAGTCAGAAGCAGGGGCAGGACTCATAGTTGCCAGCATAATTTTCTCCCCTATGTCTCTCTCTCCCTTATTCTTCCAGTTCCATTTTCACCCTTCCTGGGCAAGTATACCTTTGTACCCTTTCTTTTTTCTCCCACTTTTCCTGATTCCCTTTGTTTTACTACGTGGTAAATAAAACAAAATACGCCTCCTAAGGAATGCAGTTCATGGTTCAGTCTTACTTAATTGGGATGTATTTTCTTGTTGTTAAAATGGATATGCTTAATCTGCTTTACGCCACTTTTTCCTTCAAATAAACTAAATTATCTTGCACTTTACTTCAGGTTGGTGTTCGGTTTCCTCTCTCTGTGGGCTGGCCATCCTCCGTAGAGAATGATTCTTCATCCTGGCAGCAAAGAGACCTCGCTTCAGAGAAGAAAGCTAAGCCGAGCATGTGCCTCTCCTGAAGTGATACATCATGTTACGGAGGAACTAAGTATGCTTTTTGCCTGGCTATTTATGCTCTTTGTTTCTTCTTTTCAGTTTATTAATGTGAAGGACACACATATATATATCTTCATCATTCTCTCCACAGGCATGGAGAAATATGACAGGGCCAAAAACAAGGATAAGAGATTTATAAACCCCACAAGATCCCAATTAATAGAAACCATTGGGACTCTCCTCCTCCTTCCACTTCTGAGGACACTAGATGTACAGTCACACCCTCCCATAAAACAGGAAGTGTTGACACTAGAAATAAAATATCTGTACTAATGCTCAGATAATGCTTTATATGCATTCCTGAACCATACTCTGTGCTTAAACTCTAGCTTTTTAGTATAATTTTAGCCTTAGAACTTAACATTTTTACTGCCTTTTTCTCCAAATAATCAATATTGATTTTACTATGTCTGTTATTATCCTGACATTCAGATTTATTTTCTTGCTTTGCTTTGCATGAGATTATAGTTTATAGAATTAACATTTATTCTATTCTCTCAGGAACCCATGGGATAAGTCTTTTGCCCCATTGGCAAATCATTCCACTTATATTGTATTGAAAAATAATAATTGTCTTTGCTCCCTCATCAGGTTTGAACAGCTTTATTGTTATTATGTTTGCTGATACATTGTAATATTATCTCTGCAGGCTTTAGAACTGTTAGGGACTCAAACCTGAATCCACTTAAGTGAGGTCCCCGCTCCTAGCTTTTTCTGAACACTGTTTGTTTTGAATAATACTAAGAGCACTGATGGTCCACTTCTTAGATCCAATTTCTACCAGCGCCTTTTGCACTTCTATTGATGTGAGTAACCAACCTTAAGCCTGAATGTAAGGCAAGGTATGTGGTCATAGGGAGTGACTTGAAGATAACGATAGCACCAAGAAAACAAATCTTTATATTCCCATATTCACTATAGTTTATGCACTGGGATATTTCACAAGGAGGCTAAATTTTAGAGAAAGCTGCCAGATGTAGAGGAGAGGGCATGGAATTAGAAGTCAAGGAGCCTAGGACCTACTCTTTAGTAGCCGTGTGGCTCTAAAAAAAGTTACCTAACCTCTCTGTTTCTCTGAGTCCTATCTTAATAAAAACAACAACACAGGAATATGCCTATTATTTGATTCTGTGTATTAAATATATAATATCATGTATAGCAGTTCATAAATGTAGTTGTATATAAATATGTGCTTATACAAAGTCAAAATGTAAGAGTTTGTGCAACATAGTTGTGAGGAGATCCACTTATTCATTCTCTCCTTAATTTATTCATTCAACCAACATTTATTTAGTACCTGCTCTGTATCAGGTTCTGTGCTAGGTGTTAGTGTTCTAAGAGGAGTTGAACATGATCTTTCTCTTCATGGATCTTACAGCAAGTTGGAAACACAGACATCGGTCTAATAGTTCTGCAAACGGAAAATGATAGCTGTGATGAGAACAGGTATGAGGAGTTATGAAAGCCCATCATAGGGACAGAAATCTAGAAGGAGGCATGTAAGTAGAAGACTAAAGAAGGAGAAGGTAGCTGATTGCTAAGATAGCGGGAAAAGCAATTCAGTCAAAGCCCCATGGCCAGAAGGAGCTTAGAGAGCACAAGTAACAAGCAGACTCAATGTCCCTGCAGAGCGTAGGGCACATGAGACAGTGGTCAGAATGGAGGAAACCAGCAGCAATACCAGTAAGGCCTAAGGAGCAGGATCAGATGGCCATGCTTGTTCTTGGTGATGGGATTATGAATTGTTTGCATTTTCTCCTTCAAAATTTCTTTGTATTAAAGAAAAAGACTAATAAATAGCCAGCCAGGAGGTAAGGATGGAAATGAGAAAGCATGTGGCCAGGATAGTGGCTGGTGAAGTTAAGAGCAGATCGTGCAGAGAGTGGCTGAGGATGACTGAATTCTGCCTGAGCCACCTCTCCTTGTTTTTGAATTGCAGTTGCACAGCAGGGCATATGCTGTGTTCTTTAAAATACCCAGTGTGTGTCATGCGCAGACATGGAATTTGCAGGCACTGGGACAGGCTGGGGTCACAGATGGACAAACACATTATGTTTATTAAGAGGGAAAGCAAAACAAATAGAAACAAAAACAGGTGTGGTGTAGTAAAGAGCACACTGGGCTAGGCCTCGGGCTTATTCCAGTATTTCTTAGAATTAACGAATTCTGTGAGTCTACTACCCTCATCTCTGCAGAAATCTTTAATGCTGGAAGATAAAGTTCTCTTTCTCAAGGGAGCCCATAGTTCCTTCCTGAGGCTGATTTTGCCAAGTCCACTGCCATTCCTACCTCCCCTCTCCCTCTCTGCAGCTGGGCAAAGAGCTGTGAGAGGCTCATGAATCCCAGGAGCTTCTCCAGTTCTGGAGTGGTCTTTGGTAGAGAGTATGGGAAGCCATCAGAGCACAGGGACATGCTTCTCCAGCTGACCTGCCAGGAGACGGCGTGTCTGACCCTGACACTCAATTAGCAGAGCAGACAGTGTATAACGTATGCTTGACACTGATATGATTTAACGTTAATAACTGGTTTTCAAATATTTATTACAATGGCTGTTTTAATAAATATTTCATGAACACTATTTTTTTCCAAAACCCTCTGTTGCCAGCTTTGCTGCCTTAATTTGCCTTAATGAGGATTTTTTAAAATGCAGTGATAAATTGCTTCCCTGCCAGCGTACAGAAGGTGAATGGGCTCTCATGGAATATCTGTCACCTGGGGAAGCAAACCCAGGAAAAGATGAAGAACCAGCAAAAATTGCCCAAAAGAGGGACAGACAACTGCTCTGCCTCTCTTCATAGAAGGGAGCCAAACTTGCACTTTGGTGCCTGGAGACGGAGAAGCATTTCCATGACAGAGAAGGGCACAGAGCCCTTGGAAAGGCAATTGAGGAGTGTGGGATCTCCCTCAGAAATCCTGGAAAACATCCCAGCAAAGGGAGAATCCGGGCCAGCCCCACTTTGAGGGAGGAGAACGGAACCAAACTAGGGCTTCGCATGCAGCCTGACAAAGAAATGCTTCAGAACTGAATGAGGAAGGAATAAAAGAGGGTCCCGCAGGCAGAAGGGGGCTCTTTGCTATCCTTCACTTAATGCCGCTGGAATCTGAGGACCTCCTGAGCCTCTGTAACCAGTTTCCCAAAGCTACTTGCCTCTGCTTTTACCCGTGGAAATGCCCACCTGAGGGAATGGTCCAATCCCGCTTCCAGAGCCACTCCTCACAGAGCTAATAAAAATTGTATTCCACTCAGCAGAAGGTGAATTTGTTTTTTTTTTAAATTATTATTATTTGGATATTTCTGAAATTAGGACACTTCTCACAACCCCTGTGCTCATTCCACGTGGCAATGTATGCTTTTACACTGATGCTGCATCCTATCACTGAGACAACGTTGCATGTAAGAATGGGAAACCTTGGCACATCAGCAAGGCCAGCAATATCCAGTAAAGTTTGCAATGAAATGCCTTCCCCAAACAAGGACCCTGGTGTCTGGGCCTAGCTGCCTGATGATTCTATTGCTCCAGGTGGCTTCCAGCTACACCCTCCTGGAAGATGGTGCCAAGGATGGCCCCAGGGATCTTCATCACTACTATCAAAGCCTACCCTGACCGCATTCCTTGTCATGCCATATTCAGATGACGGGATCATGCCTGAGTCATCTTTCCTTATTTCTGGCTGGTTATCCTTCCTGACAGGATTTGAACTAGCCCTCCATATCCCATTTAGCAACTGAGAGGAATCGATACCCAGCTTTGCTCAAGTTCATTTGCCTTTCTGAACTGAGACTGGTCCATATGACCCAGGGGCAAAAGAGTACCCTTAAATGACAGGCAACCCAACTAAAATTCCTCCATCCCTCACCATATGCCTCTAGTAGGGGCCAGTTAGAAAACCGTACTTGTCCGTTCCAGTTGTGCCTCTGTGGGCCAGCCCCCAGCCTTTTCACTCAGGTCCAGTCTCTGCCTGGTGTTTCCGTGTTGGGTATTTCACCACCTAGCCCCTGTTGCCTTAACTGACCTCAAAGGCTATGTGTTAATTGTATTCTGAGCAATCGATCCCTAATAATTATGTTTATAATGTCAGGGCCTCTCCTGGAGGGCCACTGTGCTGCATAGCTCCAAGAGACACTGTCCATTCTACCGGAATGAAAACCCTTGGAATTGTGCAAGCCTTCTACCCTACCCCTCCAGTTTACCAAATTTGCAAAGCAGTGATTTTTATGGACCCATCTAGAAAGGACCAAAACCTGGACTGGACTAAGGAAGCAATTCAGCACAGTGAGCCTTTTTGGACATTGACCATGTGATATGCCACACGCTGTGAATACAAAGAAGAAAAAGATGTAGAAGAGATAAGCATGTACATTGTTGCATTTTACGATCTAGGTATGTGTGAAGCCTATGAGTTAGGGGTGCCTAGCTAAGTCCAGGGATACAGGGGGATGCACATGGACTAAGTCTTAAATTGACTGGGGTTGGCCATGGGAAAAAAATAATGTGGGCTAAAGGTGGGGGTGGACACTTCAGAGGGGAAAAAAAATGACATGAGTTTAGTATCGACAGAAAATCAAATATGAGTCAGAAAATGCCAGGGGCAAGGCTGAAGAGGTAGGCAATTGCCATATTATTGAGAAGCTCATTTACCTTTCTAAGAAACTCTCCTCTTATTCTGTAGGTAATGGGAACCATTGAAGAGTTTTAAAAGAGAAATGATACACTTAGATTTGTGTGTTAAATCATCAATCATCCTGGTAGCTCTGGGAAGAATAATAGCTTTGAGCAGGACAAAATAAGGAAGAAAGTCCAATAGTCAATAACATAGTAGTTTTAAGTAGAGAAGATGATGAAGACCTTAACCAATAATAATATAGCTAATATTTATTGAATGCTGGTTATATGACAGACCTCATCCAAATTCAAAGTATTACATCTTTTATTTTCACAGTAAATCTCCTAGGAAGGCAGCATTAAAATTTTTTATGTTATAGAAGAAAAAATGTGGGAGATAGAGGTCAAGAGTTTATCCAAGGCCATACAGTCAAGGGAGTTGCAGGATTCAAGAAATATTTAGAAGGCCAACTGAGACAAACAGTAGGATAAGGGTTGGAAAGGTGGGAAGGAATCAAGAGTGATTTCCCAGGGTCCAACACAGGTCACTAGGGGATGGAGTTAGTGACAAAAAGGTAATCGATTTAGGAAAAACATTTAAATATGGGAGAAGGATAATAACTTCCATTTGGAACCTGAGTATGAGGTGTATGTAGGACTTCAAGGTGATAATGACCCAGACAGATGAGGCAAAGTTAAGAGGAGTGACCTAACACAGAGATGACTGAGGGTCATACATACAGAGCTGGCAGAGAAGTCTGTCCAAATGCCAATAATACCTATGCCTAAGTAACTATAATAAGGAAAATGATTCTGATTCCCAGATCTACGAATCATTGGAAGGTGCTTCAAAATGTAAAGGCACCAGCCTATCCTATAAATCAATGTACTTTCTAGCATTTTGGACTACCTCTCCAGATAGACTAGACAGCAACTAACCCCCTTACTTATTTCTCTCCAAAGCTTTTTGCTGATTCTTTCTTGTTCGATAGCAGCTGGAGAAGTGAATGTATCACATGGTCAGGCGAGCCAATGGCAAGTAGATTGAGCTCATGCCAAATAATAGCCTCCTATTTGTTGAGGAACTATTGAATGAGCTAAAAATAATAACAAATGAATGAATGAATGAATGAATGAACAAACAAACAAACAAAACAAAATAAACCTCTGATGGAATTGCCTGGTGTAAGGCTTGAGGCCTGCATGACCCCCAGCTGCAGAGAACCTATTTCTGGTCCCTTCTCTGGCTATGCCATCACTGTATATAATACGAAGAATGTTTGGAAAGCAAGGACAGCTGACAACACAGGCTCTGATTAAAGTTTATGTGCATGAACCCTGTGTGTCCATGGCCTCTTCTGATAAATCCAATACATTTTTGGTTTAGTGGCAATGTATGATTGCTACTTTTGATTCTAACAAACCCAGAGGAGGTTAAGTCAGCTTAGCTTGTGGGGGTGGGAGCAAAAGGGAATGATTGAGGTTTAGAAAAAGATTCGAGCAGAGTCTGAAATTACAATGGGACTTCTAGCTAAAACTTTGGAAGTGGGGTATATGGACTGAGAGGAGAGGCGGATCAAGGAGGAAGCCCAAGATGAGAGCTAATGTTTTAAAGACTGGCAGAGAAAAGGAAGCCTAAAAGGAAGGGGAAGCCACACAGAAAATAGGGACAAAGCAGATGTGATGTGAGAGAGGAAGGAAACAGGAACACAGCAGACCTGGCCAGTGGGCTGGACCATGGAGAGGTTACAGGTAACCTTAGTAGGGCCAGAAAGCCCAACTGTAGAGCAGTAAGGAGAATAACACAGAATGAGGAGGTAGAAAGGATTACAGACTGTTAACTTGGGATAATAAGAGGAGGAAAGAAATCCAGCAGCTACTGGGGAGAGACAGTGTTTAGGAAAGATGATTTTATTTAATGAGGGCATATTTATTTCCTAGAGCTGCTACAACCAATTTCACAAATTGGGTGGCTTAAAACAATAGAAATTTATTCTCTCACAGATTCAGAGGCCAGAAATTCAAAATTAAGGCATTATTAGGGCTACATTTCCTCCAAGAGTTCTAAGGGGAACTCTGATACTTGCCTCTTCCAGCTTCTAGGGTGCTGTTGGCATTCGTTGACTTAGGACTGTTTCACATCAATGTTGTGTCAACTTCACGGGATCATGAGGTGCCAGATATTTGCCTAAACATTAGTATGGGTGTGTCTGTGAGTGAGGGTGTTTTTGGGTGAAATCAGCATTTGAATTGGTAAACTGAGTAAAGGTGATCACCCTCCCTAGGGTGAGTGGGCCTCCCCTAGTCTCTTGAGGGCTCAAATAGAACAAGTTGCAAAGGAAGAAGTCCTTCTCTCTGCCTGACTGCTTGAGCTAGAATATCGAGGCTTATTCCGCTGGCTCTCCCGGTCCTCGGGCCCTTGAACTCAGATTGGAACTATAACACTCATTGTCCTGGGTGTCCAGCTTACAGATCATGTGGGCTTACTAGCCTCCAAATGATGTCAGATGATTCTTCATAATAAGTTTCTCTGTCTCTTAGTCTCTCTTTCTCTCTGTTTCTGTCTCTCTCTATATAATCATTTATCCATACATATGTAATCATATATATATATATAATACACACACACACACACACACACACACACACATATAATCCTGACTAGTACAATTAACTGTTTCTGCCTTCTCCTCTGTGTATCAGTCTCAAAACTTCCCCATTTCTCTCTTATAAAGTCACTTATGACTGAACTTATAGCTTACCTTGATAATCCAGGATAAACTTCTCCCTTCAAAATATTTAATTTAACCTCATCTTTTGCCAAATAAGATGATATTCACTCTTGGCCATTCACTTTTTCCTAATACCTAGAACCTGTGGATATTGCTTTATATGGCAAAGAGTGAACCACTTTGGAATGCCATTTTTTCAGCCTACCACAGAGGAAGCAGTATACTTCCAGGCAGAGGAGAAGAAATCAAAGGAAAGAAATAGTTAAAGAAATAGGAAGAGAAAAATTATTGGAGAAAATTTTAAGAGATGAGAAGCATCAGGAGAAGGAACCCAGAACAAATAGAATCAATGGTGAGTCATGTTAAGTTCTTAGGGCAAGAATCTTCATTGTTGCTAGGTTAAATGTGTCATTTTCACTCACTTGTTGACCCAGGTAAGAGTAGCAGTTGTATATCATGAACTCAGAACTAGGGTTTTGCTAGGTAGTGTGTTGCCTGCAGCATATTCTGTGAGTGCTGCTTCACAGGCGAAGAGGTCAGCAGTCAGGTTGCCTGAGCCAGCCCACTCCCAGCAGTGGACCAGCGTGGACCAGTTTTATCAGCCTTGCTAGTTGTCATCTTGGTTACAGATAATAGGTCATGAAAGTAGGATGTGCAGATTTCCGGTGACAATCAGGGCAGGTGCGGGGAGGGATTACCAAGGGAAAAGAACTAAGGGCAGGAATGAGTCCTGTGTGGACTTGGGACTATAGTGGTTGGAGAGGGTTAGGAGTCAAGAGAGAAGAGCCCAAAGGCAAGGCAGAAGTCCCCACAGGAGGGTCCAGGGAGGGGAGGTTGGCATTGCCAATAGAGGAAGAGAGTGCTGGTAGCACCCCAGCCTGTTGATTTGACAGTCTGCAAAGAATATATTTGCAGGATGCTGCTGAGTTCCTTAGTCACCATGGGCTCCACCTACCAGGGGTGTGTTCTTAGACAATTCACTTCATCTCTAGGCCTCAATTTTTTCATCAATAAAATGAGAGTAAAAAGAACCCATCTACTTTAAAGGATTGTTATGAAGATTCATAGAGTAATACATATAGAGACAAGGACACGCAGATGGTAGTTTAGCCATTATTACTGTGTCTGGGATTTAGACCTCAGTGCAATTCAAATACTAATTTATTGTGAGTACCTCTCCCCCTCTCCGAAGTCCACATTTTCCCAAACTTTTTATAAATCCCTGTTCTCTTGGATTCTAGCAAGTAGACTTGCCCTTCAGCTCTCCCAGGGGAGAGCTGCTCCCCATCACTGAGCACAGAGGATGCACAACATCCACTTGGCCCTGTAGGACCCTCCCCCTGCCTTTGGAGTCAGGAGCCTCTGTTTCTCTTTCTAATGGCAGCCTTTTCTCACCTGATTCTCTGCAGCCCTGGTACCCAGACAGCAATTTATTCCAGATACTGGGAAATTTTGGATCCCTGCTCAACATGAAAAATATTTTCCCAGTGTTTATGGACCTCTCAAAAACTTGGTGTTTTCAAGACTGTTAGCTAATCACCAACACTTAGCTGGAAAGATGTAGGTCTTTAATCATCATTGTCCAAACCTGAGAAGAGCAGCAGCGAGTGGTGACAGAGTTCTTGCTGGCCCAGTCCCAGGAAGTTGTGCAATCTCTCAGCCACCAAGCTCTGGATGAAAGTGCCAAGGAGTCATTGTGTGTTTGACTTTCCAGATGTTTCTCTAGGAGGCTGGAGAGAATGAATCCAATGAATTGAGTCTGATTCCCAGCTGAAGCGGCACCAGTGTATGTAAAAAGTGAAAGAAGTTTACTGCATCAAGACTCCTCCTGCGTCTGATAGAGAAGCAATACTCCCTCAGTGTAGGGGGCACAGACAGCTGCTGAAATGTTGTATCTCATTACTCAAAGTGTGGTCTGACCCAGCAGTACCTTGGAGCTTCAGAAATGCAGACTCTCAGGCTTTGCCCTGGACCAACTGCATCTGAATCTGCATTTCAACAAAATCCCTGACTAATTCCTGTACAAATATGGTTTCAGAAGCACTGATTTATAGGACACCCTTAAAGACCCTATGTCTTCTCCCAAATATCTCCTTCCATGAAGCTCTGCTAGAGATGTTTGCAATATATACATCGATCACTTCTCAATTAAGAAAATGTTTTTTTGAAAGAGGTTGCAATGTGGAGCCATTATTGCAATAATATCCCACTTCTTCAGGCCTGAAACTTCTGTAGACCTTCAATGACGAATAAGGTGAGATTTTCCCTTAAGCCTTTGTTTCTCACCCACAGGGCTTTTTTAAATAGTCCGCAGCAGCAGCAGCAGCAGCAGCACTCACAATGTTTATTACCAGCCTGTGTGTTTGTTTCCTTAATCACCAGTGATGTGAACCGGCCCAGAGGCACACTGAAGTGGCTCTGTAGTAGGAGAATATCATTAACATGTCAAAATGCCTGCCTTCTATTTGCGCTACATGGCAATCTCCAGGCATTGCTGCTACAGTCCCAAAGATTACAGGGTAGTCTGCAGCTTCTTTATGAAGGAGATTAAAAATAATCTTAGATTCCCAAGCAGTTCCCTATGGGGTATTTATTTTTCCTCCTGTGACCCCAGTACCTAAGTCCGTGTCTGGCACAGAGCCAGCTTTCAGTGTTTGCAGGATGGCTGAGCGCTCCTGCCTTGTCCAGAGGGCCTGCTATAGGCCAGGTGGTGAGCTGGACACTTTCACTCTCACTCTCTTTCTATTGCTCTATCTATGTGTCTATCTTTATCTCCTGACAAGTATGTATTCCATATAACAACCCCACCCAGCAGGTAGCAACTGTCTCTGTTTCCCAAAGTGGCACAGCTGACAGGTAACTGAGTAGTCATTTGGCTCCAGTGCTCATATCGTTTTCACCATGCTATATCTCCTCCAAGTGAAAGGCTGAATAAACAGATGATGAACGAATAGTGAAAGACCATGATAAGGCTGTCAAGTAAGGTTTGCTTTTAAAGGGACTCAACTCAAAATGCCTCTGAGGATACAGGCTTATTTTCATGGGCCTAGAGAACACCCTAAACCAGTAATGAATTGGAGAGCAGCAGCTGCTGTTGTCTGGTCACCTAAGCTGGCCTAAAGAGGTAGGTCACTCCTGTTCAAAGGCCATCTCTCACACTCTTCAATGTCAACTTCGTTGGGCATATGAGGCAGCAAGTAGATTAGGATTCAGCACAGGTTCCTAAGCAAATGCCTAAACCCTTCAGGGAGAGTCAAGCCATGAAAATTAAAAACAAAAGTAATGATCAAAAACCAGTTTTGGCAAGTATCCAGGTAAAAATGGGGGTTTTTATAGTTCCCCTCCTCCACCAGCTTTTCTTCCCATGGTTTGAGAAGTCCAGAGTGGCCCTTGGTATGTGATTCAAATGTCCTCTTTTGGTAGTTCTCCCCTCTCTCCTTCATTTTTTTTGGTCTGAGCTGACACCAGAGACAATTAGGGACTGTATAATCATTGCTGCTGGGGCTGCGTGAGCTGCTACATACATTCTCCTCAGAAGAGGCTGATTACCATATTAAGCATCTTTCACTTGACAAAAATCAGTGAGAATGTTTCCCTCCGTTCCCCAGAATGCAGACAAGAGAGTCAAGAGGGAGAGGCAGTGAGCTACCAATGAGGTCTAAATTATCAGAAACTTCTCTCCATCTTTCACAGCATTTATTTCCTTTGATGTTGAAATCTCCTTTCTCTACTTGTGTTTTATTTATTTGATTTTTGATTTCTTCTTCCTTTTTTAAAACTGCCATTCAGAGCCATTGTCCTGTCTGCAGAGCACTGAACCTGCCAACGTCAATTGGAAAGGCCGCCCAGATTTGGCAGTTTGAATCATCACATTGCTGCAGCCCCAGAGGCTGACCCACACATCAAATCACATCTAGCCAGTTGGACCCAAGGATCTCACCCATAATTGGCAGCTAGGTTGAGAACATCAGCTTTTATTCACCATTTTCAATAAACAACCTAAGAAAGAAAAATAAACCCCAGAAGCTACTTTGCGATTATTCTGTTTTCTGACTTGAGGGCAAGTAAAGTGGAGACTCAGATCAATTATCTGAATAATTTGAACCTCGAACGTATTTCCCATAGACTCAAACAATTGAAGTAAAGGAGCTTTGGGGTGACCTAAATTAATAACTTCCTTCATCTGTCTCTTCACTTTATCTACCTGACCCAGGATGGTGTCAGTAAGGCCATAGGATGTAGCGAGAATGGGAGTAGTTTATTAAGTGCCTATGATGTTCTAGGCTGTGCTCAAGGGCTTTGCATACATCAAATTCTCTATGTATGCACACACTAAGATCTGGGCTTTCATGTGACCATTCAAAGGATCACAGTCTGAAAGTTATAGCTAAGTTTTAAAAGGATTGTAAATTTAACTCTCTTAAACTATAAAAAGAGAATCATCCATTTAAAAAAAGAGCAATGTTTCCTAAAACTAAATAGACAAAACACACTGACCACCCAACTCCAGTTCTTTCCTGCCCCAGACCTACTGTGAAGCCCTCTCTGAACACCCCACACTATTCTCAGATGCCCCAAACTCCTGCCGTAAGGAGTTTTATTCCTTTCTCTGTTACCTACCATTTCTCTAGTCGCAGCTCTCTTTATTCATTTATTTGATTCTATATCACACACACACACACACACACACACACACACACACACACACACATCAACTCACAGAACTAGCTATCAAAGAGTAAATTCTCATTAGGAGGAAGGAGAAAGGAAAGTTGTGCAGGCTGTCAACAAAGACAAAAGTTTTTGGTGGACTGTTAGGGCTGATGGGGTGGGGAAAAAGAAAGACTGGGGATACTCACCTGCTGATGAAATGTATACTTGTCTTACAAACCATGTGACAACCTTGAGAAGAAGATATTATCTCTACTTCATGATCGGAAATTTGAAGCTCACATGAGTTGTCTGAGGTCACAGACCTAACAAATGACAAAATTAGAACCAGGGTGTATATGACAACAAAGCCCACCATTTCCCCACCAAACTATGAGTGTCCTATTGAAGAGATAAAATGAATCTGGAATAATAACCATGAGAACAATAAGAGTCGTATGATCTATTTCTAATTATCCTTTAGTGAAGCAGATGTAGGGGTGGAAGAGAAAACCAAGAAGGCTGCAAATGACTTCTCATTCACTTGTGATCCACTATTACTTTTTCAGTTCTTACCTAACACTAGTTCAGTTGGTTCTTTTTGATTGAATATGGGTGTGGTTTGGCTTTTCTTAATAAATGCAAAATCATTCATTACACAAATATTATTTAAATTCCTTCCATGTTAGATATCATGTGAGAAGGTAGACAGATGAACAGAAATACATTATCCTTGTCATGAGAGAGCTGGAGGTGAATTGGAGATACAGAAAGTAAAACGATTAGGACGGTATTAGGTGGTAAGGGGAAAAGAGCAGGAAATATCCAATTGGACTTGAGTTGATCAAGAAAAATTTCACCAAAGATACCTTCTTTAATGGTTTCTGCTAGCTTTCCAGGTTATCCTGAACTGTCTTTAATTTTCATATTTAACCACTGTGTTCTACCCAATCCATAAAGAAATTGTTAAGTTAGCCAGGCTCCAAAGTCATACCCCCTCAAGGCAAGTCACGCAGTAAAATCATATTTTGTTGAATTCTACACAGTTCAATTCTATTATTACTGTCATGGTTCAACAAATATTTTTGAGCACCTATTGATTATAATCATGAGCTAATAGCCTCTAGCCTCATGGAGCTTAAAGTCTATTGGAGGAGATTAATATTAATGAAATATTTATAAAGCATATGCAACATTTCATACAAATGAGAGTAAAATTTAACTGAGTCCTAAGAAGATAGAAGAGAGAGATCTGACCTAGGGGATGGGGGTCAGAGGGTGGTAGGAGAAGTAGTCAGAGAAGATTTCTCAAAGAATAAATGCTTGAGCCAAAATCTGAAGGCAGGAATGAGGAGAGAGGCTCATCCCATACAGAGGGAACAAGAGGCTGTGATCAGAGGGGCAGAGCAAAAATAAGTGGCTGGAGAATAGCAGTGGGGACAGTGTAGGGCAGCAGAGGCTAGATGAAGCCAAGGAATAGGTTGGGCAGAGCCCTATAGGACCTGTGGTCATGCAAAATATATTAGTCTTTATTCTATGAGCAAAGCGAAACCATTTATGGCATGATACCAGATCTGCACTTTAAAAGACCACTTGAGCTTCTACTTGAAGAACACTTTGCAGAGTGGCAAGAGTTAATGAATGAGACAAGTTAGGAGACTGCTACAGTGATTCAGAAAAGCTACAAACTGTGGAAGAGCAATAGGCTTAGATTTAGAAAAAAAAAATGGGCTTGGGTTCTAAAGTCTACACCTTACCAGTCAAGATTTGAGAGGTACAGTTGTCTTTGTTTGGCTTTCCCATCTGCAAAACTAGGGAATATACTTTCTTACCTCATTCTAGGGTTCTTTTGAAGATAAAGTTTAATAACAAAAATAAAAAATACAAAATATACTGTAATAGAACCTTAATAGTAAGGAATAATTAAAATATATGTAGTGAGTACCTACTGCTCTAAGTATGAGAAAAAATTCAGGTGTGTAAGCCCACTCAAAAGGAATGCCTGGAAAAAAAATAACATAATTTTTTAAACTTAACATGTATCCTCGGAGGTATCTGAGAGAAAAATTTGGAGAAAATGTTGAGCAGGAGAAAGAGAAGAAAGAAAGAGAGAAAGATAAGGAGAAAGAGGGAGGGGGAGAAAATGGGAAGAGAAGAAGGAGAAAGATAAAGGATGCTAGAACAGTTTCCATTTAGTTTAAAACAGAGAATGAGGAAACTGAAAAAGACTAATCTGTGAATATGGAGAAAGTACATGAAGGATCCATTCTCACCTTCTGGATGTCAATTCTCCTCCAACTCCATCATCTCATGGATCTGTTAATGAATCAGAAGGCTTCCTTTTTAAATAAGTCATGATGCTATTTACTTTTCCTTTTGAAGAGCTACCTCCATTGTCTGCATTTCCCCCATATGAACCTCTGTATAATTATTTAGTTGATAACATTCTCCTGAAAAAAAAACAAGCAAACAAAAACAAAAACAAAAACAAATCAAGAAGAGAAAAGTATCATTCTAATTTTCAGAATGTTGATTCCAGAAAGAACAGAAATGACTTTTTATTTTGTTCCCATTCTGCAATTATATAGCAACTTTTTGGCTTTTTAAATGATGATTAAGTAAATCCTATTATTCATCTTAATAAAAACAAATTCTACTGAAACACTTTTAAGTTTTATGGCAAACACAATGTCTTGAGTTAACAAAGTACTTAGTATGTGAAGAAAAATTCCCCACCAATATCCAAAGATGTGTTCTCAGATCACTGCAAGTCTCTTCAAAGTTACTTTTTGTTATCTGTTCACCAGCTCTCCCCCACCTTTTTTTCCTGTTGGCCCACTCTCATTAATGGCATTGTTCCTAGAACCTTCATTCCATACAGTGTCAAATGCTTCTGAGAGCTTAGAGAGCGTGCTTCAGCCTACCAATGCCAAGCCCCACCGTGCCAACTGCACAGAAATCCAGGGCGATGGAGTGAACACCACCTGCTTGTTGGCTTCCTTTCCCTCTCACCCGCCATGCCCACTTCACCCAAGCTGTGGCAACCTCTCTCGAAGAGTGACCCAGTCACCTTGAAGCAGCGATATGCCAGTGTGTCAGTTTTGCACCAATAAGATTAAAATTATCCTGCAAGTCAGGCAGATAATTATCTTAATAAGAAATTTTCTTTGAAAACACAGAATCTACAAACTACCTCTTGATCTCCAAACTTGAACCAAGCTAACAGCTCCATCTCATAATATGATTGTAGAATGAAATTAATATTGATTATGAGGAATAAAAAGTGCTGCATGGAAGATAAGTAAAAAATGTTTCAGATTAGGTGTGGGGAAATAAAACGACCAATAAAAATGAAGTATTAGCAAAGCTCTATAAAATGACAATAAAGTCCAGTGTTTTTAAATCACTAAGTTAATTAATAGAAGATTCTGGAGGAATATATTAATTTAACACTGAATTGCGTGATCTATTTTTTAAAATAGTCCACCAATTAAAAAATTCAGAAGGCATTTCAAGAGAGGAATCTGAGGGCAAGAGACTGGATGCTAAAAATTAGTATTGAACTGTATTAAATTTACTCGTTCATCCATTGGACAGTATTTTGTATGAACCCACCATGTGCAAAAGAGAGTGGCTATAGAAATAAAGGGCAAATCATGGCCCTGAGATGCCTACAGACTAGCCAGAAGAGACTACAGCAGGCACCATGATTAATTATATCAGGAGTTAGTTAGAATGAGGGTGGAGGGAAAGAGAGAGAAAGGTGAGTGCTACCTAAAGGAATCAGGAAATTGCCAACCACCTCACATAGCAACCTACACAATGGTGGTACAAGTGAGCAGTCCAGCATGTATTTTGGGTTTACTCTGTCCATGGAGATGCAAAAGTTGAGACCTGAGCCCTAGTGGAAGCAGAACCAAGAAATAAAAGGAGAGCATTCTTGTTAATAATCTCCCAGACAGAGCAAATGCCTCAGGCAGCGCTCCAGGCTATTGAAAGCAGACTTTCGAGAGGAAAGGACTACTTTTATTTCCCTTTTTGGTCTTAGATCTCTAGGGCCTGTGCTTCTAGTGGCAGAGGTTCAGTTGTATAGCCCTGGGTGCAGAGTGCTAAACTGATATCTAGAACAAGGACTCATCTAGGAGCAAAAAGGGAACAATTACTCCCAACATGCCCCGGACTATTTATGGAGAAGACTCTGAACCTGAGAGGGCAAGCCAAAGATTGCAAGATTCCTTAGAAGTTTGTCATCTTCTGTTTAATACAAAGTTTGAAGAGGCCATCAGAGCATTTAAAAGCAAGAACCCTGTAGGCAAACAGCATCCCTTCAATAACTTTAAAATGGGAATAATCATAGAACTTACCTCATGGGTTTACTATAAAGATCAAATAAGTTTTTGTATGTAATTCATTCCAGATAACCCCCTGCATAGAGTAAACACTCAATAATTATTTACGGTATGATATTTATCATTTAAAGAATTCCTTTATTTAGTAAAGTCTCATTTGATTTAATGAGTATTTATAAAATTTTTAAATAATGAATAAAAGCATCGAGCCTTGTTGCAGAGGCATATTAAAGGGGTAATAAAAGGAATATTCTTAAAGTAGAAAAAATGTCCCCATCATGCTGAATTGGCCAAAACGACGGAAGTTAAAAAGAAACTTACAAAAAGTCATTTCTAGAAGAAGAACTGTAGTCTTGAGTCCAGAACACCCTTTTTTTATCATGAGATGCTCCTTTTAAAGACAGTCTTAAAGGGTCTGGGTTTTTATTTTTGTTATGGAATTCCAAAAAATTGAAAGCCATGTCACTCTCTTGCATAAAATCCTATAGTGACTTCTGTTTGGAATAAATTACATGCTCCTAATCTTTCTAGCTAATTCCTATGAGAGTCCTGGTATATTAGTAAGAATCTTGCTATGCAGATCATTTGATTAGACAAATTCTACTTCCCTCAAGTCAGGTAAGAATAGATGCTGTGAAAAGAGGGCACAGACACACATCAGAACCACCACTACCACCATCACCACCACTGCCACTACTGTTGTCATGTGTTGAAAATGTAAAAAAGAGTTATTGAGGAAAAACCTATGAGAGAGAAGTGTCAGAGTCCATGAAGCCTGATTTTTACCCACAAAGAGCCATGTCTAGGGTAGGTACTGAGGTACCACAGAAAGGGCTCGAAGGAAATGACCTTATCATTTTGTAAAAATTTTTATTACATGACACATATATAGGAGAGTTTAGAAGGGGCAGGGAATAGCGAATCAACAATTTAACAATGGGAACTTCCTTTTCAAAAAATGGCATTATTAGAAAGAGGGAAAGTCTCCTGAGTTCAGTCTTTTTCATTGAGCTGATCTAACTTAGAGCTGCCCAGTTGGCATCTTGTTGAGCTGTCAAGTAGGGAAGGAATGAATCTCCAAAGCACAGAACACCTGATCCCCATTGGCTCAATGTGTTCTAGCTCATACATGCTTATGGCTTTCCCTAAGCTAACACATCCACTTTCATTATCTTAACTGCTATCCATAAGTTAATGTTTCTTAAATCCAAATTTCCATCTGTAACTTCTTACCAGAGCTTCATATGGATATTTTTCTTGCTCGTCTCACAATACCTCATACTCAAAATACCTCAGTCTAAAAATTGGTGATCCTCATTCCCAAAAACCTTTTCTGCCAGATTTTCATGTCATAATTGAGTGAGTGTTCTAACATCTACTTTAGTAGGCCCACCATTCAAACCAAGAACCTGCAGTCATCTTTGTCTTCTCCCTCTAAGTAACTTTTCATATTAATTCATCACTGTGACGGCTAATTATGTGTGAACTTGACTGGGCTAAGGAATGCCCAGAGAACTGGTAAACATTGTTTCTGGGTGTGTACGTGAGGGTGTCTCTGCAAAAGTTTTAGCATTTGAATTGGTAGACCAAATAAAGTAAATAGCCCTCACCAATATGAGCTGGCATCACCCAATATGTTGATGGCCCAAACAAAATGGAAGAAGCAGAGGAAGAGTTAATTAACTTGAGCTGAGACATCTATCTTCTTTGCCCTTGGACATCAAATACTGATACTTCTTGTTCTCAGACTTGCAGACTCAGACTGGGACTTACACTGTTGGCCCCATATTCTCAGACCTACACCTTCACACTGAATTATACCATTGGCTTTTCTGGTTCTCTCGTTTGTAGATGGCAGATCATGGGATTTCTTGGCCTCTATAATCATGTGAGCCAATTTACATAATAAATCATTTATAACTATATCTATCTATCTATCTATCTATCTATCTATCTATCTATCTACCTACCTATTCTACTGGTTCTGTTCCTCTAGAAAACCCTGACTAATACAATCACCAAGTCAGACCAATCATACTTTTTACTTTTTTGAATTCTCATCTGCTTCATACTTGCAGCCAAGGCCTTATTTCAAATAGTCATCATCTCTTATCTGCTTCGTCCCATGGTCTCTTAACAAGTTTACCTCTCAAACCTTCCATATCATCATTAGCTGCCTGAACATGACACTTTGTTCTCCAGTTTAAAATTTATTAAAGGTCTTCATTGTCTACATTCCTTAAAATGGCCAACAAGAATTTTCATCATATTTCTTGTGATTTCTCTTCCTTTATCATGTCATACATTCAACATGCTAAAAATAGCATGATATTTCTTGCTCTTAGGCTTTTGAACATAATATTCTCTCTAATAATAACTTATTGTTGCCACCAATCCTCATTAGTTCTAACTCGTCCTTTAGATTTCAGTGACAGAAGTTTGGTGATCATTTTTTAAGAAGATATCAAAGCATCCAGATATTTGTAAAGGATCTGTTTGTGCCAAAAGAGGAACTAGAAAATCTGAAACTCTCCTCTAATCATTTCCATACCTTAATAGACCTCGTTTCCTGATTGGTGTGTTTTATCACTGACTCCTCTCATATCAGGGCCAACAATAACAGTTTTATACTCATCGACACACTCATAGAATACCCTGCTTTCTCTTAACCAAGGGACTCTACTTGTTTATTCAAGAAACATTCCCCCTTCGTTGGCTAACACACCCTATCACCTTAGCTATAGGGCCCTCAGTTCCTTTCCAGTTTTAACACTACTTCATCTTCACCTTGCAACTTCAGTCACTCAATCTTCCTTATCCTAGGGAGACAGAAAGGACTAGTAGCATTAAAGAACCTTTCAATGTTATTTCTCCCACCATCAAGATGACCTTTCATAAGGTCATCTGGTCTTCACACAAATGAAGAACTAAATTTTGTATGTAAGCCACCTGCTCCACACAGATGGGCCAGCCATTGACAAACTTCCTAGAAAAGTGACATCTCACAGGTTTCAGAAGGCTGAAGAATTATACTGGATTCAAACAAAAAAGCTTTAGTTCCTAGACAAGTAAAGGACGAATTTGATTCTCTATGTAATGGTTTTTCTAATCCAACCTTCCAAAGATAAAGTTAACTCCATTCTTATCATGAGTGCCCCATACCCTCAAAATCTTTGTTTCACTAATTTCTACCCTGTACCACCAAATTTAAGTATTCAAAAATCTCCTCACATTTACATAATGTGAGAATAATTAGCATTTCGCTACCAGTGTTCCACTGCCTGGGAGATGACCTGCCTATTGGAGGGTATGTGAAATGTGTCCAGCCTCAAGAGAGGTAAATCGGATAACAAGCCCACAGGTTTCTAGGGGTTAGTTTCTCTGCCATCCACTCTCAGTGTTCTGCTTCCACATTCATCTTCTGCCCTGCTTAACAGCCTTTAATTGCCCCACAACACACACACTTCCCACAGTTTAATGCTCAAAACTAGGCCTTCTACACATGTGACCAGCTCTTTCTGATTTGGTTCCTGTCTGTCCACCTAGCTTCATCTACCCCAGGTATACCTCAGAGACATGTCGGTACAACCAGCTATTCGAAAAACATATTAGGGGAAAATATAGCTTTCCATAGAATTCAGCTAATACTAATGACTTTGGATGTAGAATTTGTCCTTTGAAATAAGGGCATCAGCAAATAAGCTCCTTTAGCAAAGAATACTTACACGAGCACAGATATTTTGAGTTAAGAACAATATGAGTAATACTCAGGTTGGATCTGGATTATATCAGAACCAAATGTGTTAAACCAAAGTAAGGATAACATCAATTCTTTATTGAAAAGAAGCTGAAAACCTGTACTTTCTTTGCTCTATATTGAAATGTAAAATGAACTGTAGATAGTTCTCATTACATGTTGTGAGTTCTGTCACTCTTAAACCCTTTTGTCACCTTCACAAAGCTCTACGCTAAAGTATCTCTCTGGCCACTGTTATATATAACTGCTAGGTCCTTGAGGTCAGATCCTTCTTGATGATTGGAGTCAAGATTCTGGCACACAGCAACAACAGGACCAGATGTGCCCTTCACTTCCGCACAGAATGTTGTCTTAATGAGACAATCCTGTCTAGGTCGATCCCACATAGAAATGGCATTTGTTGGCAAGCCTCTTTCAGGGAAGTTCCTCTCTGTGGGTAAGTTTTATGATTTCCATGAACTCAGGGCTGGCCGATACTCTATCTCCTGCCTCCAAAACTCCTTTCCTGACCTCAGACTAATCACCATCCTCTTCCTGTCCTATTCTTCATACTACATGGACTCAACTGTGACATGGCCAAGATCTCTACCAGATTTCTACCCCTAGTCACCTGACCAGACAAATTTATGATTATTGGGTTTTCTTTGGCTATCTAATCAAATCCAGCCTGGCCTTTCTTTTAACTTTCTATCCTGCGTATTCAGCCAAACCCACCATTAAGAGAATGGGCACATCCTGCCCCAAATGGGCAGTTCCCCTGGCTTGAACTATTCTTCATGGCCTTCCTGAGCAGGGTTAGCAGATAGTTTGACTAAGGCATGCTTTGTGTAGGATGGTTATAGGAAATGGGGCTATAAAAGCAGATTGGGATCAGCCTAGGGAGGATTCCAAGTGAGAGAAAAAGAAAGAAGTGTCCTTCTTCTGCCTTGTGGCCCCTCCTGCAGCGGCACACCACTGCCACAGCACAACTTCAGATTTCATTTACTGGATAGGGAGCAACTCCATTAAACCACAAAGCATCACTTGAGAGAGGATTATTTTCTTACCAAGGTGACTGGAGGTTTTTTAGTTCTAAGACTTTATGATCACATTGTCTCACAGGCAGCTTGACAATGTCTTATGTCTCTGACACTGGAGGGATTTATTCACTTGAAGCACAGCACTAAATCCTGGCAGGCACTGTATGTAAAATCTGGCTTTATAAATAAATGCTATATTGCCCTTCTGCTTTCCTTTCTTCTGAGAATCTGCAAGACCCCATCATCTCATAATAAAATAAGCTTATGTTTCTACTTTAATGGAAGGTAGATGTTGTTATTGCTGAGTTTTAGAGGCTTCCCCCTCTATAGGATTGGAATGATAATATCCATACCTCTTTCCATTTCACAGAGATGTGAAGAAGTTTGAGTGGATAATAGGGTAGAAATATTCCACTTGAGATCTTGAGGAAGAAGTGAAAATCCTTTGTCCTAAACACTACAGTTGCACCTTGTTGTCCCACCCTTTCCCCAAAACCTCTATCTGCTCCCTAATCCAGCACGAATCCAAGTATCCATTGAAAAATAACATTGGGTTAGAAGAAACTTGAGTTTGGTTATTCCTCCAGACATGATTACCTAGCTCTGTGTGAATCCTGCTTTTGATGGGGAGCTCACTTTTCCATAAGGCAGACAGTTCCATGGGAGAGAGTGCTTTTTCTCACATGGAACTAAAATCCCCCTCATAATTGTTGCCTTTTAGTTCCAACCATGACCCTCTGGAGCATCTCTGAGCAAGTGTTATTCTTTCTCCACATGATAGCACATCAAATATTTGAAGGAAGCTATCATAGCTACTTTTCATTATTTTCTGCTCCCACATGAGATAGAGGCAGAACTTGGCAAGCAGGAAAAATTGTTCACAGTGACTTGTAATATTTCTGTTTCTTAAGGAAGAAATAAACATGGAGCAATTTGTCACCCACTTACTGTCCTATTTTTTCAGGTAAAATAAATGTTATTTTCAGCACTGAATCTACTTCTATTAACTCTTCAGTCTCAGGACACCATAGAATTTGGTTGTGTTCTGAAGCTTTTGCTGACCCCATTCTTGGAAAATGTTGGTTGTTCTGTCCTGTATGCTCCCAAGATACTCCATTTAAATTATTGCATTGTTTTATTTCAGCTCATTTATATCCATGCCTGCATCTCAAGACTTTAAAATTCTCAAGCACAGCCCATATTTTAATCATATTGGTATCCCCAATGCCTAGCAGAGTGCCTAGAACTTGGTAGCAACAAAATAAATGTTGCTGCTGTATGAATGCTGTCTATACATCATAATAAAGAGGGTTGTCAAGATTCCCTCAATGCCTTAAACTATTGGGAATCTGTTACTTTACAAAGTTGGTTTATTATTTTTCCTGTCAGCTTCAGGTTCTAAAAATATGGAGCACGTGTACAAATGTGGAAACAACTTTGTATATATATACCCCATAAAGAAGATCTATGCCAGTACTCTGCTGTATTTATCTGGTGACTAGCATCAGTGGTGACACATAAAACCATACAGTTAAAAGAGATTAAAGTACAGCGTAGATGAAAACAGATGAAAAAAATAGAAACTGCTCAAAAAGCTGCTAAGAAAAAAAAATCTTTAGTCCCATTCTTTAAAGCATTTACATAAATAATCCTGACTAGAAATGTACTTTTTAAAAAATTTTTGGAGTGTGTGTGTGTGTGCGTGTGTGTGTGCGCGTGCGCACACATGCTAGATAGGAGAGGGAGTGGTGTGTTGGGTATTTTTTTTTAACTTTTAATTAAGTTTACTGGGGTAACATTGGTTAAAACAATTATATAATTTTCAGGTGTACATCGTCATTTGACATCTGTATATTCTATTGTGTGTTTACCACTTAAAGTCCAGTTTTCTTCAGCTTCCATATATTTGATCCCCTTTACCCACCTCGCCCTTTCCCTAAACCTATATTTGACCCCCTTTATCCCATCTACCTCCCCCCTCCTCCCCTACCCTACTAGTAACCACTAGTCTATAGTTCTCTGGCAACCACTAGCCTATAGTCCATGTCCATGAGTCTCTGTTTGTTTGTCTTGCTCATTTATTGCTTTTAGGTTTATATCCCACATGTAAGTGATATCATGTGCTTTTCAACTTTTTCTGTCTAGCTTATTTCGCTTAGCATGATTATCTCGAGTCCATCAATGTTGTCGTAAATGGCAGTATTTCATCTCTTCTTATGGTTGAGCAATATTCCATTGTATATATGTACCACAGCTTCTTTAGCTAATCATCTATCGTAAAATACTTCTGTTTTTCCATGTCCTGGCCACCGTGAATAATGTTACTATGAATATCAGTGTGAAAATATCTTTTTGAATATGGGTTTTCAAGTTTTGGGGGTAAATACCCAGTAGAGGAATTTCTGGATCATATGGTACATCAATTCTCAGTTTTTTGAGGAAACTCTATACTGTTTTCCATAATGACTATACCAATTTGCAGTCCCATCAGTAGCGTATGAGGGTTCCTTTTTCTCCGCATCCTCCCCAACATTTGTTATTATTTGTCCTGTCGATTATAGATAGTATTTCATTGTGGTTTTGATTTTCATTTCCCTAATAGCTAGCAATGTTGAACATCTTTTCATATATTTGTTGGACATTTGTATGTCCCTTAGGGAGAAGTGTCTGTTCAGGTCCTCTGGCCATTTTTTGATTGGATCGCTTGTTTTATTGTTGTTATAGAGTCATATGAATTCTTTGTATATTTTGGATATTAGGCCCTTATCGAAGGTGTTGCTTGCAAATATATTTTCCCATTTTTATGGTTGTCTCCTTACTTTGTTGATGGTTTCTTTTGCTGAGCAGAAGCTTTTTAGTTTGATGTAGTCTCATTCATTTATTTTAGATTTTATTTCCCTTGCATTTGAAGTCAAATTCATAAAACCCTCTTTAAGTCCGAGGTCCTTCATTTTAGTTCCTATGTTTTCTTCCATGCATGTTATTGAGGTCCTTAATCCATTTTGAGTTAGTTTTGGTGGGTGGTGATAGACAACAGCCTAGTTTCATTCTTTTGCAGGTGGCTTTCCGGTTTTCCCAGTACCATTTATTGAAGAGGCCTTCCTTTCTCCATTGTATGTTTTTGTCTTTGTCGAAAACTATTTGCCTGTGTAAATATGGGTTTACTTCTGGACTCTCAAATCTGTTCCACTGGTCTCTGTATCTGTTTTTCTGCCAATATCATGCCTTTTTAATTACTGTCGCTGTGTAGTATCATTTGAAGCCAGGCAGAGTGATACCTCCAGCCTCGTTCTCTTTTCTCAGGATGGCTTTGGCAATTCGGGATCTTTTGTGCTTCCATACAAATCTGATGATATTTTTGTTCTATTTCTTTAAAAAATGTTGATAGGATTTTGATGGGGATTTCATTAAATCTGTAAAATGCTTTAGGTAATATGGTCATTTTAACTATGTTGATTCTTCTAATCCAAGAGCACAAAATATCTTTCCATTTCTTTGTTTCTTCTTCGATTTCTTTTAACAGGGTCTTATAGTTTTCATTATATAGGTCCTTCACCTGTTTCATTAAACTTATTCCTAGGTATTCTATTCTTTATATTGCAATTGCAAAAGGAATTTTTTTCCACTTCTTTTTCTGATTCTTCATTATTAGAGTTAGGATTTTTGAATGTTGATTTTGTATCCAGAGATTTTACTGTATTTGCTTATTGTTTCTAGTAGTGTTCTTGTGGAGTCTTTAGAGTTTTCTATATAGAGAATCATGTCATCTGCAAATAGTGACAGCTTGACTTCTTTGTTTCCTATTTGGATGCCTTTTATGTCTTTCTCTTACATGATTGCATTCACTATAAGCTCTACTGTTATATTGAATAGTAGTGACGATAGTGGACAGCCTTGCCTTGTTCCTAATCTTAGAGGGAAGGTGTGCAGTTTTTCACTATTAAGTATAATGTTGGCAGAGGACTTGTCATATATGGTCTTTATTATGTTAAGGCACTTTCCTTCTATATCGATTTTGCTAAGTGTTTGATCATTAATGAGTGCTTTATCTTGTTAAAGGCTTTTTCTGCAACTATTGATATGATCATATTATTCTTATTTTTAAATTTGTTTATGTGGTGTATGACATTAATTGACTCATGTATGTTGAACCATCCCTGTGCCCCTGGGATGAAGGCCACTTGATTGTGGTGTATAATACTTTTAATATGTTGCTGTATTCGGTTTAGGACTTTTGCATCTGTGTTTGTGAATGGTATTGGTCTGCAGTTTTCTTTGTTTGTGTTATCTTTACCAGGTTTTGGTATCGAGGTAATATTGGCTTCATAAAATGCATGGGGAAGTATTGCCTCCTCTTTGATTTTTTGGAAGAATTTGAGAATAGGTATTAAATCTTCTTTGAATGTTTGGTGGAATCCACTGGTGAAGCTATCCGGTCCTAGACTTTTACTTTTTGGTAAGTTCTTGATGATTGTTTCAATTTCCATACTACTGATCGGTCTATTGAGATTTTTCCAGTTCTTTCTGATTCGGTCTAGAAAGATTGTATTTTTCTAAGTACTGGTCCATTTCTTCTAGGTTATTAAATTTGGTGTTATATAATTTTTCATAGTATTCTTGTATGATCCTTTGTAGTTCTGCAATGTCAGTCATAATTTCCCCTCTTTCATCCTTGATTTTGTTTATTTGTGTCCTTTCTCTTTTTCTTTTAGTGATTTTAGCCAGGGGTTTGTCAATTTTCTTAACCCATTCAAAGAACCATTTTTTTGTTGCGTTTATTTTTTCTATCATTTTTTTGTTTTCAATTTTATTTATCTATGCTCTAACTTTGATTATTTCTTGTCTTCTGCTGACTTTAGACTTCATTTGTTATTCCTTTTCTAGTATTTTTAAGATCAAGCATTAGGTTGTTTATTTGGGCTCATTCTTGTTTTTGGAGATAGGCCTGTAATGATATGGACTTTACTCTTTTAACCACTTTTGCCATATCTTAAAAGTTTTGATATGTTTTACAATCATTATCATTTGTTTCTATGTATCTCTTCATCTCTCTTATTATTTCTTCTCTGACCCAGTTATTCTTCACAGCACGTTGTTTAATGTCCATGTATTTGTGGTTCTTCCTGATTTCTTTTTGCAGTTGATCCCTAGTTTCAAAGCATTATGATCAGAGAATATGGTTGGTATGATTCCCTCTTGTATTTGTTAAGGCTATCTCTGTGCCCCAATATGTGGTTGATTCTTGAGAATGTTCCATGTGCACTAGAGAAGAATGTATAAGCAGCTGTTTTGGGATGGAAGGCTCTGTAAATGTCATTTTTGTCCAGTTGGTCTAATGTGTCAATTAAGGATGTTATTTCCTTATTTATTTTCTGTTTGGATGATGTATCCATATTCGACAGTGGGGTATTTAGGACCCCTACTACAATAATGTTTGGGTTTGTTTCTCCCTTTAGTTCTGTTATTAATCATTTTACATATTTCGGGGCTCTCTGATGGAGAGCATAGATATTAGTAATGTTATGTCTTCTTGGTGCATGATTCCTTTTATCATTATGAAGTGTTCCTCAGTATCTTTCTTTTACCTTTTTTATTTTGAAGTCTATGTAATTTGATATCAGTATACCACTCTCACTTTTCTCGGAATGCTTTTTGCTTGTAACATCATTTCCACCCTTTCACTTGGAGTCTATATTTGTCTTTGGAGCTGAGATGTGTCTCCTGAAGGCAGCATATGTTTGATTTTTGTTTTTTAATCCATTCTGTAACTCTATGCCTTTTTATTGGTGAGTTCAATCCACTCACATTTAGGGTGATTATTGAAATATGAGGTCTTCTTATAGTCATTTTATTTTTTGCTCTCTGGTAGTTCAGTGTTTCCATTGCTTCCTTGTCCTTGTGTTTCTGTTTTCTATATTTTGGTAGGCTTTTACAGGTTTTCCCTCTGGTCCTTCTTGTTTTATAGTATATACAACAGTTCTGAATCTTTGGCATATTGTCACCATTATGAATATGTAAAGGATAGTTATATATACACAGTTGTCCTATTTCTTCTGCATGTTCCTTATCTCCATTCCCCTTTGTGATTTTGGATCTTTGAATCCTCCCCTTTTTAGTCATTGTTATCTCAATTTGTCCCTATGTATGGTGAACTTTCATTACTATCTTGTTATAACAATCATTTTCTTATTTTTTAAGCTTATAATGCCCTGTTCTTAGTAAGGGTTGCACTTCTCTGTTTCTATTTGCCTAATTATGTATTTTTTTGTTGTTGTTATTTTGTTTTAGGTGAGCTGACACCTTTCAGTATTTCCTGTAGTGCAGGCCTCGTAGTGGAGAATTCCCTCAATTTTTGTATGTCTGGAAAGGTCTTAATTTCTCCTTCATATTTAAGGAGGAGCTTAGCTGGATATATTATTGTAGGCTGGTGGTTCTGTTCATTTAATAGTTTAAATATTTGATACCTTTCCTTGCTGGCTTTTAAAGTTTGTGCTGAGCAGTCTGATGATAATCTAATGGGTTTTACTTTATAGGTTACCATTTTCTTCTCCATAGCTGCCCATAGAATTCTGTCTTTGTCGTTGTTTTTGATAACTTTAATACAATGTGTCTTGGTGAAGGCCTTTTTAAGTTGAGATAATTAGTTGTTCTGCTGACTTAATGAATTCCAATCTCCTACCCATTCCTTAGATTTGGGAAATTCTCATCCACTATTTGTTTGAAAATGCTTTCTAGTCCCTACTCTTTCTCCTCACCTTCGATAATGCCCATTATTCTTGTTTCTCTCCTGATGGGATCAGCTAGTTCTTGAATTTCTCTTTCATTATTTTTCATTCTTTGATTTCTCTCTTCTTCCTTCTGATTTATTTCTAGGTTTCTGTCTTCGATATCACTGATCTCTTTCTCCATTTGGTCAATTCTATTTCACGAGCTTGCTATTTCATTTTTCAACTCTTGCAGTGTGTTTTTTTATCTCCAGAAGATCTATTCTGTTGGTTTTTTTTTTTTTGACGATTTCAATCTCCTTGTTCTGCTCATCTATTTGTTTTTTAATTCCTGAAATTGTTGATATGACTTGTTTCGGAACTCGCTGAGTTTTTTCAGAAGTACCGTCGTGAATTCTCTGTCATTTAAGTTGCATATTTTTATGTCTGTAAGCTTATTTTCTGGAGATTTTCTCTTTCTGAGATGTCTTGTCACCTTGGTTGTTCATGGTGTTTAATGAACTATTTCTCTGCCTAGGCATTAATGGAAGTACATTCTGCTTCTTTTTCCAGAAAGGTTTATTTTATAAAGGTCTGTCTTTACCCTGTTGCAAAGAAGGTGCTTTTCTTTTGGTTTCCAATAGGTGGTGTCTAGGCCTCTTGGATCCCTGATTTATATAAAAATCTTAGAAATGTCTTTTAAAAAATTTTTCTTGTAGATATTTAATCATGCTTGCTGTCCACAGTTTCAATTCCTGTCAGTGTCAGCAACAGTCTTGGCAGCGGTTGCTCAGATTCTCCTGGGGCTTCAAGGTGATTGGTCTCGGAGGGTATGAGGCAAGAGGCCCTCTGGATTGGTAGCTGGGGGCTGTGGCTCAGCCTTGGTTTTGCATCCGCCGCTGGCAAAAATCAGCTGTTGTTCCTCTGCAGTCCCATCCTGCTTCTCTGCTTTCTGTCCTGATGACTTGGCCCTGCAGCCAGCCGGCCACAGGGAACTCACAGCTATCCCACCAGGAATGTTCAGGGAACTCGCTGCTGCTTCTCCTCTCCCCCTCCTCCTGCAGGGAGCTTCAGCGGCTACAAGAGGCAGCTTCTTTATTACTCCCAGTCCACCACCCAACACCTGTGGTAGCTCTTATGTGCAGATCCCATGCTCAGATATGCTGGTGTGCAATTTGGGTGTTTTCTATTGAATTTTAGATGTTCAGCTTATCGTTATTTCAAGGGGAGAGATCTGGGGACATCTCTCACTCTGCCATGTTTTCAAAGATAGAGCCCACTGTTTTTAATTTAAAGCTAACATTAGCCATAATGCCCACTTTCCTCTCCTGCTTCTTCAGTGTTTTGGGAGATTGTTAGGTTACCTGTCTTCAAATAACCTTTATATCACTTGTAAAAGTGTGGGTAGAAATGGGACCGTCAATGACAAGGATAACCGGGGACCCTTAGGTTGCACAGTATGTGAACAAATCTGGTAGAGTCCCAGGGAAGGGATGGTCAAGTTTAATTGGTCTGTTCAGTTTCCTATGAACTTGTGGCTATGCCAAGAAAACTATCAGTTACAGATTTATCCTAACTAGCCAAGTTTGAGGTAAGAAAATTGCTGTGTAAATGTATTTGACAAATGTTTCCCTTGCTCAAATTCCATTTTAAATGTTCAGTAGATTTAAGAGAAAGAGAAAGAGCAAGACTTGCCCTAACCCTTTAAATGCAAGTGCCCACGGTCTTTCACTGGAAAATCTAAAGGATGGTTTTTTAGTACTAAATAATGATAATAATAATAATAATAATAACAATAATAATAATAATAATTCAATCTATCAGTTGAGAAGAAGGACTTCCTAAAGAGATTAGAAGACTGGTTGCTATATTATAACTTTAACTTAACTGAAAGAGATGGTCACATTGGAACTATCTCCAAATTTACCTCCCATATAATTTCGGACTAGAGAAAAGGTACAAGACACAGACATTAGCTTAAAGCAAGCTGAAATGCTGAGAGAAGATACATGGAGAAGGGTAGCTTTTTTTTTTTTTTTTAGCAAGGGAGGTATCCGGATGCAGGGAACAGGTAACAAGCCACATTCTATACAGATTACTTCAGGCAAGTAAGTTACTAGCCCAAAAAAAAAAAAAAAAGAATTTGATTTTTTGAAATGCCTAAGTCTCTAATTAAAGCATCCAGAGTGAGTCTTTAGATTCGAAACTAAAGCCTGGAAGGTACAACTATGGGCTCTGAACTCAGATGGGCAGGTTCAATTCCTGATCATTCCACTTTCCAGCTTTGTGATCTTTAACCTCTCTAAGGTTTCCTGCACATGAAGGAGGGTAATTATGTTATAAGCTCATAAGTTTGTAGTGAAGTTTAAAGAAGATATTTCTGTAAAGCACTTGACATAGTGCCTGAAACATAGTAAATACTCAATACATACTTTTAAAAATATGACTAAATCATAAAGCAAATATCATGAAGTAATCTGAGGAAGTAGAGGCAAAATATTTTCTTAACAGAAGGAAAGCATACTTTATTAGTTGACTATAGTAACAAATTAACACAAACTAAGTGACTTAAAACAACAAAAAATTCATCCTTCTATAGCTCTGAACATCAGAAGTTCAAAATCAAAGGGTCGACAGGCCCTAACTCACCTAGAAGGCTCTAGAGGAGAATCCTTCCTTGCCTTTTCAGCTTCTGGGGGAATAAGTATTTCTTGGCTTATGGCTGCATAAATCCAATTTCTGCCTCTATCTTCTCATGGTCTCCTCCTCTCTGTGTCTGTGTCCTCTCTTCTTCTGTCTCTTATAAGGACACTTGCTTTTGAACACTCGTCATGGTATTTAGAGTCCACCCAGAAAATCTCACCTCAAAATCTTCAACTAAATTACATTTGCAAAGACCCTTTTTCCAAATAAATTCACAGTCACCAGATTCTCGGAGTGAGGATGTGGACTTATCTTTTTGGAGGGCCACCATTCAATTCACTACAGGTATTGAATAAGCATCATTGTCAAATTTAAGATAATTTTTAAAAATAGTATTCCCAATAATAATTAAAGTTAGTCAATCAATCCCTGTGGGAAAAATTATCATAATCAAAATTTATATTTTCAGAGGGCAATAATGATTTCATGTAGAACTGTATAGTTTTTCTCTATTTGAGATGTGTGTGTCTGTGTGTATTTGGCACATAACAGGTAAATTTAAACTTCATAATGCAGGATACTACTTTTATGGGTATCTAAGAAAAATTACCCTTTCTTCTTAGAGTTTTTTTTTTATAAATGTTATTTATTAGATCAATTAGAGTCCATGGATCTTAACAGTTTTAGTGCAAGTAACCAAAGTTGAGGCCACTGTGATGGAATAAAAAGTCACTGGATTTGGAGTCAAAGTAAGTGATTTGAAATTTTTTACCCACTGCCTAGCCTCCAGTCAGATGTCTAACTATATAGCCATCCAGATAATTACAGTTTCTTCATCTGTAAAATGGGGGCAAGTCATCTTTACCTTCTTAACTTTCACCATAAATACCCAGTCCCTTAAATTCCTAATCTGTTCTCTAGAACTGCCCTGAGCCAAGGGTCAAAGCATCCCACTAGTGATGTCAGGACAGAAAATCATAAGAACACACTTTTTTCTACAAATGCTTTTGGTTCAAAAAAGAGACCAAATTTACTCATGTAAAAGAGTTTATTCTAACATTATGGGTGGACTGAGACTGATACTAAAACATCAATAAGAATGCAGGAAGCTCTGGGAACCAGCTAATGGTCCTTCTCTTAGGGTCACATCTCTCACCCACCCTCATTCCCATTTCTATCATGGCAATTAGTTTCTGTCTATGTATCAGTTCTAGTATTATGCCACTGAGCACCTTCCTTTGCTTACCTACAGCATTCTCATCCTTATAACTCAGCAGCATGCAGCTTCAGCTATCGTGTTGACCTCAAATCTACCTTGTGCTATCTCCCAATGTTGCCTTTCAGCTTCTACCCCCACTGTTAACCCCTTCAATCTCCAAGTTGCCAACTCTAAGTCACCTAGAAAATAATCTAATCAGGCACAATATTTCTTTTTTGACTAGTGCATAAGTTATGAAGAATATGAGTGTGTTGCCCTTGGTCAAAAGCATAGTCATCTGTAGATAGAATGTGTGGCAACATGGAGGAAAATACAAATCTTGTCTCTCAGAGCGATTATATGTGAATTAGCTTCAGCTTGAAGGTGGCAGAGGCCACAGTTAACATGATTGTCTGACTTTCTTTGAGAACCTTCTGTCTGTCTCCCAATTCTACCAGTTCCATATGAGCTACTGTGTTTTTGTCAAAGTCCACTTTCTAAGCATAATTGATTTTTTCAGGATACAACACTGATAACCAACTAGACCAGCAGTTCCCTTCTCCTCAAGTTCTGAAGTTGAATTTATGACAATCACGTGGACCTCCCTCATTTCATCAAAGCCATAAATCTTAAATGTTATAGGTGACTAAGTCTTTTGCCATATGTAGAAAACTGATATCCAGCATGAGAGGAAGATACCAAGATACAGCAGAGGAAAACTGAGATGTAGAATAAAGAGGTTCCTACCAGCATTTCAAGCCCTGGCTATGCTTCCTCCAGAAACAAGTTGCCCCTTGGCTTTCAGAGATTTTCTTTTGTACTCAGACTCCATGGATTACATATAATAACATAGGGTACCTTCATCAGGGTGGCCACTTTGCTTTAACTAGTTCATATTGGGTCTCTGTCATTTTAAACCACAGCAGTCTTAACAATCTTAGGTATAAGCAGGATAGGCTATGAGATTTCTCCAAATAACCCCCTTTACACTTTTCCCTCCAGCTGGCAGCCTTACCTAGAATTAGCCAAGGTTCTCATCTACAGCATCAAGCCTCACATTTGATTTCCACTGAAGCCACATATGTAATTCTCAATAGAATTTATTATTTTACAAATATTTATTGAATGCCTATTATGTGACAGACATTATGCTCTGTGCTGCGAACTTAATGAAGAGTAAAATAATCTGATGGCAGAGCCATGGATCAAACTCATTTTTATACCAGAATTCTTCATAAGAAGTGTTCACTCTGACTAAACATTCTACCTCAACCCACATGGTACCACTGCAAGACAAGAGCATTTGCAAACCCAGAACTCTACTCCCCCTCCCCCCCACATATGCTTCGACTACACTGATATACTTAAGCCAAACAGAAAACACCAGGTCTGCCAGCATCAGTGATTGGAAGGAAGCCTTCCTGAACTTCTGTTCTATCACTACATTTGGGACTTTCCTTTTCCTCGATTCCCACATGTAATTATAGGAAATAAATATGTGTGAAGTCGAGCCATTTCTAAAAGGTGCCTGGGAAGATAAGAAAAACTACCTGGTATCCTCATATCACTGCTAAGCTCTTTGGAGACAAGGAAGTTATTTTATTTCCTTAACATTTAACAAACATTTTCCAAGGCCGTTCTAAGTGCCCTCTATTCTTCTAGGGGTGGGAGATTCAGCAGTGAGCAAAGCAGAAAAGATTCCATTCCAGTGAAAAAATAAAGAATAATCAAACCATAGATAACATAAAATCAGGGGATAACTAGGACTATGAAGGGCAATGGTGTGGGTTACTGGAAGAAAGAGGCCAGGCCAGGTAAGAGGGGGTATCTCTGAGTAACAGCCTTTGAACAGATGCCTGAATAAATAGTGAGAGATTGGTATGAATGTTTGGGGGATTATCCAGCATTTACAAATGTCATGAATCAGGAAAATATTCAAGAAACAGCATGGAAGCTAGAGTGACTGGAATAAAATGAGCAGAGGAAATAAAGTGAGAGTGGTGGCCAGAGACTGATCATGCAGGGCATAGCACTACATAAAAAGGAATCTTAATTGTATTTTTAGTGTGGTGGATTCAAAGTGGCTACCAATTCTTTGTTACCCCTTCCACTGAGAGGAGAGGTGTGTTTCTCCTCCCCTTGAATCTGGGCTGGCTTGTAATGGATTTGCCCAGTGGGCTATAGCAGAAGTGTTGCTGAGCCAGATCTAGACATAAGCTTTAGGAGAATTGTCAGTTTCAGTTTTTATTCTGGTTTCTAGGAGCCCTTAGCTCCCATATGGAAATCTTGCTAGAGAGATAATGTGGAGAGGTCCTGGTCCACATGGTAAGGAAGAGGAACCCAACCAGGCCCAGTGGAAGTCAGCTTTTCAATCTTCCTTGCCAAGGTGCCAGGCATGAGAACAAAGCTATCTTCAGCCTTCTTGACCAGAACAGCTTCGAGCTGAATCCTACTAAGTGATACAATTCAATGTCATTTAGAAAGAAAAAATCACCTAGTTCCATTTTGCCTGGATTTCTGACCCACAAAATCAGGATACATAATAAAAAGGATTGCTTTTGCCTTAGTCACATTGGGCTGTTACAACAAAAATATTGCAGACTGGGTGGCTTATAAACAACAGAAATTTATTTCTCACAGTTCTGGAGGCTGGAAATTCAAGATCAGGGTGGTTGCATAGTCGAGTTCTGGTGAAAGTCTTTTGCCAGATTGCAGATTACTAATTTTTCATTGTATCTTCACATGGTAGAGAGAAAGAAAAAGAATCAAGCTCTCTAGTGATCTTATAAGGGCACTAATCTCATTCATGAGGGCTCCACCCTCATGACCTCATCTAATCTTAATTTTCTTCCAAAGGCCTCAACACCTAACACCATTATATTGGGGAAGTAGGTTTCAAAATATGAATTTAGGGGGACATGAACATTTGGTCCACAGGTTTAAGCTGCTAGGTTTAAGAATAGTTTAAAACTAGAGCATTTAGTCTCATAGTAGCCATTGGATGCTTGTTAGCAGGGGAATGAACTGACCCACTGCTGTGTGAAGAATGGAGCATGGAGATATATAAATGGCCCAGGGAGATTAGTTAGCAGGTTTTCATATTAGTTCAATGAGAGGTGTGATGGGTTTAAAATAGAGGGTGGAGTTGGAGGACGTAAAATGTAACCACATTTTAGGTATTTTTAAAAGGTCTAGGCTGGATAATTTGTTGATGATTTGGATATGGAATTTGACAGAGGAATAAAAGATGACAGCAAGACTTTCAGTATGAATATCTGGTTAAATGGAGAAAAGGAGATTTAGAAGAAGGACGAGAATCAAAATTCTGTTTTGAACTTATCGACTCAAATATCTATTTGTTACCCAAGCAGAAACAATAATTGGACTCACCAGTCTAGAGATAAGCAAAGCAAACAGGGCTAGAGATGAAAGATGTCAATAAATACTTGTTATTTAAAGCCATGGAAGCAGTTGAGATCACTTAGGAGGTAAATTTGTGTAGGATAAAGATTTGAAAACTGAGCTCTGCAGTATTCCAACTTAAGAGATTGTAGAGATTAGGAGATACTAGGAGTGGAGAATCAGGCATGACCAGTGAGAAGGAGAAAATCAAGAGCACAGTGCCTCTGAAAGTAAGCAAAGAAAGTTTTCCAAGGATGAGCAAATAAAAGCTGCAAAATATGGCTGAGAAGTCAAGCAAAATGTAATGTGAGATGATCTTGACAAAACAATTTCACAAGTGTGGTGGAGACAACAATATTTCAATAGATTGGGATAAAAAAAATGAAAGTGAAAAAATGAAGATGATAAGTATGGAAAACCATCCCAAGGAGTATTACTAAGAGGAATGCAGAGAAAGATGCTCACGAGATATCTCCCTGCTGGGGTGTTGAGAAGCAAAATTCTTGAGCATTCCAGCAGGGGGGAAATTTAGTACACAAGTGGAAAGGTTTTCCTTTGATGGGAACAGGCACAGAGCTCACCAGCTCTTTTGGGCAAGAAGGTAGGTTATATGGGTACAGATGCAGGAATTGTGATAGGGTTAGAGTAATGCATTATTTCTGAGTATTGCTATTGTATTAGTAAAATAAAGAATAGAATTATCCTGTTAGTAGAAGAGGGAGTTTCAGAACTTTAGGCAAGAAATAAAAATGTGAAATAGTCATTTCAGACTGGGGAAAATTAATTGACTAAGGCAATATAGTAGGATTGGCCAGTAATGCTAAAGATCCATTTGATATTTTGAGTCTTAATTTAAAAGAACTAGGCAGCAGCCATGGTGGTGTGTAACTCAGATCCCCTTTCAAGAGAGAACTAGCAGTCAGCTGTAGGAGGCACTTAGCTAACAGCCTCCCTCTGCTGTAGGATCTGACAGAACATTTGAGCCAAAGCCATGCTCTTTTAGCAGCTTCACACCTATAATTGAGCACAGAAAAATGTCTCTTCATGGGGCTTCTCTATTGGCAATCTCTGTACCAAGGCTCCTCATTGGATTGGCCAAGACTTTCTCAGAGTCACAGCATTATCCAGGGCTCTCCTTATTGTCTTACATGTATCAGATTTGCTTCATGTTCTGAAAGTTTTCCTTGCCTACCCCTGCTCACTCTTCAGCTCTCCCTTTCAGATGGGTTACCCCTTCTTCCTCCCACTTCAGACTGCATTTGGCATCTGCTTCCTAGAGACTCCAAATAACACACAGTCATGAGTCTTTCCTCTCAGTCACCTTCAGTTGCTCTAGTTACAGTTCATACATCAGGCAAGCAGAGGTCTGAACTTTTCAAGGTGAGTATTAAATAATAGAGGGGCAAAAGAATGAAGAGTTCCTGATATAAGCCAACTCATCTCTGAACATGAAACCCACACTGGTTTAGAAGAGGAATGAGCCCCTGAGAATGCTGTAGGCCCCTAAAACGTTGGGAGAGTTGGTCATGCAGTTAGGTCAGCATGTTTTTATCTCAGAGCCATCCAGTGGCTCACCCTCCCCTTCCTTGGAGAACTAAACCTGGGAATAGAGGCTCCTGCTAAACACTGTTCTGCATGTTCTTCTCACCTTGGGCCGCAAATCTAAGTTGTCAAAAGAACAGATTTATATCACGCACCTCCTTTATGCCAGGCTTTGTGCTAGGTTCTTTGTATTTATGATCCAACTATATGAAAACTAAATGATAGATGAGGCAGATACTGTTTTTCCTACTTCTATATGTGAAAAAAAGAGAGACTCAAAAAGAAGTCATATAGTTACTAAGTGGTGAATGCAGGAAAAGGCTTCAAAGCCTGAGCTCTTTCCGCAATACCTCATTGTTGTACTTGTTAGATACAACTTACATATCAGAGCAACTAATTAATTTAATCTTATGTACACAGTTTTTATAGTATACAAATGTGTATGAAAATGATGATTTTAATTTATACAAACAAAGATGCAAATGTACCATTAGGTTTATAAGAAACTGGTAAGATAACTTTTCCTCAGTTGACCCATCCTTAGGGTTCTAGAAAATCTGAATAATTCTAATATAAATAAAATCCCAGCTTTCCATATGAGAGCTATTCCTTCAGAATTTAAAACATTGAGTCGCTGGCCCCCCATCAAGGATATTTTAGACTCCTCATGATGTTCTTCAGGACTAAGATAAATGTTAAAAACAAAACGTCTCTGGAATTTTCCGTTTCTAAATAAGAAAATAAGAATCCATGCCTGAGTCCTATCCTTGGGGATTTAGGTCAGGACACAGCCCTGGCCTTTAGCAGTCTTATTTTTTTAATCACACATTTACCCGAATTTAGAGCAGCCAGAATTCACTTTCTCTGTTCTCACCAACCATAAGCAGATGAGTATCATGAGCAGGCAGTTTAATTTAAGAGGTGCTGGGAAAATCTACTGCCTCCTTCTACATTTCACCTAGTTCTCTGGGGTCTAAGGTCTGAAGTTCAACCAGTGTTTAGGAGTCTCCACCAAAATGTAAGTCCCCTTGAGCTCATCAGCTGTTGTCACCTAATACTTAACTCCAATGAAAATGCTGACAGCATTGTACTTTAGGATAAGGTAGAGAGAAAGTAGTATAGAAATTGGAAAAGGAACCCTAAGTATGGGGGAAATGGATAGGCTAAAAAGCAAATGCTGCCTGAAATAGTGAATTCCCCAAGGCCATATGCCTTACACTGATGGCGCTTTGCAGGGTGAAATTGGTAGTTTCCCCACCCACTCCGACTCACACACCCCTATGCTTCAGCATGCCCAGTACTTGCTGAAGTTTCTCAACCAGACATCCTCTTCTTTGCTCTGAGCCTTTCATACATAGGTCCTTCTTTCTGAACCTTTGTGGCCCCACATCTGCCTACTAGTTACCCACCGAGTCTGCTCTTTATTCTTGTCTTTATTCCCCTTTAGATAGGATCTATGCCAGACTATGCCTTGCTCTGTGCTCCTCAGGACTCTCTGTGAAGTGCCAGAGAACAGTGATCCTGTTTCATTTATCTCCACATTTCCAGCATCTAGCTCAGTGTCTTAAACAAATACTTCTAATAAATATTCAAGTGACTCAATGAAACTCCATTATCACATTTAGCACATTGTCCAATAGCTGTTAGATTGTCTGTCCCCGGTCCCCAAGAGACTGTTATATTCTGAAGAATTGTGACTGTCTATTCCTGTATCCCTAGGAGCTTGGCACAGTGCCTGGTCCATAAGGGGTGCTCAATAAGTAGTTTTGGAGGTAATTAATTAACATAGGTAAAATGCATCTTCACCAATAAACTGGATTATCTTAATGGAATGATGGAAATGGCTTCCCCTCTTCCCTGTATTGCTGTCCTCAGTTCTTACTAGAAAATTATATGGTCACATGGTTGACAATCTGCACTGATGCACCCACAGTGAGTGGCTCTGTCAGCTGCACCCTCTGCACCTAGTTAAACACCCAACCCCATTTGAGTGCTTCATTATCCGGCGGCAGGCACATATGCCTCCAAGCGCCTCTTCTTCCCTCCTTTTCCTGCTGCTTCTGGAATTAAGGTGCTGCAGGTCTGGCCTTGCTCTGACACTCATTATTCTGGTATTGATGGCCTTCCACCTCCCTGTTATTCTGTGAAGATTAGAAAACAGAGACCTTTCTTGGACAAGGGAATGGGTTTTGTCATATTCAGTGTGTAACAGCAGAAAGCATAATAAATTCTGGCAGTCAATCGAATATGACATGATAATGAATGTTAACATCATGTGCCCCCCTTTACCAACAGAGAGGAAAGTCGTGTTAGATTACAGCTACACACAGGCACCATGCAATTTCTATTTGCTTCTCTCTCTCTCTTCTCTTTTCCCAGGTTTGACCTCGGCACTTGCTCAGCTCCACCCCTACATCTCCAGCTTCTTCTTCCAGCATTGCTCAGAAACACGGCTTCAGTTCTCAGGGCTCCACATCCTGTCTATAAGAAGGCTGACCTCAGATGGAACTTCCCTCTCCTAAACTTAACAGAATCTTCTGCCTGGAGAGCCCTCCACAGTGGCAGAGCACCACCCCTACAACCCAAGCAGACTGAGTGGGTAAGGAGCCAGGCAGATACCTGAGGTGAATTCCAAGCTCAGTGCAAGTCAGAGGTAAGAGTCTTGCTCTTCCCCCACACAATGAACACGAGACAAAATCAGAACCAAAAGCCTGTTTCTTGCCTTAGTTTCCCCCAAACTATTTCTTCCAAAATCTTGGCTTAGTTTCAGATGTTTTCCCTGCTATTTTGAGTTTTAAAAATTCAGAGTTTCATAATATAATTCCCAGGATAAGAATTTGCTCAGTTGCATTATTATTAATAAAGGTAAGAATATTAATATGTGTTTTTTTTTTTGAAAAAACTTAATATCATTGACTCCATAAGGATTTCTCAGAGAAACATTTTTAGCAGCCTCAGGTCCCTTCACTATCCAATCTGAACCTGATCTCCTTGGTCAGCCAAAACATGTGACAATTGGCCTTTTAGCATGGAGCAAAAGATAACTTTTAATTAACAAGAATCATTAATAAACTATGATGATGTGTCAAGCTTTTTGTCATTTAATCAATACATCCAACACACACATAATATATATGTTATATATGCCTTATAAAGTTATAGGCACTTATCCTAAGTGTCATAGCCATAAAGCCACGACGTGTCAGGGCAGGGACAACATCAGTCTCTCTACTTTATCCCTCAAATGCCAATGTAAGGAGTCACTGTGGATTATGTAATCAGGCCTTGTTCTTTCTCCCTCTGAGGCATTTCCAATAGTATTAAGTAGAAACTGATTGGAGATACTGAAGGCTTGCTTTAAAAGTTTCAGATAATGGAAAGGTAGATAGGATGGTTAAGTTGATAACAACTATTATTATAATATTATTATTAATATTAACATCTGATTAGTACTTTATAATTTACAAAGCACTTTGTCTACATTATTTCACATGGTCCTCCAAAAAAAAAAAAAAAAACAAGTAAGTAAGCATTAATAATACTACTAATGTACAGATGAAAAAACTGATGTGGCCTAATCAACATTCACAAGTACTTAAGTATTTAAAATACAGACTGAAAAAGAGATCCCCAAACAACTAAATTAAATTTAATAGCAATAATGATCTTAGAGTTGTTCGGATGTCATTTTACATTTTCAGAATATTTTCACATACATTTAGTTTTAAAATTAAAATGCACAAATAAGTGGAAATTTTGAAATATGAATCTTCAACCCAGTCATCCAATACCTTGAAATCTTTCATAGAGAAATAAACCAAATCAGGGTAACTCTATGCAACAACAGTCTTTGTTTCATCATATTGTCTTCTTGAAGACAGTAAGGGAAACATGTTTCAAGGAGAGAAACTCCTGGGGCCTTCTCCCCAGACTGCAGCCTCGGTCCAGGAAGAGGAAATACTCTCATTTGCTGTGGCTCAGCACTGCCTCACCTCTCACGCTGGGAAGAAGGAATTGCTCATTTGACTGCTTAGAGATGAAGATCTAAGGGACCTTATTTTAATAGTGGATAAAGTCATTGCCTTGAAAGATAATAGGCATCTGTGAAACTACTTCCTCTTCCTAGCATCTCTACCTGATCCTGATGGATAAAGCTGGATGAGAAGTTTCACCTAGGTGGGAGTGAGTACAAAAACATGCTGACATCATAATGTTAGGTGGAAAAAGTAGGACTTGAAATTATACTCACACACAAACACACAGTATGACCTGAATTTTGTTTTAAAAACTGTTTTTAATGGCTAGAAGGCTATTATACTCGTGTAAATGCTTACTATTACCGTTATAATTACTATGTGTTAATTTTATAATCAGAAAAAAAAGTAATCCATAGAGCAAGTGAGACCGTACTGTCAGCAGGTTGTATGAAAAAGTCCTAGGGCTTTTAGTAGACCTAACCTCAGCATGAGGCTTCTAAAAATCACCTCTGTGGTAAATTGAGCAGGTGGAAATCTGTCTGACCTAAAGAATCTGCCAGAAAAACACTTGTACATAATGTGACCATCCTCCAGGGAAGATAGCTCAGTGTATATCAAGCTACTAATGCTCTGCCACACTAAGTCTTTAAATACCAGAGTTTGTGAGTAACTTATAAACAAGTACTCCAAGATCATTTACATTTTTGCATCAAGTTGCTGAAAGAAGAAATCAAGTGTTTTCCATTTCCTGCTCTTCTTATCTGCTAGGCAACAAATACTCAGTATCAGTAATCCCATTAGTAAGTACTTAATAAATGGCAGGAGCTGTTGGCCAAGTTAGATATATTTCAAACTTTATTACTTTAATCCACAATGTGCAAAAAACTTATGATCTGTACAATGTTCTACGATTTCAAAGAATTCCTTCTTCCTTTTCCCCACTGTAACGCAACCCCTCTTAGAATTCTCTTTTCCTTAGGCCTCTGTGGCCCTATTAGCATCTGTCAGTCCTGCTCAGAACCATTGTTGTTATAGCTGGAAGAGATGTGGTTGAGCGTCTAACTTAATCCCTCATTTTCAAGATAAGTAATTAGTGGCACATGAAGTGATATAACTTGCCCAAAGCCAGCCAGGTCATTACTAGCAGGGTCAAGCCATGGACACATACACAGAACTCTTTTCGTTGTACCTTGAAATTAAATAATTTACACTTACTTATAAAGATGTGTCTTGGTATAGGGGACGATGCCCTGGAGTCATCAGTTCTGAATTTGATGTCCTTCTGACATCAACTAGTCATCTTGCCTTGGACAAATCGCTTCGCACTCTAGTTCTGAAATTTTGTTTCTACAAAAATCATCCAGAAGGACTTTTATTGTGGTTGGATGAGATGATGTATATGACAAAAAGCACTTTGTAAACTGCAGAAAGATTGTATAAATTGTAGGCATTGTTATTTTGACTGCTGCTAAACACCTTTCCAGAAGTATTTGCATTTTAAAAGAGATTTTAACCTGGTGAGAATCCCAGAGGTAAGGCACTCTCAGACATTGCTGGTGGAAATATGAACAGCTACAATGATCTGACAAGATCAAGTCTATTAAAATTCAACATATATACTTTCCCCCTAAATCACATTTATTAGAGCCTATACCTAAAAATGAAAATAGAGTGCTAAAGAGCATACATACAAAGTTGTTTACTACAGTATGGTTTGTGATGATTGCAAGTGGAAACAAACTGAACACCCCTCCATAAGGGAATGGTGAAATACCTGTAGAACTCATACCACAAAATATTTTTCAACTAATAAAACAAATTTGTTCTTGCTCAACATATATCTATTGACCCAAAGGGATTTCTGTGATATATTGGTAATAGAAAAACAAGTTACAGAGAAATGTACTTACTAGATTTTAGTTTTGTAAAACTATGTCTAAAATAATGCCCTACATTTGACTTCAGAAAGAGCAAGGGAGAGAGGGAGAGAGTAAGCATGAGATAGAGAGAGAAAGTAGAAAAGTGTTTAAGCAAGGTCTGTAACTGAAGTCATGAGTGGTCAACGGTGGAATTTGAGAAAGTTTAGCCAATGGGAAAATAAATTAAAAAAAAAAAAGACAAGAAAACATAAAACATGATCTAAGGCAGGAATCTCTGCCGTGGCTGTAGCAGCCTCTCTGTGCATCTACCTCTCCGTTCAGAAGGCCCTATGTTTCATGTTCCATGTTGTCAGGTAGAAGTACCTGCAGCTACTAAGGTAAGTCAACTCCTTGCCCATCTCTTCAGGAAAGCAGGGATCTGTAGGTGAAGCACTTTCATGTTTTTGGATTTACCATGGTCTCTGCTTGGTTTCTTCACTAATATTTAGGATGGAGCCTAAAGTGCAGGCCTAGATTGTAAAACAAGAAGCAAGCAATTGAGTGTTCTTGACAATAATGTTGCACCCTTCAGAGCACAAAGCTGATGGACCTCAGCACATAATTACCAATATAGATTGTTGTTTTAAGGAATAACGTTTTTTAATCATAATAAAACACTCCACTGGCAGAGAGTGCTGCATTTACACATGCCTTATTACTTCACTATTGCCAAGCATACAGATGTAGGCTCAAAAAAACCCTAAAAAACAAACAAAAAAAACCAAAACACTGGACAGGAAGGATTAAGTGTGTAGTTGAAGGAGCAAATTTCACTTTTAGTCAGGAAGCCCACATGTCCAGAAAATGGGGAAGCTGAGTAACCAATAGGAGTGATGTTGGAATTATATAATCTTAGAATTACTTCATGGCTACTATGAGCTGAGCTATGTATATTCCAGTAAAGATAGCTGCTATTAACTCCTCAAATGCCCACTTGTCTTGAAAGCCTTCTCTCCACCCCTATTAAGTTGATTGTTCCTTTTTCTGTGCATCCTTAGTACTTTGCTATACCTCTCCTACTAAACACACACTGTATGGCACTGGTATTATTTATTTGCATGTCTTACACTGAGTTTATTTTAATTTTTATATCAACCTGTACTCACCATGGCCTAGCAGGGTGCAGATCCTGATGAGGACCAATGCCTGTTGAATGAACCTGCTCCTCTCTTAGTTACTCCACAGGCATAGCAAAGGTTTAAAAGACCTAGACTTGGAATTAAGACAAGTGAATTTCAGTTCTGGCTCTATCCCCAACCTCTCTATGATTTCAGACAAATCATTGGCTTCCTTTGGATTAGTTTACCCATCTTTAAAAATGAGCACAGCACAAAATATTGAGACTGGAAAAAAATTAAGGAACTAATGTGGGGAAATCACAAGCAGATAGCAAGAATACACATCCTCATTCTCTCAGGCCCTCCCTACCTGCCCCTCCAATCAGAGAGAGCTCAGGCTCTGCCTCCTCACTGAAGCCTCCCATGCCTATCCAAGGAGACTGTGCTCGCTGTACTACTCTATTGTTATTTAGTTAGAGCTCTTTTTTTTTTTTTCATTACACTACAAGTTCTTTGAGAGAGATATTGGGGAGGAAATAATTTTTTATCTGTGTATCTCCAGGGCCTGACATAGCACTTGGCCTATAGTCAGCACCCAACAAAAGCCCTATAGATGAACAAGTGAATGGATCCATGAAGGAAGGCTGGAAAACTTTGAATCTCAGATTACGGTTTAGTTAAAATTCCTCTGAGCTGATCTAATACTAGAACTGATATCTCCATGCTATTTGCTCATGTAAAAGCATTGAAATAGCAGGGAGGTTCTCTAAGAGTTTGGGACTTGTAATTTAAATGATTCTTCTCTTAATCTACCCTTATTTAAATTAATATCACCCAATCAGCGATATCAGCTTGAATCACACTATCTATAAACAATTTTCCCAAATATGGGTAGGAGGAAAAGAAATGTCTGTTATTTGCATTATATGTTCTTTTTTATTTAATCCTCATAACAATCCTCTAAGGTCAGTATTATTAAGCACATTTTATGGGTGAGAAAACTCAGATCTAAGAGGTGAAAAATTCATTTAGGATCATTCTACAGGAATGGTCATCCTGCTGAGCCAGGATTCATTAGAAGCCGAACGCAGCGGCCTACAAAATATCTGTAAAGAAATTATTTTCTGTCCATCTCTTTAGAAAATCATGAGAATGTAATACACATTGAAAAAGTATGGGAAAGGAGAATGGCAACTTGTTCATTGTAAAAATGTTCAGGCACTATTTCTTGTTCACCATCCCCATCTCTGGCTCCATTCACCGAACCTGCCTTGACTCTATAGAGCCTAAGTAGATAGTGGTGTATGTAATCACCTAAGGCATACCTTATCCATCTCCCTGGAGTGAAGAGCTCTGCAATGTGGAAAGCCACCTGTGGTAGCCTGCTCAGTAGGCATGAAGGGCCCATGCTGCATATAAATGGGCTCTTTTACTTAGCAGGAGGCAGGTAATTTCTTTTGTCCCTGCTGATGCATTATTGATTATGATGAATGTCTGAGTGGGAGCCCATTCCAGGAGCCATTAAACAATAATTTTATCTCCAGTGGGTAAGTGATTGTCAGGGGCCCACAGTGGCCAGTTGTGAAGTGGTGAATATTTTTATTTGGGGCAATGTGTGGAGGGAAAATTGCATGATTTATTTATCAAATATCAAATCCAGCTTTCATAAAGAGGAAGCTTTGATGTAAAGTTGACCTTCTCTGAGACTCAGGCAGCCTGTCTCCAGTGGTCAGATTCCTGCTTTAGGAATTATTAGGGACCTATCAGGAACTCTCTTCCCTACCTACTCCCAACTGCCACCATAACTGATAGCCACCCTCCCCAGCCAGCCGGAAAATCCTAGGCACTGACTTTCAAGAATATGTACTCCCCTCCACCTCCCTCACAGGTCCTCATAGCCTGTACACCTACCATCAAAACCCAGGTGTACATTCTATTGGTACAGAACAGTTTAAATTAAGAGGGCCCCTGAGTTCACACCATGTAATGCTCTTCTCTTTGCCCTCTCACCTGTCCAGTACCTACTTATTCCTTTAGCTCTGACAGAACTCATCTGCTAAGGGAACCTTGCTCTACATCCATCCCTACGTGAAAGTCTTCGTTGTTCCTGCCTCTGTCATTTACGGCAATTCATTTATGTCTCTACCAAAAAAATATATATATATATCTATGATATTATGTTCTGAATACTTGTTTAGATTTGTCTTGGTCAAATGGTCAGTGATTCTCAACTTTTTCTGGATTATAACCTCCTTAAAGAATTTGATAAAAATTGTGACATTTCTTCCTAGGGAAAAGTATGAACATCTTTTCAGAGTTACAAAATATAGCATATAGTTTTAGAGTGTTTATGGATCCACTGAAAACCATTAATGGTCCTCAAAACGCAGAATCTCTAGCATACCTAAGCTGTTTGAGGCCAGTATCTTATTCATCTTTGTGTCTCCAGGCACAATGCGACTTGTGGTACACAATAGGTACTTAATAAATGCTTGGTGAATGGGTGCAGACTGTCTCTACATGGCAGCCCAAGGACCCGAGGGGGCAGATTTCACTGGGATCTGTATGCCTCACATGTTATTGATTTAAGAGCTAGGAAGTGTTATCCAGACCCGTGCAGGATGAAGTTGTTGCTGCCATCCTGAGCTGGCCTTGGTTCTGTTTTAGAGATTCATAAACGAGAAAAACGGGATCAGAAAGGGCAACAGGGCTTTGTAGACAGAACTGGAAACTCCAGAGAGCACCCAAGTGCAGAAAATAAGGTCAAGCCCAAAGACTTAACTCAGATCTCTGGGCCTCACTCTTCTCATTTTAATTTTTAGGATCAGAAGAATTAGGCAAAAAGCTTGGATGCAATAATCCTACCCACAATAAAACAAACAAAGAGCAAAGTAACTCTTCTGATCAAGCTAACTCATGACATGAGCTCCCCATAAATATAACTCCCTATGTTCCCTGAAAGTACTTCTCTTATAGCATATTCTCAGTCTGCAGCTTTAAAGGTATCAGCTCCAAGGACAAGGGCTGCTGCAGAAAAAGTTGAATAGCCTCAGGTAAAGAATGCACTTGGCTTTGGACATAAGCTCTAATGCTTAAATACATTATTTTGAGCAAGTTACTGAAACTCTCTATGCCTCAGTTTACTTGACTATAAAATAAAATCATCTTAATTTCTACTCCTTAAGACTGAGAGGAGCAAGTGAGTAATTCATGTAGAGGGCTCAGAACACACAAGCACTTATTGAGTGTTAGCCATTACTATCACTTCAGGATGGATTTGTGGATAAATATTGTCATTGTGGTATAGTTTTTAGAGTATATGTATGCAGAAGGAAGAGCTTATTTATTTTATTATTTTAGCTTAGATATCAATTGAGTAGTGTATTAAGATTATACTACCCTCAAAGATAAGAAATCAACTTCTCCAACAAGTTCCCCATCAAAGAGACCACATTCTCTCTACATACGAAGTAGACAGCCTTCAAAGTGTCCTCAGACTCTCACTGTTGGAATTACCCTTGACAGTTCCAGCCCACATGGAAATACTCCTTTCTCAATAAACGTGGGTCCTTCATGCCTATTGAGTAAGCTACCACAGGTGGGTTTCCACATTTCAGAGCTCCTCACTCCAGGGAGATGGGTACAGTAAGGCTTAAGTGAGTACATACACCACTATCTACTCAGAGTCAATATGATGCATTTACCATATAAAAATGGATATCTTCTTGATATAAATATATACACTATTTAACACTTATTATACAGTTCATGTGCTAGATTTCTCAAGGACTGAACAATTCTTCAGAGCAGAAAGTGTATCCCATCTTTGGTTAGGGTTCTGCCAATATCTGCTGTGTCCCCCTTGGGCTGTCTACATATATGAGAAAAAGCTTTGGACCTTCAATCAAAGACTGGTTTTAAGTTCTTTCCCTTGTTGGTCTGGGACCCTGGGCAACACACACATGCATGAGACTGTTAGTTGCCCATCTAATGTCCGTTACCTAGTTCATTCCTAATAATGAAACTTATGCTTTTAGTTTATACATGGCCGCTTGAAATAAGGACAATATTTTCCAGCCCTCCCTGAAGCTAGATGTGGCCATGTGACAAAGTTCCAGCTAAGAAACTGAAAGGAGCAAGCATGTGAGATTTTGCCCCTTCTTGACCTATTTCTTCTTTCTGCTGTCTGGAATATATATACACAATGGCTAAAGCTATTTCTAGTTGCCATCATGGACCCATGTGGATGAGAGCCACACCTAGTAATGGTGGGGCTTAAATTCCTAACAATTTCACAGAGCCATTATATTACACCTGGATTTCTTGCTTCCAAACATTATTTAAAATGAGAGTGAAGTACATTTTCTTTCTTTTTAAAAATAATAGCTATTATTTGGGGTTTTATGTTCCTTGCAGGCTGACTCTAATTCCAACTAAATGTTTTGAATCCTAGGTTTTTCATCACTGCAATGCAGATAATAACTTATATCTACTTTACATGTAAAGAAAACATTAAGAATGTAAACTCGTTGCTACAGTAAAAGTTAAGTTGTAAGTATTTATGGAAGAAATGATACAAATAAAAGTATAAGAAAGATAGTATGAAAGAAAGATTAGTGACGTATGTAGATACTGGGATCGCATTTTGGAATGAGTCCATCAGGGATAGGGGCTGAGAAACTGTCCCGTCAGTATCTTCAGAGTCTAACTAGCACAAGATGTTCTTTACCTTAATTTCCCATGTGTATGAATATGGACACAAACACGAGCTAGAGGAAACCCTGGCATAAAAGGTCAGGAAGTCCAGTAAAGTGTCTAAGCAGGAAGAAGAATGCTAACTTGGTGTCATTTTCAATGAACTTGAAAAAGAAAAGGAGAGAAAAGTAATCTTTAATGTCAGGAGTGTTTATCTATCTCCACTGCCTGTGAAAGGTGGATTTATCATGGGTTTCCTTCTTCCTCTCCTTTATTTTTTTTATTCACTACTCCATTATCTTGTCAGCTGGAACCACCAGCTCTCCCAGAACCCTCCATCACTTCACTCCCACCACCTCCAAAAAGTCCCTTTGAAACTTGGGCCCATCCCTCACAGTCAACACAGAGTCTTTCTGCTTTCAGACCTTAATAATTCATGCATCCCTCCTTCTGTATATCTGAGAAAATCTCCTCCATCCATGCCACTTTTTCCAGGATGTTTTCTGCCCACCTTCTCCACACACTTGCATTAACCCTCTGTTCTCTATGCCAGGTTTACAGTCTTGTCTTGCTGTCCGGTGAGATAGGACACTTCTGGAAGCAGGAGTGCATCCCTCTAGCAATAACTTTCTTTACAATAAGTTTATGTTCACTTCAAAATGATATTAACTAAATGTGTTGAGCCTATCGTCAATACTTCTACTTATGCCGTCAGTTAATAGTTATGTAGCACCCCCAATTTACATATGCAGAAGTTTTAAAATGCCAGCAATCTCATGGCCATTAAATAATGTAAGTAGGATCTAAACTCAAATTCCCTGCCCCAGAGCCTGCTGTTTTCCATTATGTTTCTCTGTCTATTCATCAGTCTAGGGACACATAACCTAAAGAGACAGGTGGGCCATCATTGTTAGCCTCCTCCTTCACCCTTAAGCAGCCATTTCATGCTGATAATGCTTCTCCAACCTACATCTCTTTGTTCTAGATATGTTGTCTGCAAGAAAACACTTATTCTCTTCCTTCACTAAACTTGTGCCTAATGTGCTTTCTAGTTTTTTGCCCAAGAAATCCTATATCTCTTCTTTAGCCCAAATAGAGGCTATTCTCTGCACATTTGCATAAAAGAGTGTTTTATTTTCAGAAATCAATGCAGCATCCAATTTCCCATGACCACTGCCCTGTATCTCTGGAGGGAGCAAGTTTCCTTTCCCTCACTGTTCCTATAAGTGCTTGTGAGGGGAAAGACAAATCAGACAAAAACCTAAATTGGTGCTTTTTAAGCCATTTATGGCTTTGTTTGAAGGAGCAAGATACTTTTTTCCAAGAAAATAACTCAGAAACAGAGAGTTTAAAGAACTTGTCCAAGGACACACAGGCAATAAGCAATAGAGCAAGAATTTGTAGGTCTCCTATGTGTACCTTAAGTAAACAGAATAAAACAGAGCTATTCTAATTAAAGTGCAATAGGAATCTTGAACTTCTCTCTAAGCTTTTCACTCTTGACACCTCTTCCCTTCGCTAGGCTTCAGAAGCCTCGAAGTAGCTCCACAGAACCCTAAGATTCCTTTAAAAACTGTTGAAAAAACAGTACAGAATTTTAAAATAAATATGCTTGATTTCAGTAACTATCTTCCTCTCGTACAAACATGAGCATATCTCTCTCCTCTCTGAGCAGAGCCCTAAAGCATGAAGTCTCCCATATTTAAAGATCTTGAGAAGCTGCACAGCAGGTCCTGATGACACCTCCCACCATACACTGCATTGTAGGGATAGGGTAGGGAAAATCCAGAATCCTTGTAGCCTACATTCACTCCTTTGCCAAGCACAAGGCAGGAAAAACGGTGACATGCTCAAGGAGAGGTGGGCCTTTGTTTCGCAAACCACTGCCTTCTAGGGCATATGCAGTGTCCAGCACACAGTAGGTGTGCAAGAAACTTTCATTAAATGGATCAAAAACTCCATATAAAAACCTCTTAACCTAAAAACCATTTTTATATCACCCAGTTGTCTTTGCTCTGAGTTAAATTAGACTACATTTTACTCCCTACCTCCTCAAATGTTTGGGTTTTCATTAACCATCCTTCAAATTACCCAGGGACCTAGACCCAAAATTTTCAAATCCTTTATAAAATATGGAACCCATCTAACCATGCTGATTCTTTCAGCAAATAGTTAATGAGCACCTACTATGTACCAGATGCAGGAAGTGATTGAGTGCTAGGAAAACAGAAAGGATTGAGACACGGTTGACCTCAAGAAAGAGAGCCCAGTAATCACACAAACTAGAGAAATAGTTACAACAGTCCACCTTGGGCATGAAGGTTGGAAAATTACTTCCTGATGATTTCTATATGCTATTTTGATATTTCTATATTCTTACATGGGCATCCCATGATCTTATGTGACTTTTTAAACAATCTGGCTCTACTGAGATTTGTTGAGAATGTGAAGTAACTGCTTTGCTGAAAATTCTGGCTCTATTGCTTATTGTCTGTGTGTGTTTAGACAAGTTTCTTAAACTCTCTGATCCTCAGTTTTCTGTTCTGTGAAGTGTTGATAGTAAGAGGATTACATTTTAAAAGCTTGTAAATTGCTGAGAACAGTTTCTGGCACATGGTGAATTATCAAAAATTGAGAGCTTGTGCCCATGCTTGTACAAGGGATCACTAGGAAAGCTGGAGCATTGGAATGGATAAATTGCACACCTTCCCATGCCTGGTCCACCACAATGCATTGGATTTCTTTGTGTCCCTCAGTCCACTAAATCCTTGTTTCTGTCATTCTGTCATATTAAATCAATAGAGGACACTGCCTGAGACCTCAGCCTCCCCAAGTCTTCTGTTATTTGAGTCAGTGTCTGTTTTAAGCACAATGGTAAGAACTCTACTTCATTTTCTGATGTTTCTGAGATTTGTTAAGAGGTCTAGGAAGTATAAACAACCAAACATGGCCTATGGCAGTGGAGCTTAATAAAATATATTTTGACACTCTCTCTTTGAAACCTCCCTCCTCAGATAATTCCTAAGCACATTCTCTATTACATAGAAGACACTAAATGCCTCTTGAAATTTAATATTAATAATAGTTTGTTAACATGAGAAAGACTTTACCTGAAGAATATTATTTCTAATGACATTGTGGATATAAAACTTGGCTTCTCTGGGTTTTACTCTTCTTCCAGTATGACTTACAGGTAACTTTCTGTTCACACTGACACAGAAAGCCACAGCCCTTTGGTTAGCTGTCCAGTTAACCCAGGTGCAAACCATTCAGAGGCAAGTCATTAAAATTCTATTGTGAAAAGATCTTAGCTACCAGGTTAAGTCAATTTCTTTGTTTGTTTGTTTTTTAGCTAATGATGAACCAAGACCCAGAAAAGCCAAGTGACTTTACCAGTAAGGTCACCAGCAGTGTCTAATCTTTTCAACCTCATTGTGACACTATGGATAATGGAAATTGAGAGGGACTTGTCACCTCCAAAATCCATGATTATTTTCATTGTGAAAAGTAAAGAGCTTTTAAATCTTCAAAATGAGGATAACGACAGAGCTATTTTAAGCAGTGAATGGGATAATGCATCTAAACACCTCAACACAGTGGCAGGCACATTAAAATACTATAAAAACAATGTCACATGTGCCAGACCCAAGATAAGATGCTTCTACACAGAATGGGGAGTTCAAATGGAGAATGAGGTAACAGTGGGGTTCACCTTCTCTCAGGATTGCGCTACTATTACGACCAAATTATAAAATAATCGACATAAAAAGCCACCTAAAGTCTAGCTGATCATAACTCATACATCTGAAGATACAATGAAAAAGCCACATCGAGACCAGCTGGAGGGGCAGAGACTCAAAGTGGGCTGGCCCCTCACCTATGTGTGGTAGTGGAGCACTGGGAGGAAGAATACAGTTGCAGTGGCCCCCCTGAAGGAATGAGGGACCCAAGCCCCACACAGGGGCTCCCCAACTTCGAGTTCTAGCCTCAGAAATAGGAGTTCCCACAAAATCTGACTGTAAAAATCAGTGGGGATTCTGGTTGCCCAGATGAAACAGAAGGAAACTGAAACCCCAGATGCTTCCCCTAAAGGGCTTGTACACAGATTCACTCACTCACAGACATTCACCTTGGGTGCCAGCAGAGGATGGGCAGTTCGCGAGATGCAAGAGACATAGGGAGAAAGACTGAGTTGCATGGCACCGGAGTGAGGGCCGGAAGGATGGCCGCCTTTGTTCCTGTGTCAGGCCCCCCTACAGGGCAGTCTGCTGATGGGTGCCACAGTGCCTGTGTTGAACCCTCCACCCACATGGCCAATTTTGAAGCTGCATTGACCCATGGGACCAGCCTACTCAATCCAATCTACAAATTGCTCTGGGGCAAGTCTGTTGCCAAGAAGGTGCTCCTGCCCTTCCCATTCTCCGGGCCACACATTCTGAACAAGAAATAAGCTTTGACTCATATGGCATGCATATTTCAGAGGGGGACATTGTTGGTGGTCCACTGCTACCAGCACAAGCTGCAGTATCTCTTGGGTGGAACATGGGGCTCTGTGGGCCTGACACAGACAGCAGTGGGCCTTGCTGTGATCTATGACTTTTGCAGGAGCCCATGAACTCAGAACTGGCAGCAAATCTGAGGCTATATTGCCTCAGCCCTGAATCTCCCTGAGGCCCCACCCTACTCAAATCATAAATTGCTGAAGGTAGGCCCATAAGCTGGGCAGCCGCCCTCTCCCTTCCCCTTTCCAGGGCCACACATTTCTTGCAAGCAGCAGACCTCAGTTCAAGTGGTTGGCACAGAGTCCGTGTATCCTAGGAGAGACTTTTGGTGGTAGGCCACAAACTCTGTCCTGAGCTACAGTATTTCTTGAACAGATCTCAGTGTTTGCAGGCCCAAGATAAGCAGTGGCTGGCCTTGATGCAACCTGAGACTTTTATAGAAAGCCATAGAGATAGTACTGGTACACAAACTGACATTGCAGTGGCCAAGAGAAATCTCACTTATGCCCCAGTGACTCCCTGGGTCCCTACACCACTCAACTCTTATACCACCCAAAGGCTCTTCCAGCTGCAGAGTCTTATAAACAACTGGCAGGCAGAACCCATCCTTTGAGGCATACTAGAAATTTGCCAAACTGCCTGGGTTCTGTACTGGGGGTAACCAGACTGCAGCTTATAGAATAGTCTCTTCCACTTACCTTTAGATCCAGGATAGGCAGCAACCATCCATGGATCACTTTTTAGGTCCTTTCAGGTAGCCCCAAGCAATCAAATGCAGCAGCTGACCTTGTCCTGCTCAGGAGCCTTTCCCAGGGGCCACAGAACCAACACACCCAGAGGCTGGTGCTAGCCCACAATAGAGCACCACCTGACATCCCCATTAGCAGTACATCAAAGGGTTGTCTCAACAAATACATAGCCTGCTGGGGCAAATCCTGCTCTGAGGGGTCAGCCCACACACAGCAACTCATAGCCTGTGGGCATAGCCATCTCCACAGTTAGTCAGCCCAAGAGTCAATCTTATCCACTGCCATACTAACAGCAATCATGGCTTAGTTACAACAGGAGAACATACACAACCATACAATGCACATGACCAGAGACCCCTGCAAAGATGATTAGACAGACTGCATCACCGGGCCCAAAAGGATACCTACTATATAAGGCCATCTGATCAAGGCTAAGAGACATAACAAATCTTTCTAACACATAGAAATGAAAACAGAGAGGCGACTACAATAAGAAAACAAAGAAACATGCTGCAAATGAAACAACAGGAGAAAAGTCCAAAAAAAAAAAAATCTAAACAAAATGGTGGCAAGCAACTGACCAGAGACAGAGTTCAAAACAATGGTTATAAAGATGCCCAATAAACTTAGGGGCAGAATAGATTATCTCAATGAGAATTTCAACAGAGAGATGGTAAGCATAAAAAAGGACATAGAAACCATAAAAAGAACCAGTCAGAAATGAAGAATACAACAACTGAAATGAAGAATACACTAGAAAGATCCAACAGTAGCTTAGATAAAGCAGAGGATTGAATCAGTGACTTAGAACACAAGGTAGCAGAAAGCATTCAATCAAGACAACAAAATCAAATTTTAAAAAATGAGGACAATTTAAGAGACCTCTGGGACAATATCAAGCATACCAATATTCGCATCCTAGGGGTTCTAGAAGGAGAAGAGAGAGCACGAGGGATTGAAATATATTTGAAGAAATAATGACAGAAAACTTCCTTACCTAGCAAAGGAATTAGGCATACAAGTCAAAAAGTACAACGAGTCTCAAAAAAGAGAAACCCAAACAGACCCACACCAAGACACACATCATAATTTAAATGCCAAAGATTAAAGACAAAAGAAAACCTTAAAACAGAAAAGGAAAGGTAGCTAGTTATTTACTAGGGTCCCACCATAAGAATGTCAGCTGAAACTTTGCAGGCTAGAAGGTACTGGCAAGAAATATTAAAAGTTGTGAAAAACAAGCACCTACAACCAAGACTGCTCTAACCAGCAAGGTATCAATTAAAATTGAAGGTGAGATAAAGAGCTTCCAGATGGGAAAAAGCTTAAGGAATTCATTACCAACAAGCCAGAATTACAAGAAATGTTAAAGGGACCTTAAAAAGAAGGGGAGGAAAATCCCATAAATATAAAATGGCAATAACTATGTATGTATCGACAATCACTTTAAATGTAAATGGATTAAACACTCCAATCAAAAGACATAGGGTAGCTGAATGGATAAGAAAACAAGACCCATATATACGTTGTCTATAAGAAACCCACTTCAGATCAAAAGACGTGCAGAGACTTAAAGTAAAAGAATAGAAAAATATATTTCATGCAAATGGAATTAAAAAAAGCTGGGGTAGCAATTCTTAATCAGACAAAATACACTTTAAAACAAAGGCTATAATAAGAGACAAAGAAGGGCATTACATAATGATAAAGGGGTCAATACAACAAAAGTACATAACCCTAGTAAACATATACACAAATAAAACAGATGTACCTACATATATAAAGCAATTATTGACCAACTTAAGTGGAGAGATTGACTGTAATACACTCATAGTAGGAGACTTTAACACCCCATTGACACCAATGGACAGATCTTCCAGACAGCAAATCAACAAAGAAACAGCAGCCCTAAATGGTACACCAGACCAAATGGATTTAATTGATATTTTCAGACTATTTCATCACAAAGCAGTAGCATATATATTCTTCTCATGTACACATGGAACATTTTCCATGATAGACCACATGTTAGGCCACAAAACAAGTCTCAATAAATTTAAGAAGGTTGAAATAATAACAATATCTTCTCTGACCAAAGTGGTATGAAACTAAAAATCAACTACAAGAAAAAACTGGAAAATAAACAAACATATGGAGGCTAAACAACATGCTGCTAAACAATGAAAGAGTTAACAAAGAGATCAAACAAAAAACCAAAAGATACCTTGAGACAAATTAAAATGAAAACACAGTGATCCAAAATCTATGGGACAAAGGGAAAGTAGTCCTAAGAGGGAAATTCACAGCAATACAGGCCTACCTCAAGAAACAAGAGAAATCTGAAGCAATCTAACCATACACTTAAAAGGACTAGAAAAAGAATTGCAAATAAATCCCAAAGTGAATAGAAGAAAGGAAATAATAAAGATCAGAGCGGAAATAAATGACATAGAGTCTAGAAAAACAATATAAAAATAAACAGCGAAACCAAGAGATTGTTTTTGAAAGGATAAACAAAATTGATAAGCTTTTAACCAAACTCATCAAGAAAAAAAGAGCGTAGACTCAAATAATAAAAATCAGAAATGAAAGAGTAGTAACTACAGACTCAATGGAAATATAAAAGATTATAAGAAACTATAGAGCAAAAAAAGGCATAGATGAAAGAGGCTCTGTTCATCCCTCTGACAACCAAATTAAAGTTGTGACAAAAACAAGGAGTAGCAGCAAGGAAAAATCACCTGGGATCTAGAGGAACAAGTCATACAAATAGGGAGAAGTCCAAGAAAACATCTTGTAATGGCAGATGGTAGGACAGGCTGAGAACTTGGGGCTGCCTGGTCTCCAGAGGCCAAGTGAGATGGAGGCTGTGGCAGCGGCAGTGGTAGAAGTCTCTTAAAGGGCCTGCATCCATGACTGGAATTTTACAGTGATGGACCTGCTCACTCTGAGCACCAGTGCCAACTTGGCTGTGCCCAGGGGGCACCAACGACTTGCAGTGAGACATCGTTGGAGTGAGAGCCAATGCGAGACTCATTGGGTAGAGAAGTGACAGCGGTATCTATTTTTTCCTGTTGAGCCCTCCCCACTACCAATGCACCAGACACAGTGTCATCATAGCCGTGATGTCATCAAACTGGATAACAGAGGTTGCTGTGCCCAGAGGATTCATTGAAACCCTGCCTCCCCCAATTCATGGTCCTACCCAAGCCCACATCCAGGAGTACCCTCAGCGAGTCAGGTACTCCTCGCTGAGACTCACATTGGAGGCAGCCTCGGTTTCTGGTGTGGGCTTTTGAGACAAATATAAGCACAGCATCTGTGTATTTCTTGCTGAATCTTAACAGGTGGCCCTGGAGCAGTAGAGATTTGGGCTAAGTTTGGTCTATAGCTGAATCCCTCTCAGGACTGTGCCACTGGACACTTATTTCACAAATCCACACTAATAAGACTGGAAATTTAGGAGCTTTGCTTAGTACATAGAAACAGAAACAGAAAGGCAGCTAAAATAGGAAGACAAAGAAGCAGAAACCATTTGACAGAACAGAACAGAGATTCACATATAATGAAGTCAAGTAATCTAACAGATGCAGAGTTCAAAACACTGGTTATAAAGATGCTCTATGAACTTTTGGGAAGTGTAGATAAATTCAGTGAGAACTTCAACAAGAGATTTAAAAAAAACCATAAAAATGGAAATGGAAATTATAAAAGGGAACCCATCTAAAAAGAACACATTATCTGAGATGAGACGTATATTACATTGAATAAACAAAGGAGTAAACAAAGTGAATAAAGAAGATGATCGAATGCCCTATCTAGAGGACAGGAAATCCAATTGGGACACTCAACCAGAAGGGCAATAAAAATGATGCCAAGACTATAGAAATAATTTAAGGAGCATATGGGACACTATTAAGGCTCCAAATATTCATCTGATCAGCATACCTGAAGAAAATCAAGATGTCAAACAGCTGTTTGAAGAAATAATGATGGAAAACTTCCCCAACCTGGTGAAGAAACTGAACATAAAACCCCAGGAAGTTCAGAGAATTCTGAACATCAGGAATCCAAAGAGGCCCACACCAAGACACATCATCATTAAAATACGAAGAAAGAATATTAAAAGCAGCAAGAGAAAAACAGATAGTTCTTCATAAGAGAATACCCAAAAGACTAGCAGCTGATTTCTCAAAAGAAACTATGTAGGACAGAAGGGCTTGGCACAAAATATTCAACAGGATGAAGACTCAGGATCTACAACTAAGAATAATTTACCAAGCGAAGCTATCATTTAGAGTCGAAGGACAGATAAAGAGCTTCCCAAATAAAAACAAGCTAAAGGAATTTATCGCCACCAAGCAAGTATTACAGGAAATGTTGGAGGGACTTCTTTAAGAAGAAAAAACATGTTTCAAAAACAGGAATAAAGAATGGTAACAACTACATTTCTATCAATAAGTACCTTAAATAGAAAAGAATTAAGTGTTCCAACCAAAAGTTAGGTTCACTGAAAGGAAAAGAAAACCAAACTCCTACATATGAGAAGGAAGGGATAGAAAAAGATATTGCTTTGATGGACCTAGAAGATATTTAAGTCAGACAGAGAAAGATAAACACTATATGATTTCACTTATATGTAGAATCTAAGGAATAAAAAGAACAAATTAATCAAAAACAGACTCACAAATATAGTGGACAATTTGATGTCAGATGCGGGGAGGGGGTTTGGGGGCCTGGGAGAATAGAGGGAAAGGCTAAAGAAGTACAAATTAGTAGCTGATGGATGGTCATGGGGATGGGGAGCATGGCATAGGGAATGCAGTTAGCATTAATACAGAGGGTTGAGGGAGGAAGGGTGCAATTGGGGGAGTCGTTTTATGAATTATATAGATGTCTAACCAAGGTACAGTATACTTAAAACTAAATTAAAAATAATTTAAAAATAAAATAAAATAAAGAAAATATAGAGCAATTATATGCCAATAAATTGAACATTCTGGAAGTAGTGGGTACATTTCTAGAAGCATACAACCTCTTAAGACTTAGTCAAGAAGAAACAGAAAATCTAAACCAACCAATTACCACCAATGAAATTTAATCAGCAATCAAATAATTCCCCCCCAAAAAACAAGTCTTGGACCAGAGGCCTTCATAGCCAAACATTCAAAGAAGGATTAACACCTATTCTTTTCAAACTATTCCAAAAAATTCAAGAGGAGGAAAACCTCCTAATTCTTCCTATGAGGCTATCATTACCATGATTCCAAACCAGATGAAGACACTACAAAAAAAAAAAAAAAAAAGGAAAATTATAGACTAGCCTCCCCTATGAACATTGATGCAAAAATTCTCAACAAAATGTTAGCAAATCAAATTCAGCAATAAATTAAAAATATCATACACCATGATCAAGTTGGATTTATTCCTGAGATGCAAGGTTGGTATAATATTCACGAATCAATGAATGTGATACATTATATATAAAAAACAGACAAATAAAAATTATATGATCACATCAATAGATGCAGAAAAAGCATTCAACAAAATCCAGCATCCAATTATAATAAAAACTCTCAGCAAATTGGGAATAGAGAGAACATACCTCAACGTAATAAAGGCCATATGTGACAAACTTACAGATAACATTATACTCAATGGGGAAAGGCTAAAAGCATTTTCCTTAAGATCAGGAACAAGACAATGATGCTAACTTTCACCACTTTTATTCAACACTGCGTTGGAACTCCTAGCTACAGCAATCAGACAAGATAAATTAAAGGCATCCAACCTGGAAAAGAAGAGTAAAACTATCATTATCTGCAGATGACACAATACTATATAAAGAGAACCCTAAAGATTAAATTAAAAAAATTTACAAGCGACAAATGAATTCAGTAGAATAGCAGTATACAAAAATAATATTCAAAATTACCATAACAAAAATAATATTCATCATTTCTATAAACCAGTGATGAACTTTCAGAAAGAGAAATTAAGAAAAAGATCCCATTTACAGTTACATCAAAAACAATAAAATACTTAGGAATCAAATTAACCAACGAGGTAAAAGACCTGTTCTCAGAAAATTGTAAGTCACTGAAATAAGAAATAAGAAATTGAAGAAAATACAAATAAAAGGAAGCATATACCATGCTCATGCGTAGGAAGAATCAACATTGTTAAAATGATCATACTATCTAAAGCAATCTATAGATTCAATGTAATCCATATCTAAACCAATGGCATTTTGTAGAGAGCTGAAACAAATAATCCTAAAATTTATATAGAGCCATAAAATTTCCTGAACAGCCACAGTAATCTTGAGAAAGAAAAACAAATTTGGAGGTATCACACTACCTGATATCAAACTATACTATAGGCCTATAAGAATCAAAACAGCATGTTACTGGCATAAAAACAGATACATAGATCAATGGACAAAAACAGAGAGCGCTAAAATAAATCCACATCTTTATATTCATTTAATATATGACTAAGGTTGCAAGAATATACAATGGGATAAAGACAGTCTCTTCAATAAATGATGTTGGGAAAAATGGACAGATACATGTAAAAAAAAATGAAACTGGACCACCACCTTACATCATATACAAGAAATGGCTCAAAAATTGAATAAATAGTTAAATGTAAGACCCAAAACTTCTAGAAGAAAACATAGGCAGTAAACTCTCCAATATTGCTATTAATAATTTATTTCTGATGTATCTCCTCAGACAAGGGAAACAAATGAAAAAATAAATAAATGGGACTACATCTGAAAAGTTTTTACACAGCAAAAGAAGCCATCAACAAAACTAAAAGACAACATATGCAATAGGGAAAGATATTCAACTATGACACATCTGATAAGGGGCTAATAGCCAAGATGTATAAAGAACTCATACAATTCAACAACAACAAAAATTCAATTAAAAAATAGGCAGAAGAACTGAATAGATATTTCTCCAAAGAGGAAATACAGATGGCCAGTAGATACATGAAAAGATGCTTAAGATCACTAATCATCAGAGAAATGCAAATTTAACCACAATGAGATATCACCTCACACCTGTCAGAATGGCTATCATCAACAAAGCAAAAAGAATAACAAGTGTTGGTGAGGATGTAGAGAAAAGGAAACCCTCGTACACTGTTGATGAAAGTGCAAATTGGTACAGCAACAATGGAAAACAGTCTGGAGTTTCCTCAGGAAATTAAAAATGGAAGTATCTTTTGACCCAGTAATTGCTTCTGAGTATTTATCCATAGAAATCCAAAACAATAATTCATAAAGATTTACGCATCTGTATGTTCACAGTAGTGATATTCACAATAGCCAAGATATGGATGCAACCTAAATGCCCATCAACAGATGATTGGATAAAGACATTATAATTCATATATACAACAGGATATTACATAGCCATAAAAAATGAATTCCTACCATTTGCAATGATATGGATAGACCTAGAGGTTATCATGTTGAGTGAAATAAGTCGGACAAAGATAAATACTATATAATTTCACTTACATGCAGAATCTAAGGAACAAAAGAAACAAACTAAACAAAAACAAACAAATATAGAGAACAATCTGGTGATGGCCAGAGGGGAGGAGTGTTGGGGAGCTGGGAGAAAAATGTGAGGGGTTGAAGAAGAACAAATTAGTAATTAAAAAATAGTCACAGGAATATAGTCAATGATATTGTAATGGCTATATGTAGAGCCAGATGGGTGATGGAGTAATTGAGGGGATCACTTCATAAGCTATATAAATGTCTAACCAACGATGTACTGTATATCTGAAAAAAAAAAGCTTCCACAGATATTACTGTCTGGTCACCTCTCTGTACCATTTTACTAAGTTCTGTAGCTTGCTTTCATTTTTGCAGACCAATTAATTAATTCAGTCAGCAAAACAAACAACTTTTTTTAGTTCATATTATATGTCAGGTGCTAAGATGAATCAGAAATAGTCTCTACCCCGTGCTCACAGTCATGGTAACACAATAGCACCACACAGTGTAAGACACCATAAAGTAGAGGTCCTGGTTTGCTATGTGTGGTAGTCATTAGAACTGCTCATAAGTGCTCTTCCTCTCTGCCATCAGAGAATGTAATAGGATGGCACTTCCCCTTTCCTGGGCCAATGAACTGAAAGCAGAAGAGACTAATTTCACCAATGTGTGATTGATGTCTCTCTTTTATTCACCTCTGGCATGTTGAGGAGTCAAGTTTGGGGTGGTGGCACCTCCATCAGCCTAGTCCACAACCAACACACAATGCCTATATAGTGTAAGCCAGAAATAAAACTTCATTATTTGAAGCCACTGAGGTCTGGAGTTTGTTACCACACAATCTAACTTACCCTTGCTGATACACTTCAAAATGATGAAAATAAGAGATTCCTTGTTTTCTCTTTAGTATGCCTTCCATAGTCTCAAGCTGGTCTTTCCTACACTTCACACTAGCCCAAGACTGCTTTTTTCTTCTAACATTAAAGCATTTGCCAGCCTGAAAGCTGTCATCTCTTCCCAGATACTCACCCTTTTAGACTAACAAATGACCCTTAATGAAGGGGCAAAAAACTATTCAAAACCTCCTCCCTTACTCTTCTCCACACCCTGTCTGCTGGCCTCTGCCTAGACTAGCAATAGATAAAGCAATTGTGTTTTAATAAAGAAAATTGATTTACTTTTTCAGCATTTTAACAAATGGCAGTGCACACAGATCTCTAAAGATTTATGCCCACAATTTGCAAAATTATTTCTCTATTGATCAGCACATGTTTGTTTTTTGTAGGTTCAGTCAATTAAACAGTAACATTCAAGAAGGTAAACGAGTCAAGCCTATGAATTCCTTGATGAAGGTTAATACTTGTATTCTGTGACTGAGGAATATCAGACGTGGAGGCAAGATGCCTGGGACCTTATAGAGCAGGCAAAGAAGGTGCCAGGAAGTCTGAAAAAGGGTGATGTGCAGGTGGAGAGAAGGGAAAGGTGAGCTCATAAGTGCCAGACTGTTTGACATTAGAATGCCACACTGGTGGTGGTTCCAACAGCTCAATCCCACAAGATAGATGGTCAGCCTGGGCCCTTAGGTCTGAAAGGGAAAAGAAATGTCAAAGGTGGGATCAGAGTCAGACTGCAGGCAGCCTCACTGATGGCATCTAACCACATCCGCCCTTCCCCAAGTACATTCCCCTCAACCCCTCCCCCATCCCCTTTCCTGTTTTCTGCAATTAGCCTGGCAATTTAGAGGTCTCTAAAAATATTGCATTTCAGAAAAAAAAATCTCAGAAGGATATCAAAATATGAACAGATATTTTCTTGGAGTAGTAAAATAGAGCTGATTTTTATATCCAGAAGCTTTACTTATATTTTATAATTGTTTGATGGTGATTACATGTTACCTGTGTAATCAATAAAAGCAAAAGCTTTTTTAAAAATCCAGTCATCCAAGTGGCCAATGGCTCAGTAGGAATTTGCACATATGTAATATGCCCAAGGAGTTGTCGAACAAAAAACATGCTTTCTTTATGACTTTCACTCCGCTTAATTAAATTTAAGCAAAAACAGGAAAATGGGGGAGAGGTGGAGAAAAGGAAACATAAAAAAGAAAGAAGAAAATAAAAAAAAAATTCTGTGAGCACTATGTACAAGCATCATGCTGGGTGCTGAAAATGAAAATGAAAATCAATGTTCCTGGCATCCAATAACTCCCCGTCTAGAAGAGAGAGAAATACTAAACATGGCCTGGGGTTCTTGGTCAAACTATGAATGAGGAAGACAGAAATTTTTGATCCTGCAAGAAAAAGAGTCAGGGAGAAGAGGAGAGAAAGGCATCTTTAAAAAGGTGGCATTTCAACAGAGACTTGGTGCAAACAGGGAATGGCAAAAGTAAGGGACTTAGCTGCCCATTTTGTTTGAGAGAAGACTCGTAAAGAAAGTTGTTTTCAGGGCTCAAGAAAAGGATGGGACTGTGGCATGAAATTCCAGGCCCCAAGACAAGGAAATTAGGTATTTGGGCAAAGACATAGAAAAAAATGTCTCAAACAAAGACCAGTAAGGAGCACCTATTCTGCATCTTCAGGAGAATGACCTCATTTAGGGATTGGGAGTACTTCCTCTCCCTGGGAAGGCAGGAGAATCACTGCAGACCCAAAAGGATCCTAGATTGCATGCTTTCTCTAGCCTGTCCTCTATACTTTTACTTTTCTGCTCTTAGCGATAAGACCCACCCTCCATCTGGAGGATAAAAGGCAAAATAGCTGACAGCTAATTACGTTTTCAGTGGGAAGACATTCCTCTCTTCTGAGAAGATATGGACACAGTATGTTGTTCTAGGGACTCTTTATCTCTGTGTAGTTACTTGTGTGATTTAGTGATCTTTGTTTTTCAATCATTCAACAAGTATTTCATGTATTTACTCAACAAATACTTATCTCAAGACATTTAAAAGATGCTTAGTTAGTATGTGAACTATACTACTCAAAACCTTCCAAACGGCTTCCCATGACCCTTAAAATAAAAGCCAAAGCCCACATCATTGTCCCTAAAACCTTCATGATCTGGACCCCTACAACCTCCCTGAAATCATGTCTACCTCTCTACACCTTCCTTCCCAATCGCATCTGCCACTTTGCTATTCCTCAAGCATCCAAATATATTTTTATTTTGCACTTGGTTATTTTTTTTTCTTCTAGCACTAAGATTTCTCCCAACCCTTTGATATAAAAAACAAAAGACAGATATCTTTCACATATCTTCCTTCAGACAGCTTCGTCCTGCCCCTACGATGTCTTCAAAGTTCTGTTAAAATGTCACCTTATCCAACAGACCCTCTCTGTCCACCCGGTTAACAGAGTACCAACACCCCATCACTGTTCAACCTCTTTATCATGCTGTTTTTTTTCCATAATACTTAAAACCAATGTCATATGTCAATCTGCATAATTGTTTATTGCCTGTACTCTCCCATTACAATGAAAGCCCACGAGAGCAGAGACTTTGTTCAACATTATATGTTCAGTATCTAGCATTGCTTAGCATATAGTAGCTGCTTGATAAATATTCATGGAATGGATTAACGAATATCGATATCAGGGCTGGGACTGGTGGGATTTGTGATGATATAGTGGGTTTCTGTGCTGCTCACCATTACCATGACCAGCTCTATTCCTTCATTTAAAGGAAAGTATGTGAGTGCATCTGCAGACTGACAATAAGAAGCGTGTGAGTGAGACTCTCATGCCTGACTACTGTCAGAGACAAGACACAGAACTAAATGATCCATTGTTGGGTTCCGGTCTGGCAGTTCCCATCTAACCTGAAAGTGCCAGGTAATTGGATTGGTAATGGGATATGGAGACTTTCACCTTGAGGTCACTGCCTCGCTTCCAGCCCAAAGGGCGGCTGCTGCTGAAAGTCATTGCTCTTGGGGAGCAGTACCAAGATCATCAGGAAATATCAGAACCTGAGTTTCAATTTAAGGCTGTGCCCAGTTTCAAGGAGAGAGTTTGCAAGCCTGTTCCTGTACTATTTGTACCTATCATCCCCTGGAAAGTAATGTTAGGCCTTGGCTCAAGAAATACCCAAGTCTTAGAGGAAGATAGGGACCCTGGTTAGACCCAGGGAAACAAACATTCTTTAGAAGTGATTCAAAAAAAGTATCAAGATGCCACTGTTCCAGCAGGCAGCTGGGCTCTGACTACCTCCACTGATCGATTTTTGTTATATAATAACCAATAGGTAGAAATGCTTGCCTAATGGTCAGATTATTCTTCCTGGTCATGAATAGCGGGAGAAAAACTATGGCTTCGAAGACTGAAAAATGTGGTATTGACTCCTGAAGTGTCCTTTCCTGGTTATGTAACCCTAGATCAATTAGTTAAATACTCTGCCTTTCCCTTTTCTCATCTACAAGCTGGGGATAAAACATTCACCATGTAGTACTGTTGTAAATGTTAGAGCTAATATATGTAAATTATTGAGCATAATGGCTCACATACAGTAGGCGTGCAAGAAATTGTAGAAACTGATCAAAAGAGACCCTCCTTCCATGAACTAGAAAGAGATATATTCATGGCCCTTCCCAAAAAGTCCATTTCTCTGTCATTCATCAAATATTTATTGACGACAAACTAAATAATTGGCAGAGTGCTAGGTACTAACCAAATAGTTAGTAAGCTAAGAGTAAAGAATGAGAGCACAGAACTAACTGGGTCACTGCTTCAGGACACTTACAGAAATTAGGAAATAGTCACACATCCATAAAACCACAGGCAAAAGGGCCCTCCTCATGGGTGCCTGCAGTCAGGGACTAGAGTTCTAAATAAAGTCAGGAAATTTAGTCTTATTTATTCATCTTTGTTTGGCCCTCCCCAGGACCTATTAAAGGACTTTACTATAATAAATACTCAAAATATACCTGATTATTTTAAATAAGAATGAAAAGGAATGCAAGCAGAAAGAAAGTATCTTGACCAACTTCTTCCTGCTTACCCAGAGTTAATTCCCAAGAACCTAAGTTTGAAATTTCTCCCATTCTGACTACTGCAGCCCATTCTGCAAGATTCTGCAGCCAGGCTGGGCCTGACTCACTGTGGTATGTAGCTGCAGAGCTAACAACAGTGGCCTGATTTTGGACATGTGACTGCACTGCAGGCTGCTGGAGCAGAAGACAGGCGGGTGTAAGGGAGAAGGCTCCCTATTGTATAAGTCAGGCCATCTGGGGACAAGGCCCAGGCAAGGAACAACTCCAGGCACCCCTTCCCTTGTCTCTGCTGTACTGCACCTGAAGGCTGAGGGCATGTCAAAGACCAGCCTCAGGTGAAAACCAGGATGCAAATTTGCCCTGTTCAGAAATCTGTAAACAGAGCCAGGCAGTGAGCTCAGAGACTGAGCCTGAGGGGACAGAAGGGAAAAGCAAAAGTGGGAAGGGCACTTGCCAAATGAACTAACACAACTTCTCACCCAGCCCACCAGCCAGTCCTCTCAAAGGAGAGCATACCACAATTTCTTTCCTTCCCCCTTCCAAAGAGCCGGTCTTCAAAGATGCTAGCCTGCCACTGTGAAGCCATGTCTCTATAAGAAAAATGGTTCTGTCCCTCCTCATCTCCCACAGGCGTGTTAAGAAGATAAAACTAAGTGGCAGCTGTGGAAGCCCTCTGGAAGTAACCGTGTAGCTGGTATCCTGTAATGCCCTCTCTCCTGTTCCTCCAGGGTTTGCTGGAGGAGATACCTCACTCCAGGCCTGATTGCAGGGCAGCGGAAAGACCAGCCGACCAGCACTGATGGCAGAAACTCAAGGCTTTAGTGGGGAAGTCAGCATCACCAGACACAGCTATAGGAAAAGTCATGGGGACAGAGAAAAAAGCTTGTCTTGGCACTTTCTCTGTGCTAAGGCCTATGACTCCCTCTCATTTGGGCTTCCAGGGCTGCTTCTAGTGACTAATGGGGCTACTACCTACCCAGAAAATGCTGCCTTTGGAAGGGCTACTTGGAGAGGACATAGCATTTAGTTAACCCACAGCAAGTAGTCTCTGTACCAGTGAAGGTTCAGCTGAGTTACCCTGGATGGGGAACACTATGAGAGAGTAAAGCTTTTCCTGTCAACTGTGACAAATCAGAGTGCCTAGGGAAGTTACTAGGCTCTGAGTCCACACTGGTAACTATGATGCTCTCCCCCCTCCCTGCTTTCTTCTGTGCATCTGTGACTTGTGTCCCCCTCCCACTAACCACAGATGTGCTGTTGCCTCTAGGTGCTTTCAAAGCATAGATTTCACAGAGGGCAAAAGTGAGCACAAGGAAGGAGAGTAGGGAGGGGTAGAGGTGTAAGAGAGAAAGGAGGACAGCTGCTTTCTAATGATGCATTTTCTAACAGCAAGGAGACAGTTCAGTGCTATTGTTTTTGTGCATATTAAACCACTAATCCACATCCTGTTTTGGCAATACAGGCTACCTCACATCTGTATGCCTTACCTACAATCTGTAAAGCTAATTTGTTCAACAGCTTTCTTCTCCCATGGGAATGAGGTCATTGGTCACAGAAGATTGATTAAGCTCTTGGAGAATCAACATTAATGAAAATCAACACTGTCTAATGAGTGTTTTTATGGCAGCCTCATAAAGAAAAGAATTTTAAAAGGAGAAACAAATAAACAAAAATAGCAAAAAAGACCAGAAGCCTCCTCTCCTGATGTTTCTCAATCTTTGTTGTAAACTTGGTATTAGGATAGTGATAGAAATCCCTTCGGCTATGCCAGCTTTCCTCCCCACTAACCAACTCTGATTCATTGGCATCAAGTCTGAAAAGTTTGCATGTGTGTGAGTATGCACATTAGTTTCAGTAATGTGTGTGCACATCCGTTCCAAAGGCATTTCCCATCATTCAGATCAACTATTGTGTGGAGACAGAACTAGACTTGTCAGAACATATGCTATTTGAACACTAGCAGCACCATTGACTGTGTGACTTTCGACAGGTCATTTAACTTCTCTGACACTGTTTGCACATCTCTAAAATGGGGATTCTAGTTTCTCTATACCTCCCCCGTAAAGTTATTTCAGTGAAAATCACAAGCTAGTGTGTGTATAAATTTTTTAAACCATAAAGCCCTTATTTCTTTAGGCTTCTTATTGTTTTAAGTCACTGTTGGGTAGTGGGTAATAGGCCAAAGATGGGAGTCACAGAAACTGGATTTGAATCCAAGCTCCAAAGCTGGCTCAGTAGCTTGACCTCAGACAAGCTACTTAAACTTCCTTAAGCCACACTTTCTTTATCTAGAAAATATAATACTCATAGCTTTGTACTTTTAGTGTTTAGGGGAGGATCAAATGGAGTAATGAATACTATGCGCTTAGGAGAGTACTTGGCACATGATAAACATGACATGAGTCATTATGATTAGAGTTCTTATTCTCCCTTATCTGGCAGCCAGCAACCTACCCACAGACCTAACTGGCAAGATCCATATGTATATACAGAAGCCAAAGGGAAACAGACCACAGGGCAACACCAGCTTCCTTTGGGGCCCTGGGCTTGAGAGAAGGGAGAAGGGTAGCAATCAATGGGAGTGAGGAGGAGAGGAAAAGAAGGATGGGGGAAATGGGGGTGCCCAGTTGTAGAGAGACATCTGAGAAGTCTCCAAATAACTACAACTTGGAAGCATGATTTAAGAGAGGTAATAGTCAACTATTTTCCACTGCAGTGCCTATAACAAGAAAGCAGCTTAAATTGAAGAGTGTTTTAGATGAAGATGTGAAGACTCAAAAGGGAAGGAAAGAGGGGAGGGAAGGAGAGAGAGAGTAAAGAAGAGGAAGAAGGAGGAGGAGGAGAGGGGAATAAGAAAAGGAAGAAAAGAGGTAGAAAGGCAAGAAGGAAGGAAGGAAGGAAGGAAGGAAGGAAGGAAGGAAGGAAGGAAGGAAGGAAGGAAGGAAGGAAGAAAGAAAGAAAGAAAGAAAGAAGAAAGACAAGAAAGAAAAAAAAGAAAGAAAGGAAAGAAAGAAAGAAAGAGAAGAAGAAAGTGAGGTAGGGAGGGAGGGCTTGTTTCTTTTCTTCGGTCCGTTCATTTCCTTTCCTTCCTAATCCTCCTCCTTCCTTAGGAGGAACGTCCGAGAGAAAGTGTCTAGAAGGAACTTCTCCTGCTGCCCCCCGCCCCTGCAAGGATGCTTTTTGTTAAATAAATATATAAAGAAAATGAATCAGTAAAAAATCTGTTCTCTCCTATTTTTTCCATTTTGTTTTTCCAGTTCTTCACGTCTCTAATTTTACTTAAATGATAATTTTATGAGCAAATCAAGTTATACATAATACATTTTATGTTTCTTCTTAGCAAAATGATTTTAGATATGTAAATTATACTACAAAAATAAATATTGCATGTTATTCTAATTTTTCACCAAATTTACATTCACTCTCCACCCCAAATTCTCCAACCCTCTATCACTATGGTTTTAACATTTCTGAGACCTTGACATTTATAAATTTGGCTTAGGTCTAAAAGAGAAGCGACTTTACATGAGGTTAGGTGATGCGGTTTGTTACTTGGTGAGGTTCTAAAATCTTCTTGGCAAATATCATTATTTCATCTCTGGACCAATGATCGAAAGGTAGATATCATTGTATGGAATAGAGTAAGATGGAGTCTGATGCCCATTCTACATCTCTATGGCAAGATTTTTGAAACCTCTCCATTATATATAACAGCTTCTTCAGGCTCAAGTATATTTGAAATGCGACCAAGACCCAACCTTTACTGGAGTATGTCCAATAAAATGGTTGTATGAATTCTCCCGAGGCCTCAGAGGTAGAGAGGCATGGCAGCTGCCTCAGTATTGGCCCAACTAAAAACTGCTACTTAAATTATACACAGCTGTGCTGTCTGATATGGAAGCCACTAGCCCTATGTGGCTATTTAAATTAATAAAACTAAATAAAATTAAAATTTCAGTTCCTCAGTTGCACTGGCCACATTCCAATTGCTACTCAGCTACATGTGGCTAGTAGCTTCTACTCTGGACAACAGATATAAAAAATTTCCATCAATGCAGAAAATTTCATTGGACAACCTGACCTAGAAGAAGATTGAGAAGAATGAGAAAACTAGTAATTGTTAAGTGCCTGCCATGTACCAGGATCTCTGTACCACAGTGGCTCATTAAATTATCAGATAATGTATGCAGTAAACAATATCATCTTCACTTTCCAGATGAAGAATTGGAAGCTCCAGAAGATTAACCTACACAAAGCCCCAGAGTTAATGGAAAAGCTGGTAAATCTAAGACTGTCTAATCTTGAAACTTCTATAGGTCTTATAATTGGACCAAAGTAAGACAAAATATATAGCAGGTATATATGGGCGAAGAGGTGGGAGATAATGAAGGATTGGGCCAGAAATGCACAAAACTAACTTTAATAGAAGAAATAGACTCTCTTCTTCACCATGTATCTCCAAGGGGAGAAGTAGGAGCTGTCATCTCCATGGATGTGTCCATCTTGTTTCATTCATATGGGAGGAAGCACAGAGCAGCCATCAAGACTACATTGTACAATACTGGGGAAACTGCATATGGGGATCCTCCATATGCAGATGCCCATTCTACATAGAGATGTAGAATGGGCATCAGACTCCATCTTACTCTATTCCACCATTGACTGAAAATTTATCATCACAGGGATCCTCTAGGTACCCTATTAGCTTAGCACTCTGTTATTAATGCTGGGGAAAAAAATCTCTTCATGTTAGGAAAATGAGACAGATATGTTTAACATAGTCCAGGTTGCTGGTGGAGACTCAAGAGTTTAGGTCTCATTCTCTGTGAAACGGTGCTATGAAAACAGCTATAGAACAGGGTCAGTATAACTTGTTTACTGAGCATCAGCAGCCAGAGTCACCTGGAGCAGCTGCTTGCATCCTTTGAGTAGCAAAAGATGCTTGGTGCCACTCTTGCTGGCAGCTGTGGTGTGGGCCAATTTGAGAAGTCCATGAATAACAAACAGCAACAGCTGTTCGGAGGCCACTGAGCAGCAACGGCTTGTAGGAGCAAGTCTGTGCAGCAGAGAGGCACAGTCGTAGCTTTATCCACACACCACAGTGGCCATGATTGGGGGTCCAAGTCTGCTTGGGTTAGGAATGGAAACCATGACCCAGGCAAAGGAGGCACAGTAGATGGAATGAGGGAGCAGATGGAGTGAAAAGATCCTGCTGGATGATGAGAGCACATCTACAGTATGCTTTACAAGGAGCACAGCCTATTAGGGTCAGAAACATGGACATGTGTAGATTGCTGCTTTGTCTCCTCTACCACATCACACATTACGCTTCCCAGCCTCACTCCCATTCATAGAACATGGAAGACAAACCAGGATTCCTCAAAGTGCACTTCATGGAAAACTAGTTCTAAAAGATTCTAATGGATGCGTTTTAAAACAAAGGAAATAAAGGGCAAGAAAACCCTCCATGGTCAACTTAGTTTGGAAAGCTTTGGATTAAACAAGGTTCAAGAGGGTAATTGACTGTAGGATCTCTAAGCCTTTTAAATGATGGTGAGAGGAATACAGAAAGCAGTATTTCCTAAGCTTAGTTGACTATGGAATTTCTTTTCTACATTGCTTCTTGTGGGACCATTGTTCTGTGACAGCACAGATCAAGACCTCTAACTTTAGCACTGTTGCAGCCTTTAGATGAAGCAAGCATGCTACTTTGCAGTTGCTTGGCTAATCAATGAAATGCAGCACCATATAAAATATCACTAGAGGCACAGCATCTCCGGATTTATTTTTCAGTCTAGGCAATGAAAGGGTGCCTCACCTCTGTTAATGTTGGTCCCAAGAATATAGCTTTCTTTTTTTTGTTTTCATACCCATGCTTCAATGATTACCAGCCTAGCAATCAGCCAAATTCATCACCACATCAACATTGAATTAATTCATCTATTAATATTTTTAGCATTTACTATGTGCAAAGTATTGTGGTATGCACCCTGGGAAATACAAATTTGTAAAAGATAAAAAGATTATTCCAGCTATTCAAGAATTTGCAACCTAATTGGAAAGTTAAGAAATGTACATTCTCCCCCACCCAGAGTATCTGTTCCCTGCTGCTGCTTACACCCCCACCTTCAGATACCTTCTCTCTGGTCCCTTTATTTAATTATATTGCTCTGAATGCCTTCATTTTCAAAAATCTCAACTGGAGATAGCTCTGTGTTTTTGGGCTTGTGTACAGTATGTATTATTCATATGCTCACTTGTTTCTGAACAACTTCTGAAAACCAACTAGAGATTAATTCATAAAAAATAAGCCTTTTTCCTCTCTCCCTTTACAGGACCATATCTGTTATTCTGCCACAATTGTATTGGCTGATTGGGTTTCTGTACTCCCTCTCCCCCCATTCTGTAGGAAAATCATGTTTCTTTAGTATTGCTGCCACATATCCTTTCATGTGCCTGAAATATATACCATTGTGTTCTGACTTTTGTTTTGTGCGAATCTCTTTCATGCTCTATCTTCTACAAGGTCCCTCTGTCTTGGCAGCCAAAGATTCTTCTGTTTGCAGCAGGAAGATTTCCATTGTACTTTGCACATCGCAAGTTTTTTGTTCTGTGAGGTGGCCTTTTGTAGTTGAGTTTGCTAATGTTTCTAACTGAAAACAGACACAGCCATGCTTCATCAATCTCATTCTTCTCAAAGGCACAGTTGTCAAGCCCACTGAGGGAACCAAGATCCTCCCTGGTCACAAGGGGGAAGATGGGCTAAATAGCAGCAAAAGGGATCCCTGTGTTACTCATCAAAATGGAAAGATGCAAAGGCATCTGGGAATTTTAATCTTCTTAGTTTCAGACACCTTCGATTTTTTTTTACATGAATATATGCCAGTTACTCTTCTTCCTGAAAGACATGCCTCAGCTTCCTCTTCCATCCTTCTGCCCAGGGACAGCCAGCATGGAGTTGCTTCTTCTCTGATTGCCTGTGGAGCTTGTGAATAGAATTGAGAGACAATGAGGGTTCTTCCCTGCCAAACTCCCCAAATTTCACTCTCAATTATGGACACAAACACAACTTCAGTTTTACTGTGGTCACACACCATATATGTCCCATTCTCTAGCACTTCATGCCCAACATATAATTGGGATTTGGGACTTAAAAAATATGTGTTGATGAATAAACCCACTTATCTTCTGAAACCGAGCAGTCCAGGCTTTAAAGGAAGCTATCAGGCATGCCTGCTACCTCCCACCCCATCTCCCAGGCACTATTCTCCTGTTGCTCTTGTTGGCACAGTCCTCCAGATAACTGGGAGGGCAGTGAACATGGCATAGAATAGTGGTCTGTGAGGTGAATAGGAAAGCATGAAAAGGCATTAACCCATGAGAACAAAACGACCTCCATATATAATGCATCGATTCAATCATGGAAAGGAGCACCCTTAGAAAACATAACACAAATCATCTAAGTCAGTTTAGCCTTGTAGGATGGTTCCAAGCTGCTTCTCTCCTGAAATATGTATATATGTGGGCATGCATGTGTGCGCATGTGTGTGTGTGAGATATTCCTCTAGTTTGTTTTCTCAAATCAACTCCTTCACATTTAGAACTTAAATTTTTTTAAATACCCTTATGTTAAGGGTTGTCATTTTTGTCATCTCTCCTTCCATATTTATTATCCTATTCCCCCACCAATATGTTATAAAACACACATTTATATCATATCAATGCACACCATAAAGTTAATCTTTCCTTCCTTAAATGTCCCTCTCCCTCTTTCTTTTCTTCTTTGTTTCTTTCCTCTTTCTTCTTGTTTTGGGTTTTTGTTTTTGTTTTTGTTTTTTTGTTTTTAGTTTTCTTGACTCTATTCCCCTTCTTATTACAGTTTATTAGTTGTTATGGCAACCCCAAATTGTTCTCAGTACCTCTCTCTTGTGATGTGGCTGCAAATGAAGATATTAGCAAAATAAAGACAGATTTTACTCTCCCTAGAGTCTTTTCTCAATGCCGTTCCCCATTCATTATTATCTCTACCCAAAATTCCCCATATCTCTCCCACAACCTACACTCAGGTTAACAACAATGCCAAAAAAAACACAAATAAATAAAAAGCTATATATATATATATCTCTCCATCCGGCTGGCCACTATAGTATTATTTACTACTATGGTGGAAATGGAACTATATACTTGAGCTAGAGTAGCAAGTTGTGATTTGTGGGACCTTAGGATACATGCGTGTTACCTTCAGAGGCAGTATCTTGGTTTTGGAACAGCAATCATCACAGCAGGCCAAATGTGTTATGGAAAGACAGGTGGCACATTCAATTCTAATTCTTTCTGGCATAGCTTCTGTTATTCATGCCCTACCTAAGACTCCTTTGGGGTGACTCAGATCACTGCTCATTAGAACTACTTCATTTCCTTAACTTTAGCCAAGAACCTGTCTGAATCAGGGCTAAGCTGCCTATCTACTGAATTCATAAAAAGATCTGCAAACTTTTTACTAAATTATTCCAGACGCCATGTTCTACACCCCGTTAGAAATGCATTTCATTCTTATGTTTTCTGAAGAAGTTATTTTGCTGTCACATTTCCTCTGACATCTGTCACCTTGGTATCTAAGCACTCTGGCAAATTTATGAGACTAAAAACAAACACTTATGTGGGAAGGGGGAAGAAAGCTCTCTTTTTCTGCTTTCTCATCTCCATAGGGACAGAGCAGCACAAAGAGGCTATGATTCTCCAAGGTCACTCTGTGCAAAGGCAGCATAATAGAGCCAAGAAAAAACTGTGAAATCCTAACTTCCAGTCCCTGACCTCCATACTTCAACAATACTCTGTCTGAAATAAGTGTATCTATACAAAGTACTGGAAGAGATTTTGTGGCTGCTAGCCATAGCCAGGAAGAAATCACCAAAATCAAACATGCCTCCTTCCTTTCCAAGCTATGGATCTTGACTCTTTTTCTCACTGCTGAGTATTCAAGCACTCTTTTAACTTTAATATTTATTGAAATTAACTGAAATGTTCAGAGGTTTCATTCATTCATCAAAGCATTTAATCATTATTATTTGAGGGCTTTCTACAGGCAAATAAATATTAGAGATGGGTAACACTTTATATATCCTCAAGGATTTTTAACCTAGCAAGAAGAGATAAGATATACATGCAAATAATGCTTACTGAGAACATACCATTTGCCATTCAAACTCTGAGGAGAGAGTAATAGATAAAATCTACAATGATTCTGTTCTAATGGACCTTACCAGTATAGTGAGGAAAATAGACAATAAAAAAATAAGCAGCTAAGTAAATAAGATATATCACATTAAAACATATACAAGATAAAATGTGATATAATAGAGAAATAAATGAAGTGCTCAATATTTTTTTTCATGTGGGATTAAGTAGATGAATCAGAAGTATGATCTAGTTTCAGAATTGGATTTGTAATACTCTAGACCTCTGAATGTAAATTTTCTTTTCTAGTAAGCAAATATTATTTCACTTGTTTCATTTGTGTTTATGACCTATGTGAAATGAAGGAAAGGATAGTGACTAAAAACTTTAGAAGAATTTGGAAGTAGTTAAAATATAAATGGTCCCATTTCAATAGAGAATGGGTAAAAAATATAGGACCTGTGAGAACTGGTTTTGTCCACTGGCCACCTGATGAAGAACCATTCTCTAAAAGAAAATGGAATTATTTCTCCACCCTCATTATTTAAATAGATTTCCTTGTAGTCGTAAAAATCAAAATAACAACCTTATCCTCTTTGTTTTTTAAAAGCAATTGAGACTTTAAAGTTTTTTTTTTAATATTAAAGTACTCAGGTATATATTAGGTCGAAAGTTCTCTTCAGCATTCAATATTTCATTAGTCCACATTTATCTGTCTCTTGGAAGAGAGTCAGTTGAGCAACATAGAGACCTTAGCTCCTCAAATAAGTACATCAAAGAAACTTATTATGTAACTCCATTGTAGCGGGATCCAGGAAGATACTAATAACTGGCAAAGGGGCGGGCTCAACAGGGAACAATGGATATCATTGGCACTTCTGTACAGATTGAGTGTTGCCTCGGCCCTCACTCCGACAATGTCTCCCTGTAAATCCCTGGCGCCCCCTGTGCACAGCTGAACTGGCACTGGTGCTCAAAGCAAGCAGGTCCATCACTGAAAATCTGCTCATGGACGCGGACCCTTTAAGAGGCTTCTGCCGCTTAAATCAGAATTGGATTTGTAATATTCCAGTAGTGTTCAAAGGAGGTATTATGCTGGTGAACTTTGAGCAGTGGAGTAAGTAGGTAAATTCTGGGATTGGCTGATGTTATATCTTTGATGGCAGAAAAAAGAAAAAAATTATTAAAAGAAAGAAAAGGAGAGAGACAAGGAGGGAAGGAGAGGGAACAAGAAAAAGAGAAAGAGAAAGGAAGGAACAAAAGAGAAAAAAATAATAAAAAGGAAAAAAGACTATATATATATTCAAAAGAATCTGAAATTTAAAAAGCAAATGTGAGGGAAGAAAAAAATGGCATAGATGATAGAGGCTCTGCATTCCTCTGGCAACCAAATTAAAGTTGTGACAGAAACAAGGAGCAGCAGCAAGGAAAAATCGCCTGGGACCTAGATGAACAAGCCATACAACTAGGGAGAAATACAAGAAATCACCCTGCAACAGCAGAAGGCAGGATGGGGCAAGGACAGAGGGTTACCTGGTTCCCAATGGCTGAGCGAGACCGAGATCGCAGCAGTGGCAGTGGCAGAAGCCTCTTAAAGGGACCCTGTCCAAGAGTGGATTTTCACGGTGATGGTCCTGCTCGCTCTGAGCACCAATGCCAGTTTGGCTGCGTGCAGGGGGCACCAGGGACATACAAGGAAACATTGTCAGAGTGAGGGCCAAGATAACACTCACTATGCATAGAAGTGCTGAGGTATCCATTGTTCCCTGTTGAACCCTCCCCACTACCAGTGCACCAGACACAGTGTCATCATAGCCATGATGTCATCAAACTGGATAATAGAGATCTCTCTGCCCAGCAAGATTACCTGAAACCCCACCTTCCCCAACTCGTGGCCCGACCCAAGCCATATCCAGGAGTACCCTCAGTGAGTCAGGTGCTCCTTGCTGAGACTCATGCTGGAGGCAGCCTCAGTTCCTGGTGGGTGTGGGCTTTTGAGGCAACTATAAGCACAGCATCTGTGGATTGCTTGCTGAATCTTAACAGGTGGCCCCGGAGTGGTAGAGGATTGGACTAAGTTTGGCCTGCAGCTAAACTCCTCTCAGGACTGTGCCGCTGGACACCTATTTCACAAATCCACACTAATAAGACTGGAAATTTAGGAGCTTTTCTTAGTACATAGAAACAGACACAGAAAGGCAGCTAAAATAGGAAGACAAAGAAGCAGAAACCATATGACAGAACAGAACAGAGATTCACATATAATGAAGTCAAGTAATCTAACAGATGCAGAGTTCAAAACACTGGTTATAAAGATGCTCTATGAACTTTTGGGAAGTGTAGATAAATTCAGTGAGAACTTCAACAAGAGATTTAAAAAAAACCATAAAAATGGAAATGGAAATTATAAAAGGGAACCCATCTAAAAAGAACACATTATCTGAGATGAGACGTATATTACATTGAATAAACAAAGGAGTAAACAAAGTGAATAAAGATGATCGAATGCCCTATCTAGAGGACAGGAAATCCAATTGGGACACTCAACCAGAAGGGCAATAAAAATGATGCCAAGACTATAGAAATAATTTAAGGAGCATATGGGACACTATTAAGGCTCCAAATATTCATCTGATCAGCATACCTGAAGAAAATCAAGATGTCAAACAGCTGTTTGAAGAAATAATGATGGAAAACTTCCCCAACCTGGTGAAGAAACTGAACATAAAACCCCAGGAAGTTCAGAGAATTCCGAACATCAGGGATCCAAAGAGGCCCACACCAAGACACATCATCATTAAAATACGAAGAAAGAATATTAAAAGCAGCAAGAGAAAAACAGATAGTTCTTCATAAGAGAATACCCAAAAGACTAGCAGCTGATTTCTCAAAAGAAACTATGTAGGACAGAAGGGCTTGGCACAAAATATTCAACAGGATGAAGACTCAGGATGTACAACTAAGAATAATTTACCAAGCGAAGCTATCATTTAGAGTCGAAGGACAGATAAAGAGCTTCCCAAATAAAAACAAGCTAAAGGAATTTATCACCACCAAGCAAGTATTACAGGAAATGTTGGAGGGACTTCTTTAAGAAGAAAAAACATGTTTCAAAAACAGGAATAAAGAATGGTAACAACTACATTTCTATCAATAAGTACCTTAAATGGAAAGAATTAATTCTCCAACCAAAAGATAGAGTGGCTGAAAGGATAAGAAAACAAGACCCTTAATATGCTACCTACAAAAGATTCACTTCAGATTAAGATACATACAGACTAAAAAGAAATGGATGGAAAAAAGATATTTTCGATGGACCTAGAAGGTATTTAAGTCCGACAGAGAAAGATAAACACTATATGATTTCACTTATACGTGAAATCTAAGGAATAAAAACAAACTAATAAAAAACAGACTCATAAATATAGTGGAAAATTTGGTGATGGACAAAGGGGAGGCAGGTAGGGGGACTGGGAGAATAGGGTGAAGGGTTAAAGAAGTACAAATTAGTAGTCGATAGTTGGGCACTGGGATGGGGAATCCTGCATAGGGAATGTAGTTAGTATTAATATGATGGCTAAGTGGAGGGTGAGGGGAGGGAGGGAGCAACTGGGGGGATTGTTTTAGGAACTTTATAGATGTCTAACCAATGTACTGTATACTTTAACTAATTTAACTAAATAAATTTTTTTTAAAAAAAATCGAGCATAAGCAAGAACCAAAAAAAAAAAAAAATCCTAACAGAGTCAAAAGTAAAAAATTACTGTAATCTAACTGCTTACCAGAACAAAATTCAATTAAAAAAAAAAGACAGCATAATCCAGACTCCTTATGATGTCTTATCCATAGGGTCCAGCATACGATAATACAATGCAATAATAAGTTACTAGATATGTAAAGAAGTAGAAAAATATGACCCATAATCAAGAAAAAAATCATAATCAATAGCAAAGACCCAAAAATGACCCCAATTTTGGAATTAGTGAACAAAGGACTTTAAAACAACTATTATAAATATGTTAAAAGATAACATAAATATAACCAAGGAAATAGATAGAAATGTAAGAAGAGATTTAAAAAACTAAATAAAAATTTTAACACTAAAAGTATACTATGTGAAATGAAATGTACTGAATGGGCTTAAAAGCAGATTAGAAATTTCAAAACAAAGGGTAAGTGAGTTTAGACAAATTCCTATTTACTATCTTCACTGAAAAAGAGAAAAAAACACTTTTTAAAAGAAATATAACAGAGATTCCTTGCTCTGTGAAACAATCACAAGTGTTTTAATATACATTTAGTTTATTTTTTGCAGAAGAAAAAAATAGAAAAATTTTAAATAAGTAATAACCAAATATTTTTCAAATAAACCAAGAATTTTGACCTTAAATCCAAGGCCACAAAACCCATGTAGAATTTAAAAAACAAAAGACAAAGAAACCTAGGTACATCATATTTCAATTGCTAAAGCCCAAATATAAATAGAATATCTTTTTTAAAAGCCAGTGAAAAAATGCATTATGGAAAGAACAATAATACGGATAACAGTTGAGTTCTCCTCAGAAACACTGAAAGGTAGAAGACAAAAGAGAAAATTCTGCAAAATGCTCAATGAAAAAAAAAAGGAAACAAAAACAAAACATAACAACTACCTAAAATTTTATATTTAGCAGCAATAATCTTAAAACAAAAATAAAAGAGAAGTAAATATATTTTAGATAAGTAGAAACTGAAAGAGGTGATATTCAGTACATATTTACTACCAGACACTCTAAAGGAAGTTCTTCAACCTGAAAAAAAGAATTTCTGATATGCAAAAAATTAAGAGCACAAGAATGAATACATATATAGATAAATATAAATAACATTAGTTTTTTCTTCTTTTAATTTTTTTTGAGAAACACTGACTTTGAAGAAAAACAAAGCAATGTATTTTATGGCTCTAACACATTTAAAAATAAAGTATATGAAAACAATAGCAAAAATGGAATTATATTCTTGTAGGATTTTTACATTTTATGTAAAGAGATGAAATATTAACTCAAATTAGATTGTGAGAAGTTCACAATTACATAGTAATTCCTAGAATAACTCTAAAGAAAATACAAAGAGATAGCTAAAAAGCCAAAAAAATAAATAATATTGAATGCTAAAATAATTTGATGAATTTAAAAGAAGAAAGAAAAGGAACAACTGAGAAAAAAAGCTGAAATAAGTAAAATATAAATAGCAAGATGGCAGATTAAATACAAAATTATAAATAATTACATTAAAAGTTAATGAACTACACACACCAATTAGAGAGAGGCTTTTTTCAGATTGGGTTAAAAAAAACTAACTTGTTGCCTATAAGAGATGCAATATATATATAAAGATCTGGATAAGTTAAAAAATATAGGACAATGGAGATTGAATTAAACATGGTGATGTGAGAGATGTTCCCAGAACTGTCTCCTTGAAACAACAATAAGACAAATACCTAAAACTCAACAAAAACACCCAAATGCACACCAGCACTTCTGAGCGTGGGATCTGCACAAAAGAGCGAACACAGGTCAGAACCCAGGGTGTCAGGCAGTGGACTGGGAGAAACAATGAAGCTACCTCTTGCAGCCAGAGCTCCCTGTAGGAGGAGGAGGAAGGGAGAAGGAGCAAAAAGTTCCCTGAACAGCCCTATCTGAGAGTACTGTGAGCTCCATGTGGCTGGTGGCAGTGCCCAATCATCAGGGCAGACGGCAGAGAAACAGGGACAGCAGAAAAGTGTTGACCGCAAAGAAACAACAGTTGATTTTTACTAGCTGTGGTTGCACTACTGAGGCTGAGCCACAGCCTCCAAATCCTAAACCAGAGGGGCCTCTCCCCCCATACACTCTGAGACAGAATGCCACAAAGCAAACGCTACTGAAACTGTCAATACTACTGACAGGAACTAAGACGAAGGGTAAAAAGTATGATTAAACAACTATAAGGAAAATGATAGATATTATTAACACTTTATATAAAGCAGAGATCCAAGAGGCTTAGATGCCACTTACTGGAAACCAAAGGGCTAGCGACCATTATGTAATACATCTGTTTTCTAAAAAAAAAAAAAAAATCAGAGCACACATCCAATTAATGTCCAGTGGAAAAATAGTCCATAAAACACCATGAACAACCAAGGTGACAAGAAAGAAAGAGAAAAATCTACAGAAAATAAGCTTACAGACATAGAAATATCTGAACTAAATGACAAAGAATTCAGGATGGTACTTCTTAAAAAAACTCAGTGAGATCTGGAACAAATCTTATCAACAATTTCAGGAATTGAAAAAACAACAAGATGAGCAGAATGAGTTCTTTAGCAAGGATATTGAAACCTTCAAAAGAACCAAATAGACCTTCTGGAGATAAAGAGTGCACTGCAAGAGTTGAAAATGAAATAACAAGTTTGGGAAATAGAGTCAACCAAATGGAGGAAAGGATCAGTGATATTGAAGATAGAAATCTAGAAATCAGAAAGAAGAAGAGAGAAACCAAAGGATGAAAAATAATGAAAGAGAAATACAAAAACTACCTGATACCATCAAGAGAGGAAACATAAAATAATAGGAATTCTTGAAGGGGAGGAAAATGAGCAGGTATTAGAAAACATTTTCAGACAAATGGTGGATGAGAATTTCACAAATCTAAGGAATGAGCTGGAGCTTGGAATTCAATAGGTCAATAGAACACCCAATTATCTCAACCCAAAAAGGCCTTCACCAAGACACATCATATGAAAATTATTTGAAAATCAACTACAAAGACAGAATTTTCAGGGAAGCCAGAGAAAAGAAGATGGTAACCTATAAAGGAAAACAAATTAGATTATAATCAGACTTCTCAGCACAAACCTTACAAGCTAGAAAGGAGTGGAATCAAATATTCACACTATTAAATGAAAACAACTGCCTTCTAAGAATAATGTATCCAGCTAAGCTCTCCTTTAGATATGAAGAAGAAGTTAAGACCTTTCCGGACATACAAAAATTGAGGGAATTCTCCACTGTAAGGACTGTACTACAGGAAATACTAAAAGAGGTCAGCTCACCTAAAACAAAATGACAAAAAACCCACAAAACGATGCATAATTAGGAGAAGGGTGACTAGCAGGCTGATAAAAGCAGAGGAGTGTAACCCCTACTACGAACAGGGCATTATAAGTTTAAAATAAAAAGAAATTGCTATAGCAAGATAGTAATGAATGTTCAGCATACATAGGGACAAAAGGAGACAACAATGACTGAAAAGTGGAGAATTCAAAGATCCAAATTTGCAAAGGGGAATGAAGATAAGGCATATGCAGAAGAAAAGAGACGACTGTATATATACAATAATATTTTTCATATTTGTAATAATGTAACCACAGATCAAAGATTTAGAACTGAAGTATACAACATAAAATAAGAAGGACCAGAGGGAAAACCCACAAAAGTCAGCCAAAAAAAAAAGAAGGAAAGAAACACAAGACAAGGAAGCGATGGAAACACTGAGATACCAGAAAACAAAAGATAAAATGACTATAAAAAGACCTCATATTTCAATAATCACCCTAAGTATAAGTGGATTGAACTCACCAATAAAAAGGCACAAAGTTGCAAATTGGATCAAAAAACACCCCGAACCACATGCTGCCTCCAGGAGACACATCTCAGCTCCAAGAAAATATAGACTCAAAGTGAAAGGATGGAAAGGATGATGTTTCAAGCAAATGGCATTCAGAGAAAAGTGGGAGTAGCAGTACAAATATTGGATGGAACAGACTTCCAAATAAAAAAGGCAAAGAAAGAGATTAAGGAACACTTCATAATGATAAAGGGAGCCATGCACCAAGAAGACATACACTTACTAATATCCATGCTTTCAATCAGGGAGCCCCAAAATTTGTAAAGCAATTACTAACAGAACAAAAGGGAGAAACAAACCAAAACACTATCATAGTAGGGGATCTAAATACCCTACTGTCAGATATGGACAGATCATCCAAACAGAATATCAATAAGGAAATAACATCCTTAAATTACACGTAAGACCAACTGTACATAATTGACATTTACAGAGCCTTCCATCTCAAAACAGTTGCTTATTATACATTCTTCTCTAGTGCACATGAAACATTCTCAAGAATTGACCACATACTGGGACACAGAGATAGCCTCAACAAATATAAGAGTGTTGAAATCATACCAACCATATTTTTTGATCATAATGCTTTGAAACTAGAGATCGACTGCAAAAGAGAAATCAAGAACCACAAACCAAAAAAAGAACAAGCCCAGATAAACAACCAAATGCTTCATCTTAAAAAAAAACTAGAAAAGGAAAAACAAATGAAGACTAAAGTCAGCAGGAAGAAATAATCAAAATTAGAGTAGAAATAAATGAAATTGAAAACAAACCAAAAAAAAAACAATAGAAAAAATAAATGCAATAAAGAACTGGTTGAGAAGGTTAATGAAATTAACAAACCCTTGGCTAGACTCACAAAAAAAAAAAGAGAAAGGACACAGATAAACAAAATCAGAGATGAAAGAGAGGAAATTACCACAGACACTGTGGAAATACAAAAGATTATACAACATTATGAAAAATTATATAACACCAAATTTAGTAACCTTGAAGAAAAAATACAATCTTCCTAGACTGAATCAGGAAGAACTGGAAAAATCTCAATAGACTGATCAGTAGTATGGAAATTGAAATGATCATCAAAAATCTACCAAAAAGTAAAAGTCCAGGACCAGATGGCTTCACCAGTGGATTCCACCAAACATTCAAAGATTTAATACCTATTCTCCTCAAATTCTTCCAAAAAATCAAAGAGGAGGCAATACTTCCCAACGTATTTTATGAGACCAATATTGCCTTGATACCAAAACCTGGTAAAGATAACACAAACAAAGAAAACTACAGACCAATACCATTCATGAACACAGATGCAAAAATCCTAAACTATACTAGTGAACCGAATACAGCAACATATTAAAAATATTATACACCATGATCAAGTGGCCTTCATCCCAGGGGCACAGGAATGGTTCAACATATGCAAATCAATTAATGTGATACATCACATAAACAAATTTAAAAATAAGAATAATATGATCATATCAATAGTTACAGAAAAAGTCTTCAACAAGATATAGCACCCATTTATGATCAAACACTTAACAAAATCGATACAGAAGGAAAGTACCTTAACATAATAAAGACCATATATGACAAGCCCTCAGCCAACATTATACTTAATGGTGAAAAACTACAAACCTTCCCTCTAAGATTAGGAACAAGGCAAGGCTGTCCACTATCACCATTGCTATTCAATATAACATTGGAGGTCCTAGTGAGTGCAATCAGGCAAGAGAAAGATATAAAAGGCATCCAAATAGGAAACGAAGAAGTCAAACTGTCTCTATTTGCAGATGGCATGATTCTCTATATAGAAAACTCTAAAGACTCCACAAGAACACTACTAGAAACAATAAGCAAATACAGTAAAGTCTCTGGATACAAAATCAACATTCAAAAATCCAAACTCTAATAATGAAGAATCAGAAAAAGAAGTGGGAAAAAAATTCCTTTTGCAATTGCAACATAAAGAATAGAATACCTAAGAATAAATTTAACAAAACAAGTGAAGGACCTACATAATAAAAACTATAAGACCCTGTTAAAAGAAATCGAAGAAGAAACAAAGAAATGGAAAGATATTTTGTGTTCTTGGATTGGTCTTTAACTATCAACATAGTTAAAATGACCATATTACCTAAAGCATTTTACAGATTTAATGAAATCCCTACCAAAATCTCATCAGCATTTAATATATATATATATATAAATATATATATTATATCATCAGATTTATATGGAAGCGCGAAATACCCTGAATTGCCAAAGCCATACTGAGGAAAAAGAATGAAGCTGGAGGCATCACTCTGCTTGAATTCAAATTATACTACGAAGTGACAGCAATCAAAGTGGCATGGTATTAGCAGAAAAAGAGACACAGACAAGTGGAACAGAATCGAGAGTCCAGAAATAAACCCATATGTATATGGGCAAATAATTTTTGACAAAATTGTCAATTATATATAGTGGAGAAAGAAAACCTTCTTTGATAAGTGGTGCTAGGAAAATTGGAAAGCCACCTGCAGAAGAATGAAACTAGACTGTTGTCTATCACCACACACCAAAATTAACTCAAAATGGATTAAGAACCTAAATATAATACCTGAAACAATAAAATGCTTAGAAGAAAGCATAGGAACTAAACTGAAGGACCTTGGGCTTAAAGAGGATTTTATAAATTAGACCTCGAAGGCAAGGGAAGTAAGAGCAAAATTAAATAAATGGGACTACATCAAACTAAAAAACTGCTCAGCAAAAGAAACCGTGAACAAAGTAAGGAGACAACCATTGAAATGGGAAAATGTATTTGCGGGCAACACCTCCAATATGTGCCTAATATCCAAAATATACAAAGAACTCATATGACTCTATAACAACAACAAAACAATTTAATCAAAAAAATGGGCAGAGGTCCTGAACAGACACTTCTCCCTAGGGGACATACAAATGTCCAACAAATGTATAGCTCAACATGGCTAGCTATCAGGGAAACGCAAATGCAAATCAAAACCACGATAAGATACCATCTCACACCTGTTAGAATGACTATAATCAACAGGAAAAGTAATAACAATTGTTGGGGAGGATGTGGAGAAAAAGGAACACTCATATGCTGCTTGTGGGACTGCAAATTGGTATGGCCACTATGGAAAACAGTATGGAGGTTCCTCAAAAAACTAAGAATTGATCTACCATATGATCTAGCAATCCCTCTATTAAGTATTTAACCTAAAGACTTGAAAACTCATATTCAAAAAAATATTTGCACACCTGTGTTCATAGTAGCATTACTCACAGTGACCAGGACACAGAAGCAACCAAAATGTCTTACGATATAGATCAGTGGCTAAAGAAGCTGTGGTACGTATATACAATGTAATATTACTCAGCCATAAAAAGAGATGAAATACTGCCATTTGCGACAACATGGTTGGACCTTGAAATAGTAATACTAAGCGAAATAAGCCAGATTGAAAAGGTTAAAATTCGCATCATATCATGGATGTGGGATATAAATCTAAAAGCTACAAACGAACAAGACAAACAAACAGAGACTCATGGACATAGACAATGGACTCGTGGTTACCAGAAGGGAGGGGCAGGAGGGAGGGGGAAAATAAAAAAAGAAATGTTTAAAAAATTTTGTATATATAGTATGAAAAAAAATTAAGTGGCGTTTAAATATATATATACATATATATGTATATATATGACAAGGTAATCACACAAACAGTAATTAAATATATATATTATATGTATTATTTACATATGTATAAATATATACATATATATGTATATATAAATGACAAGATAATCACACAAACAATAATTAAATTATACAATCCTTGCATAACTATACTGATAACAGACAAAAGAGACATTTTGAGAATGAATATTACCAGAGCCAAATAGAGAAATATCACAATGATAAAAGAGATCAATTCTTCTGGAAGATAAAACAATCTTGTCAGTGCTTGTAATGATAGAGCATCAAAGTACATGAAGCAAGAAATGACAGAAACAAAAAGAAATTAAAAACATACAGCTATAGTTAGATATTTTAAAATCTCTCAATCAGAAATTGTTAGAACAAATAGAGGAAAAATCAGTAAGAAAATACAAAACTTTATACACTTTAAACTGCCTTGGTCTAACTAAAATTTTTAGAAAAATGTAACTTTAAAATTACAGAATATACATATTTCAGGTACATACAATATGACATATATACACATACAGTCGATATAGACTATATAGTGGACCATAAAATAAGTTTCAATACATTTGGAAGAATGAAATCTTGCACATATGTTTTCTGATAACAAAGGGTTAAATAAACAAAATAAAAGACATATAGAAGTCTTCAAATATTTGGAAATTAAAATATACCTCTAAATAATCTATGGGATCAAAATATAACTTATTAGAAAAATTAGAAAATATTATAAACTAAATGATAAAACACAACATATCAAAATTTGTGTGATGCCTCTAAAATAATGCTCAAAGAGAAATTATTATTTTAAATGCTTATATTAAAAGTAAAATAAATATTTAAAATATACGATCTAAGTTTCTATTATAAAAAGCTAGAATAAAAAAGAGAAAGTTAAACCTAAAATAAGTAAAAGAAACATAAAACAAAATATGGTCTTTGAACAGTTAAGAAAATTGAAAAAGTCTGAGCAAAACCAATCAAAAAAAATAAAGAGAGAATACTCTAATTATCACTATCAGTAATAGAAAAGGAACATCACTACAGTACCTATAGACATAAACAGGATAATAATGAATATTATCACAACTTTATGCCAGTAAATTTAACAAGTTATGATAAAATAAATTTCTTGAAAGCACAATTTTATAAAACTGTCCTGAAAAATACAAAAAATTAAAATAGCCAACATCTAACTCTTTTTAAAATGTGAAATTCATAATTACAATGAAAATCCATAATCCAGATGCTTGTGTTAACAATTATATGGCATACTCACGAAACAATACAGTCATTCATAAAGTTCTTCAGGAAATAAAAAGGACTATTTTATATTTGGCTTATGAAGCCAGCATAAGACTGATTTCAAACTTGACAAAAGCATTTTATTAAAAAAAAAAATTGTGATCAAGTAATCTCCTAAACATAGATACAAAAATTTTTCACAAAAATTAGCAAATTAAACCCACCATTATACAATAATTCCAAATAATAACTATGTGGGTTTATACCAAAAAACCAAGATTGTATAGCATTCAAAGAAATCAATAAAAATAATAATTTACCATATTAACAAAATAAGGAAGAAAAATTACAAATTATAGCAATAGATGACTACTTGAATTTAAAAATTATTTGACAAAATTCAATATCCACTCATGGTCAAAACACAGCAATGTAGATAGAGAAGGTAACATCTTGATGTGATAAAGGGCATCTGCACAAATCCCGTGATTAACAGTATACTTAACGTAAAATATTAAAGTCTTTCTTCTTTATTTGAGGGAAAGAGTGAGAATGTTTATTTTAATATCTCTCACTCAACATTGTACTAAAAGTTCTAGCCAAGATAAGGCATGAAAAGGAACAAGTTCTGCTTACTTATAGGAATTATGAAAATTTATGTAGAAAATTCTAACAAATTTGCAAAAGAAAAAACTGTTAGAATTTAAAAGTGAATAAAGTAATGTCACAGAATACAAAGTCAATAAACAAATATAATATGCAAATTTTGGATTATGAAAATTTAAAATATCATTTACAATAACGTCATGAGACATACAATACTTAGGAATAAAATTAACAAAGGACGTGCCAAAGACTACATCGAAAACCACAAATACTCCTGAGAGAGAGTAAAGAAAATATAAAGAAATGAAGAGATATACAATGTTCATAGATTACAAGACTCAATATTGTTAGTGTCAATTCTCCCCAAATTTTCTGCCAAGTCAATGCAATACTAGTAGAAATTCCAACCAGACGTTTTTACTGAAGTGAACAAGTTGATTCTAAAATGTATGAAAATATGAAGGGCCTAGAATAGCCTAGATAATGTTAAAAAGAAAAAATTTGGAGACCTCACCTCACCTGGTTTTCAGGCTTACACGTTTTCACTGGGATGTTAAGTACACAGGTGTACAGAAGGGCCCTGACTTACAGTGGTTCAAGTTACAGTGAACCATAGAAATCATACTTCAAATTCTAATCTTTTCCAAGGCTAACAAGATGATGTGTGACAATCTTTCATGATGCTCCCAGTAGTTCCCAGTAAGCCACACAATCATGAGGATAAACAACTGATACTCTACAGGATACTGTGTTGTCAGCATTTTTTGGATATTATGTTTTGTGTTTTCACATTTTGTTATGTCTACAAAACTCTCACCTATGTCACCTGTTTCTGATGAAAAGTAGAAGGCAATTAATCTTAAGATAAAACTCAAGATAATGGCCCAACCATAGGCTAGTGGAAGTGTTCTTAGGATGTTTAAGGTAGGCTAGGCTAAACTACAGTGTTTGGTAGGTTAAGTGTATAAAATGCATTTTCAACTCACAGTATTTACAATTTGTAATGGGTTTATCAAGACATAACAAAATCATTCAAGGAGTGTCTGTATATGTCTTTTAAAACATATTGAATTTCACATGAGATCTGGGGCTGTAACTAATGTATATTTTACCACAATAAAAAAAATAAAATAAATAATTGCAATATGCTATTGGTAGACTATATCGCAAGAAAGTAAGAGGGCTTTCAGGCAAGTTTAGATGAGAGAAGATAAGCATACATGCCACAAACCTCTTTTCCTTTTTGTCTCCTTTAGTAAATAACTCTAATAGATTATTCTGTATTAACTTTGTTAAACTAAAATAACTTATCCCAGAATCTCTTCTCTATATAGTTTCAAGTTAGAATTGTACAAAACAAGAATCTGCTCAGGATTTGGAAGGCAGAAGTGAAAGAGTAGCTAATATTCTCTGAAGGTTGCCATAATCCATTGTAGTGATGGACATGTGCAGAATTGCCAATGAGTACCTTTTTTATTATTATTTTTTATCTTTCCAGCTTTATGAAATGTAAGACCATTAGTTACTCATATTTACAGTGTAAAATTCAATGAGTTTTTTTCAATTATAGTTGGCATACAATAATATATTCATTTCAGTTGTACAGCATAGTGATTAGAGATCTATAAAACCCACAAAGTGACCACCGCACTAAATCTAGTACCTCTCTTCCCCCTTACATGTTTATTACAATAACTATTTTCCTTATGCTACACTTTATATCCCCTATCTATTTTGTAACTATTCATTTGTACTTCTTAATCCTTTTGTCCTTTTTTCACCGTCCCAAGTCCCCTCCCATCTAGTAACCCTCAAAATATTCTCTGTATCTTTGAGCTTATTTCCATTTTTGTTGTTATTTTGTTCTTTAGATTCCACATGTACATGAAATCACATATTTGTCTTTCTCTATCTGACTTATTTCATTCAGAGCAATACCCATCAAGGCAATATCTTTTTCTACCCCCTTCCTTTTAGCCTGTGTGTGTCTTTTAATCTGAAGTGACTCTCCTGTAGGCAGCATATGTAGGGGTCTTGTTTTCTTATCCATTAAGTTACCCTATCTTTTGGTTGGAGCACCTAACTCTTTTCCATCTGAGGTACTTGTTGATAAGTATGTAGTTATTACCATTTTTTATTCGTGATTTTGATACATGTTTTTTTCTTCTTAAAGAAGTTCCTCCAACAACTCCTGTAATATTGGCTTGGAGTTTATGAATTCCGTTAGCTTATTTTTGTCTGGGAAGATTATCTGCCCTTCGACTCTAAATGGTAGCTTTATTAGATAAAGTATTCTTGATTATAGATCCTGGGTTATCAACACTTTGATATTTTATACAAAGCCCTTCTGTCTTGCAAAGTTTCTTTTGAGAAATTGGCTACCAGTCTTATGAGAGCTCCTTTGTAGATAACTAATTGCTTTTCTCTTGCTGCTTTTAAGATTCTCTCTTTGTATTTAACCTTTGGCATTTCAATTATGTTGTGGCTTGGTGTGGACCTCTCTGAGCTTCCTGGGATTGTATGTTTACTTCCTTCGCCAAGTTAGGGAAGTTTTCCATCATTATTTCTTCAAATATATATTCAAATTCTTGTTCTCCCACTTCAGGTACCCTTATGACACAGATATTGTTTACCTTGATTTTGTCCCATAGGCTCCTTAAATTATTATTATATTCTTGGTTATTTTTTCTTGCTGTTCTGGTTGGGTGTCCTTGGCTTCCCCACACTCTACATCAATGTTTCAATCATCTTCTTCCTCCACTGTATTGATTCCCTCTAATATACTCTTCCTTTCAGATAATGTATTTTTCATTTCTGACCGGTTCCCTTTTATAATTTCCATTTCCATTTTTATGTTTTTTTGTCTCTTTGTTGAAGTTCTCACTGAATTCATCTACACTTCCCCTAAGTTCATTGAGCATCTTATAACCAGTGTTTTGAACTCTGCATCTGTTAGATTGCTTGGCTGCATTATTCCTGGATATCTGTTCTGTTCTTTCATATGGTCTCTGTTTCTTTGTCTTCCCATTTTGGCTGCATTTCTGTGTCTGTTTCTATATACTAAATAAAGCTTCTAAGTCTCTCAGTCTTATGAGTGTGGTTTTGTGTAGTAGGTGTCCAGCTGCACAGTCCTGAGAGGAGTTCAACTGCAGGCCAAGTTTAGCCCCAGCCTGTGTCCCTCTGGGGCCACCTGTTAAGATTCAGCAAGCAATCCACAGATGCTATGCTTACAGTTGCCTCAAAAGGCCATGCCAGAAACTGAAGCCAGCTGTCACCAGTGTGAGTCTTGGTTCTTCTGCTCAGCAAGGAGAACCAGACTCTCCCAGTACACAATTGGATGTGACTTGATTGGGGCCATAAGTTGGAGGAGGCGGAGTTTCAAGGAATCCTCTGGAAGAAGCAACCTCTGTTATCCAATTTGATGGTCTCAGCTATGGCGGCTCTGAGTCAGCACACTAGGAGGTGGGGAGGGCTAACAGAGGAACAATGGATACCGCCGGCGCTTCTGCCTGGGAAATAGCCTCACCTGCAGCTCTCACTCTGACAACTCAGTGTCCCCCTATAAGTCCCTGGTGCCCCTGGTGAAGCTGCCCCAACGCTGGTGCTCAGAGTGAGCAGATCCATCACTGTGAAAGTCCGGTGGTGGACACAGCCCCTTAAAGGTGTTTGCAACTGTCAGTTGCCCCTGCCACAGCCTCTGTCCCACTCAGCCACTCGGGACCGGGCAGCTTTGGTCTTTGTCCCCTCCTACGTTTTACCATTGCAGGTGATTAATTCTCTCCCTAGTTGTAGGGCTTCTGTTCAGCTAGATTCCAGGCAACTTTGCTTGCTGTTTGCTCCATGTTTCTGTCACAACTTTGATTTGGTCACAAGAGGGATGAACAAAGCCTCTATCATCTATGCCATTTTCCCCCAGAAACCCCATCAATGGGTTCTTTTGTTCATTCTCTGATTCATCTAGTTCTCATTTATGTCTATTCCTCATCCAGGTCTTTTTCTCAACTACTGACCCTGTTGAGCAACAGCAGACTGAGGCTCAGCCCCAAACACCTGTCCCAAGATCCACAGAGGTGATAGTTGCATAGCAGCAACATTTCCCATAGCCCCTTCCAAGTGTTCTCTTTTGTATTTCTACCTTAGAGGCTGGACGTACCCTCATATTGTCTGGTCAATTGTTGGCTCATTTTCCGTTCCTCCAGCTTCCTTTCTGGATTTTCGCTTTTTAAATTCCTTTCCTTTATGTAAGATCTGACTACCAAAATAAATCCCTTTCCTCACTATAGTTATAGGGGCTCTAATTCGCTGACTTATGTGTGATATAGCAACCCTTTCAAAGGTAGGATGTGTGCTCAGTGCACTGCATGTGGATGGAGGAATGGGTTACAGCACTACAGTAAAACTACTGTATGTTATCTGATTGACATCTGATAGATGTCAATCAGATAACATTAAACCTCAAGTGAGCTTTTGTGTATCATCAGAGCATCTTAAAGTCATAAGACGTATACTCGTATTAAAATATGATTCTCTCCGAAGTCATCTAATATAGGCTCTGATTTTATATAATAAGGCTCAAGTACACCCTGTCTTAGTTTGAGTCAGTCAATATGTACAACTGAAAAGTCAGTCTTGGAAGATAATAAAAGTGTGTATGCTCGCAAAAGCATACATTTTTTTTTTTAAAGGAAAAATAATGTACACCTTTTCGGACAGAAAATAAAATAGTATATTAGAAACAATTAACCTGGCCTTTGCATTTAGAAAGTTATGAAACCTTAGAAAACTCATCTTATATTCTTATTCTTTATTTTGTTTACTATAAAATAGGATATAAGATCAGTCTCAACTTTTTCATAAAAGAGTAGAAAATAATTTGAGTTTCTACTACATGCTAAGTATATTTCCTTTTTATAACTGTCTGTAAAAAAAAGTGGTATTAGCCTCATTTTCAGATGAAACTGTGATTCAGAGATATTGAATAGCTTAATTAAGGCTAAACAGCTTCTAAATAGGAGGACCATGATCTGATCTCATGTCTGTCTGAGTGACTCCAAGGTTCATGGTTTTTCCACTAAACAAACTCCATTTTGAGAATTGAATTTCATTTCAGGGAAGGAGAAAAGCTGTTGTGTGGATGTAATCCCCATAAAATCATTTTGAAATAATTACAAAGAAAATAATTTTTAAATATTTCCAGACTATTATATGCATTTATGTGTTCTTGGTCAAATTAGGCACTTTGAGGGATTATAGAAATAACCTAATGGGTTCCAACAATAATGTCATTTTCCAAAATATTTTGGAACTCTTCTCTCAAAATTGCAGAATTAGAGTACAATTGCTATATATGTACATACATATACATATACATACATATACAAATTTATATACATATACATACATATATACACACCTATGAATTTATATATACAATATATACACACATACAAATTTTATATAGATGATAGATAGATAGATAGATAGATAGATAGATAGATAGATATGGCATCAACTTCACTATATTCTCTAATGAACACATGAAATCCAAGGTGACTTTTTTGAAAAATAATACTCTGTGGAAATGTTCAAACAGAATCTAGGGAAACACTTATCAGATATATTGTAGAAGGAATAGCATCATCAGAAAAAAAAATGGAAAACTATGGCCTTTAAGATCCTTTCCAATGTTGAGATTCCCTGTAATATAATTTGTGATATTTGTTTTTAAAAAATCACTCTATTACATATGGTCACACTTCATAAAAAGCACTATGCAAATGAAAGGTGGAGCTTTGTTATGAATAATAATATTAATGATTGTCCTTTTAGTAAGCTCTTTAATTGCTGAATTAATTTTCATTGATTCTCATCATGATGTCAGATAGGCTCCTGCTGGGTGTTCTTACAGCACCCTGATCTTCTCTTATACTTAGCAGGAGTAATACTTATTTGTCTGGTGTGCAAAGTCCCCCATTTTAAATTCCTTAATGACTAAAGGTGTACTGTTCATCACTGTGAGTTGAACTGGAATCAGGAAAACTTAATAAATATATTTAAATAAATAGTAGATATTTGTTGAATGACAAAACCATAGCTTGAAGACTCAACTTCAAAGTTTTCCCTGTCCTGTTATTCCCATAAAAGAATTATATGGCATTTACTAAAGGCTCCCCATGTGGAAGGCAGGCAGTGGGGTCCCGTGAGGGATGGAGAGTCTTTGCATGTCGGGAATGTGCCGGTTAGCAGAGAAAGTGGCAAGCACCTTACACATGCACAAGTAAGCAAGAATGCAGGAATGGCATGCACTTCAGAGGGACTTTTTCCACCTGGAATGAAGGGGGAGGTCAGGGCATCATAGTGGAAAGAAAGCATTTCTGGTCCAAACAAAGAGAAAATCATAATAAAAACACAGAAGCAGAAAAATGCAAAACTTTTGAACAGAACTGAGCAGTCCAGTTTGGCTAGTGTGTATTGTCTGTGGTGAGAAGTGGTGGGAAATTAGATGTTACCTTTGGTCAAGTGGAAAGAATTTAAATAATGGCCCCCAAAGATATCCAAACTCTAATCCATGGAAGTTAAATGTTACTTTATATGGCAAATGTGATTTTGCAGATATGATGAGATGCACTTGGCTTGTGCCAGTAGACCCTAAATGTAATCACAAGTTTCCTTTTGAGAGGAAGGCAGAGGGAGGCTTGAGAGTAGAAGAGAAAACAATGTGAAGATAGAACAGAGAGTCAATTGAAGATGCTACATTGCTGGCCTTGAAGATGGTGGAAAGGGCCATGAGCCAAAGAATGAAAGGAATTCAGGCATAAGAGTGGAAAAAGTAAGGAAATAGATTCTCCTCTGGAGCATCCAGAGGGAATGGTTTTGGATCAGCCAAAGCAATTTTGGATTTCTGACCTCCAAAGCTGTATGAGAATAAATATGTATTGCTGTAAGTAACCACATTTACAGTAATTTGTTACAGCAACTATAGAAAATTATTACAACCAGGTTAAGCTATATGAATGTTATTTGTTAAGCAATGAAGAGTCTTAAAAGTTCAGGTGGAATTGGATGGAGGGAAGGCAAATAGAAGTAGTGGGGTGATAAAAAATAAAGTAAGGAACACGGCTTGAATTGAGAAATGGGCAAAATCTCTCTGGATATTTTGCTAGCAAAGCATATTAGGATCCTCTGGGATGAAAGGTGCTGGAGAAAATGTAATAACACTAATAAATATTCTATGATTTCCCTGGAACATGTCCTCGGGTGAACTACAAGGCAGCTCTAAATGTTATGATAAGAGATGTGGGAGACTCAGAAGTTTGGGGTCTCGGGGGTATCATAGAAACCATGACTGTGTTTATCTCCATTCCCTCGGGATTGACATCCTCACCATGTCTTCCTCCCCAAACCACAATTCACAGGAGCTCCAGGGATCAGCAGCAAAGGGCAGAGTCAAGAGCTGTGCAAGGAAACAATAGCATAGAGAGTATCGTGAATTATTTAGCATTTAACCAAAGCAGCTCAAGGCCTGTTCCAAGTACTGAGCAAGCAAAGACTTGGTTAATTGGTATGAACTTATCAGGAGCAGTCGGCCTAGACCACTAAAGTTTATGTTGGGGACACTTGTCCATGCTGGGGCCTGAGACCTGCCGATTCATCTCTCTCACAGATAAAAAACTGGCAATTGAGGCTCTTCATCCCAAACAGCTTATTTTTAACCAGAGATTCAAGGTTCCCAATACTTCTGACCCTTCATCATCTTTTGAGAGTCCTTAGAGGGTCAACAGAGGCCATGACCTTGAAGGTGAAAGACACCATATTCCAAAACAGGGATATTTATTCTATATTAGAGTTTAAGGGAGCCTTGGAAGTAAACTAGCCCTCTAATTTCACAATAGAGAAAATAGGGTCAGGAAAGTCAAGTGGCCCAGTGGAAAAGCTTTTGGTTTCCCAGCCAGGGATCTTGCTACTAAACCACGCCCCTCCAGAAAGTTTCTCCTCAGGAGCAGGAGACTCAGACATCACCTGGGGCTGATGTTTTAGAGAAATATGTACCCAAATATCATTGTCCTTTAGAAAAGGAAGGGCTTCCCCATAGGGACCTGACTTCTCCTTCTATATCAGGGGCCACTTTGGAGCTGAGCTTGCCTGTAAGCAGAATTAATGGGAAAGGAGCAGTGAGCATGAAATCAAATAGACCTGCATCTAAATTATAGCCCTAACACTTACTTGCTGTGTGACCACACGTAAGATATTTGATCCCTCTGAGCCCCAGTTTCCTTAGGTATAAATATGGGATAATAATTTCTACCTCAGAGTTGCTGTGAAGATTAAATTACATGATATAATGAATGCAAAAGTCCTTAATGGAATGCTTAAAATATACTAATGCTGAATAAGCACATGATGGATTGAAATTTAAAGGTACTCCAAAAATATCTTCACTCACAGCCTGTTGTAAATATCTAGAAGTCCATTAGCAATATAGACCTTAGATTCTAGAAGGACTGTCCATCTTTGAGAAATCTCATTAAAATAAAGACACTTCAGAACCTTGAGCCAATATTACTTAACACCTCAGTAGAAATTTATTGCTACAAGAAGACAATCAAGGCCCTGTAGAAATAAGAGAAGACATGTAAAGGAAAAGGGACAGCGAAGTGCATTGTGCTGAATGGAACCAAACATCTGTCAAATTCTCAATTTTTTTAGGCCAAAGGTAAATGGGAGGTAGAAATTCAATGGGATTTCTAAATTCTAAAATAATCCTAAAAGCAACTCTTGTTTTATTTTTTTGTTTCTATGTTTGCAACAGCTAAAATTGTTGATAAGGGAGAATGAGAAGGCCCACCAACCTCCCCTAGATCATCTGTACACTCATTTTGGCCTTGTGTTCTGAAAGCAGGGAACCTCCACCTGCCCACTTCATTTATTTCTTCATTTATATATGTAGCCTTTTGCAATTTGACTTATTAAATATAGAATATACTTATTGACTATGCTTACTGAATTCTTGGAGACATAAAGAGTAATAAAGCAACATCCACCTCTTAAAAAGTTCTCCTTCAAGCAGAAGATATAGATTAGAAGCAAGTAATTATAATGCAATGTGACCATTGGTTTATAGAAGCATGAATGCTAAGAGAAAACAGATAAGGGAAGGATTTTTTCTGGCTTGGGGGTTTGGAAATAGGGTAAGACCTAGAAGGCTTCACAAAGAGGAGACATCTGAGTATTGATATGGGCCATATAATCTGTGGTTAGGAAAAACATTCTAACAGGGCAGCATAGAATTAGTCAAAACTGAGGTGGTTAAAGGCCAAGCATATTTGGTGGCTCCACCACTTCAGCTGTCATGCCAGTTATTAAGTTATTATCTCTCAGCTTTGAAGCACCATTTTCACTTTGTTATGTGGTGTTGGGGCTGGTGATCTTCAGGTTACCTATCTCCATTGTTGGCCAACCCTCTATTAGGTCCCAAACAGGGGACACTAGAGAGAGACTAGAAAACAGAGAAAAGTACAAGATTTGCCTCATTCTGTTGGCTTGCTCTTCCTGTCAGCATTGTACATTAATGGTTTTTCACCCTGGCAGTAGCAACTGGTCCAATCTCTAGGATCCCTTGACTCTTGGCCTTATGGTGCCCCATTACATGTTCCCAGCTACCCATTATCAGATATGTAAGCTCAGGAGCACAACAGCCTTTCTTCAAACTCTGAAGTACAGCACAAGCTGAATAACCCCTTCTCCCCAGACATGTGGGTACCTCCTTTAAGGATCCCTCTTCTGAGCTCCTGAGGTACCAGGTATGTCTCTTCTCAGAGAGCCTCATCTCCACAGAGCTCCTTCTTTGCGCTTCTATGTTCTAATAATCTCAACTGCTTTTCTTTGAACCTCCAGCTTTAGTATTATAGCTACTTCTTATAGTTATAACCATTATAATACTCTAATGTTCTCTTTTTGTTTCAGTCCTCTAACACCTGTCTAGTCAATTCCCAGAGAAAAATTTAAATTTTCTCTGTTCCAATACCAAGAGAGGTTTCTGTTTTTCTGCCTGGATACTGATTGATATATCATCACCCATGAGATACAAAATGAAGCCTGGGGATGTAGAGTGGAACCAGATTGTGGAGGGCTTTGTGTCCCATCAAGAGTGTTTGACACCATTGTAAGGAATGAGGGGTCTGCAGGTATCTAGGAAAGAGAGTGTTGTGATAAAGGCTGTATTGACAGTGAGTCACAAGACTAGAGGAAGTGATGATTGAAGGCAGGGAAATGAGTTAGAAAGACATTCCAATAATCCAGGCATGGAATGTTAAAAACCTGCCTATGGCAGAAAATGATGAAAAACGAACTTATTTGAGAAACCATTCAGAGGTTTCTTTTATTGGTAGGTAACACAGATATCTTTGGTGGAGGTGGGTTTAGAATTCTATACTTCATCATATAATGTGTCCCACTCTTTATCTGAGAGTAAATAAATGTGACATCTGAAAGAGAAACAGGTCCTTGAAGAAGCAGTGGAAATTGAGGTAAAGAGAAGGCACTGGGGCGGAATTCTGCTTCCACCATAACACAAGAAGAATATTGTATGATGCACTTAACAACACACCAAGTCTCAGTTTCCTTACCTTCAAAATGGATCAAATTATACCTACATTAAATAGGCTATTAAATGTCATGTTTCTTAAATGGATTGATCATTAAAATTATCTGAAGAGCTTTTGGAAAATGTCAATTTTCAAACTTTGCCCTAGAGATACTTAATTGAAATGTCCAAATATGGGTCCTGGATATTTGATTTTTTTTTCAGATCCCCAGATAATTTTAGCAGGAAGCTATGTTTGGGAACCCTTGACTTTGAATTTAATACAGATAATGCATGTGACTACATCTAGCTCACAGTTTGCTGCCATCAATTCCCCACCCATATTTCCTCTTGGTATCTACCACTCTAGTACATGCAAGTGGCATCCTCATGTGAACACCTGTTACACTGCCTCAATGTTCCTCTGGCTGTAGGAGCATGCTTGTCCCTCAGGTAAGACAACCCAGGAGCTGTTCTACACACTGGGACTGAGTCCAGCTGTTCACAGAAGCAAACTCATGATGACACACTGTCTCACTCAAACACTCTTCTAATAATACATCCTGAAAACTACTAATACTCAAATTCTTTTCTCAAGGTCAATTTATGGATGAACCAAACCTAAGACACATTTACTTAGTCACTATTAAAGTCTTCCTCTTTCATACCCTGCAATCTCATATTCAGCTGATAGGAATGACCACACGACTCATACTGGTAAGGTGCTTTAGAAATGATAACATTCTTCTGTAGATGTTTTTCATCTCCTCTGATCATTAAAACAAACTTGGACATTAGAAAATACTAGTGTTCTGCTTATGAGAATATTGAGACCCCCAATTGTTAAATAATTTATACAAGGCAACAGAGAAAAATATAATACCAAGGCTTAAAATTCAGTTTTTTCATTATAGTAACAGTTCTGAGAATCTGATAAAATGCGTATGTCCTCCCCTAATTCCTTTCCCCTCAAAATGCAGCCACTGTCCTACTCACAGATTTTCAAAATTTCTGGGTATGAATGGACTTCAAGTGTGCTCTAGATCTCTGTAGGACAAATGTTTAGGGGTCATAGAAGCTCTGCATTTCAGGAAGTCTCTAGGTTTCTTCTCACCAGGCTCTCCTTTCTCACGAGATTTGACTCAAGGCCACACAACCCACCAAAACTTCTTCAGATGTTGTGAGTTAGAAAATCAGTGGGCAGTAGTGCTTATAAACACTTGGTCAATGTTGTACATATAAGTAAGGAGAAAGAAAGGCTCCCACTATCTGAGAGTGTTCATCAAACTGACACCAACAAACTACAAAAACAAAAAAAATAAAAATAAATAAAATCTATGAATAGCTTTATTTTCAGAATCCAGTTTGCAATCATGATGAATACTCAATAAATGCTGGTCTTTCAATGCAGAGACTGCTATAAAACTTTTGTTTTGAAATAAGTAACACTTCTCCTTATTCTATCAAGGAAGACTTTCTTAGGTGCCAGTCCATGTGATATTTGAAACATGAAGACTTTAGACAATGCTCTTATAGTAGCCATTCTTCAAGAGGCAAGAGTACAAATTGAGGAGCCAGAGTATCTGTCCTAAATTTTGGTTCTTAGCTTTACTAGCATGGTGACCATGCGCAAGTCACCTAAACTCTCTGTGTTTCACTTTCTTCATCTATAAAATGAAAATGGTAATAGTACCTACTTCATCATGTTGTTATGGAAAAGAAAGGAGTTAATATTTATGTCACACGAGAACCGTGTCTGGCACTCAGCAAGAACTCAGTAGGCATTAATCATTTGCCTTAGCCCAGATTCCCTGGAAAACAGTTCTCCGGACAAAGCTCATAAGATATCGCATCATAGAAAAGGGAACAGGAAAAAGACCAGGAACAAGAATGAGGGAGAAAAAGAGAAACAAGAAAAGAGAGAAAGAAAATACAAGGTCCAAGGTCATGTGTTAATAGGATGACCACAGCTTCACAGAAAATCACTTCCAGACAGGCCCTACAGTACAACCACATTTAAAATAACTCATTAGGAAGAAAAAGACTGAACAACTTATCTGTGCTCTCATTTCTATCTCGTCTTTTCTTGGTCATAGTTCACCTCATGGAGAATTACTTCTGAGTCCTGAGCTGTGTGACCAGGCCCCAACAAATCACTTCTAGGGAAACCAGACCCTCTGCATGTCTTGTCAGTTCAGACCTAGGCCCGGGAAAGAAGGTAAGTCCTAGAGGAAAAGATGACGTAAATGGTCAAATGGACCTAAGACATTATATAAGCTGGATCCACTGCAGTTATTATTGTTGCCTTCTCAAAACTGTTATTTTCAAATATGTACATTTATCTTTTTTTGCCAGCCAAGTTGCTACATTTGGTCTTAAACAGAAGTTTTTCTCCAATTTTCTGCTCCAATTATAGATACACTAGATTAAAGCTTCATTCACTGAAATAAATTTCAACTCCATACAAGAACCGCAGTGAATCTATGAGAAGGAATGGATTTGTGGTCAAGAATCAGATGTGTGGTCAAGATCGATGGGGGATTTTCATTTTGAAACTAACACTGTGTTTTAGAACTGAGCTGAAGCTAGAGAAGAGGTCTACCAAGAGGAATTCAGGTTACCTTCAGCTGCAGAATCGGAATACTGACCAATAGAAGCTAAACATAAGAGCTGGAAACATCCCAGCCAGAGGCAGAAAGGCATATGCTAATGGACAGTGCCATAGGTTGGGTTCTCTGGAAGCAGACTGTGAGGCAGAGTGTGGGGTGAAAGTTGTGCGCTAGGGATCAACAACTGGGAAATAAAGGGGAAGACTGGACAGGGGAAAAGAGGAACTATGATGCAGACCTAACAAGCCTCAGCCAAGTCATTCTGGCAGGGAGCTCTGGAGTAAGAAGTGCCTCTCGGGGTTACCTTGCGTTGGTCCCAAATGGCCAGGTGTTTAAACCCCATCTTGCTCAACACATGAAACACATACTGCCTCAGAAATATATGACCTCAGGTGAGGCCAGCCCTTCAACTGAAATAGACCCTGAGAAGCCAAGAGGAGGAAAATGCCTGTCCACATCTGGGAAGCAAGTTCTTCCCCGAAGGGGATCTGAATTATGAGTCTCCATGTCTTCCACAATATACTCCCTTGCCAACTGGATCTTTGTCTCCATGTACATTCAGGAAGTAGCCCCTCCAGAATTTGGGTGGGCCTATCTTCCTGAGGAGAAACTTAGAACAGGATGGTTGGTGGGGAAAACCTACAGCTTGGTTGTCTTGGGTTGTACTTAGTGCTTATTGTTTCCATTCCCTAGAATCCAGTCTAGCTTCTCATCCTTGGCCAGCACCTCTCTGGTGGCCACAAAGGCTTATCTAGCTGTATGTTTCTAATCCAAGAGGATCTTGAGCCTCTGGTCACTAATCCATTCTAAGGGCTAAGTTGCTAAACCTGTTTGTTTACAGTCACAATTAGATAAGGCAGTGTCTATGAAATACCCACAAATTCTGATTCCTGGCCCCATTGCATCCTACAACTCCTGCAAATTCTGATTTTCATGATCAGTTACACAAAACCGGTGACTCCTGCTAATCCATGAACACAAGATGTCTAAAGTGTGACGGGCACAGACGTAACATATAGTTTAGTGGAAATCTTGTTGTATTCCTGGTGATAGTATACACTTAAGAGAACTAGGACCTATAACCACACAGAATCTAAAGTTGCACAAGTTCCCCAGTGGGCATTTTGGATATCCTAGTTGGGTCAATTCTGCTTCTACCCTTTGATTACTAGAATTGTGTAATCATGGATTAGAACCATGCAGCTAGATAAGCCATTGTGGCCAGCAGAGAGGTACTGGCTAAAGATGAGGAGAAGCTAGCCTGAATTCCAGGGAATGGAGACAATAAGCAATGTGAAAGTATTAGGAGGTGGGGCCTTTGAGAGATGGTTAGATTATAAGGACAGAGCCCTCATGAATGGAATTAGTGCTTATATTAAAGAGACCCCCTGAGAGCTCCTTTCTCCCTTCTGTCATGTGAGGACACAGCAAGAAAACAGAAATCTATAAAGTGGGTCTTTATCATATATTATTCTCTGCCGGAAATTGGATCTTGGATATTCCAGCCTCCTCAACTGTGAGAAGTAAATTTTTATTGTTCATAAGCCACCCAGTTTATTGTATTTTAATTATAGCAGCCTGAACAGACTGAGATGGTAGCCAACTACCATTGAATGCCCAGGAATGCCTTAAGAAATCATGTCATTCGGAAGTCTCAGCTTTAGTCTCTGTTACAGTCAGGTTGAACACTCAGCAATGGCAGAAATCAGCTTTGGTGAATGATAGTCCGTGTTTTTGGGCCCAGGTGTGCCCTCACTGATTATAACTCACAATAAGGGTGACTAGTTAAGGTCTGTCCAGATTCAGGGCTTTTGATTACTAGTCTCTGATTAGCAATCCTTATCTTATTCAGTTTCTTCTTTATCAAACATTCTTCTCATCTTCAAGGCATGTATTTGTCGTGTTCGGCATCTGTATGCTATATGAATATTTCATTTTGTAGATAGCCTCCCCCAGGCTGCAAGTAAAATGCCAGGTGCCCTATGGGTCTTCATTTAAATAGTAATTAAATAAACGAAAGAGAATGAGGATCTGCTGTGAACCCAGAATTTCTCTCTCTCTCTCCCTCTCTTTCTCTCTCTCTCTCTCTCTCTCTCTCTCTCTCTCTCTCTCTCTCTCTCTCTCTCACACACACACACACACACAACACCAGTCACTCCAGCTGGCATTTGATTAGCATCACCACACTACAGTGCTAATGTTAGTTGTAGCTAGCTATTCATTCACTGAGTGCTTCTGTTCATTTACTGTGGCTTCTGTTCATTCACTGAGTGTGAGGCACTGGAGACAACTGTGGGGTTGAATGGCACAGACCCTGTCTCATGGACCTTGTAGTCTCTAGGGGGATACCAACAAAGAGAGGCAATTGCAATAATGACTGTGTGATAAAGGCTCTGACAAATGTGTCCTAGGATTGTTGCAACACCTGTTCCTATGGGAATCAGGCAAGTCTTAAGCTAACGTATGAAGAGTATGGGGTCTATTCAGGAAAGAAGGAGGATAAATGTCTCTGCAGGGGCATTAGAATATGACAGCCTGGCCTGAGGGAGCTGCAGCGACTGGGTGAGGCTGGAGCACTCTATGCTAGAAGCTCCAAAACACGAGGCCCATGGAAGGCAGGAGGAGAAGAGTGAACCTCCAGAAAAGTTTGATGTGCTAAGGGCCTTTTAAACAGGTGACCGACATGAATACACAGTGTGTCAGGAAGAACAACCTAGCCATGTTGTGGGTGGAGTATGATGAATCATGAGTCTCAATAGTGGGTGCAGCAAAACCAGTGGGACACCATCATCACTGTGCTCTAGGCAACTATGAGAGAGTTTGGTTACTAAAGCACCAGGTGGAACAGAGAAAAGAGAGATATGAGGAAGTAAAATTAATCAAACTCAAAGATAAAAATTGGAGGGAAGAAGAGTAAAGACTTAAGAATTCTCAGCTTTCTGGCCTGGACAAGGTGAGGCTTTGGGTTCAGTTTCACACATGTTGAGTCAGAACTGCCCATGTACAATCAGATGGAGATGACCAGTAAGCAACTGTATATTTGGATTTGAAGTTTGGGTATAATATCTGTGTTAGAAATATAGATTTGGGGCAGCAGATATATTGATGTAACATTTAATGTAGGAGTTACTTCTATCACATAGTGTGGCCACATCTGTCCTTATATTTTTTGTTATTGGAGGGAGAAGTAGTACATTGGGAATTGGGTACAAGAAGCCACCTAGATTTTGAAACTGGAAGTCTAGATAATGGAGAGGAAATAAAACCTACCATTCAGAACAGCTTGCAAATCAAATCCTTTCCTCAGCCCTTCAATAGAGAAGAGAGAACAAAGAATGGCAAAAAGAGAGTTTTTAAATAAATCATAATTAGTAACACACACATGGGCTCAGTGTGGGTGAACAATTAGACTGCTAATTATACTGAAGCTACATGTTTATGAAGCCAGAATCTCACCCCAAAATGAGGAGCTTCCAGCTATTGCAAAGATGCGTGGAGAAACTGAGGCTTCCACGGGACCTATCCAGACCTCTAATAAATTGTTGGTAAAGGTAATGTGTGTGTGTGTGTGTGTGTGTGTGTGTGTGTGTGTGTGTGTAGAGAGAGAGAGAGAGAGAGAGAGAGAGAGAGAGAGAGAGAGAGAGAGACTATATATATAAATCTACATAGTGAGAATTTTTGAGCGCCTGCAATAGCAGCTAGGCTTCTGGCCTAACTGGAAGAAAAATAGATTCTCTTACCTAAGTACCACTCTTAAAAAATGCTGCCCTCAAGCTAAAGCCTTCACTGGGTTACCCCAGAGCCCTTGGGGCTGGGTTTATGCATAGCGACGGTTCCATCTAGTGATGAATGCTGGAATCACTCACAGTGTCTGCTGTCCTGAGGCTCTTGAGGATTCCATCCTAGTGGTACACAACCACAGCTTTCTAGGGAAATACATATGCAGTTAGAGGACTGATTCTCAGTTACCCATGTCCTGGACTACTTATAGAAACAGACTAAATATTCATTAATGGTGGACTTGTAGAAATAGACCTGGCACAGGGAACAATTGTGAGGGTTTTTTCCTTGTTTCTCCTTTGCAGTTTATTTTGCACAATTCTTTTTGTCTTCGATAGCCTCAGGTTTGGGGGAAAGTTTGTAGTGTTCTCTCCTTTTTTATTTGTTTTCTCTGTTAAAAAATTCAACTGAGCAAATTTAAAGATTTAATTGGCATTATTTAATCATTCATGAATTGGGCAGCATCCCATCTAGTGAATAGAAAGGAGCTCTGAGGAGCTATACATAAAAAGGCTTTTATAGGTAGAAGATGGTAGGAAAAGGAATTTTCTAGCAAAGGGTAGACTGTTTCAGGCAAGATCACCATCTGAAGGACAGAAGGGTTCTTTGGGCCTGATTACATTCCTAGTGCTGGCCATGTGCTTCCAGATCAACTTTTAAAGGATGCATTCCTGGGAGAGGCTAAAACTACAATTAGGTTAAGTATTAAGTCTTGGTTTGCTGATTTGGAGCTTAGCACAAGTGACTCCATTTGGGGCCCATTGTCTCTTTTTAAATATCACTCATGATTCTGAGGAACAAACACTTCTTCAGAAACAAAGCATTCTGAATTCTATCAGGCTGGGTGTCAGGTACCAGTATCAACCTGAAAATCAGTGATCAAAAAATCCTCAAAGAGGTAAGAGATGAGGAGCCAGCCCTGGATTCTCTTGAGATGCTTCCCTTGCCTCAGTCTCTCCCCTCACCTCGCCTTGGTTTTCTTCTCTTGTGACTCCAATATCCTTACATGGGTTGCTCTTGGCCAAGGATGCACTGTGAAGGAAGAGACTAGAGAGTAGCCAGAAGAAAGATGAGAGGACTAATGTAGTCAATGCTGGGGTGAGAGGAGGATATTGGAGGCAAACTTTTTTATTGTTTGTGGAGAAAGAAATTTGGGAGTGAAGGCCACCTGAAGAAGAATTAGAGGGCAGAGGGTGCTTCTGAGCAGAGAAACCAGCAATTAAGAATGCTGTGGGGTCTTGAGAGATGGGGACTGTCAGCAGGTCTGGGGAATAGCAACCATTCAGCAATGCCGTGAGGCTTTAAGAGATCTCACCTTGGGAGAAGTAATAATAATTTCCAGTGCATTCTGACTCTGACATATTACTACACAGACCAAGTTGGTTGTCAATACTGCTGAAGGTGATTCAAGGATAAAGAAAAGGAAAATAAGTAGACCCTCCACTCTACTATCCACCATAAAAAATCAGAGATACAAATGTAAAAGAAAAGAAGGGCTGAGGTGAATCCCTTCCCATGGCACACATGTGGGTCCTGTCATGTCTACCCCTGCCACAGGCCATCACAGTCAAGAATAGAACTAGCACTCAATTCAAATGCACTATCTATTTTGCACGTATATGCAGAAACAAGGTTGTTGCCAACAATTCTAATAGAAAAATGGTAGTCTGAATACAAAAGGAAAGCAAACTGTTTCACTCTATGAAATCGTCTATATGAAATCAAAAAATAGAACTGCAAGAGAAGCAAGAAAAGCTTGAGTAGAAACTCTTCCTTGGGCATAAAAATGAGTTGAACTGAGCAAAATCATAAATGCAAACCATCCACATCACCTTTGCCACAGGGGACGATGCCCCAGAATAGAATTTAATGCCAAATTAAATGTTCCATCCACCTCTTCTAGCAACAGAGCTGTAAAAGAGGAAAACAAATCAAGGTTGCTGCCGCTATTGCTGCAGGATATTGGCTGACTGCACATAAATAAGGTGTATAGAAGCCAGTTAATCTGGGTGTGGGATGTCTTGTGCCCAGATGGGTCAGAGAATAAGGGAGCAATCATCACAAGAGGCACAACTTAGAGGTAAAGGAATCTGTCACATTGATTTTCCCTCTGACACTTCAAATGGTGTTTTCCTTTTCTTTGCAGAGGTTGTAGAACTTCCCAGACTTTACTCGATACACTGGAAGACTATTGATCACTATCAGAACACCTGGACAGAGGGAAATGGGATGAGGGAGTCCATAGCAGGGACTTACTATCAGATAAATAGTAATGCCTCCTGCTTGCCTCAGCAACAATTGTACCACAATAGTAAGGAGAAACGTGAATAACAACCAGGGACTTGAATTCAGATCTGCTCCCCTTTTCCAGTTCTGTGGTCCAGGGTAGGTTATTCCAGCCAACACTCTAGATCTCAGCATTCTTTCTGTTTGTGCAGGGTTGGACTTGGGTGGGATTTCCTCAAAAATTCCTCTCCAGTGTGCAATTTGATGTTGAACACTTGCAGAAGGGTAGAGGATGCAATGGCTCTAAATGGAATACCACTGAAGACCAACACTGGTCATGTCCACTGAGAGATCAATAATCACTTTCATTTCCATGGGACTTATCTGCAATTTTACCATGAAGAACTATTATTTTATCTTTAGAAAACAAACAGAATCAGCAATTTACCTCTAGTGAAAAATGTATACAGTTGCCTCACTTTGTAACTGCACTCCTAGAAATCTCATACTGAAGTAAATTGTTATGAACCAAACACCATTTTCCCTGTGGGAAGACTGCTATAATTGGGAAGCGTGGAACACATCAGGCATTTGGCATCAAATAAATCATAGGCATCACTAGCAATATGATATAAAGAAAGAAATATAACAATAAACTTCTTTAATCTTTTAAAATAGTAAAATTGTGCCCCAACTCACATAAAACAGGCCTAAGTACATCTTGATGATAAAGAGACCCCAACGTGATATAAAGCATACATAGAACATATAAGACTCTAACATTAGTGTATCATAAAATCAACCTGAAACCAGCATACTAAGCTATAATAAATTTAATTAAACATTAAATGAACAATAATTTGGTTTTCATTCTTAGGATGTAGAAGATTTTGTTGCAGCTGATTTGGCTAACTTAGACCTCTTAAAAACAATAACGATGACGACATGTTAGCTTAAGTCAATGTGTTCTTTTTCTTTTTGATAATTTCTTAAAACAAACAAGGAAATTAGAACCATTCCACTAACTATAGAGTCATCTCAAAGACAGTAGATGCCAATACACATTTGTTTTTGAAAGATAATTATGATGGCATTCCCCTCCCCATCCCCAACAAATAAACATTATTTAAGTAAGAGCTTGTTGAGCACATCTCCCCTTCACCCTTCTTGTCTTCTCCCTTTTTAAAAGTTGTACTCTGTATTGGACCAAATAAAGGCCAACCAATAAGAGAACAGTAAGTGCTACTTAAATCACTCCATATGACACTTCGTTGACAGCTATTAGAGACCTTCACACCTTATCAGAAAAAGGAAAACAATTACAAGTCATTCAAATGGCCTTTAAAAAAATATTAAAACATTTTTCTCAGACATAAGACAGTTAAAGGAATGCACATTGACTATCCATAGCTTTTGTGGAAAACAGAATAATATCTTGTATTTTTATATACTTTACAGTTTATAACTATTATGTAATTTGCTTATCACACTTAACTGATTGGAAAACATGTAAAGCACTATGGTTTCCTATTTTACAATTAAAGAAATAAAAGTTTAGATAAGGTACTTTTTGGGGGTTACAAAGTAAGAGAAAGGAATTAACAGCTGAGGCATTACTATAGAAGTATGGAGAGGCGCTATCCACAAGTATGTCATGATTATGAGTCCATGAACACTAAAATAATAATAATAATGGACGATAACTTAGAGGTAACACTTCATTCAGGAGTCCTCTTTATAATATTCAGTTTATTTAAAATGGCCCATGGTGCTTCTCTCTCTACAGGGACACGCAGAAGCAGGGTTATTATTCCACCAGGCAAAACACCCCATTTTCTGACAAACTGTTTTAATTATTGGAAAAGTTTTTCTTCATTTATCCTAATTGCTTTCTAGAATCTCAAAGAATATGCCAAATCCTTTTCCCTCGAAAATATTTCAAATATTCGAAGCTAACATCATGTTTCCCATTCACAAAGCACTGCTTCTAGACTCTGTGTCCTCCTGGGTTCAATTCTTTGACTTACATAGGCCACTCTTAAAGCCAGGTGCACAGAAGTGACCATAAAACTCCAAGAACACTCTGCCCAGTAAATAGTGGACTGAAATTTCTGTTAATATGGTTTAAAATAGCAGTAAGTTTTGGCTCTTATCAAGCTTTCATCCAACTAAAATTTCTTTTTTTTTTTCTTTTCATGTAATCTGCTTTTGGGCCAGTTCTCTCCTATCAAGATTATATTAGGTTATGACATTAGCAAATATGGGAGGCTTATCTTTATATATTCAGAGTTTCTCAACAGAAATACTAATAAAATTTTGGACAGGATAATTCTTTGTTGTATGGGACTGTCTCATATATTGCAGGATGTAATTAAGTGTTAGTGACAACATTTGACTGCAATTGTGGCGGTCCCATACAACAAAGACGTAACTACTAATAGCCTACTATTGACTGGAAGCCTTACTGATAACATAAACAGCCATTTAAAACATTATGTATGTTATATATTATATGATGTATTCTTAAAATAAAGGAAGATAATAAACTAGAGAAAAGAAAATGTTATTAAGAAAAGTATAAGGTTTGTCTAAGAGGTTTTTTTCAAAATGTCACAATTTAAAAAACATTTCAATATATTTATTGGGGAAAAAATCCACATATAAGTGGATCTGCGTAGTTCAAATCCGTGCTGTTCAAGGACCATCTATAGTTCATAGTTATGAGGGAGTATACAGTACAATAGGAAAAGCTGAAGAAGTAAGCAAAAGCAAGATCTTTGAAAGCTGCCAAATGCCACATATGGTAGTCAGCCTCCAAGATGGCCCCTCAATGAACTCTACATTCTAGTATCCAGACATTCGTGCCATCCCCTTCTGCATTCTACCAAGATTGGTCTATATGACCAATAGCATACAGCAGAAGTAATGGTATGTCACATCTGAAATTAGTTTATAAAAGACTGGGGCTTCCATCTTGAGTTCTCTCTCTCTCTTTCTCTCTCTCTCTTTCTCTCTCTCTCCCCCTCTCTCTCTCTCTCTCTCTCTCTCTCTCTCTCTCTCTCTCTCTCTCTCTCTCTCTCTCTTGCTCTCATCACTCAGTTAGGGGGAAGCACATCCCAGTGGAGAGATACATGTGGTAAGACACTAAAGGCTCTTACCAATAGCTGTGTGAATGAGCTTAGAGATAGATTCCCCCACCCCCGTCAAATCTTCAGAGACTGCAGCCCAGGCCAACAGCTTGGCTGCAACCTAATAAAAGACCCTGGGCCAGAACCACCCAGCCAAGCCACTCTCAGGTCCCTGATGCTCAGAAACTGTATGACATAGTAAATGATCATTGTTTTAAGCCACTAAGTTTGAGGACTATTTGTTATGCAACAATAAATAACTAATATACCATGCTGAGAGGTTTGAACATTATCCTGAAACTGATACAAAGCCTTTATGGAATGTTAAAGAGCTAAACAACTATTTGCATATTAGAAAGGACTTTGGGTTAGCAGTGTGAAGGATAAAGTGAAAGAGAAATAGGGATGCCTGAGAAAAGGTCACCATAATAACCCAGTCCTGAAGAAATAAAGAACTATACCAAAACAGCTGAAAATGAAGAAAAGAGAGAGAGAGGTTTAAGCTATATTAATAAGTCCAGCCTTCTGGTTTAGACAGTTGAGTAAGCAGAGGCACAGTCACTGAGGCAGAGAAAACAGGAATGGGGGCAGGATTGGGAATCTGCAACAAAGATGGTATACTTAAATTCGAACATCTCAAGATTAAGAGGCATGTGAGACATCTAAGAGGAGATGAAAAGATACTTTGAATATATGGATCCAGGATTCAGAGCTGGTCTGGGTCATAACTGTCATCAGCATGACATTGGTAATTGAAGTCACGGATTAGGATGAGCACTCCTAAGGAGAGAGTGTGGAATAGGAATAACAGGAAACCAGTAGAACCAAAGCCTATTTAGCAAGCTATTGGACCCTATTTCTTCTTAACTCTGAACTAGACATATGGAGATTTTGCCCCATCTCTGAAGTAAGGGATTAAAATAATTTTATTATCAGATAAGAAAATCAGCCTTTAACCCAAACATGTGAGGAAGAAAGGAAATATTTAAGTATTTTATAATCATTTTCATTTTGCTTATTGCTTTGCTTAAGTCAGAGATAATTCCTATAAGTTTGGATGCTCCTTGTAGAAATCCAAGACTGTTGTTAAAGATATAGATTAATTTCTCCACCAAGTCTTGAGGAAATAGAGGGCAATGCCACTATGAGAACCTGGTCACGACAACATCCCCCATGGGGAAATGTGCCCTAAAAAGTAACAAATCTGATGAAAAAGAAAGGTGTAAAATATCTCTATTAGTCAGGGTTCTCCAGAGAAACAGAATTAACACTGTGTGTTTGTGTGTGTGTGTGTGTGTGTGTGTGTGTGTGTGTGTGTGTGTAGAAAAATATTTATTTTAGGGAATTGGCACATGTGATTGTGGAGGCTGTCAAGTCCAAGTCCAAACTCTGCAGGGTAGGCTGACAGGCTGGAGACCCAGGGGGGATTCAATATTTCAGTTCCAGTCCAAAAGCCATCATTGGCTGGCAGAATTCCCTCTTGCTAGGGGGAGGTCAGACTGTTCTAGTCAGCTCTTCTATTGACTGGATGAGGCCCTCCCACATTGGAGAGGGCAATCTGCTTTAATCAAAGTTCATCAATTTATACATTAATCTCATCCCAAAAATCCCTCATAGGAATATCCAGAATAATCTTTGACCTTTTATCTGAAGACCATGGCCTAGCCACGGTAACACATAAAATGAACCATCACATTATCTGTGGTGGGTTGACGGGCAAACTAATGTTTACTGTTGTTTATCATTAAAGTCTTCTTTGCAGCTGACACAGCACCCTGTACAGTGCCCTGTACATAGTAGACAATCAGCTAAATGGTCCCTGATGATGTTCACAGTCCTCAACATATCCAAATACAGTTAATTTGACAAAGATGACAACAAAGTCACAGAAGATTTTCTCAGTATTTTTGTTAAGAAAGTCAATGAAAAGCTCTCTAAACAAACATGTGTTTTTCTGACTGTTTCCTGTTCCCTGTTTTCTTCACAGCAGCAGGTCTTGGGTTAGGACAGTGACAATCTTAGGTGTTCCTTCTCTCATCCCTAATGACAGTCCTTGGTAACAGGGGGTGCTGACCAAGTCTGCCTCTGCTGTTAAAAGTGAAAATAAACTGTCCGGGAAAGAGACAAATTTGGCTGTATCTGGAAAGATAACCATCATTTTTTGTGTGTTTGCTTTGCTTTCCCTTTAGGACAGAGTGAGGAGAAACTAAATGAGCTTTTCTCACTTGGGAACAATGTGAAATTTAGAATGAATCAGGTTGTGGGAGGCTGCTAAGGGCATGGTGAGTGAAGAAGGAGGGGAAAAAAAACAATTCAGAGCAGATCTGGAGCAGAACAAGAAGTAGAGTAGAGTACTGGGGCCAGAAAAACACCTTGCCCAACCCTCCTAGATTTAAATTCCCAGTGGAGATGGATCCAGAAGGGTACTCAAGGTATCAGAGTCTTTGCAGTCTTCTCAATCCCTAAAAACTGCTTTTTGATGTTTTCCTTACTCATTAAGTTTCCTCCTAAGGAAGAACTACCTAATCTAGAATATGCAGATTCCTCAGGAGTTCAAGGATAGAATTCAGGGGGGGTCCATGAACCTGAAAGGAAAATACTGTTTTTTACTATTTTCTAGCTGAATTGAACATTCTTCAATATTTTGAATGTATGTAACGAACCTCAGAAATATTAGCAGTATCTATTACAGGTATTTGAAAATGTCTTTTATGTTTATTTCTATTTCATCCTGCTCAACTTGGTGTTCCATGCCCACATCAGGATTTTATAGGTCCCAAAGTTTAAGATAATTGAATTTCCCTGTGTTGTACAACCTAGATGTACCAGTAACAAAGCAAGTGCTGTATTTTGATCTCCACGTGGACACTGAAATTCATCTCTAATTGGTTAGAAGCCAGAGGACAGGAGAAATAAGTAAATTTTTTCTCCAGAAGACCTCCCAGGGCAGGTGAATTTATGATTCATTTGGATATCAAATTATAGAACCAAATCATTGTACTGAGCCCCCATCTGTATAACTGCAAGAAATCTGGTCCCTTCCTCAAGTAGGAGTGCTTGAACTTTGCACAAATCTATTCCAGCTGTCCATCAGCTTCCTCTCCAAATCATTGTTTCAGGTTTTTCTGCCCATTACCTCAGACTTCTCATAACTGCTTCTCAACACTGTCATAGCCTTCCTCTACCTCCTTTCCTCCAAAGTGTAGGTATAAATACTTCCATTACGGCTCTCGGCACAGCTCGCCCAGAACTGTAATAGTTTATAATCGTGACTGAAGTTAGGAGAAAATGAAACTATAAGAACTAAAAGGGAAATTAAAGTTAAATTATAATATATAACTCTCCCAGAATCCACTGACAAGTTTCTCCATAGTGGTCCTGAATGGTCATCTGTTTTCTCAACATTTTGCCATGTGACTAGAGCTCACAGATCACTCAGGCCAGGAGTCCCTTCAATTTGTCCACCTTCCATCAAGTTCAAGTTGTCCTTCTCAACTATCTGGCTCCAACTAGAGGAATGAAAAACCTATTAACTTCATGGTATTCTCTACACACACACACACACACACACACACACACACACACACACACACACACAGAAAAAGAGCCTTATTTAATTATTAAACAGAATATCTAAGCCTGAAGTATCTGAATTTAGATTATTTTTCCCAGGTCAAGTCTTCATAAGAACTACAGGTGATTTCTGCCTCAAAGCTGCACAATTATAATACTTGAAAAGGTGACCAGGACAAAGGAAGCTTCCGCCCTTGAATGTAGAAGCTGCATGTGATTCCACAAACGGTAAGTTATCAACAATTTTAAAATCCATTTCCTACCTCAAAAAATATGGAGCAACTCTTGGTAGGATTCAAATAGCATTTTTTGGCAGAGGAGAGGAGGTACCTCTCTTACAGAACATGCAAGAATGAATACCTAAGTCATTCTCATGTTCTTATGAGACATTAGAGAAGACTGCATGGAGGAGGTGTCATTTGAGTAAAAATGATGGATGGGTGTACATTATCTGTGGATACTGCAAAACTGCTAACAAGCTCATCATGTGGGTGATAAAGAACGATGAGAACAGGAATCAGAATGCTCTACTAGGCCCATCTCACCTCCATTAGTTTTATTGAACCTTGAAATGGCTTTTGAAGTTAACAATCACACCAGAGGATACAAAGTTAGATACTTAAAAAAAAAGACATTAAAGTTTTGTAAGTTCCCTAGTTAATCCATCAGACACATTTCAGTCTTAGGTAGCAGTATATAAACTCTATCAAGGGCATCTTAGGTTCTTTTAGGAAACATCTATAGCCACACAAGCAGATAACACTTAACAGAGACAAAGAGAGTCTAAGAAAAGTTAAGTAATAAACTTTTAGGCAAGGTGTGTTAATTTAAAGTACATGATTTTTTTTGTAAAATCCCCTTGGCGTTGAGAAGGAAATTGGCAGAGGACAAGTTAGAAGGAGGGGTTAGAAGCCTATGTAAGCAAAGTCAGATCTGTTAGATATGCCATTTGAATTTCTCTGCTCATGTTATCTAGCTTATTGTTCCAAACTTCTCCAATTCATTAAAGGAGCCTAGAAATATAATGTATCCTTTCAAAACACAATTTAAAAAAAATACCCTAACAAAGCAGTTACCTGATAACTTCCTGAAGGATATGGCAGAGCATTCAAATTGCCTAATAAACCTCTGGAAAATAACAACATCTTATGAAGTTTTAGTTTGAGGTCTGTAGATTTTAGGGGGGAAAGTTTTCTTTAATTAAATGATGGCTAATGAACTATTAAGCAACCCCCTTACTAATTAAAAGAATAAATTGAACTTGCTGGACCTTTTAGTGGCTTTGAAACACTCTGCTTCTAATGCTTTCCAAATGAAAAAAAAAAAAAGGTTTCTACCCCAAGATGAGCCAACCAGTTAAGAAAAAGTGGCAACGAGTACTGGTTGCAGTGGTTGGATCAAGCCTCTTGAGATAGTAACCAGATGTGCCCACGGAAGTGGTCTTTTGGATGCTTTGGATGGTATATTTCACCTTGACGCATGTGTGTTCATTACTGTATCCCTAAGAATCTAGCATAAAGAATAGTTTTGGAACTAGTAGCGGCTAAAAAAGGAAGGAAGGAAAGAAGGAAGGAAGGAAGGAAGGAAGGAAGGAAGGAAGGAAGGAAGGAAGGAAGGAAGGAAGGAAGGAAGGAAGGAAGAGGAGGAAGGAAGAGAGGAGAGGAGAGGAGAGGAGAGGAGAGGAGAGGAGAGGAGAGGAGAGGAGAGGAGAGGAGAGGAGAGGAGAGGAGAGGAGAGGTGAGAGAGGAGAGGAGAGGAGATAGGGAATGTATTTGTTGAATAAATAATGAATGACTGTTTACCTGACAAATAGCCCTTTTGTTTTTAATCTACCTTAGGGGTCCAATTTTTCCTAATTCAGAGTGATTCACCCGGAGTTAATTATAGCAGGTGATAAGTGAAATGATTGATATTAACCTGGCAAAAGAGGTTAACAGACTTACCCTGTGTCACAAACGAACATGCAGGCCACAGCCAGGCCAACATCTACCATCTCCGAAGATGTTATTGAGATAATAGCTAAAATTTGTCCCCTTGATTCTGCCAATTTTTTGCCAAGGAAAAGCTCATGGTGCAATTGTAGGTGCTTTGCAAGTGCTCAGCCGCTCTGCTAGAAGTCATCAAGTAAGCTGTTTGTTTTCTCCTATAATTCTGGACTCAATGCATTTGTCTCAGCCTCCTGGTGATCTGGGACAGCACATTATGTGATGTCGTCCAGGCCATGCCACTTAGGAAGTTTTGCTTATGTCAACATTATGCACTGTACACATTTTTTTTCTTTTGCTAGGGGCAGCTGAAAGAAAGTGACACTAATTTCTATTCTGCAGTTATCCAAATATTGCACTCACAACACAATCCATAAACATAATGACTACTCATCAATAAAGCAGAGGAATCTCTGAAAACCATAATTGTCACCCCCCAAAAATTTAAAAAATAAAAAGAAACAACAAAAATGTTGGCAAATGGTAGGTCCCTTATCTTAATTACAGGCTTATTTGCATTTAAATGAAGGTTATTCTATAATTACTACTGAATGTTTTGTTTGGGAGTTGAAATACCACTCTGCAGGCTGTCAGCCCATTTCCTTTTTATTTTCTCTTGTCATTCTTCTTCTGTATAATCGTCTGACACAGGCAGGCCCAATGAGGTGCTGACTCTTAATTCCCTTTTCAAAAACATCACCACCTCAGGGCACCTTGTGGCTGCATCTCACTGTTGTCCTTCGGGATGTTGCCAGGAGAATTTAAGAAACCTCTCTCCATCCACAATAAATGACCTTGGTATCTGCCAACTTGTGAGCAGAATTAACTTGGCCCGACTATGCATTATCTGTGAGGATGAGAATCCCTTCCCTCCTCTCAGCCCCTACTACACCGCACATACTATAACATTCATCAACACAGTCCATTCTCATTATCTGAGATAGGGATGTTCCATAAAGTTATCTTGAACACTGAGTCAGAGAACAGTGAACCATCTCTCCTAAGGGAAGTACAGGTTTCAGTTCCTGCAAGCCTTTGGTCACAGGACTCTTGTCAACCAATCAGTACAAAACTTTGTTTGTGTTTAGAACCACCTTATTTAATATACATGTTGGTCCAGGAACATCGAACTCATGGCCTAAACACTATAACTTAATACACATAATTCTCCATAAGGCATATGGCAGCCTTCTTGCACTCAGCACTACACCTAAAAGGGGGGTCATTTAAATAGCAAAACCAACAGCCGAAAAAGCATAAAAATTTGAAAGAATGCTAAACAGACCACTGAAAGAACACCTGTTTAAGTACAAGAGCTGAAACAAGAAGGCAGAGCACCACCTTGTGTGACCTTGTGTGACCTGGCTGGGAACCTGTATGTGGGGTGACTCAAATTTCTCAGTGTTTCACATGTCTGCAAATAATTGCAAATATGCCATGGGTATTGATTTGGGGGGTTAAAAATAAAGTTTCATGAGCAGATAGATTTGCAAATGTAGAATCCACGCATAATGAAGATGGGCTCTACTTATGGAGCATTTCCATGCGTCAGCCCCACGTGAGATGCTCTGTAGGGACCAAGAGAGTAAAATGCTGAATAATGCAGAGGTGACCCTGCCTGAACAAACTTACAGGCTTCAGATGATATGGGGAAAGGGAGAGCAGGAGGCAGAGAGAGAAACCAGCCAAAAAAAATATAAACAAAAAAATAAGAAAACGGTTTCAAATTGTGATGGTCCTATGAATGAAACAAACCAAATAAGTATTGAGATAAAGAATAATGAGGGAACTAGGGAAGAGTTTGTGTTAGTTACCAGGTAGCATTTAGCCTTGAGAAGCCTTGCAGGGTTGGGGGAGACATGGAGAAGAAGGGAAGAACATCAAACAGAAAGAATAATGAGGGAAAGTTGTGTTCCTGGGAAAGTTGTGTTCCACGTTTAACCGGTAAGTTGAAGACTGTTGCAGGAAAAGAGGAAGAGACAGTATGAAATGGTGCTATAGAAGCAGGGAGGAGCTTGGTCTGGCAGGGCCTCAAAGACCCAATAAGGCAAGATCACTTACCTTTTGGTGTTTATATCACTAAAGGGCAGGGATCTCCTAGGCAACAAGGTGCTGCACACAACAGGCGCTAAACAAAATTGACCAACTCAATAGTGCAAAACACGATGGGTATGTCAGTTCAGGACTGAGTTTTACTGCATGTAACAGAAACCCCAAAATATGGTAGTTTAAACAAGATCATGGTTTATTTTTCTCAGTTAGTGAGAAATCTAGATGTAAGCAGTTGCTGATATTGGTGTAGTGGCTCAAGGATGTCAAGTTAAGGTCTCTGGAATTTGCTGGGTCTTTTCTTCATGGTTGCAGTATTGCTGCTCCAGCAATAGTCATCACATCTTAGTTCCAGGATGAGGGAAATTAAAAAAGTATATGTGCCAGCTGAGTCCTGTCCTCTTACACAGTTTTCCTGGAAGCCCCATCCCAACACTTCCACTGATATCTTATTGTGCATAACTGTGTCTATGTGTCCACCTCCATGTGCAAAGAAGGCTAGGAAATATATTCTTTATAGCTGGATGTATCACTATCCTTAACTCAATCATGTTTGTTAGGAAGAAGGGGAAATGGAGTTGTTCGGCAACTAGTAGTCTCTCTTCTTTGGGGATTAGGGGTATATATTTCAGCCAATGCCTTGGAGGGATGGAGCTATCAGGGTTGTAAGTTTCTCTAGGACATATAGTGGATTTACATAGTGTATATGGGACTTGAAAGATGATGGGAATGATCCACCAAGTCAAAGTAACTCTTTTCTTTCCCCTTCAACCAGGTAACCTTTTATTGGGGGCGGAGGGGGGAAGGAGTGAGAGCCTTTCAAAACCCAGTGAAAAAATGGCTGAATTTAAAGAATTAACCATCCCATTTAGCTTAAGCAAGAAAGTAACATACTTAGTCATGTTCAGTCCTAACATTATATTTTTAATGTGTTTATGGCTTTAGTCAGTCATTTAACAAGTCCTTAGGCCTTGGGAGAATGTATCATGGGGTAGATATGTTTTAAAGAAGGAAAAAAGGGTAAAACAATAAAAGAACTAACATAAGGCCATTGCTAAAGAGATAGATCCTGAAGAGACACAAAACAAGAGAACCAAGGTCAGTCCATAGAGCTGAGGAAGTGATGCTTTAGCTGTGACCTAAAGGATCAATGGGATTCAATTAAACATCAAGATAAGGGGACAGTAAGGGTATTTCAGCCTCAACATCTTGTGCAAATGTCAGCAAATGAAAATTAAAATCAGGGAAAATGCCATGCTTAAGTGATGGGGGGTGGGGGTGAAAAGACCATCTTTGTCGTCTTTGCTAATTTATCAGAAATTGAAACCTTTTGGAGAGCTTCTTGGTTTCTTGGCTTCTTAAGGCAATTCCTGGGCAAATGCCAGTGCTAGTGTTCTGGTTGCCTTCGCTCTCTTACACTCTGTACTTCATGTCCTTTGAGCTGAACATTTACCACCTAAGCCTAAAGGGCAGGTAGGAAAGCGGCCTACTGTGTGGCTTGGCTCAAACCTACATGGAGCAGGTGGCTCTTCCCCTGTGTGGGACAAAGAAATCTAATACCCTTTGCTAGCCCCTGCCAATTCTGTTCCTCCCATGCTCCTACCTGCTGCGCCTTGTCCCTGTGTATAAGCTGGTAGGCACCTGGCACAGCAGATGTATCCAATGACCACGGTACAGATGTCCCCAGGCATCTCTATGTGTGTGCATCCTCTACCCAGCTGCCAGGGAGGACTTTCCAACCACAAATCACATCATGTCATTCCCCTACTTAGGAACCTCTAGCAGCTTTCCTCTAGGATGAAGCCCATCTCTTTAACATGTCTTAAAAGACCCTCCTCAGTTTATCTTCAGCCTAACTGTCCAGATTCACCTCCCACATTCATCTCCTGCTCTCAACCCACCCTGAGCTGTTTGCCACTTTCTACACACATTATGCTCTTTTCTCACCTCTGTATCTTCTTCCTGACATGTCACCCTCACCCCACTCTCCTCATCTGGCACTTTAACATTAGGATCTTGTCACCTCCTCTGTGAAGCCTCTCACTGTGCTTGGAGTTAGTTTTTCCCTTTTTGCAATTATTCATGCAACTATTTATTTATCTGTCTCCCCTGCTGTACTGTAAGTTTCTTAAATGTAGGGGACAATTATAACCACTCGTGCCCTTGTTCAGCACCTTGCACAGCACCTGGCACATTTTAGGGCTTCGAAATCATTTGTTTTGAAATTAACCACAGTCCAATGAATGTATATGACTTTGTGGTATGCAATAGCATCCGTCTTTCTTAGAGCGGCCTGCTCTAGTGGTTCACTTCATTTTTCCCCAAACTAGTGGAACTGTTGCCATGTAGCGCTCCTCCTAGCACTATTCGGTCCACTGTGGTAGCACAGTTCCACTCCCGGCAGCCTCCTTCCCTCGAAAACACTCCCAGAACCTGAGTCTTCCAGCTTTTTTGAAGCGCCCATGGAATGAGCAGCTGCTGAAGGACTGAGGGGCGTCACATGGATCATAAGTGAATCTGGGACTCCCTGACCCCAACTTCACCCCCTTGTATAGCTTCTACAGTTCAGGGCATCTGTGGTATAGAAAGGGAGTGAATGGCTGCAAAAAATTAACTGTTCTCCTCAGCCTCTCCTCCCCTCCCCCAGCCTCACAGTTCACTGAAGCCCCACCCTCTACAGAGGGAAGAGAGGACTGTTTCTATCAGCTTCCCAAGGACCTGGGGCTTTGTGCCATTGTTGTTCTCCCTCCTCTCCAGCATGCTTCCCTTATTATTTTCCTCCCTGCACACAGTCTCTTCATCTCCTCCTTTGAAAGAAGCCTCCTCAGCACGTCCTCCCCTTGCCCCCGACAGGTGTGGGGAATGACCCTGGCTCTCCGCTGGGGGCCGTTTGCTTTGATGCTCCAGCTTTATAGAGTGTCATTTGTATTCAGTCCTTTCCTCTCCTGCTCTTGCCCAGTGTGTTTTGATGAGCTTCTCTCTGCACTCATATTGTCTCAGTCGTTAACCACCCATTTGCAAGTCTGTAATTTACTTTTGATCATTCATTTTATGAGACACACAGGGTAAAAAGCCGATTCTGCTCTTTCCTTCTTTTTTCCCTACTTCCCCATTCTTATTTGCAGCTAAAGAGTTTTTCCAAGTCCCACACTCTGTTGCCTTATCATCTCTTGGAGAGGTATGTGCTGCCTCGACCTTCCTGGAAGAGATTTTTCCTCTGCTTTGCCTTCCGATGTGGTTCATTAGCTCCTTTTCTCCCCTCTTAGGGATTAGCTTCTCTGGGAAATGGAATAGTTGGTAGAGGCAATTATTTGTGGGTCTATTGATATGATAACCCCTATTGACAGCAGGAGGAATCACTGGCAGAACTGATAGGATTGCTCTGCCAGGCACTAAGCCCCCAGGAGGAGGAGTTATGAGCTGAGGCCCAGAAATGCCTTCCCAAGCTGACATTTCACAGCCATTTTTTGTTCAGCAGGAAACAGCTTCAGCTCTGAGTGAGAAGGCAGCCCCCATCAAACAGGCGCTTGTGAGTATCAGGCTGCATTTCAATCCTTCCCATGGTCATCAGAATTTTCTGTGACTAAAACCTGCTGTCTCTTACCAGAGGAGAGAAGAGTTGGTGGCAGGAGAGGCACAGATTAAGTCCAATTTGAGCTGAGGTTCCCAGGTTTTCCCCCATTTTTTCCCCCTCTTTTTCTCTTTGGAAACAAACACTTTTCCTAAAGCAGAAATCAGCATTCACATTATTCCTCATTGCAGAGACATTCCCCAGAAACATTTTTTGGCTGTGGTGGTCCACAGGCCAACTATGGGGCCTGCAATTGACAGATGGCACACCCCGAGCACCCACCCTTACACAGATACTCCTTGAATGCTCAGGCTCTCCCCACTTTCCTCTCCAACCTCTTCCTTCCCTGTGATCACTCATAGAGCCTCAGAAGTAGCATCATTCAGGCAATCACATATTTCATTGATTTCATTTACTGTCCAAACTGGGAACTTTTAAAAATAAAAGTAAGCACTAGTGCTAAATACACAAGGAAAAAACCTCTAACCCTGAACTATCCCTAGTCACCAACTTCCAAATTCCATGCCTAGGACTGACTCTCAATGTAGAGAAAATCCGAAAATGCCCTCTTTCCCAAGGTTGCTTTAGGAAGAATGTGGGTGCTTGAGTCTTGGCTTGAAGTTCAAAATGGATTTTCACATAAAAACAATGACATAAATGTTGGTTAAATTGAATAGTACATTATAAGCCGTGAGCTCAATGTTTCCCTTTTTAACATGATCTGGGTTTACATAAACATTTTCAACATGGTTCTACCCTCTGTTATGGTGATACAACAGCTTTGTTGTTTGTTTTCCTAGATTAACATATTTGTCCTCGGTGGTCTCAGATAATCTACAAGCAGATCATTGCTGGAGCCATGTACTCTTGAGTGAATGAATTGCATGTAAAATCCCCAGGCAAAGAATAATTTAGATGAAAAGCTTTCTTATATATTCAGGAAACCTCAGGTATAATGAACTTCCAAGATGCAGTTCTGAGCTATTACAAGCCTCAGAGTCAGAATTCTAATGATGACATAGCATTCCACAGACGCCTTTTGACTTTTGTCTTGGATCAAGACATCTCACCCAAGATGAGAGTGCTAAGAATGCATTTTGAGGGCCCTGAGCAGAGCCGGAACATGCCTTAGATTATACCATCAAAATTTCAAGCAGAGCAAAATTATTCTCAATCCTTCTTTATTGTGAAGCCAGGTGATCTTTAGGGGTACTATCCTTTAGAGCAAATTAGTAAATCTAACATATCTTCATTGGCAATTAGTATCCCTGGATCAAAAAATCTCCACAGAGGCCTAGAACATTTGCAGTTTAATCTCAAAAAAAAAACAAACCAAAACAAAACAAAACAAAAACCTCTCTGTGGAATTGTCATTCTGTTCTAATAGCCAAATCATGATGATAGCTCAAGACTTATTCTTTCTTTACTACCCTACAGGACCTGGCCCTACTCCTCTTTCAGTCTTGCTTCCCTGCAGGCCTCAGCACAAGTTTTTCATAAGGCTCTTGGCAGCCTACCCCAAACTTAGTTTATTCGATCCTCCAGCATTTTGGGTTACTGAAGAGTAACAAACCCTCAAACCTGTATTCTTTTTAGGACCCAAGGCAAGTACCGCTTCTTGGCCCCTGAACAACCCAGCACACATTACTTCTCCATCGGTAATCCTGTGCTTGCATATTCACCCTTTTCTGGACCCTGCCTGTTCAATATATGTTCACTAAGCAATTCCAGCTATATAAAAAGCTGCTTTTATATAGTCAAATAATGGCAATTTCATATAAATAAAATAAATTTATTTCTTTCTCTTTCCCCTAACCTTTTGCCCCATATCACTAGTGTCAGGCATAACACTAGTGGGCTGAATAGTTAATAGTTAATTAATAGTTAATAGGTCAATTGATTCATCTTTTGAAAACACCCTCCATCTAGTATATCCACATGTCTAACTATTTAATATGGACAGAACACTGCCTTGTGAAAACTTATGCTAAATGACAATACCTATGTATTATAATTGGCAATGATTATTCAGCAGCTGGGCCTGGGCGAGAAGCAGGCTCCCAGAACACCAGATGAAAGCTTCACGCTTTTGGTCATAGGCAAAGAAGAATGCATAAAAGAAAGGAGAATGAGCAGTGGGCTGAACTGTATAGAAAGTAAAGACTTGGTTAGACAAATGGCTCAGAGACTCAGACCTAAGATGCTGTTCTCATTCCTTCACTGGACCTTAGTATTTGTGGGACATGCAGCATGAACCCCTCCTTCACTAGGTGCTGCACTCACATTGATGAGTAAGGCAAAGCCTCTGGCCCCTGAGAGCTCCCAGCATGGTCTGAGAAACGTGTGGAAACCACAAAACCTGATCCATTATAAGAAGGGCTATAATATAGATGCAAATAAAAAGCTATGTAGGGGATGAAAGGAGATAATTAATTCTCCCAGGGGCAACTAGGGACAACTTCACAGAACATGAAACTCTAGAGTTAGATCTTGCCAGACTGGAAACCAGGAGAAAATATTTCAGGTTGAGAGAATAGCATGTGCAACAGCAAAAGAGTAAGAACCAGGGCCAAGATGAGAAACCAGATTTGCATAGCCAGGGGCGCAGGGAAGCTGAAGAAAAGGTCAGTTTGGATTGAAGGATGATAAGTGAGAACAGGAGAGAAAACACAGAACCTCAAGGAGACAGAGAAAAAAGGACAGAAATAAGATGGTTACAGGTGGCCAAAGAACACAGAATAATAGCTTAATAAGACATCTCCAAACTAGGCCTTTGGTCTGCTCTAGAACCGGACTGTTAAGCTATACTCCATGCATACTCAGGATGTGACCTCATACATATTATTCCCCCAGGAGTATAAAATAGCTCCAGGTCACAACAACTGTCCTTAGAAGTATATTTAGGTTCCCAATATATACCAAACATGCTTAGACCAAGAATACAAAGAAAGTCAAGAGACACGTAGTATTAACAGATATTGCTACTAGTGTGTGGCCTACGAGACAGAGAAGCCAAAGCACTTATGTAAGTGTGGAGGATACAGTAGGTAAATCAAATGACAAAGTTCCAGATGTGATAGTATCAAGAAGGAGCCTCAGGAATTTGCAGTGGCTTTGCAGTGTAGTTTTAATGATCATTTTGCTTATTTATTGCTGTTAATGTGAAGACTCAGATTTGCTTCAGCTGCATCCTATCCCTTCAGCTCCATGATAAGATCTATGGTTGCCAAGTCAGAGGTTCATGTCTTTAAAAGAAGAAATTCTAATAGTTTTATTCTCGTCTTAATACAATTTAATCTTACTTTTGCCCCCTTCTTTTTTTCAGCAGCCCCCACAAGAAAAAAAATAAAAACAAAAACAGAGCAACACTTTTCCTCAAATGTTTTCCACATGCATTTATGTAGATCGTGTGACATGTTTTGGCTGCAGGATACTCATTCCAGGCCCCACTGCAAAGCAGCTTTCAGAGAAATATATGTATATATTTCAAAATTATGTGTCTGTATATGTGCATATACCTATGAATCCAGAAAAAAAAAAGGAGGAATTAGTCAGTGTTAAAAAAATTTAGTTGAGACAAAATATTTTTTGTGGTGTTTCCAATTCTTTTTCTATATTTCATATACTGTCTCCTTAACTGATGCTTGCTCTCCTTCCCTAACACATGGTTTGAATCTCTCTTTTCTAAGATAAAACAAGGTTGAAGTGGAAGAGAAGGAAGAGGAGGGGGAATCATCTAGGGCCCTCATCTCCTCCCTTGACCCAGGTCTTCTCTTCTTAAAAAAGTAGTTGATACTTCCTCTTTTTATTCTTTACATGGTAATCCCTGTGGCAAACACTGGGTGACCACCTAATAATCTCTGTCCTTTCTTTCATAACAGGAATTCTAACCAGTATAGGACTCGAGTGGCCTCATGTTTCCAGTCCAACTGGGTCCCTCCCAACCTAGGGATAAGGTATGTTTCTTTAAACCAGCATTTCCCAAACTCAGAATCTGTTTACACTCTTCAGAATAATTGAGAACCTTAAGGAGTTTTGTTTATGTGGATTATATCTATTGATATTTACCATATTAGAATTTTAAAATTGAAAAAATTTTAAATACGTGTTTGTAAATGTGTTCTTAAAGAACGATTATAAATCCAGAACATGTGAACATAAATAACATAATTTTAATGAAAAATAACTACACATTCCAAAACAATTTGATGAGACAAGTGGCATTAGTTTACACTTTTGTAAGTATCTTTAATGTATGGCTTACCACAAGACAGCTGGATTTCTGTCTCTGCTTTTGCATTCAATCTGTTGTGATATTTGTTTTGGTTGAAGTATGTGAAGATAATTTAGCTTTTAACTACACAGGTATATAATTAACAAAAGAGAGGAACATTTCCTTTTCAGATAGTTGTGGATAGTCTTCTTTGATATTCTAAAAGGTGCAAGTTGTGGTCTCTTAAAGCTTAGTTGCTATGTGGAATATTAAAGCAAGTGAATGACCTTTTCATCTTCTACTACACTAAAATTCATTGATTCATCTTGTTCTTTTAGTGGATCTTTTACCCATGTAAAATTTTATAACAGCATGTCTTGGTCATTTGGAAAATACTGGTTCACTAAATTATGCAGATCTTCCAAATGTTAACTATTTCATTATATAATATCAAAACAAATTTGCAAGCATCATCACTAATTTCATCAAAAGTGTCTTTAAGTACTGGGAAACTATCAAGCTGATGGTAGCAAGCACAAGTTTTTTCCAAAACGCTAATTTTCATTTTAAAGCTCAAATTTTATCATTGGCAATAAACACTGTCAGTTGTTTTCCTTGAAGTGACTCACTTAATTCATTTTGGGGAAAATTTATGCCAAATATATAAGTCTGAATAACCATAATATGTTGTTCTTTCAAGTAAAAATGGTGTTCTGTGAAAAAAAGTGGATACTTCAGCTTAACATGAAAATAACCATACATGTATTTATTTTCAAAACAACCACTGAACTTCAGAATGCAGACGTTCTTTATGTGTACTCCCCATCTTGTCATACAGAATATTTTTAAAAATAAGTATTTAAGTGCCAAAACTTAATAAAATTTGTCATTTTTACTGCTTCATTGAGGACATTTTTCAAGTGAAACTGGCATTTTTCTTTACTACGAGCTTGTGTCAATGGAGAACACAATAGCTACTGGTAGTTTTTTGTCTTTGCCTCTGTTTATTCTAAGGTGCCAGCAGTTTACTCACCATTGCTTTGCACTATAAGTGCAAAAATCTACACAGTGAAAAAGACCAGTAATATCTTACCTATTACAAAAATAGCTTGACTTTACTGACCCTCTGAAAAGATTCTGGAGAGTCCCACACGTCCATGGTCCACAGTTTTAGACCTGCTAGTCTAAACTAATCATGGTAACTTCATTCTTCCTTGCCAAGTTATTGGTTTACTCTGGGCATATGAGTCAACTTTGGCCTATGATCAATGAAGGCAAGTATGTCGAAAGACTTCTTAGAAAGTTTCGCATTCCTAAAAAAGGAAGCAAAAAGTATTTCCTTTTATGACTCTGTACATTGACATTGTGATTCCTGGAACTGTGACAGCCTGGAACTTTGCAACCACGAGAGAAAAACCAAGAAAATCACAGAAAAGTGAAATCTGGGGCTCTGGCATAACTTTTAACCAGCAAATTTATAAATGTGGTCGCACCCTGTCTGGACTCTTTGCTCTATGAGATAAGAAATGTGTTCGTGGTCAAGCCATTTTTAGTTGGATTCCCTTTTACTTGAGATGATATAGTTCTTGACATTGCAAAGTCTATAGTCCACTTGAATTTAATATTATTATGTATGCTTTTATGTAAATCCAGTCTTCCCAGCTACATTATAAGCTTCTTCAGGGGAAAGGTACTTTAGAACTACTTTGTTAGTGATAAACTAAGGCAGTAGAAAATCAGGACAAAAGTGATCAGCTTAACTTCAAATAATTTTCCTATAATTTGGTGACTTGGCTTTGCTCTGTGGTCTTGCTGTCAGAGTTTGGATGATTTCTCTCCATTCTGTAAGACACAGATCCTTTTCCATATGAGTCTTTTATATAGTCTTTCACAAATTTTCTCTAGATAATTAATTTTATAAAATACTAATGTCTATAACCCACCTTCCACATCCCCAAACTCCATGCTAACTGATCATGCAAAAAGTTACAATAATAATACAAGTTCAGTTATGAAACATATGTATAATGACTACTAGGGGGATAGATTGAGTTAATCATAAACTTACCTTAGAAGACTTATATCTGGAAATCATTCACCACACTCACTATCATGGGCTTTGGTTTTCTTTACTGAATATACATGTGAGATTAAGGTGCCTTTGTTTTTATATTCAGCCTCCAGAAAATTTCCACAATGTTCCTCACTCCATGCACTGAATCTTAGATATAACCAAGAACTTCTATTCATCTCCATTGCTAACTAATTGTCCTAAATCTCAGATCTGCCATTCACTGGTTATGTGACTTGGACAGTTAATTTAGCCACTCCATGCCTCAGTTTCCTCATTTGTAAAATAAAGATAATAATGGGATCTACCACATAGAATAATTATAAAAAAATAAATGAATAAATAAACAACATAATTCAGAAAATGCCAGACACATCTTAAGAGCTCAATAAAAATTAGTTATTATTACTATTTTGAACATTATCATCATTGTTACTTTGCCTAAAGTACTGATTCTGCACTATGTTCAATATGACTCCAATATGCTCATTTCTTACCTTCTGGCAATTATAACAGAGCTATTAGCAGCTCCTCTTTATTCTATTCTACCCTTGAAGTACATGAAAATGTTATTTAAAAAAATAGCTTATACAATGTTTCAGGGAAGAAGAGTTCACCATTTTTTCCTCTGGTAATTTCCATTACATCTACTTCCTTGTTCTATTTCTCCTCTTTCCTTGACTATATCTTCCACTTTTGAATTCTTTCATTACTTCTTTATCCTCAATCTTCAAATGTCCCTCTACACATATCTTCATATTTGAGTTCCATTCCATTTGAAAGCATTTAAGGGAAGAAAAAATTTATCCCTGTCATTCTTATTGACTTTGTGGTCAGAGCTGGAATCTCAAGTGATTGATTTTTGTTTGTGTATAGTTTTGATATACTGCAGTTCAGTAATTTTCCAGAAGGACAAAGGACCTGTGGCAGATGGTGAGTTTTCCCTGTCTGATCAAATACCAGTTCAACTTTCTTGTTCAAGAAATTGACAATTCCCACAAGAGTACTTTGGAAAACAAAAATAATATGTCATCATGTTCTTTGACAAGTGTCCTGGTTGATCCTTTACCTATATAGATTCCTAAGAGAACCTAAGGGACAAGGGTCTAGGAAGAAAGATCAAATGTTTCTGATTAATAAACAGCTTACTATCCAAAACCTAAGAGCTGAAGATTACTCTCTTTTCAAACCCAAGGATGGTAGGATTTAAAAGCTCTTTTACTACTAATTATGGGGTGTCTTTCCAAGTTTTACTTCCCTGAAACAGCCTATTTTGTGTTGCTTCTCCTCTATCTCCAGTATTTTGCTTGGTTATATATTCTTGTTGTTTACCTCTTCTCTTTCCAAACCCTTCTTCATTTGGACCTAAAAATCATTTTTCTTAACTTTTTGACTGTTGTTTATTGCTGTCACTACCACAACTAGGCTCGACTTTAAGACCATCAAGGCACAAAGGAACCAATGTCTAAGGTCACCATATAATTTATCAATCAAATCAGAAAACTTTTGAAAATGTAAGGTGGTACTATTAATAATTAACTCAGGATTTGAATGTAAATTGGGACAGCCCTGGGCAAACCAGAAAAAAATTATTTTACATAAAGATGGATACTACTATATCTAAAACAAACTGATAATATAATGCAAGTTCTCAGAAACTGACCTTTCTTAATTTCATGCTGACTTTGAACTAGCATGTTAGGCTGTTCAGTAAAGTGTGCATTCAAGCCATCAGTGGTGGTCACTCTAATTATGTTTAAATCTGCCCCCATCTCAAGTTTATTCATCTATAAAAACTCTCTACTGCCCCCATGTGGTGTATGGTGGTTTCAAAGCCTTTGAGCAACAACACTCTCCCCACCCTCCCACTCCTTACTCTGGAGGTAAATTAATGACTTCTGTGGGGAAGAAGAAAAAGGAAGAAAGGGAAGTGAAAGCAATGCTTTTAAGATTACAAAATCATCCCCCCTTTTTGATAAACCTAAACACAATTTTACTTCTTTACCCCAACCCTTTCTCCTCACAAGAGTCATTATTGTCCTGCTCTTGGTTCCATTCCCAATACAGAAATGGGGTTGGAGGCTGGAGGTCTGTGCCAGAAATAGACCTGCATGGAAAGACAGTGGACCACATAAAGTCAGCAGAGTTTATTTTGGATCAACTCTCTAAGGATGCAGCATGCTTGTGAGCTTCTCAGGGAAGCTCAAGAGGAAAGGTGGCCAGAGTAGGGGAGTAGGAAGATACGTGTAGATCTATACCCAGCCCAAAGCCAGGAACTGTGTGGAATGGGCTAGGAAGAAGTTGAGCAGGAAGATGACACAGGAAGAACCGATCAGAAGCAAAGGCCTTGTTAGAATATCCTCACAGACAGCAAAGCAGTTTTTCAGAGGGCCAGGTGCATAGGAATGAGAAGGGAAGAACTTAGCCCAGCAGGGAATAGCCATGAATGAGTTTGATGAAGAGAAGTGAGTTTCACCAGTTTCCACATCACAAAGACCTGGAGGCTATTCTAGGTATTAAAGGGGCCAGATCTCTAAGGGGCAACAGGTTACATAGACTCTAAATAAACACTTGATAAGAAAACACCAAAATCCTATCCAGATCTGCCAACCCACCAAACTCTGATCATCTAGAATCAAGGCCTCAGTATGCTTTACAATTCAAAATGTCTAGAAAACAAGTGATCGTTCCTGTCTGTATGTGATTCATTACCCAGCATTAGGTACTTAACACAATCAGCACTCAAAGAATGACAGAGAAGAAAGCCAATCAGCCCTTCTCCTTCAGAAGTCCCCAGTTTCCCCTCCATTTGATTTAGCCACTTTAAGTGCTTGAACCCAGATATAAATATTTGCCCTCTGGATCTTGTTTTTTAGGTCTCATAGAAAATGGCCAACTTGCGATAGCTAATAATACACCTGCCAAATTTCAAAAATAGCCAAGATCCTTCTATTGGTTCCTCACATTCCAAGAGTCTTATTTTTCTTCAAGTGCCATCTGAGATGTCTCTGTGGATTAGTGTTTATATGCAGCAAGTGCTGCAGTTAGTTAATAATGTCAAGATCGTTGAGCCTCCCTAATGAAAGAGATACACAACATCAACTGTCATTTTAAACAAACATGCAATCAGGATAGCAGTGTTGGAAATATGATCTGCCTAATTTCAAGGAGATGATGCAAGAACCAGACTGCTTTCACAGTGTTTCCTCTGGCGAGCTCCATTTCACAGGATTTCTGGAGAGAAATGGTGACTTTTCACAAGAACCACAAAATTGGCAGTTCTGTGAAAAAGAAATTGCTTTAGCAGCTGGAATCCAGGAGGACAAATAGGTGCACTGATTATATCTTCATTGTTCACCAGAGTAAGTTGTAATTATGCTGTGAAGAGCTCATTTCTGATAGTCAAGTCTTTCCCCATGTATATATAAACTGTATTATTCTGTTATCAAAAGCTTGCAGCCAATCCTGCAGTGCGTGCACGCACGCACGCGCGCGCGCGCACACACATACACACACACACACACAAAGATACAGAATCAATCTCTGGTCTCTTTTGTCCAAACAGAGTACAGCCATAGGCACATCAGCATTCTGTCCAATCAGATTTCAACACAGATGTGCCTAGCTGTACTCTGCCAACTCATTGGGCAAGAGTCATGGAGAAGTAATAAAAGAAGCAGGGTAGAAAATAAAAACATAGAAGAGTGAATTAGAAACTTTGATTATGCTAAACGACAGGGAAACTAAAGAAAACACTGTTTAGAGATACCAGCAACTAAGGTTTGCATAGTGTCTATTAGCCACCTCTGAACAGTTTTCTGAACAGTTTCTGGCAAATGATACATTCCTGCTAGTCTCATTTGTCATTGATGTGCTTCTACTCACAAATCTCTGGACATTGGCTCTTGATTTTAACATCCCTCTCATCCCTAGAATCTTACTCTTTCAGATATCAGGTAAGCAGCAGCTCTGGAAATTTCTGCTCCCTTCTCCATTTCCCGGGGTGCAGAGCCTCTTCATAGGTCGACATTACCATCCTTGACTGAGGGCAGCTACTTATCTGACCTAGGGAATCTATTTTGGGATATTATTAAACCTTATGAAATGATATAATTTCAGGGCTTAATGTTCCCAAAGAGTCCCAGAACCCAGCTCAGAGGGAGAGAGCTGAGACAGAAATGTGTTCTTTTCACAAAATGACATTCCCTTTATTTATGGGTTGTGGTAATTGTTGCATGAAATGCCAATAAATAAAATATGGTTTGCTGATCCCATATTTCTTTCATATTTTTCTTCATTCAAAGTTTCTATTTGAGGGAAATGGGTGAACAAAATGGAGAAAAACAGATTGGTACTTGAAGACGTAATTTTAATTCACATTAATAGTTATTCCTAACATATGGGGAATCAGTGTCTCATACTTTTGAAATTCTTCCATAAAAGAAGATACCTTCAAGGTAAACTATAGGGACAACGAGATAGATCTGCAACAGAACCCATCATTAGTGCTCAGCAACTGAAGATAGAGGTTTGCCGTAAAGCAGAGGTCAGATAGGTTGGAGGCAATGAGAGGAGAGAAGGGCTTTTATGTTCTTTTAAAAATACCGGGTCTTAAATATTTAGAAAGTGTTTAAGTAAGAATTTCTGTAATATCAATGATTGAGTATCAATAAAGATGAGAGGAATAAATGAATTGGAAGTGGTTAACATACACCACCACTACCACCCACCTGCACCTGCAAAAAAGAATATAACTCAAAAAGAAAAGAGAAAGAGAAGATGAATCAAAGATATAAGATCCATGGGTAATGATGGCATTTGGAATCCATTAGCATATCTTAGAACCAAGGGCAACTGTAGAAGAAAAAAAATGCTGAAGTCATAGCTAGTAGTACAATAAATGACTCAGTAGAGAAAGGAGTTGCTTAGTATGCAGAAAAGAGCAGTGGATGTACGATTAGAAGCCATGAGCCCTAGCTGTGAATCTGCTGGTGATTGTCATGTTAGCCCAAAAACAGTAGTACTTTTAGAAAGGTGAGATTGAGTTAAATTATTCTAATGTCCCTTATAACTCTAAAATATCCTAACTGGACTTTCTACACAATGACTATAATCATGCAGTATGAGAAGAAATCAAATAGTTTCTCAAATAGGGTTGAAAACAGGAGGAGAGATAAGACAATAGACCATACTGATAGTGAACTGAGGAATTAGAAGAGACTGAAGAAAAATTAAGGCATCCCATGCTTGAGAAGGACTGCTTAGCTCATTCAAGGTTGAATTGCCACTTGCCTTGGCAGTTAGGCCTCAGGTTATCTGATGATATAGGAGAGAGTTACTACCCTCAGCCTCATAGTTTAAATCTCCAAATTCCCCTCATAACAGTTACAATTTTCATAAAAGGAGCTGTCAAAGGACTTTAAAACCTAGTTGCTTATGGAAGAAATGCCCAATCCTTCACCTAGTTTTTTATAGAAAAGAGAGAAATAAATGATGCAATGAAGAGGAATCAAGGTGGGGATAGAAATGGAATGCTGGGTCAGTTCTAAAACAAGTCACTTCCCGCAAAGTCAATTTTACTTAAAACTCTGCTCTCTCTCTTTATTCCACAAAAAGTCTCTTCCCTTAATCTTACCAATATATTTCAACCAATCTTTAAAATAATTAGTATATCCTGAGCCACCACCCTGAGTGTAACACATACTGGAACACTGGGCTGGTCTAGAGTGGGGGTGGATGCTCGAAAGTAAGGACAAGAGCAAGAAATCTGCCCTCACTTAGATTTATAATTCTAGTAGAAGATACGGAGATAAGGGAACCACAATTCCTGTGTGATTTTGATCAAGACATTGACTATTTTTGCTAATAAATTCTCTGATCTATAGAACCAAAAGACAAGAGCCCTCCCTACCTCACAAATTAAATATTCCAATGTAGCCAAGGGCAGAAGGGATGGGATGAGAAGCATAGTGTAGATTCTAGGTATCAGTTTGAAAGCCCTTTTGAATATGTGGACAGTAAGAAACATAGAAAGAAAAAGAGTTATTACAATAATAATAGAAGTCTAATAATGACCACCACGAGATCCAATATTCCTCAGAATTTATGTGAACTGTGCTGGCTTCCTGGATGCACAGCCTGTGTAGTCACATAGCCCCATGTTCAGAAGGGCCCTGTTGTTACCATCTTTTGAATAAGGGGCCCTGCATTTTCATTTGACATTAGGCCCTGAAAATTATGTCGCTGATTCTAATTGGACTCAATGATAAGGATCATAAAATCAGTCTTATAAATGGATTTGATATCCTAATTGGAGGCTGAAATAGCCCTTTACCCTGGTCAGTTTTCTTTCATGTTTGGTCTCTTTGTTCATTTTTCTTCTCCAGCTAAGTGCATTGAATATCCTTCTTCCATTCTACATTTCCTCATATCTAGAATCTTTAAGACTTTTTCATAGAGATATAATTTTCTGACCTATTATGTAATACATGGTAATTGAGGGATTTTGAAGTACAGATGCTGGACCCACAAAATTCTGGAAATATTGTTAGTGCACTCTTGAGTCTAAAAGGGTCTGGGACTGTGACACCTGCAGTGGGTAGTGCTGTCAACAACAAAAAGAAAGTCAAAGAGGAGATTGAGCTCTTTGAAAGAAATATCAAAAGCCTCCTCTAAGGCCTCTTCTGTCAAGGATGTTATGGGCTATGAGTTGTTAAAGCATAGAAAATTGAAGAAATAGTTACAATATTGTACTGAATATCATCTATAAAAACCCCTTTGAAAGATGCGGAATTAAGAAGTGGCTAAGAATGTGGCTCTTGTGTCAGATAACTGAGTTCAAATCTCAGCTCTGTAACTTTACTAAGGATGTGACCTTGGGCATATTTTTTAACCTGTATTAGCTTTTAATTGCAGCATAACAACTTACTAAGCCTTAGCAGCTTAAAACAACACCTATTTATTATCTCATTGTCTCTGTGTGTTAGGAATCCCAGTATAGCTGAGACCGGGTCCTCTGCTCAGGTCTCATGAAGCTGCAGTCAAAATGTTTAATAATATAGATTATTGAGTCAGACATCCAGAGTTTAAATTCCAGCTCTTCAATTATACTAAGGATGTGAACATGGGCAAGTTTTTTAACCTATGTTTTGGTTTCTTCCCCTACGAAATGGGAAGATTAAATGAGATAATGCTTGTAAATCATTCAGAAGAATGTCTGGCACCTAATAAATGCTAAATACATTTTAACTTAAAAAACATGTTCCTCTTTGCCCCAGACTTGGAATAGAGTATATCTAGTCCTAGGATGTTTAAACCAACATCTCTTGGCAAATCAAAGGCAGAACCACTGTTAAAACCCAAGGGCAGAGTTTATCACCAATTTTAACCTATTGTGCTTGCTAAACCTGACTCTGCCACTTAAAGCTGTCTTTTCCCTTGGTGAATCATCCTGTCCAGTAAGTGGAAAGGGAGGGGCACTTTCTTTTAGAGTTGGTGGGGGGGGAGGCTAATGGCCAATGTGGCAGAGGAGTTGCACAGAGTAGAAAGGGTGGCTTTCCTTCCAGGATGAATGGACTCAGAGGCTGATTTGAGAGGAGAGGCACAGAGGCTAGAGGCTCTAGGAGAGAGTGGGCAGAGCAGAAAAGGAGTTAGGGAGCAAAGACAACAGTAGATATGGATGTACTGAAGTGACCTTGCTCTCTGCAGCAAGCTCAGAGCAGCGGAGATGGTGATGACTTGCAATTTTGCTATTGGTGCTGCTTGAGTCACTTGCCATATGGCTGGTCTCCTCTATCTCTAGATTCCCCTTAACAATTTAAATGACCATACTGCATATATAGGTATGTGTGTATTATACTCCTGGAGAACTCAATGAGTCAATGCTTGCTCTGAGGTCCTGAGACCCTTCTCCCGGGAATCAGGCATAAATTTGGACATCAGTATGATAACTCAGCATTGTTACAAAATAACGCTTGTCAGTTCAAGGATCTTAGCAAGTGTTAAGGAAATGACTTTTAAAAATCACCTTCTTTGGAGTATAAATTAATCTCCTAGATTGATGGAGACTATGGGGAAAGGAGATGGGAAAAAAAAGAAATGCAGGTGTGAATCAAGTAAAAAGAAATCAGAAGTGGTTTTGCATTTGTAAAACAATTCTCAATTAACCAAAATACTTTTCCATACATTATCTTTTCAATCCTCTCTAAAACAAGTAAGAAAAAACTAAAACAATATTATCTGCATTTGCATTAGAAAACAGAATCTCCAGGAGATAAAATAAGTAGCAGAGAATTCTAGAATGCAGGTCTTCAGACTGCTAATTCAATGTTCTTTCCTCTACAGAATCTGAAAGTGTGCTCCAGAATGGCTTTCTCTAGCACTCTGACGTCCATGTGAAGATTGTTGTCTAAATATTAATTGAGCAAGCTCTATTCGGGCAATACCAAAATAGAGATACTTTACGATAAACTCTCTAAACCTGTTTTCTTATCCATAAAATAGGGATAGTAATAATATTTACCTAATTGATTTGTGTGAGGATTAAATCAGTAAATAATTATAAAGTACGTAAGAAAGCATCTGTACAAAATGTTAAATTAAGTGTTAGCTTTTTGTTTTGACCTCTTCTTCCTGTCTTCCCATTTAAAATAAAAATACTTCTTCAGGGAGGAACTAACACTAACTTGCTGAAGGGATTGATGAATATATGATAGAGACTGAATGAAGATAGGAGAAGACACAAAAACAAAGGCCAAACCCCCTGGGAAGGTAAAGGTTCACCTCATGTTTTCTGCAACTTATTTTCCCACGATCATATAATTGATGGCCCGGACCTCAGATTTAATGGACATAGCGTGAACCTAAGTATGCTAAACTCCCAGAGTTTCTCTGCCCTCCATTTCAGTATCGCCTTCTGATTTATAACTATAAAACTACTTTTCATGCAGGATACAGTTTTAAAAGACTCATCTGACACCCTAGAACACTCAGTTCTCTTTACTCATTTTCATTAGTGCTCTCATGAACTGGCTTGGGGGTGAGGAAGCCCCAATTGTAGTGTTTGCTGATATCTGTTGTGTACAGTAAGTCCTCATTTAACATCATAGATAGGTTTTGGAAAAATGCAACTTTAAGTGAACACTGGGTGGTATAAGGAAACCAATTTTACCATAGGCTTACTGATATAAACAAAAGTTAAGTTCCTAAGCATATTTCTGGTCTCAAAAACATCACCAAACTTCTAAATAAAGACCCAAAACACTATTAAACACTGAAATAAATGTGAGCTATAGATACATTTAAGAAAGATGAATAGAAACAAGTCAGGTCATTCTTTTCCAACTCAGTCCAGGGTCACAAGTGGTGAGAGCCTCTCCCAGCAGCTCAGGGTGAGAGGTGGGACCCACACTGACAGGATATCTTTGCATTACATGCATGCACACACACACACACTCTTAGATTCGGACAATTTAGACATGCCAGTTCTTCTCACATGTGCATCTCTGGGATGCGGGAGGAAACCAAAGCACCTGGGGAAAACCCACGCAGACATGGGGAGAACCTGCAAACTCTACACAGACAACGGCACCAGCTGGGAAGCAATTTTTTTTTCCTCTCATCAACATTAAAACTATGTTGAACAAAATGACATTCTTCAAGGGTCTGCTGTACTCTCATTATGACTGATTTCAAGCTACCTCAGATTTAACAGCCAGCTGGCAAATTTCTGAACATTGAACATTGGCTCTTGTACACAGCTGTGCCACTCTCCTTCCCTCCTCATTTCCAAAGAGGATTTAATCTCAACTATTAGGTCCATTAAGCATCAGTGGGTACGAGTTCTTACATCCAGCTCCCAACTCTATCGTCACTATGTCTCACTACCTCTGTATGTCGGAACCTCCCTGTTCAGGGCAAGGAATAGAAAGTCCAGGCACTCCAGCAACAGGAAACAAAGAAGCAAGAGAGCCTTGCAGCTGAAGTTTCTAAATTTTATTCCAAACCATGACGTTAACAAACAGTTTGAACTGAAGAAAAGCCAAGTTCGCCTGGTCTCGGTGGCTTATTTTCTCCATTCAACAGACAGGGACAACAGTGACCGCAGTCACAGGGGAAGCAGAAAGCTTCATAAGCTCATGGTTTATAAAGGCTCAGGTACAAAAGCCAGCGTAATAGGGATGCAAATCCTCATTATTAGGTAATAACTCTCATCTGGTTGATTAAAATTGTACATTTCTTTGTATCTAAACTTTTTCCAATTATGTTGCTACATTTTTTTATTTTAGGTATTTTTTAAACTCACTTTGAAGTGCCATAATTACTATTTCAATAAAAACCTCACAAAGATGAGTTTAAAGTAAACGAAGAAAGCAGGAGGAAACATGTCCGCCCGCCCCCACACACCCGGTTCCCCCAAAATTAAAATTTCATCCCCTGTTTTACAAGCAGTGAAACCAGTGCTGTATTTGGAGGGCGTTCATTCAAGGAGATAATCTTTTTATGTGAAAATGATCATCGTACACTTGCCAGATAGTTAATTACATTAGGTTGTTCTACCCACGATTGCAAATCAGCTTCATGCAGCAGGGGCTTGTGGTCAAGATAACAGCAAAAGATAATACAGTAAAACAACTATGAAAAGAAAACGGTGCAAAGCACAAATGTTGCACATTGCTGTTTGTTTATACACACACACACACACACACGTGTGTGTGTGTGTGTGTGTATGTGTATATATATATAATTTTTTTTAGGAGGGCAGCAACATGCACTTTGCTGTTATCACAAGCATTAAAGTTTAATAGACCATCCGTGAGTTATTTACTGCTCAGAAACACCTGCTCAGCGAGATAAAGTAGCAGCTATCTTTCTAGTTTTAAAATTGACATTCAGCCAGTTATATTTCTGGTCTCTCTCATCACTTAGATGGTTGTTGACTTTTCTTAAATGTCAAAGGAAGTTTTCAACTTAATTTTATTCCTCATGCTAGTTTCTTCCTTGGGATCTCCAGAGACCCCACCTCTGCCCTCCAAGTCAGACCCAGGAAAGGGTTGCTAAGGGGAAATCTCTCATTTGAGAAAAGCTAATGCAATTTACAACCATTTTGTACACATTGTAAAGAAAAGGGAATTTACCATATCTCATTTATAATTACTTCTGCTTAGTCTTCTACTGTGTTTGCTAGGATGAATAACATTGTGGCAAATATGGTATATATGTATATCCAGAAAATCACAGATTATGATTATGTTCTATGTGCCTGTGCACATGGTTTCACCTTTCTTGGTCTGTCTCTGGACCTGCATGATTTTTTATGACATCTCTTTTCTTTCTGCATGCTTTCTCTATTCTCTATCAGCTGGCCAATGTTCTCCATACTCCACAATGTGAATTCTGGAAGATGAAGTCTGATTAGCTCAGCACTTTCGACTTCTAGGCCAAGTTCTTTACCTCAGACTACGTCATAGAATAACCAGACTATGGCTAGACCTCTTGTTGGCAGGGCACTCATATCTGGTCAATCAGTGGTCACTTGTGTGTAAAGACTAGCCACCACAAAACCTCAGGCACAGGACACGGGTTGGCAGTGTCATTCTAAAGGAGATGTTGGGTGTTTCACACAGGCTGACTAAATAGTGTTGTATAAGATGCAAGGTTCTAAGGCAGCAGGTGCTAACAAAAATGGAGAGCTCTAAGAAGTGTCAAGGTTAAAGATGTAATTGAGCTCAAAATTTTGAACAATAGAGCTTGGCTATTGGACTCAGTTCAAATCCTGGCTCTACCATCTGTTTTTTGTGTAAACTTGGGCAAAACCTTTCCCTGCTTGCCTTCTATATCTTTTGGCTGGCCTAATTATTAAATTGACATAAGACAGATTAACAGTAGAAAAACAAATTAATTTCATATGTATAGGTTCTCATAGAAAAATGAGACTCAGAGAAATGACCAAAGCAGACAGCTTTTATGTCTTTTAGACAAAGAAACAAAAATTTGTGAAAAATTTACAAGACAAGGGGTTTAGGCTCGGGATAGTAAATTAGTTAAGAAATAATAAGGTTTGTATATACAGCCTTCTTAGCTCTAAATTCTCTATCTCTGGTGATAAGGATGTCTCTTTACCTCCTTAGGTAAAAGTACAAGGAGAGTTCCTTTCACATGGAATATTTATTTCTTGCTTTCAGGGAAACAAAGGAGGGTCAGAGTGTCCTTGCACCGGCTGTTTCTTAGGCAACTTTAATTCGAAATAATCAATATGCCAAAGTGGCAGATTTGGGGACAGCACGTGCTATTCCCCTTTAACCCTCATGTAAAATGAGGTTTATAATATTTCCTATCTCATAAGATGGTCATAGAATTAAATGAGATGACGTGTAAAATATGCTGAGCCCAGTGACTGCCCATGGAAAATACTTAGTATCTGATTTGTTTTGTTCAGCTGTTTGTGTACTATTTGTCTACAGCTATGTATCTGTGTACACATACATAATTACACATTACCTCAGGTTCTCAGAATTGGAATTAATGATAATCCTTGGTCCATGACACATTTCCATCAATTGTCTATGCAGCACGCTTTTATTTTATGCCTTTCTTTATAATCCAACAAACATCTAATAACCCATCAGTATATAGCTTCTCCCAACTCACTTCCCTCCTCTCAAAGAGATATTCACCATCCCAAATGATGTGTTAATTACTTCTCAGGTTTTTTTTTATATTATTCTTATAAAAACATATGTATCTAAAAATATGTTTAGTTTTAGTTATTTTTAAACTTTTTAAAAAGAGTATTATATGACATGTATGGGATTTGTTTTCTATCTCTTTAAGTTTTATTAGGTAGATTCATTCATATTGTCATGTAGATCATATTCCTTCATTTTCAATTCTACATAATATCCTGTTGTGAGACAAATTATTTAAAGGCTCAGTAAATGTTAGCTATTATTTTCAGCTATTACTCAATACTAGCCACCTCTCTTTGCCCTTTTCCATCCTCTGCTAACTCCTAATTTTACATCTACATTCAGTGGACATCATCTTCAGTCTAGAACTGCTCTTCTGACAGCAATGGATCAATGCAGACTGTACCCACCTGTTTCTTTCCTCCCTTTCTCAGGACTCTGCATCCCTAAAAGATATTCCTGCTATTTGGCCAGCTAGATCCCTTATGGAGAGAAGAGACCCACACAAGTAACTGGTAGGAATAGGGAGTTGATTGTTGCCTTTTAATTTTTTTCAGTGAGACTAGGAAGAGCTTTTATTGACAAGGCTGTTATGCAAATGTGAATCTATCACAGTGCATTATTGGCATTCTTATTATCTGGCACTATGGTAATCCTGCCCTTTCAGTTCCCCACCCACTACCTTCACTCATCCTTTCACTGACAGTTCTTGTAGAAAAACTTCAGACTACAATACTACATGGAGTCATGGATAGGTAAGAACAGCTGAAAGATGTTTCCCATGTTGTCTGAATACAGAAGTGGAAAATAAAGCAGGGGCTCTGGGTCCCAGCCTAGTTTTCTTTCTAGTGACTGCTCTGGGTCCAGTAGAAAATTCATGAAGTGACCCATATTAGCTGGGCTGGGCTCCATCCCAGGTAATTACTGTAGCAAAGCTCAGACACTGAATTCTGATTGATTCTGGAAGATTAAGCAAGAAAATGAAGGCATCATAATATTGTAGCCACAAAGGTAACCTGGCTTTAAATTCATGCAGACTCAGAAGAAAAAGGCAGGCTGCCAACATTTCATGCCAGGTTATCTCAGTTACATCACATTTTTTTAATGCTGGTTTTGACCTCCCCCCTTCCCTCAGAAATATATATCCATGCTTCTGATTTAAGACTAGGTGTAGGATTTTTAGTTTCATATTTCTTCCTTTCTCTAAATCAATCATAATTTTGTTCATGTTCTTTGAGTTGAAGATGTAGGGCAGGAGGAAGGAAGACAGAGGGGTAGTATAATTGAACATGTATTGAAGATATTCTCTGTAAACTGTAATGCAGCCCATTACTGGTGTGGAGACCACATTTGGAAGTTTTCTTCCATTAATTCCACAAACATTTTCAATGTTTGTGTATTTGATTGTTTGTAAGCTCTGGCCCTGATCTCAAGAAGCTCAGATGAGGGACAGGCAGAGAGATTTATAACTGGCATCTGCTGTGATGAGTGCTGTGATGGAATTTGAACAAACAGCTATGTTTGCCATGGAAGGAGAAATTATTTTTCTATGAACAGTGAGAATCAAAACCATCTAATCCCACACCAATCACATTCATATGACTTGACTATTCTGCTATCTTCGCTAACGTGACTTTACTATTCCAGGAAACTCTTTTCCAGGAAGATAAAATTTGAAAATTACAATGTTCTTGAAAATCCATTTAAATTTGATCAACTTTTCAATAGGTAACATTAAGTTGATCGTCTGAACCAAGCCAGTTCTGATCCTGTCCTCGAAATCCTTTCCTTTCTATGTTCACCAATCATAAACTTTTATATCAGGATCTGCATCCAATACTAAGTAAGCTTTTACATTTAAAATTCCACCTTAAAGAAGACTTCAAAACCTCATAAATATCCTGGCGTTGCCCAACCACCCCACCAAGACTTTACAAGAACTCTGTCAACATAGTGTTTTTTCTTACCACTGTAAGCAATAAACTCGGCTTTAACTTATCAACAGGTTTTTGGTGCCAATGTTTGACAATGAGGAGAAAAAATAAAAAGAAGAGTAACAACTAGATCTGAAAAAATGATTGGGACTCCATCAGCTATAAAAGACAGAGAAAAACTTTCCAAGAGAGGATAAGCTGGGCAAAAATAAGAAGGCTTTCGAAAACACCAGTCTCGGGTCATTCTGGGGCTTAAACTAAGGGAAAATTTTAACCGTCTTCCTATACAAAAGGGCAGGAATTTAGTAAGCACCCCCATCCCATGACTGAGGAGTTGTGGCCTGCAGAGCTTTCATTTAGAGCCTTCATGAATAATGAGCAACTCCTAGACATCTGGAATCAAACTGCTTTCACTTACTAGCTATAGTTCCCCCACCTCCTAGGTTCTGTCTCCACCATGTTACCTGTCCAGCTTTCTGCAATTCCCACTTCATTTCTTTCCAGGAGGTCATCCTGATTTCATGTGGACCAAATCCAAATCTACGGCACATGTACATCATTTAGGCAACCACTCTGTCTTCGTGACCATTGTCGTCATCGTCATCATCATCATCATCAAAGTCCTCAGGATCTATTTTGGGAAAGCAGATCAGTAGAACACATTTGAGCACCACACACTTAGCTCTCTGCACTCAATGATTTTTTATTTTTCACAAGATGCACTCCTTCCTAGAGACTTTAATAAAGCTGCAAACTACCTCTTTGGGAAAATATCTTCTTCCCAAAAGCCTCAGAGTCCTCTATATGGGTACAGAGACTTTATGGATTGGACCCAGGAGCCTGACAGCATGGCTCTCACTTTAATATGGCTCTCAGGCCATACTAGCCTGCCCTGTACCTTTCCATAGGAAAGCAGTTTGGGGGACCAGTTCAGGCTACATCCTTGATACTTAGAAAGAAGCTATAATGCCAATTCACCCACTTCCATAGGCCACTTTTCCTTGTAACTATTTCCTTCAATTTCCCATGGATGATTTGCATCTTCTCTGGGAAGGCAACTGAGTTACACATGTAGAAGATTTGACTTCTTTCAGCCCTCAACAGTCCAGGATGGAAATAACCAGGAATTTGTAGGCAGGCAGATCGGGATCAAATCCTGGCTGTAACCCTGTGACCTCAGACAGGTTCCTTAAACTTTCTTACATTTACCACGTAGCAAAAGATGAAAAACTAGTTTTAATGTGTAAATGCTGAAGGAGGAAAACACCTGGCACATTGCAGCTGCTCGGGAAATGTTACTTTTCTTCTTTTACTCCCAGGTCTTAGTCATAAGGCCTGATTCCCATTAATATAAGAAACTTGACCTTTTAAAGCAAAGAAATTAGTGATTTAATATCCCCAGCATCTTTCTATGATAGGTGACCACAGATATTCTGTCCACAACCTCACCCTCTGCTCTCACATGGATAACTGAATACTGTCAGTGAAAGTGTGAAAGTGTCTTCCAACCTCTCTGGAGGCAGATATGGCTGCAAAAGTGGAGAGTGGTGGCTAAGTAGTGCCTTCAAATATACAGAGTGTAAAACCTTCTGAATAAGCCTACCTATCACTCTCTGTGTTGCCTACAAAGTTGTTATGGCCCAGAGCATGTAAGCCCGTCTCCTTGGCAAAAATCCCAAGGCTTTAGCTTTCAAGACTGCCCAGCATTTCCCAGGTTTCTTGCATGAATTACAAAGATGTCCCTTAGCTTTCTGTCGAATGAAAAATATATCTTTCTCAGCTGTCATCTCCTCACATGCTCAGTCAATTTAGTCTTAAACAGGACTTGTATGCTCCCACATTTCTTTACAACCTTCAGAAAATGGATCCGATTTCAAAGCCAAATGTTCAAAGGAAAGAGGAATCTGGGCCTGTGAGAATAGATGGAGCTGTTTGCCTTGAAAGCTTTTTTGTTAATTTTAGTTTCAGCCCTTGTCCCTAGGTCTTTGGTGTCAACGAGAAAGAGCTCTTCCCATCCTGAGAAAGTGAATATAGTATTTCCCAATAAACCTTGAACCATTGCCCAAACCTCAGATCTCAAGGTTTTCCTAAGGTTATAGTCACCACAGCTGGATCTTAAAAGTAATGGCCACAATACAAAACTGCGATGATCAAAGGATGCTGGAGGAACCTAGGAGACTTCACACAGACTGAGAGCACCCTCTGCTGGGGCCAGGCCTGCCATAGCAAAAGAGATGGTTGTGCAGCAATGGTAATGTGCTTGCCCACAACATTCTGTGCTCACACAACTAATGCACCCGCCTCTCAAGACGTCTTCCCTTCCTTTCCCGGTACCCAAGCAGAATTCTTGTGTTTCTCAGCTATTTTTCTTTTACATCACCCTTCTCCGATGCCAAAATAGCCAAATAATTACAAATAATGCATTTGGAAATCCCCCCATGTTTTTAGTATTGAGCTGACCTAGGTTTTGAGTACATTCTTTTGGAATTTCTTTGGATTGCTGGAAGATGTGAGGAGAAAGAGAAAACTTCAGAAAAAAAGAAAAGAAGATAATTGGTGCTGAAATCTCTATTTTATTCAGAGAGAGTATTGCTACAGGTTTGTCAATTCCATTTTCGCCTGGGAAATTTGGCCTTAATGTTTTTATAAGTAATCTTATAGGTGATGAGGGAAAAGTTTCTTAAAAAGAAACCTTCAAAAGTTGTAGTGCACTTCGCCATTAAAACTTAGAGTAGTGTGCTCATTGCAAAAGCTATTTCAGGGAAAGACAAAACTACCATTTCATACCTATATTTATATATAGCTTAAATGTTAGAAGTTCCAGAAATAGAGAGATCATTAGAAAATATTGAGTTGTCCCAATAAGGAGAACTAGATTTAGTCAGAAGACTTGAGATTTCTAACTCCCATCTTATACATCTATGAGGCTTGTTAATGCATTCAGAAATAGTTGAATATCTACTGTTTGTCAAGTACAATAATAGGTCCTGGGACACAACAGTGAACAAGACAAAGAACTAGCTGTCTATGAGGGAGACAATTTAATCAAACTTTATAGTTGTCTGTGATCAGTGCTGTGAGAGGGTTATTCTAGAATGGCCTGGAAGAACATAGCAGGGGAGTATAACCCAGAGAATCAAAGAAAATGGGAGCAAAAGCATTTAAAGAACTACATGAGTGAGTTGTTTTTCCATTTTTTTTTAATTGGGAAAAATGTACATAACATAAAATTTACTATTTAATCATTTTTAAGTGTCCAAATCAGTGACATTAAGTACATTCACAATGTTGTGAAACCACACTTTCCATTTCCAGAACTTTTTCATTAACTCTGTACCCATTAAAAGATAACTTCCATTCTTCTCTCCCCACAGCATCTGGTAATCACTGTTCTATTTTCTGTCTCTATGAATTTGACTACTCTAGATACCTCATATAAGTGGAATCATATAATACTTGCCATTTTATGTCTGGCTTATTTCACTTAGCATAATGTTTTCAGGGTTCTTTTATGTTGTAGCATCAGTCAGTATTTTGTTCATTTTTAAGGTTAAATAATATTCCATGATACGAATTTATATTCATTGTGTGAATACAGCACACTTTGTTTATCCATTCATATATTAATGGACATTGGGATTGTTTCTGGTTTTTTGGCTATTGTTTATAATACTGTGAACATTTATTTATAAATATTCGAGTACTTGCTTTCAACTCTTTGGAGTATGTATCTAGAAGTGGAATTGCTGAATTATATGGTAAAGTGTGTTTAACTTTTTAAGAAACTACATATTATTTCTCACAGTGACTGCACCACTTTATTTTCCCACCGGTAATGTACAAGGTTTATAATGTCTCCATTATCCCAACATTATTCCCCAATATTGCCTTTGTGTGTTTTGTTTTGGTTTTGTTTTGACAATAGCCAGCCTAATGGGTATAAAGTAGTATCTCATTGTGGTTTTGATTTTTTTTCCCTAATGACTACTGATATTGAGCATATTTCATGTACTTATTAGAATTTGTATATCTTCTTTAGAGGAATGTCTATTAAAAATACTTGCCCATTTTTAAATTGAGTTCCTTGATTTTTTCGTTGTTGAGTTGTAGGAGTTCTTTGTATATTTTGATTTATTAATCCCTTATCATTCATATATATATGCATATATATATAATTTACAAATATTTTCTCGCATCTTGTGGGTTGCCTTTTCATATTCTTAATAGTGTCATTCGATATCCAAAAGTTTTAAATTTTGATTAAGTCAAAGTTATCAATTTTTGCCTTCGGTTGCCCATGCCTTTGGTGCCACATTCAAGAAATCCTCACCAATCCCAATGTCATCAAAGTTTCCTGTTTTATTCTAAGACTTTAATAGTTTTAGCTTTTTTGTTTCTATCTTTGGTCCATTTTGAGCTAATTTTTGTATAGGGTGTATGTTTTGTATATATTCTATAGATTATTTTGTAGTTATCATAAGGTTTACAAATAAAATTTTATGGTTATGACTATCTATTTTGAATTGAAATCAACTTCAATTGCATTGAAAATTCTATTCCTATAAAGCCCCATTCACCCCTTTATGTTTCTGATGTCACAAATTATATCTTTACACATTGTGTGCCCAATAACATAGTTAATTATTTTTATTCATTTGTCTTTTAAATCCTGTAAAAATTTAAAAAAGTGGAGTCTCAAACCAAAATTATAATACTGGCTTTTATATTTGCCTATGTATTTACCTTTACCTTTTTTATTCTTCTTTTTCAAAATTACTTTTAGTTATAATAGGTTTTTTTTGCCTTTTATATCACTTTTAAAATACTAATGTATATATCTACAAAAATGCTTGCTGTAGTTTTTATAGGAATTGAATTAAACATGTATATAAATTTGAGGAGAACTGACATCATTTTTATACTGAGTCCAATCCATGAACATGGTACATCTCTCCATTTGTTTGGATCTTTGATTTTTTTATTCAGTGTTGTATAGTTTTTACATTCAAGTCCCAGACATAATTTACACATAAATTTACACATAAACATTTCATTTTTTGAGCAATTGTAAATATTTTATTACTAATTCTAGTGTTTATTGTTAGACTATTGAAATGACAATTGATTTTTGTATTATTGGGAGTTCTTTTTTCTTCAACATTCCTTAGTGTTTCCTATATGGACAATTATATAATCTGTAAAAGGAACTGTTTTATTTATTCCTTTATGATCTATATGTTTTTTATTTCTCTTTCTTGCCTTATTTCACTGACCAGAATGTCTAGCACAATGTTGGCTAAGAGTAACGAGAGTAGACATCTTTGGCTTGTTCCTAATCTTCGGGAGAAAACTTTCAGTCTTTTATATGTAGTGTTAGTTGTAGAATTATTTTGTAAATGCTCTTTATCAAATTGAGTAAGTCCCCCTCTATATTTATTTTTATAAGAATTTTTATTACGAAAGTCCATTGAATTTTTATAAATGTTTGTCTGTATTAATATCATTAGTGATTTTTTAACTTGCTAATATAATGGATTATGTTGATTAATTACAAATATTGAGCCAGGTTGCATTTCCAGAATAAACACCATTTGGTTATGGTATATAATTCTTTTTATATACTGCCAAATTTCATTTGTGAATATTTTACTAAGAATTTTTATATCGATATTTGTGACAGACATTAGTCTGTATGTACTGTATTCATCTGGCTTTGTATCAGAGTAACAACAGATTCATAAAATGAATCAATAAGTTTTTCCTCCCCTTTTATTAAGTAGATTTGTGTTGATTTTTCTTTAAATGTTTGGTGGAATTATCCAGTTAAAGAATCTGGGCCTGGAGATTTCTTTGGCGAGGGGGCAGTTTTAAGATTATGAGTTCAATTTCCCTAACAATTATAAAGCTACTCACATTATTTATTTCATATTGGGTGAATTGAGGCAGTTTGTTTTTCTAGAAAATTGTCCATTTCAATGAAGTTTTCAAATTTATGTGTACAGGGTTGTTTGTATCATTCCTTTATTTCTCTCTTGATGTCTGCAGGGCCTGTAATAATATCCCTGTTTTATTCCTGATATTGATTATTTGTTTTCTCTCTTCTTTGTCAGTCTTGCTAGAGGTTTGTCAATTTTTAATCTCTTCAAAGAAACAGCTCTTGGTTTCATTGGTGTTCTTTGCTGTTTTCTGTTTCAATTTCCTACTTATCTCATCTTACCTTTATTCCTTCCTTCCACTTGTTTTGGGTTTATTTTCTCTTTTCCTATGTTCTTAGGGGTAGGAGCTGATAGTACTGATTTGATACTTTTATTCTTTTCTACCGTATTAAGTTAGTGTCATAAATTTCCTTCTTAGCAATGCTTTAGTTGTGTTCCACAAATTTTGATATGTTGTATTTTCATATTCATTTACTTCAATGTCTGTTTTGATTTCTCTTTGACCTATAGATTAGTTAAACGTATATTGTTGAATTTCCAATTGTTTGTGAAAATTTTCCTTTTATCTTTCTGTTTTTGATTTCTAGTTTTATTACCTTTAGTCAAGAACAAACTCTCTATGATTTTGACATTTTAAAGTTTGCTTTATGGCCCAAGATATTGTGTCTTTGTGTATGTTTCATGGACACTTGAAAAAAAATGTATCTGCTATTTTTGTGTAGTGTTTTATAAATGTTAATTTGATCCTGTTTGTTGACGGTAGATTTGAGTTTTTCTATATCTTTACTCATTTTCTGTCTAATTGTTCTATTAATTGTTGGGAGATGGGTTAAAGTCTCCAAATATAACTGTAGATTTATAAATTTCTCCTTTTATTTGTAACAGTATTTGTTTCACATATTTTACAACTCTGTTGTCTGGTACATATATATTTGGTATTGACTCTTGTCATTATATAACATCCTTCTTTGTCTCTGACAATATTTTGTGCTGTAATGTCCACTGTATCTGATATTGATATATCCACTCCTGTTTTTCTTTGATTAGTGTTTATGTGATTGAGCATTGCAATGGTAGGAATTTAGGCTCCTCACTCGGCCTTGTCTGATAGAGATGGGAGTGGGCCACAGTTTCTTCTGTGATATTTGGCTGCAGTAGAAGAGCTATTATCTAAAGTTTGAGATCTTGCTAGGCTTCCCTATCCTGATCTTTTAGCTAGAAAAAGCAGGCTTATGTGGGGGCTTGTTTCATTCTCTGTGCCTGTTGGCATTTCTGTGTTGCTGGTTTCTTCAGCAACAAGTCTGAGATATAGGAGGCAAAAAGAAAAACCCAGGAATTTACAACCATGTCCTTCCTCAAGGCCCTAACAAGTCAGCATTCTTTTCTCCACCTTTCAGAATCTTCTTATGTTTGTTTTATATAGAATGCCTTGCACTTTTAGTTCTACATAATGGAAATAATCATAAAAAAATTACTAAGTTATTTTTAAATGTTTTTAAAACTTACTATAACTATAATGGAATTGTGTAAAGTTTCAGGTATTGCAAGTCAATTAAAATCAATTTCTCTGTATTCATTGGGTGTTTGTGAGGTACCAGTTTTCAGCACCCTTAAGATACACATTAAAAATAAGAAATTTTTAAAAGTAAAATGTATAACATAGTCTGGAAGACCAAGAGGACAAAAATGTCATCATTGAGTCACTAAAACGACAGTTACCACTTACTCAAGGGTCACATATTGTTACAAGTCATGAGAAGCGACTCGGAGTGGAGAATTAACTTTATATCAAGACTTCTTACAAAATTCCTATTGTCTCTTCACCCATACATCCTCCTCCAACTGATAATACTTTTTTCCTAGAATCAAAAAAAAGAAAGAGCCACTTATTTTTTCTTTTTCTTTCTTTCTTTTTTTTTTTTTTTTGCTGAATGGAAAAATCATTCCTAGTGACAGAATAATAGAAAAGAGAGCTAATTCCATCCCTAGGTACCAACTTTTTTTTACCAGGTGAGCATTGTCTTCTTTGGTAATACTGTGCTTAGAGAATGAGATGGGATAGGGATGGAGTGTTATGAGGGGCAAACAAATTTATGTTATTATACAGGAAATAGAAATATAAAAATTTACTTAAGAAGGGATCCAGAAGAATGTAATCAAGTCGATTGGAAGGCAAAACAAAATAAAACAAAAGTCAGTGGCTCGTATTGTTACAACTAGCCTGCACTCCACTGAAAATTCCTCTCACCATCATTAATAGAATGAGGTTTCCATTTCCAAATAACTCTCCAACTACTTATGGTCACTTAAACAGCTGTTTATAAGAGACCACTCTTGGTGTTATTTTAACCTTATTTCCTTTTTAAAAAATGCTTAAAACCAAAGAAAAGTAGAACAAAAATATTAAAATATGAGGCAAGGTAAAAACCACACTAAGAAGAAAATGTATTACATTAAATAATTTTCTCATTTAATAAAACTAAAACTGAAGGGAACTTAGTAGTCCTTTTAAATTAAGAAAATACAATAAAAGCTATTTCAGAAGAAAAGTGAGAGATGTAATAAAGAAAAACACAAAACTCTATAAAATAAAAAGTAAGCTTTTAACAATATGATGTACTATACACACAAAACTTGAATATATTAGCTAATATATGTAAATATTTTACATATTTGGCTGAGCTGTCATGCAATAAAGATTTAAAAGACTTGATCAAAACAATGAGCAAGTTTGACATGATGATATAGAGAATAATGGTAAGAAAAGAAGATTCCTGATATTTGGTGGGTATTTCACAGTAGTAATACTTTTGAATTCTCTCCAGTCCAAACACACTCTTCTTCAAGAGTGAAGAAGAAAAAATATGGCATAGAGATACTTAGACTCTTCCTCTTTTTATTCTCTTAAAACCAAGTTTACAACAGGAACCACGTAGTCTACTTTCTTACTCTATGCCATAATTTGACCATAACAGCCACCACCAATTATCAGAGAGGGCCATTTGAGCTAGCATTCCTTTTGACTGAATGGGTAATTCTACCTAAATATGAGAGTCAATGTTAAAATACTTACTTTCCCATGGAAATAAGCCATATTCTCTAACATCAGCTTGATGAGTAATAAAAGTATTAATTTAGGCTCCATCTGCTAACTTTTGTTTTAGTTTTGGATTGCTATCAGAACTCTTGTGGAGAAGATAAGTATATTATTGCTGGCTGCCCTCTAAAATCCAACAATAACTTGAAGAAGCACATTTTATTTGAATTCATGTGAGAATTTATAAAAATTTACAACACACTAGGCACTAAAGCACATCTCAGAAAATATAAAAGAATTTGTAACATACAAAATATATTCTTTGACTAAAGTCATTTAACAGAAATCAATGAATAAAAACTAATTTTTAAACAAATTTTTGTAATTACAAAATAAAAACATTTCTAAATAACTGAAAGGTCAGAGAAGATTCTAATGGAAATTTAAAATTACTTAAGACTGAAAGGTAACAAAAATAGTGCATATCAAAACTTGCAGGATAGAGCTAAAGTGATACATAGAATAAATTTCTTACATTAAATCTTTATATTAGAAAAGAATGAAGACTAAAAAATTAAGTGAACACTAAGTAGTTTAAAAAGAAAATCAAAATAAATATGAATCGAGTTGAAGTAAGGGCATAATAACTTAAAAGCAACCATTAATGAAATAGAAAATAAAAGATAATAAAGAACTGGTACAGCCGCTATGAAAATCAGTATAGTGCTTCCTCAAAAACCTAAAAATTGAGCCACTGTATGATCCAGCAATCCCACTCCTGGGTATATATCTTAAAGAATTGAAACTAGTATCCAAAGGGATAGCTGCTCTTGCATGTTTATTACAGCATGATTAACAATAGCCAAGATATGGAAACAATCCAAGTGTTTGTCAATGAATCATGCATATAATACACACACACACACTCACACACACACACGTGTGTATATATATACACACATACACACACATACACAATGGAATATTATTCAGCCATGAGAGAAAGAAAATCATTCCATTTGTGACAACATGGGTGGAACTTGAAGACATTATGCTAAATGAGATAAGTCAGACAGAGAAAGGCAAATACTGTATAATATCAATTATATGTAAAATCTAAAAAAAACTAAACTTGTAAAAACTGAGGTTACCAGGGTCTGGGGGGATGCAGAATTGGGAAGATCTTGTTTATGGGTACAAACTTACACCTAGTAGATAAATAAGTTCTGGTGATCTAATAAACAGTATAGTAATTACACTTAACAGCACTGTATTATAAACTCCAAAATTGCTAAGAAATGAAATCATAACTGTTCTCAACACAAAAAAGAAATGATAAATATATGACAAGATAAAGGTATTAGCTAATGCTACTGTAGTAATCATACTACAATATATAAACGCACTACAAGAACACATTGTATACCTTCAACTTACACAATGTTATATATCAATTATATCTTAATTTAATCAAACTTTGAAAGAAAGATAATGAAGATCAGCAAAGCCAAAAAAGGTACCTAGGAAGAGAAAAATTTATAACAAGATGAAAAGAGAGAACACCAAAACCACCGCGACTACCACCAATAATATGGAATAAAATGTATAAAATATTAAGCATCTCTAGCTATATATAATTGGAGATATAGCAGATATTAAAATAATTATAGATGAGTATTACAAAAAAACTTCATGCCACTAAATTATAAGGTATAAAGAAAAGACAACCATTCTGAGGAAAAGGTATAGATTACTAACACTGATTGAAGAAGAAATAAAGTCTCAATCATCCTATAAATCTACAACCATTTTTTAATTGAAGAGTAGTTAATTTTTCATAATTAAAACACCAGGTGCAGATACATTTACAGTCAAGTTCTAAAATTCAATAAAAAGAAAAATAAAACAATTATAGACAAACATTTCAAGATTATTATAGAGGAAAAACACACCAACTTATTTGTGGCAATTGGCATATTTTTTATTCTAAATCTGACAAAGTTGGCATAAGAATGAAAAATTATAGTAACTTTTAATTACAAATCTTGATGTAAAAATCCTGAGGCAAATATTAGTGAACCAAATCAAGAAATATTACAGTACTGGAGTAATTATATTTATTTCAGGAATGCAATGTTATTCCAGCATTACTGGAAAATTTTTAAATTGTCAAATGACAGGGTAACACATCAGGTTACCATCATACAGCTAACAATAATATACTCTAGAAAAAATGTACAAAAACTATTTAAAGTCATAAAAAGTGACTGGAGAAATGAGGCGCAAATTGAGAGGATTCAATTTTTGAAAGAAGGAAAGTGCACTGGGAGAGATCCAAGTTTATATGGTATATCAGTCAGGATTCTCCAATGAAACAGAATTCATAGGAGATATATATCTATATATATATAACACTTTTGAGATTTCATAAAAGCTCAGTATGTTTCTAAGTGCTTCTAATACAGTGTGATTCAAACTTCGAATTCTGTTTTTACTGTAGGGGGCATATTTATAGATGGATATTTATATATCCTTGCATAAATATATAATTACAAATGTGTGTGTGGATATATATACATTAGTATGTATATATATTTTTATTATGAAAAATTAACTACTCTTCAACTTTTAAAAAATTACTATAGGTTTATAGGACAATCGATATTTTCTATATCTTCTTCAACCGATATTTATATTATATTATATATAGACACACAGACAGAGACAGACACATGAATTTTCATTGACTTACACCATCTGGGGGACTAGCAAATCTGAAATCTGTAGGGCAGGCTGGAAGACTAGGAACTCTCACGCGGGAACTAGTGCTACTGTCTGGAGACAGAATTTCATTTTCCTTGGGGAAATCTCAGTTTTGTTCTTAAGTATTTTCAACTGATTAAATGAGTTCCAACCATATTATAAAGGATAATCTCCTTTACTTAAAGTCAATCTTAAGCAGATTTTAACCACATCTACAAAATATTTATATCATAACACTTAGATTATTGTTTGATTGAAAAAATGAGTACTAGAGACTAGGCAAGTTGACACATAAAACTAACCATCACATATGGCTTTTTATTTAAGGGTACTAAGCCCATGTAGCATGTGACATCTACAACTCAAGCAGAAACCACAATTTTCTTAACTTGAAAAATCACAGAACAAAGTTTAAGCCTTCCAGAGTAACTGGAAATTAAAAGGAAAATGCAGAAATGGAGAGAACCAAAGAGGAATGAGCTCCAAAAATCTGTGTTTCAACTCTCTCAGATCTTTGCCTGACCTATAAATTACACATGCATGGATGAAGCTTCAATGAATCCAGCAGAAAGCAACAGCTGGAAGGCAAAACTGAGGAGACAATTCAGCTACTGCTCCCTGCAGTAAAAATAGAATTTGAAGTTTGAATCACACAAAATTGAATATGCTTAGAAACAATCTGGGCTTCTATTGAAATACTCAAAAATATCACATTTAGGAGTAAAGGCTACATCCAAAAACTAAGAGTGTCACCATAGGACTGAGAACAAATACAAAACAGAACTACCCTAACAAAGTAGAAACCAAGCCTTCAAAATTGCAAGATAGTTAACCAGTTAACTGACTACTAGACCAATAATAATCACTCTTTAGAGGAATTTTAAAGAATCTGGAGACTCTACAACGTGATATTCATATCAACCAAAATATAATGAAAGGTTTATCAAATATGGGAAAATAACAGAAGCTATGACCCAATGTTATGAGAAAAAGTAGTAAATAGAAATAGACACCAAGATGACCCAGTGTTGAAAGTAAATAACAAGAACTTTAAAACTGCTATTGTTTTAGAATTTAAAGAAAAAGATGGACATAATAAATGAACAGATAGGGAAATGTGTCAGCAAAATAGAAACCATGAAAAAGAACCAAATGGGAATTCTAGAACTGAAAAGTACAGTATCTGAAAAAACAACAAAATCAAAACACTGAATTGAATTATCACTATGCTGAAAACTGCAGAAGAAAGTATTGATGAAATTGAGAACAGAAATATATAAATGTTTAAAAGTGAAGAACTAGGGAAAAATAAATTTAAGAATAAAATGCCTTAGCCATCTGTGGGAAAACATTTTTTGGTTTAATATTTGAGTAATTGGAGACAGACCAAAAGTAGAAGCAATGAAGGAATAAAAACATATTTGAAGAAATAATGGTTAGAAATATTCTATGTATAATTTTTAAAGCATTAATTTACAAATCCAAGATGACCAAAGAAGTCCAAGAAGTATAAACACAAAGAAAACAAAAATGGATCTATTCGTACATGACTATATAAATATGGAGAAGTCTATGTATACAAGTACATCTCATGTTCTTATTCTCAAGGAGTGTGAGCAAGATGGAGGAAAACTGAGAATGTAGAAGAGAAAAGAAGAGATTTAAAAAAATTTATCTAAAATAATGACATTAATATGTTCCCATTTATTTAAAATAATGTAGATTATATATAGTAAAAAAAGCATGTAAGAATAGTCGCCAAAATATTAATGATTAATATTTCAGTATGACCTTTAGTTTTTCTTATATTTTATGAGTTTGTGAAATTTATTATAATGATTATTCTAATGAGAATTTTCTAAATCTTTTTTTTTACACATTAAAAAAATTAAGTCAGAGGCCTACACTTTTACCCACCCCAATAATGATACTGAATAATGTTTTTTCTTCATCTATTCATTGTAAAGCAACACACACAGACACTTTGGTCCAGAACTCACTTGTACAACACAAAGAAATCCAGGAGTAGAGATCATATTCGGTTTAAGATTTTGATTAGTGTTAGAGGGTTAGTTTAAAAGTTAAGCTTAGTACAGGTTTAAAATAACTTAGTCACCCTATTGCTGAGGCAGATAACAAATCAAGTTTAAATGTACCAGCTGAAATATGCAAGACTCAGCTCATAATTTCTTCTATATTAATAATCAAGAAGAGAAAAATATTCTATGTGATTCTAGTCAACCACACAAAAATAAATATTTACGAGTGCTACTTTCCTAGGTACTAGCCATTCAGCATTCAATAAAACAGGCAAATATTTATTAGCTTAGTGAAAGAAGACAGAAAATAAGCCAAACAAATAAGTCAATTACATAGCACATTAGAATATAAAAAATGCTAAGGAGAAAATTTTAAGAATGAATGAAAATAGAGAGAGCTAGAGATGACATGAATTGCAATTTTAAATAAGCTTCGATAAAGAGATTTTAATTCAAAAGTTGGAAGGAATTTTGAGAATGAGCCACGTGGACATTTATAGAAGACCATTATTAGCCAAGGAAAAAGGGAATACAAAAGCTTCAATGCAGAAAAATACCATTATGTTTCAGAACCACTGAGTAAGCCATCAAAAAGTAGTGCAGGGGATGGTAGTAGGAGATATAGTCTGTGCCATTGTAAGGCTTTGTGTTTTACTTTGAGTAATATAAGAAGCTACTGCAGGGTTTTGAGCCGAGAAGTTACATAATTAAACTTTATAGTTTTAACATAGTTTTATGTGAAGCAATCTGGTGGCTGCGTTGAGAATAAATGGTAAATAGAAGTGGCAAAGAAAGGGGAAGATGCAGGAATACTAGTTGGAAGACTATAATAATCTGAAGGGGAGGGGGGCTTTGCCCCAAGTGGTAGTGGTGGAGGTGGGTAAAAATGGTCCAGATTTCAGATGTAACTTTAAGGTAAACTCAATTTTTTTCCCTAATAAATAGGAAAAAAAGTGTAAGGGGTAAAAAATGAATTAGAGGATACGCTGAGATATGAAGCACTAACAAATAGAAAGCTAGTACCAAAGCTTTTAACTGAAATAAATACACAGAAAGAGTAGATTTAGAGAGGCGAATAACTGGAAGTTTATTTGGTAACAAACTTGTTATGTTTGAGCTGTCTGATAGATTTGCAAATTAAGATGAGTAGCAGCTGGATAAAAATGTGAAGTTAAAATGATAAACCCAGTTGGATATCTTACAATGGAATCAATACTATGTACATATTATTTACAGACTGGATGAGATTAATGAGATTAATGCAGATAGAGAGAAGCTATCTGCATTACGAAGAAAGGCTTGTAGGAGAGGAAATGATGAAAATAATACCAAAACATTTTGCTGTAAAGGACAAAATCGTTTGAAGGAAAGGAAGCTGACAAACTGAAAGTGTAGGACAATGGTTCTCAATGGGGAGCAATTCCCCCTAGAAACATTTGGCAATATCTAAAAACAGTTTTGGTGGTCATGTCTGAGGTTGGGCATGACAATAGGCTGGGCTACATAGGATCTAGTACCCTCCATCTACTCTCCTACCAATGAAGGCATGGAGATTACAACAGGGGAATTATTGTTCCAAGAGTGCAGAGCACCTTTCTAATTTGTCCACAGAACAGAACTGAAACCACAAGTGAATTTACAAGAGGCAGATTTTAGAATCGGTCAAGGAAAAACTGAATTAACTAGTGCTTTTCAAAAAGAAAATGGGCTGTGTTTTTGGTAGCAAAGTCCCCATCAGTGTTCAAACAAAAATGTGTTCAAATAAAAATGGATAATATATTTTAAAACTTATTTTTGCACTTGATATGGTCTGAGCTAGATGACATCTCAGAATCACTTCCCAAATTTAGAATCCAGATTTGTTCAGACCTGAGACAAAGACACCATCTAGACTTGGTACTCTTGGTCTACCATGTCTGTTTCATCCTCTCATGGTTCCAGTATCAACCTGACATACTGCCTGTTGGGTATCATTCCCCCTGGTCCACCATTATCAAGCTGCAAGTCCCTTAATCCATTATTAAAATCTAAAACATCCCTACATTTCATTGTTAAGAGCCCCACTATGGCCTTTTGAGTAAGTTTCCATTTTTCAAAACAATTCATAGAGACAGCTATTATATTTTTAATATACTCAGTATTTCACATTTACTTCTAAATAAGTGTGCCTTTTCCAAATTCAATATTACTCCCTTGACAATGTAAGAATTATTTTTTAAACAGCTAGCTTTTAAATTATCCAAAATCATAGCAGTTCCTTCATTTTCTAAGCCATGGAGTATGTGCTACTAAAGACAGAGTTATTAAATGCCCTCGGCAACTCTATATTAGCTCTGTATTTCTGTGTGCCAGAAGTATTTGTTAAAAGTATCTTCAACCTTATTTGTACATTCTCTGGCTCAGCTCAGAGAATGCAAAAAAGTGGGCATATTCCAACGCTCTCTTCATCTCAATTACTAGTAGGAAAATTGAATCAGTAATTTAAAAAAATATTCCAAAGAAAAGTTCAGGGCCAAATGGCTTCACTGGTGAATTCTCCCAAACACTTAAAGAATTAATACCAATCCTTCTCAAAATCTTCTTAAAAAGAAATGAGAAGGAAACATTTCTATACTAATTTTCAAGGCCCACATTACCCTGATGCCAAAATCAAATGAGGACACTACACAAAAAGAATTGCAGGCCAATATCCCTGATGAACACTGATGTAAAAATTCTCGACAATATATGTGCAAACTAAATTCAATAGTATATTAAAAAGATCATATACCATGATCAACTGGGATTTATTCCTAGGATGCCATGATGATTCAATACACACAAATTAATAAGCGTGATATATCACATTAATAGAATGAAAGATAAGATTATTATTATCTCAATAATGCAGAAAAATCATTTGACAAAATTCAACATTTTCTCATGACAAAAATTCTCAAAAACTACTGTAAAAGGAATACATCTCAAAATAATAAAGGTCGTATGTGACATGACCACAACTTATATTGTACTTAATAATGAAAATCTAAAAGTATTTCCTCTAAGACCAGGAAAAAGACAAAGATGTCCATTTTCACCACTTAAAATTAAAAAAACAAACAAGCAAACAAACAAACAAAACATTGTACTGGAAGTCCTAGCGAGAGCAATTAGGCAAGAAAAAAAAGTCAATTAAATCAGAAAGAAAGAAGTAAAAATTGTTTTTATTTGCACATGGCATGCTATTATGTACAGAAAATCCTAAAGACTCTCCCAAAAAACTCTCAGACTTAATAAACAAATTCAGTAAAGTTGCAAAATACAAAATCAATATACAAAATCAGCTGCATTTCTATATACTAACAACTATTCAAAAGAAAAAATTAAAAATAATCTCATTTGCAATAGCATCAAAAACAATAAAATACTTAAAAATAAATTTAACCAAGGAGGTGAGAGATCTGTACACTGAAAACTATAAGACATTAATGAAAGAAATTGAATAAGACACAAATAAACGGAAAGATATTCTGTGTTCATGTATTAGGTGAATTAGCAGTGTTTAAATCGCCATACTACCCAAAGTGATTCAGTGAAATTTTTTTCACAGAAATAAAACAAACAATCCTAAAATATTCATGAAACTGCAAAAGACCCCAACAGCCAGACAATCTCAAGAAAGATCAAGATTAGATCAAAATCACACTTCCTGACTTTGAACCATATTACAAAACTATAGTAATCAACAGTATGATATTGGCATAAAAACAGACATATAGACCAATAAAACAGATTAGAAAACCCAGAAATAAACCTATGCATACATGGTTAATTAATTTTGACAAAGAAGCCAAGAATATACAAAGGAGAAAGGTAGTTTCTTCAATAAATAACACTGAGAAAACTGGACTCCTATCTTACACTGCTAACAAAATTCACTCAAAATAAATTAAAGATTTGAACATATAACATGAAACTGTAAAAATCCTAGAAGAAAACACAGGGAAAAAATGCCTTTAAAAAATCTTCTTGACATTGTTCTTAGCAATGATTTTTTGATTTTCATGCCAAAAGCAAAAGAAACAAAAACAAAAATAAACAAGTGGGACAACATCAAACCAAAAAGATTCTCTATGACAAAGGCAACCAATGACAAAATGGAAAGGAAACCTATGGAACTGGGGAAAACATTCACAAAACACAAATCTGATATGGTTAATAGTCAAAATATACAAGGAACTCATACAACTCAATACCAACACAAAACAAAACAAAGAACCCTTTTAAATGGGCAAACCACCTGAAGAGACATTTTTTTCAAAGAGGACTTACATGACCAACTACAACAGGAAGGGTGCTCAACATCACTAATCGTCAGAGACACACAAATCAAAACTGCAACAAGATATCACCTAACACTATTACGGTGGCTATTATCAAAAAAAAAAAAAAAAAAAAAAAAACAATAGATAGCAAATGCTGGTGAGGATGTGGATAATAGTGAATCCATTATACACTGTTGGTGGGAATGTAAGCTGGTATAGCCACTATAGAAATAGTATGGCACTTCCTTAAGAAATTAAAAAGACAATTACCACATGATCCAGCAATCCCACTTCTGGATACATATCCAAAAGAAACAAAATCATTATCAAAAATATATCTGTGTCCTCATGCTCATTGCAGCATTATTCACAATAGTCAAGGTATGGAAACTACTAAAGTGTCTATTGACAGATAAATAAAGAAAATGTGATACACGCACACACTCACCCTGAAATATTATTCAGCCTTAAAAAAAGGAAATCCTGCCATTTGTGACAACATGTATGACCCTGGAGGGCATATGCTTAGTGAAATAAAGCAGAGAAAGACAAATATTGCATGGTATCACTTACATGTGGGATATTTTAAAAAATGTTGAACTAACAGAGAGAGTAGAACGGTGGTTTTCAGGAGCTGGTGGGTGGAGAAAAAAGGAACAGGATAGTAAAGTGGTACAAACTTTCAGTTATAAGATAACTAAGTTCTGAAGAGCTATTGTTTAAAAGTTTACTGCAGTTGCTAATACTGTATTATATAATTGAAATTTGCTAAGAAAGTAGAATTTATGTGTGCTCACTCCCTGCCCCCACAAAAAAGTAAATATCTGAGGTGGTAGATGTGTTAATTAACTCCATGGTGGGAATCTTTCCACAATGTATGTGTATATTAAATCATCACTTTCTACTCCTTAAATACCTTATAATTTTTTGCCAATTATACTTCGATACAGCTGAAAAAAGTAGTGGCAATACATTGCAGATCTTATAAATAGAGGTAAAATGTATGAAATAAATAACACAAATGACTGGGTTGGAAGTGAAAATACTTAAGGATCTTAATCTATAGAGGGTTATAATATTATTTTAAGGTAGGCTGAAAAGGTAAATATGTATATTATAAGCCATACAGCAATCACAAAACACACATACACACAAAATGTGAAGTTTTATTTTACTTAAGTTAAAAAAATGGAGGTACAATAAAATTTTAAAAATACTAATCCAAAAATAAGTGGGAAAAGGGAAGGGAGGATAGGAAATGAATGAATAACATGAGACAAATAGAAAACAAGCAAAAAGTTGGAGGATTTAAACTTTACCATATCAATACTTACATTAAATATACAGGGTGAAAACCATGGGTCATAAACTATGGCCCATCAACTAAATATAGCCCATTGTGATTTTTATTTTTTTTAGCAAATAAGTTTTTACTGCAACACAGCCAAACCCATTCATTTATGTGTTGTCTTTGCAGCTTTCATGCTATAACAGTGGAGTTGAGCAGTTTCAACAGAGATTATATAATCCAAAAGCCTAATATATTTACCATATGGCTCTTTACAGAAATGGTTTATTGTCTTTAGTCTATATACTTCAATTTAAAGTCAGAGATTCTCACACTGAATTTTAAAAAATAGCTAAACATAATGTTCAGGAAACTCGTCTTAAATATAAAGACATGGGTAAATTAAAAGTGGAAGACAGAAATAGTTATACCATATAAATATTAATTAAAAGCAAGTTGGAATGGCTAAAATAATATCAGATGAGGTAGTCTTCATAATGAGCTTTATTACCATAGATAAAAAGGAATATTTCCTAAGGATAAAGTGGTTAATTCATAAAAAAAACAACGTTAAATGTGTAGGCATCTAATAACATTCAAAATTATAAAGCAAAAGCAGAACTGAAATGAGAAATGAACAAATCTACAGTTATAATAGGAGATTTCAACACTTTTAAAACAGTAATTGATAGACAAGATAAAAAGAAAATTAGTAAGCATAAAGACTTGAATAGAACTTTCAACCAACTGGACATAATTTATAGTAGTGAATATTCCACCCTAAAACAAAAGAACACATGTTCAAGTGTTAATAGAATACTAACCAATATTCATTCTAATCAGCATAGTTATCATTAGCAAATTCCTATGGTTACAAAGGGTCCTTGAGGTTTACAAGCCCCAAGACTGTGATTTCCTAGTCTTTCCCTAGATTTCTATATTGTTTCTATTGTACAACACTGGAAGGAACTGGAAGCCTAGTTGGTGGTCTGTTGTATCTACTCTCATTTCTGTAAAAGAAGTTCTTTCCAATTGAGACAATCCCCCTTGAATTCCATGAGGGTTCACAGCATAAGCATGTAAAACAGCAATACTAATTACACTTTTATCAATGGGAACAATAAAAATGGTGCAGGACGGGGGTCCAAATAGTCCTACCCAGATGGTTATGGCACCTTCTGTAGTAACCAGCAAACAAGACAACCTCTATCTTCCTCCCCCTCTCTTTCTTCTCTCTTTCCCTTCCCTAACAAAGTAGTCCATGCTATGGTTGTTGACCTACTTGGTTGCCTATGTGTCTAGCTACAGAAAATGCTCAGTTTAGGGAACAAATAAGCTTGGGACACTCAGCAGGAATTGTCAGGGATGATGCTCAGGGCCCATGGTAGACTGCCTGTTTCAGACATATAGTAATAAGTGAGTATTGATATAAGAACAGAGGAACAAATAAGTCAGTGGGAAAAATAATGAACTCAAAGAAAGAACATTTATAGGTGAGAATTTAATATATGATAAATATAGTACCACAAATCAAAGGTGAAAGGATAGGTTGTTTTATACATGATATCAGAAAGAAAATAAAATTGGATCCCTAAATAACAACCCATATAAAAGCAGAATCCAAATAGATTAATAAAATAGAAAATAGAAAATTGATAGAAAAAATGTTAGAATTTATATGTGTGATTTAGAGGTAGAGAAGAATTATTTTTTAAGTACTTGAAAAGCAAAATTCCTCAGGCAAAAATTTGACTATAATTACATCAAAATTAATTATTTTTGTTTAATAGAGAAGAGTATGGATAGAGTTAACAGAGTAATGACAAACTATAAGAAAATATCTAAAACTGACGATGTAAAAATATATAAGGAATTTATTTAAGTCCTCAAGAGGCAGATAACCCAAGAGGGAAAAAAAATTGTAAACATAATAGACAATTAAAATAGAGCAAATCCCAAGCGCTACTAAGAAAATCAAGAGATGTTCAAATTCAGGAGTAATCAGTAGTAATCACAGAAGCAAATAAAAACACAAATAAAATATCCTCTTACCCATGAAGAATATAGAGATATAGGAACTCCTGTTGGGAGAAGAATGATGAAACATTCTCCAGAGCTATCTGTCAGCATTTAGTCAAATTAAGTTTACACACATTTTATGACCCAGCAATTACACTAGGAGATATGTAGCCCAAAGAAATTCTCCCATATATCTACAAGTGAAAAACATAACAATGCCCATCGTCACTTTGGTTATTGCGATAGGGATTCAGAGCAATGTGAGTGTCCCTCGCTGACTGGGAGAGTGGGTAGATCAGTTTCGTTGGATGCACATGAAGTTTTATGAAACATTTAGAAATAATGGACTAGATGTTTCACAGAGCACCATGGTCAACACTTCAGTGCTGAGTAAAAGAAGCAAAATGGCTTTTATATATAATTTCCATGATTTCCATAAATCAAAAAAGACACATGGAACAAACATATTTTGTGAGACTTCATATAGTCAAATAATATATATTAAATATATTAGAATGTTTGCCAGTGGTGAATGAGGAGAATGAAATTTGAGAATGAGGACAAATGAGAAGAAAAAGAGAGAGAGAAAGGAGTTGGGGGAGAGGAAAAGAAAGGGAGGAAGAGAGTTTTCTCTTTTGGAGCAGTTTGAGAGAAATTACCTCAAATGGAGGTAAAAACAGAAGAAAAAGCACATAGGCAGAAAAGCATAAGTCTGTAAAAACAAAGGTAAATAACCCAATTTGAATGGAACAACACAGTATTTCAAAAGGAGTAGGAAAAGATAAGCCTTAAAAGACCATGGACTGCTTTTATTTTTTTATCTAAAAAATAAGCTATAAGGTTTACTAATATTTAATATATGGATTGACCATGAAATTCTAGTTCACAACTTAAGACATTTGGGATCGATAAGGAAGAAAAAATTTTTAAAAGCTAAATTCTCTGTCATTTTTCCCGAAATCTAACCTAAATTTCTTCTGTCTCAGTGCAACTAACATATACTTGCACTTCCTATGGCTCTGTGATGTCATTTCCTTTTGTAGCTATTAATTCCCTGCAGTGTTTGTGCTTTACTCAACCCAGGCTGTCTGATAACAGATGTGATTTCCAGCTGTGTCTATATACCAACCACAGTGGGTTCATTAATAACAATTATTAAGTACTTTATGTTACAAATTGAGCCTGTAGCCATAGAGAAAACATCCAGTCATTTGTTTTATGGTCTCTTGTCAGAGCTAACTATAAATTCCCATTATCTCAACATTATCAGCATTGCAAAATGGATCTAAGCATGAGTCATAAATAAAACTACCAAACAGCTCAATCATTCTGGAAAGAACAGAGCATAAATTAACACTTGACGATGTTATGTTATATAAGAACTTAAATAATAGCTTAGGCCTTTCTGTCAGCTAATTATGCAAATTATTATTTTTAAGACTTTCATTTGTAGTTGCATGGCTTGTGCATTCATTTAGACATGCAATTAGAGTTCAATAAATATGCTGTCCATGCATTGCCCTCAACAACTCAAGAATTCCTACTAATGAAGTATGAAGAACAGTGAAAATGAAGAGAGAAAAGTTTCAACTGAGACAACGTCTCTTAGGACTATAGGGAGTAGGGAAAAAAATCACACTTTCTCTGAACACTGCATTTCATAAGAAAAATTAAATTGAGGAAGATTAATAGAAGAGGAACCACAAACTGTATGCATTATTAGTTCCTGGGTGGAAGCCCATATGGATTTTCAGTCAATTATAAAAATATTTATTTAGTTCTCTCTGTGTTGGGTCCAAGCTGTCTTAAACAAAACAGAAAGATAAATTGAACACATACATTTAATGTGTGAGAGAAAAATAGCCAATACACACATGAAAATTGACAAAACTCACTAGTAACCAAAGAAATGCAAATTAAAACTATGAGATCATTCATGTTTTAAAAGCTAATCCCAAGTATTGGAGAGAAGGTGATGTAATAGGAAATTCAATCATTTGCTAAACCTGGAAGACCATTTTGTAATGTCTACCAAAAGTGTCCATTATTTTTTTTAATTGAGGTATAATTGACATGTACATTACATCAATTTCAGGTATACAACAAAATAATTTCATATTTGTATATACTGTAGAACAAACACCACAAGTTTAGTTAACAACCAAAATATAGAACACTTCACAAATTTGCATGTCATCTTTGTGCAGGGGCCATGCTAATCTCTGTATCATTCCAATTTTATTATATGTGCTGCTGAAGTGAGCATAAGTGTTCATTACTTTTGATCAGTAATTCTAATGTTGGAAAATTTATTAGTTACAGATTTAGTATATGAATTTAATGACGTTGAATGTATAATGGCAAAAATAGCCAATAATACGATTTATTAGGAGAATAAGAGAATAACCAAAATGGAATTTAAAATGAAATGCTTAAGTAACTCATAGAACACGTTGATGAACTACGGTGCTGCCATAAAAAATTTTGTGATTATTTAATATAAAAATGTTCACATAGAACTTTAAATAGGTTATAAAATATTATACATAGTGTCATTTCAAATATTAATTATATTATGAAGTTTTTACACACATATATACATGCACCCATATACAAGGCTAAAAGAAATATAGTAAAATATTTAAAGATTTTAGTAATGAACTATGGATAATTTTTATCATCTTATAATGTTCTATATTTTCTAAAATTTCTTTTAGTAAGAGAGATAGCTTATAACAAATCTGGCTAATAAAAATTTCAATTCACAGTTTTTTCCATGCCTTTCATAACTTGTATATGATGAACCTGTCTAACCTTGTCTTTTACAAAGTCCAACATAAAACTGGTCAAATCCATTTCTCATTGCCTCCAAATCATGCTCTGCTTTCCGGAATCAGCTTTAGCTCAAATCGCATTTCACATCCATGTTCAAGATAGTTATATTAGATGAAGAACATTAAAGTTGGAATCTTAACAAATTTAATCTCTGCCTAAAATCACATAGAAACAGGAATACTCCAACATTCAAGTTATTGCCGCCCTAAAAATAATTTTTTTTTACATCTCTTAAAGCACATGAAAAGTAGGTCCAATTTATTACCCACAGCCACACTGTTCAAAGTTCATTGTGCTTCATCCATACTTCTCTCGCACCGCAACAGTGTTTGCTTTCTTCCATTGTGCCAATCCAACTCTTTTCACCTTCTAACCTCTTCTTTTTTAAGAGTAATTTGACCTCTTTGGTTATGTTAGCTCCTTTCCACATCACATTTTTGTTTCTGACTGGTCTCCTATGAAAGAGTTTCCATATCTATAAACAATAAAATAATAAACTCTGTTCTACAAATATCATAAGGTATGAGATTTAAATATTTTAAAATTGTAAGGCACTGTATATGTTATGGCTATTGTACACCCTTTTTCTTATTCACACAACAGGTATTACTAATATGCAACCAGTCTTTTGCCAGTACTCTTTTTAAGTATGGAAGTTATACTTAATTATTCCCCCTCCTTGCAATCCTGAACTGAATTCATCAATAATTTTAGTTTACTTCTAAAATATATCTCAAGCCATTTATACCTCTTTATGTCCATTAGCACAGGTCTAACCTTAGCATCCATGATCTCTCACCTGAACTACTGAAGTTAACTCCTGACTTGTCTTCCCATCCACTCCTGTCCCCTCTGCCTTATTACTAACATAAGGAGCCAAACATTGTTTTAAGTTAATCTAAATTAATCAATTCCAGGAGTCAGAATGTCCAATAGTTTATTTAACAGACATCATAGGTCCAGTTATTTGAGTAGCACACAGATAATGAAGCTCATATATAATAGCATAAGAGTACAAAAGAAACTAGAACTCATGAAAGGGACATTTACTTGCCAAAAAACTCTGCATGTCTGTGGAGTTGGAAGAGAAAGAAATCTACAGAAAGCATCCTCTGATATATAGAGCTGCATTTTCCTCTTAGATGTGTGAAGTACTGGAGATGCCTATCAAAGTAATTCATTGAATACATTGAAATTGACAAATTACTTATTCAAATTTACAAAAATATTTGAACACATTTAAATTGTTTTTCTCATGGATGACTGCACTAATTAAGTTTGTAAACCAAGCATGCCTTCTGTATGAACTAAATACCTCGACACCTTCTTATTATACTTAGAATAAAATCTTTGATCTTTACCATTGACCTATAAGCCTAGGTGTGACGTGACCCCTTCCTATCTCTCTAGCCAATCTATCCATGGCTTATTATACTTATAATGAATTTTATTTCTTTACTATTTCAGCTCTTAACCAAATTGGTGTGGTGCCATTCCCTCCACTCTACTCTTCACCTGAATAATTTCCACATGCTGAAGTATGTACATCAAATTTATGTTAGGGTTGGTCAGGAATCTATCTGCATGCATAGCTGAGGATCCTCCTGAGACAATACCTCTATTAGGACAGGAAGCATCCAGCTACCAAAATGAACTCAAACCATTAGCATTATTCATTGCAATAAAAAAGTGATTCTGCAAATGGCATGGGTCTATAGCTAACATTTGTTTCCTTCCAACCCCACAAACTGGGAGAGTTGTGATTTAAAGATTGTTGTGTAAAATTAGTAATTGCTTTTTCTCTTCTGGGAAACTAGTTCACTATATAAAGAAAAATGAGTTGGATTCCTACTGTGTTAGATACTGTTAGCCACTTTTTCAATATCCATTTCCCCCTTCTTCTTTGCTGATTGAACTTTGATTTTATTTAGGGTGTCACTGTATCAAGTTAAATGCTTCCTTCTGCATCCTCCCTGAAAGCTCACAATGTCCATGTAATAGGCACATTTATAGCTAATGATACATATGTAGGATGTTACCAGGAAAGATTATATTTTCTTGGGAAAAAGGAATGGATATTCTTAAGATATCTCTCCCTTTCCTGTACCTTCCTCCTTTAAATGTGGACATAATGTCTGAATCTCCAGTAGCCATCTGCTAACAATGAAATAACAAACATAAAGCAAAGGTCAAGAGATGCACAGAGATGCTGGCCTGACACCATTTAGCTACTGAACAATTCTATTAGATATTTATTTCCAATTGTACATGACCCTCCCCCATTATAAGTGAATCAAATATGTTCATGGAGTCTAGATACATGCTTTGTTTTTGTCTTCAAGAAACCGCTGCTGTTTATGTGACCTCATGCTCCAGCAAACCTAGAGAGCCCTTAAAGTTCCAAAACCATGTAGTGGTTAACGATGAGTCAAAGGAGAATATCTCTTTCCTTGCTATGTGTCATATTAAGTGTAAAATGATAATTGAGACATTTTTCTGAAACCCTCATTTCCAAATAAGCAGCAACTACTGAAAAGGCAGTGTACAATTGAGAACAAAGTTGCTAAATTCTCAAAGCTAAGACATTGACAGAAGCACATAAATGAAGTTTTAGTTCACCTCTCTCAGTCCATGACAAATAAAGTGGTTGAATATAATCAATAACAATATTGATGCTCTAAATAACATAAATAATAGGATATCTATAATTAATGTTTATTAAACTCTTTATTCTGAAAATTTTTAAAAAGGGCATGCATTGTTTTTCAAGTTTCTATGGAACAGTCATATGGACTGGTTTCCAAGTCCTTAGTAGTAAGAGGGCTTTGAATAAATATTAATTGTACAGTTTTACTAAAACTCTAGAGCTACTCTGTCCAATTATGATAGCCACTAGATACAAGTGGTTATTTAAATTCAAAGGTTAAAATTAAATAAAATTTAAATTTGAGTTCCTCAGTCATACTAGCCATATGTGGCTACTGGACATCACAGATATAAAACATTTCCATCATTGCAAAAGTTCTGTAAAACAGTATTGCTCTACAGACTGAGCAACAGTCTGGCTTGGACAGTCCTCAGTATGCAATATATCTACCTGATATGATTAGCACTGGAAAGTAAGCTTCATAAGGTAAGAGATTTTTATCAGAATTGTACATTGCTCTATCTTTAATACTTAGATAATAATTTATACATACCTGGTGGTCAATAAAAAAAACTGTGTGGCACATTCAGAGTCCTCAATTCAGTTAGGTATACCATGAAATATGTTTTATTCTCAAAATTCCTTAACTTTGAACACTCAATCTGCCTAGAGCACATATCCCATTTTCATTCCATTCTTTTCCTATTTGAATTTAGTCCAGTCTAATGATTTCTATAATCTCATCCACTTATTAAAATCTGTCTCATTCAAGAAAATATTCCATCAAATTCAAATATTTTTATAATCACAATGCATCGTTTCCAGGTATGACACTCACTCTTGTCCTCTTTCTCTTTTCTTCTTATGCTTATCACTGATTTCTCCTATCCCAACCTTCCCATCAGAGTGCAAACTTCAGGAAGACTCACTCTAACCCATCTTATTCATGAATGGAGCTAGCAGAAGGGAGAGATTTTGACTATGTGACTATCAATCCACTTAGAGAGGACAGGGCCTTCCAGATCTTGGTCTGCTTCCCCTACTATCTGCGGTCTTTGTTGTTTCAGTGATCTTATTGTATAAGGTTGCTCTATTTTCTTGGGGTTTCACCTAAGTCTCCTCCAAGAATCTCTTAAAAGAGATTTGTCAGCCTCCTCCCCAACTCTTCCAGAGAGACAACACTGATAACATCTGACTTTTCTTAATAACTACTTATTCTGCTTTATATTTCTAATATCTTTCTTTACTTATTTGAAAATACTTTCCTAAAATTTTTGTTTGTTTTATTCCATTAACTTTTCCTCTAGAATAAATATTGTATTGTGCATATCCTTTTTAAATCCTATAAAACTCAGATGCTTGCTTATTTTTGTGGCCTCATATTGATAATGTCAGTTCCTTGGATGCTCAGAACAAGATGGTGGACTTGGATCTATAATTTACCATAGTTGACATATATACGATATCTAAAACCATGTAAATTGATGAAATCATCTAGAGAAAAGGTATATAGAGTGAGACAAGAAAAAGATTATGACAGAGCTTAAAGGAGTTTTCATATTTCAAGGTTAGGAAAAAGCGGAGGAATCCACAAAGAATACTGAGAGCCAGAGGGGTAAAAGAAACAAAGAGAGGTTGTAGTGTTACAGAGGCCAAGAATGTTTTAGTAAAGAGGACATGAGTATTGTGTCAAATTCATGTCAAATCTGGTTCAAGTAAAATGAAAAGTGAAAAACTAGACTTTGGAGACAAAAAGCAACAATTTCACTCAATGCTTTTAATCTCACGGTCTGTGGAGACATTCTCGTTACTGTTTTTCCAGATAGCCAGCACAAAGATGGATGCAAAATAGCAAGAGGCTATGCTTTCTACCTCCCACCACAGAGTAAATTCCTAACCTTCCCATCAGAGTGCAAACTTATTCCACAGCCACCTCAATTACCATCCTACTTCAGAAGGGACTGATAGGCAGTTTACAGAAGAAGCAAATATCTACCATGGCTCTCTATACACAAACAAAAATAGAAAGTTTTGCCCAGAGATTACTAAAATTTGGTTGCTCTCTTGGCAGGCTAACCCTCAGAAGCAGGGAAACAGCCTACTTCCAGGAGATGAATTATATCTCCAGCCACCATCTTGTAGTCAGTTAGGCAAAATGTGAAAACTAGATGAAATAAACAGTTCAGAAGTTCCAAAATTACAACACTCCAGGTTTTGGGGTACTCTACATATTTGATTCAAGTATTTTACACACACACACGCACGCACACACACACACACACACACACGTATATGTATAGATAGACATACATACACGGACACATATATATAAATGCATGTTGGTTTTTAATGTATTGGAGACAAGCAAATGCATTAACTTGTGGAATGATACTAGCTAGATTTGTGCAAACTTCAGTTAAAAGTATTCCCACCATTCTGAAACTGCAAGGGAAGCTGTTTATATATATATATAATTTGAACTACTTATCTTTGTGATTCAGGGATTTGTTAGTAGAGGAGAAAATAGTCACTGGTGACCTATTGCAAATGTCATGCATAAGTGCTGATTTCTAGTCATTAAAATAACCTTATTGTTATTGAATTGTATAAATATTATTAAATTTTAACATAGAAAATTATTTGTAATAACAAAATACCACTTTTGTTTTTAGAGTTCTTGCCTTGAAATTTTTTCATTTTTTTGTTTACATTTTTACTGAACTATAACAAACATGCAGAAAATACCATGAATCTTAAACTTGATGAAATGTCATAAGGAGAACACATTCATGTAACCATCCCAAGATCAAACACAGAACATTGACAGCATCCCCGAAGCCTCCTTATGCTCACTCCTAATCTCTTGTTCCTTCCTCCTCCCCCAAAATAAATACTATTCTAATTTACTATTCTGACCATGAATTCACATTGCTTATTTTTAAAATTTATATAAATGAAATAATACAGAATAGACTCTTTTGTAATTACATTCTTTTGATAATTATATTTATAAGATTTATATATTTTATATGTAGTAGTAGTTCATTTATTTTCATAGATATGTAGAATTTTATTATATGAATATACTGAATTTATCTATTTTACTCTCATGAACACTGTGTTAATCTGGCTTATTATTATTATTACAAGGGCAATTATAATTATTATTTGCATGTATTTTGGTACCTCACATTTTTTTGGCTATAAGATTTACATGTATTTAAATTGAGTAGATAATGACAACAGTTTTTCAAAGTGGTTATATAACTACCCAAGGCCATCTATAGATTCAATGCAATCTCTACCAAAATTCCAATGGCATTTTTTACAGAAATAGAAAAAAAAAACATACTAGAGTCCACATGAAACCACAAAAGATCTTGAATAGCTAAAGCAATCAAGAAAACAGCAAAGCTGGAGGCATCACACTTCCTTATTTCAAACTTCATTACGAAGCTATAATTATCAAAAGAGCATGGAATTGTCATAAAAACAGATACACAGACCAATGGAACAGAATCAAAAGCCCCAAAATAAACCCACACATATATAGTCAACTAATATTTGACAAGAAAGCCAAGAATATTCAATGTGCTACCAAAAGCACAAGAACCACAATCAAAAATAAACAAATGAAACTATGCCAAATAAAAAAGCTTCTGCACAAGGAAAGAAACAATCAACAAAATAAAAAGGCAACCTACAAAATGGGAGAAAATATTTTAAAACCATATATCTGATAAGGGGTTAATATCCAAAAATATGTAAGAAACTCATACAACTTAATAGCAAGAACATAAATAATATGATTTTAAAGTGGGCAGAGGACCAGAATAGACATTTTTCCAAAGAAGACATATAAATGGCCGACAAGTACATGAATAGATGCTCAACATTACTAGTTATCAGAGAAACACAAAATCACAATAAGATATCACCTCACACATGTTAGAATAGCTATTATCAGAAACAAGATATAACAAATACTGGTGAAAATATGGAGAAAAGGGAACCCTCATGGACTGTTAATGTAATGTAAATTGGTACACCCACTATGAAAAACAGTATGGAGGTTCCTCAAAAAATTTAAAGTAGAACTACCACGTGATTCAGCAATCCCACTCTGAGGATAGACTGAAGGAAACGAAATCATTACCTCAAAGAGATATCTGCAACTCCATGTTCGTTGAACCATTATTTACAATAGTCAAGATATAGAAACAACGTGTGTCCATCTATAGATGAATGGATAAAGAAAATATTATATATAATGTTTATGGATATATTATATATACACAATAATTATATATATTATATATACACTATATATAATGTTCATATGTATATACATATATATACAACAGAATATTATTCAGCCATAAAAAAGAAGTAAATTCTGCCTTTTGTGACAAAATGAATGGACCTTGAGGCATCATGCTAAGTAAATAAATCAGACACAAAACTACAAATGTTCTTTGATCTCACTTATATGTGTAATATAAAAAAGCTGATCTCATAGAAACAGAAAATAGAATCATGGTTGTTGGAGGATGAAGGGTAGAGGAAAAGGGGATATTTTTGTCAAAGGGTAGGTACAAACTTCAAGTTACAAAATAATTAAGTTCTTGGGTCTAATGTACTGCATGGTGACAATATTTAACAAAACTATATTATATACTTGAAAGAGAGTAAATCCTAAGTGTCTCACCACACATATGCAAAAATGGTAATTACATGAGGTGTTGGAGGTTGCTCGCTAACCTTATTGAAGTAATCATTTTATAATACATATTAAATCATCACATGTACACTTTAAACTTACACAATGTCAAATATATCTCAATAAAGCTGGGAAATAAAAGTTAATTAATTAATTTCTGGGGGATAAAAGTGATTGTATAAATTAACAAACCCTTTAACAGTATATGAGAATTTTCGTTATTCTATGTTCAACCTTTATTATAATCAGTCATTTTAACATTAGCAAGTCTGATAGCTATATATTGATATCTCATTATGATTTTAATTTGTATTTCTCTGATGATTAATGAAGCTGAAGCTTTTTTTCATTTGTTTTATAGCCATTTGTTACGTACCTGGTCAGGACTGTTGTCCATTTTTTTCTATTGGATATCTGGCTCTTTCTTATTGATTCGTAGGAGTTTTATTTAGACAAAGATATAGATTTCAGATATGAGCTCTTTGTTCATCATTGCACATTTCATATATCTTCCACCTTTTCATTCTCTTCATGGTGTCTTTTGATGACCAGAAGTTCCCAATTTTATTGTAGTCCAACTTATCAATTTTTCCTCTATAGTAAATTGTTTTTATGCCCTTTTATAAAAATTTTTACCTTTCCTAAGGGTAAAGTTGTTCTCTTATGTTATTTTCTCAAAGACTAGTATTTTACCTTTTGCATTTAGATCTAAAATTTACCTGGAACTTATTTTTGTGAGTAGTGTGAGGTAGATATTTCCTTTAGTTTTTTGTTTGTTTTATTTTTGTTTGTTTGGGAAGGAATCAAAATCTTTTCAGTCTTTTTCATTCTTACAATAGTTTGAAAACCACATTAATAGTCTAATTGTCATCTAATGGATACAGAAATGAAATCCAAAAAGAAAAAGTGATTTTTCTAGAGTCATATATCTATAACTAGACCCTGGTAGCTATTGACCCAATTTCTAATTTTAAATCTCTTCTCCTTTCTTCTCTTTTTTGTCTTCTTCAAGGGCCAGTGTCCTAATGCTCTTCCCACTATTCCTCTATTTCTGTATGTATGTAAGATATCAGTTGTCATAGCTTAGTATTATCATTCTCATGGATATCTATTTTTCAAACAATCATTTAGTAAAAAATGATGACATTCTTAGAATCTTAATAGACTGCTCTTATGTGTGGAAGAATAGGAAGGTGTAACCGGATGATAAAAAGTTTTTCCTTCTTGTTATAGGCTCATATTTTAGGACAGATCTAATATAGGGCCATATATCCTAGAAAAGTTCTACATACAAACAACAGGACTTGCTAAAAACCAGTGCCACACATGCTTTTCCAAACTACTATTCTTCAAGTTCCCTTCTTGGCCCTATGAACATCACCCTCAAAACCCTATATAACATAAGGCTAGAGATTCCCTGAAGAAGGGGATTCTTTGAAGAGAATTCATAGCAGAGAAAATTATGTCATTTTCCTTTGCTCCCTACAGCTAAAAATTATTGATCTAATAATTAGTGAGCATTCACTATCTTATTTAATTGTCACAATATTCCCTTGACATAGATACTCTAAGAGTGAGTACCTCTGCAAATTTTATGCCCTAGGTACTTCTCTTGCTTCATCCAGGCCCTGGCATTACTAGAGAGAAATGGATAGTAAAAAAAAAAATCCAGGTTCTACAGTCTCTCAGATTCTGCGTCCGATTTAGATTCTACCAATTAGATCCCCTTGAATGATACTTATAAGATGAAAGTGAACAGAGGTCATCTTTCTTTATTGTTGTTTATATTTGCAGGTAAAAATCTTGAACATATGAGAAGCAAGACACCGTAGTAGCAGTCAGATACAGCATTTCAGTGTCCAATCCCCAGCTTCATGGGTGTCAAGAGGCATTTGTGGCAAAGACTGGCTTTCTGATCCCTGGATCGCAGCTCTAGTATTATGTCCTTGAGCTCAATAATCTCAACTCTTAACTTTATTTCTGCAGCACTTCCAAGTATTTTGAAGCACCTAATTTTTCATATTAAGCCCTTTTCTACTTAAGATACCCAGAATGGTTTTGTTTCATGCATTGAACCCTGACAGCAACTATAAATAGAAAATGGCACTGATATCTGATTTTTTGCTTTGCCCTAAGAGACACATCAAATCCAGTACCCAAACAGAGTCAAGCCTTTCCCATCTGGAACTCACTCTGCTATCATGAGCCAAGATATTTATGGAGTGAGGAGCAATGGGTACCCATATCCGGGCAGCAAAAGCTGGCATGAGCTTAGCTTTTCATTAAAAGCAGCTCTAGCGGGGAAATGCCATCCCATTGATCTAAGTCAGATCACCCTGGAAACTATCTGCTCTGCCCTCATCACCAGTGCCACACATATTTTCCCAAACTACTGATCTTTGGGTTTCCTTCTTGGCCATATCTCCGATCCACCCATGGTCAATTCTCAACTCTCCCTACTGAGCACCCACCCTGCCCTGGCTGTCGCCCATAACTCTGCCTCTTAGGTATACATAAATTCTTGTTCATTCACTGGTTCTATAACACCCAACACTGCAATTCTACTCTTTATCCTGCCAACCTTCATGTTGAGGCAGTAATATTTTCTATTACTATTTTTTATTTAGGAAGAAAAATCACCAGAAATTTGTAATAAGTAACAAAGCAGTAATGTTCTTGGCAGGACATTGGCCTTCTCTTGGGAGAATATTTTTTGCTCCACAAGGCAGCTTAATCATAACCTTAATGATGTCTCCCCACTGCTTTATGTGGTACTGTTCTTGTCTCCTGAGCCAGGCGCAATATGGACATAGGCACCCTAGGGCTTCCACACATTTGAGTTGTCAAGCTGAGGTAATTTGACTACGATTAAGCTAAGCTGCCACCAGGTGAATATTGGAGCCAAGTTAAGCATTTTAATCTCAGGAGCCAGACTCCCTATAGGTATAATAAAATAAAGAAAGAATATAGTTTGATTTCTACTTAATTGTGTTTTAAAAAAATTTAAAAAGATGAAAATAGTAGTTTAGCATACTACTTAACCAAAATTAAAATAGAGTAGTACAAAGATATTTTATTTATGTATTTAATTTATATTTATTGAGTTCCTACTATGTGAAAAATATTGCTCTAGAATCTGAGATAGGGCAGAGAACATGACAAACCAAGTATCTGACTTTATAGAGCTACATCCCAAAGGATAAAATAGCAACAAAATAAAAATACATATTTGCCCTAGATGATATTATATATTATGATATCTGATATATATTTTAATTATATATATAATATTATAATATAACATACACATATATTATCATATAATATATAGTGGATCCCCAAGCACATCAGCCTATAAAGACAGATGAAATCCCAATGATAATAACCTAGATTGTACTGACTCTCCCTGCTCCATCAATCTACCCATGAAGAACCTCATTCCTCTACAGAGTTTCCTCTGTCCCTAACCCAGAAGTACTTCTAAAATTTTTTAGGACGTAGCTGAGATATGCTTATAGATAGATAAGTATAGTCAGTAACTTCGGTCAGCTACCATGTGGCTCACACCAGCAAAAATTAATGTTTGTTTTAAGTACCTATCATCCACCAGGTACCATTGTCCCTGCTATATCCAACTGTGTTTATCTTCTCCTATTTATTGGTCAAACATTTATTAAATACTTATTTTGATCCAGCAAGGAATAAGACAGTTATGTCTCCATCCTCATAGGGCTTATAATCTTTCAGTGAAGAAAATCAAGGAAAAAAATATGGCTGTGAATAAGTACAAAAGACGTACAAAATACCATAATTTAAAAGAAGTTTAAAAAGGACAGATACTCACAAGACAGGCTTCTGAACAAAGTTATATGTAGACTGAGACTCAGAGGACTAAGAATAGTTACTCAGGTGAACAATATGTAGAATAATGTTTTCTGCAGAGGGAACAGCATACCATGTGATCCTGAGACATGGCACAGTTCATATAGAGTAGTCTTCTTCCCTACACTTCTCTCAATGTCCTAGAACAGTCAAATCATAAACATTGGCTCAAGAAGTAACAGGAACTGAATATAACCTTCCACCTGAAACAACTGAAAATCAAGACATATCTATGAACTAATGGTCCTGAAGACATGATGCATTAGGTATCGAGGCACAGTGATTGTTGAGTGATGAGAAATAAACAAAGTTTATTTGTTTATTAGCCCTATTATTGTTCCAGTCTACTGCCTAGAGAGTTTTAGAAGGGGAACTCCAGCAGTGCCCAGCACCCTCCTTCAATTAAGGAAATAGAGTTGGGAGCCCAGAAACATAAAGGCAGTTAAGATTCGGTAAGGCAGAGTACCAGTAAGGAGAGAGTTACAAAGAAGGAGAATTCCAGATATCTTCAAAGAATTCCTTTAAAGTATTCAATTGAGTATGCATGTGAGGAAGCTATGTAAGGTCAGAAAAGACGTAAACAAAAGGCTTATAAAGAAGAGAACGTGATGTTCCCGTAGGTCTAGGAACAATGCCTATTATCACCAGCAGTAGGGGAAAACTTGATAATTAACAGTGCATCCAGTAGAGTACCCAGAAGGGTTTTGCCTACATGATTGTATTAAAAAAAAAAAATTATCCTCAAATTAAATGCTTTTCTAGGCCTGCTTAACAGAAATTAAAAGTGAGAGCTGAGGAGTTCAAATTGCTTCTAATTAATTTAAATACATTCTGGAACAAAACTCAAGAATATTGACAAGAGTACAAAAGTATCAAGCACCCAAAAAAGTCACAATGTCTGAAATCTAGTAACAAATTACTAGGCATGCAAAGAAGCAAAAATATATAACACATGTTAATGAAAAAACTCATCAAAACTGACCCAGAAATGAAAAAAAATGATTGAATTAGTAGACGAGGGAATTAAAACAGTCATTTTAACTCTGTTCTATATGATTAAGAAACTAGATTAAGAAAAATTTTAACATGTTGAGACATGAAAGATAATTTTTAAAGGCTCAGCTTCTAGAGATAAAAATGACAATGTTTGAGATGAAAAAACTCACAGGAAGGAATCAATGGCAAATTAGCCATTTCATAAAATATTAGTAAACTTGAATATATTGCAATGAAACTATCCCAAATAAAAAGAGAAAGAAAAGACTGGAAAAAGGAACATCGTGTGGTTTGGGAAATTTACAACTGGTCCGATATGTATATTTGGAGTTACCAAAAAGAATAAAAAATGGGAAGGACAGAACAAAATATTTAAAGAAATAATGGCTAAAAACTTCCAAATCTTATGAAAACTATGAACTCACATATCCAAAAATCTTTAAAACTCCCAAGGACAAGAAATGTGCCTAAATTGCTTAAAACTAATAATAAATAGAAAATCCAGCAGTCACTGAAAAAACACACACTACATAGAGAACAAATGTCATGAAGATGACAGCAGATTATTTACTAAAAACAATGCAAGGCAGAAGTACTTTAAAGTACCGAAAGAGAAAAACTGTGACCCTACATTTCTTTACCCAGTGAAAGTATCTTTCAAAAATGAATGTGAAATAAAAATTACTTCACACATTAAAAAGCTGAGAGAATTAATTACCAGAAGCCCTGTTCTATAAGAAAATTTAAAGAAATCATTTCACATGGCAGAGTGAGAGATGTCTTCAGATCTCTCCCCTTGAAACAACAATAAGCTGAACATCTAGAAATCAACAAAAACACCCAAACTACACACGAGCACATCTAAGCACAGGATCTGCACATAAGAGCTACCACAGGTCAGAACCCTGAGAATAGGGCGGTGGACAAGAGTAATAAAGAAGATGCCTTTCGCAGCCGCTGAAGCTCCCAGCAGGGGAAGGAGCAGGGGAAAAGGAGCAGCGAGTTCCTGTGACAAGTTCCCCCAACAGCCCTGCCTGGGAAAGCTGCAGAGCCCAATCATCAGGGCAGAAAGCAGTTAAGCAGAGTTGGACTGCAGAGGAACAATAGTTGATTTTTGCCGGATGCGATTGCAAAATCGAACTGAGCCACAGCACCCAACCAACAACCCAAAAGGCCCCTCCCCCCACACCCTCCGAGACTGATCACTAAGAGTCCCAGGAGAATCTGAGCAAACACTGCTGAGACTGTCGCTGACACTGACAGGGACTGAAATTGAGGGTAGCAAGTGTGATTATCTACAAGAAAATTTAAAAAGTGTTATTAAGACTTTATATATCGAATCTTCTTTCTGGAAAAACAGTAGAATACACTTCCATTAATGCCCAGGTGGACAAGTAGTCCATTAAACATTATGAACAACCAAGGTGACAAGGCATCTCAGAAAGAAAAAATATCTCTAGAAAATGAGCTTACAGACATAGAAATATGCAACCTAAATGACAAAGAATTCAGGATGGTACTTTTGGAAAAAACTCAGTAAGGTCTAAAACAACACAAATCAGTAATTTCGGGAATTGAAAAAAAAAACAACTAAATGAGCAGAGTAAGGAGATTGCAACCCTCAAAAAGAACCAAATAGAATTTCTGGAGATGAAGAACACACTGCAAGAATTAAAAAATGAAATAGTAAGCTTGGGAAATAGAGTTAACCAAATGGAGGAAAGGATCAGTGATATCAAATACGGAAATCTAGAAATAAATCAGAAGGAAGAAGAAAGAAACTGAAGAATGAAAAGTAATGAAAGAGAAATTCGAGAACTAGCTGATCTCATCAGGAGAGGAAACAAGAATAATAGATATTATCAAAGGTGAGGAAAAGGAGCAGGGATTAGAAACCATTTTCTGACAAATAGTTGACAAAAATTTCCCAAATCTAAGGAATTAACTGGAGCTTGGAATTCAAGAAATCGACAGAACTCCCAATTATCTCAACCCAAAAAGGCATTCACCAAGACACATTGTATTAAAGTTATCAAAAATCAACGACAAACACAGAATTCTCAGTACAGCCAGGGAGAAGAAGGCAGTAACATATAAAGGCAAATCCATTAAAATATCCTTGGACTTCTCAGTGCAAAACTTACAAGTCAGAAAGGAATGGATATTTAAATTATTAAATGAAAAGAACTACCAGCCTAGAATAATGTATCCAACTAAGCTCTCCTTTAAATATGAAGGAGAAATTAAGACTTTTCCAGACAAACAAAAATTGAGGGAATTCTCCATTATGAGGACTGCACTACAGAAAATACTGACAGGGGTCAGCTCACCTAAAACAAGATGACAAAAAAAAAACATAATTAGGAGTAAGGTGACTACCAGGCAAATAGAAGCAGAGGAGTGCAACCCTTACCAAGAACATGGCATTATAAGATTAAATAATAAGAAGAGAATTGCTATAATAAGATAGTGATAAATGTTCAACATACATAGGAACAAGTTGAGATAACAATGACTGAAGAGGTGGGGATTCAAAGATCCAAATTCACAAAGGGGAATGTAGATGAGGCATACACAGAAGAAAATGGACGATTGTGTGTGTGTGTGTGTGTGTGTATATATATATATATATATATATATATATATATATATATATGTAACTATTCTTTAAATATTTGTAATGGTAACCACACAACAAAGATTCAGAACTGAAGTATATAACATAAAACAAGAAGGACCAGAGGGAAACCCCACAAAAGCCAATCAAAATAAAGAAAACAGAAACACGAGGTCAAGGAAGCAATGGAAACACTGAGCTACCAGAAAGCAAAAGATAAAATCACAATTAAAAAAAACTCATATCTCAATAATCACCCTAAATGTGAATGGATCGAACCTACCAATAAAAAGGCACAGAGTAGCAGAATGGATCAAAAAACAAAACCTAACCATATGCTGCCTTTAGGAGATATATCTCAGCTCCAAAGAAAATATAGACTCCAAACAAAGGAGTGGAAAATGATATTTTAAGAAAAAGGCATTCCGAAAAAGGGTGTAGTGGTACTGATATCAGATGAAATAGACTTCAGAATAAAAAAGGTAAAGAAAGATACTGAGGGACACTTTATAGTGAAAACGGGAATCATGCACCAAGAAGATATAACACTTATTTAATATCTATGCTCTCAATCAGGGAGCCATGAAATATGTAAAGCAATTACTAACAGAACTAAAGGGAGAAACAGACCAAAACACTATTATAGTAGAAGACCTAAATATCCCACTGTCAGATATGGACAGATCATCCAAACAGAAAATTGGTAAGGAAATAACATCCCTAAATGACACATTAGACCAACTGTACATAATTGACATTTACAGAGCTGTCCATCTCAAAACAGCTACTTATACATTCTTCTCTAGTGCACATGGAACATTCTCAAGAATCGATTACTGGGACAGAGAGAGAGCATCAGCGAATATAAGAGGGTTGAAATCATACCAACCATATTCTCTGATCATAATGCTTTGAAACTAGAGATCAATTGCAGAAAGAAATCAAGAAGAACCACAAATACATGCTACTGAAGAATAACTGGGTCAGAGAAAAAATTTAAAAAAAGATTAAAGAGATACATAGAAACAAATGATAATGATTATACAACATATCAAAACTTGTGGGACATGGGGAAAGCAGTCATAAGAGTAAAGTTCATATCATTACAGGCCTATCACCAAAAACAAGAACAAGCCCAGATAAACAACCTAATATTTCATCTTAAAAAACTAGAAAAGGAAGAACAAATGAAGCCTAAAGTCAGCAGAAAGAATCAAATTAGAGCAGAAATAAATGAAATTAAAAAAAAAAAGAACGATAGAAAAAATAAATGCACCAAGAGACTGGTACTTTGAGAAGTTTAATAAAATTGACAAACCCCTGGCTAGACTCACTAAAGAAAAAGAGAAAGGACACAAATAAACAAAATCAAAGATGAAAAAGGGAAAATTACAACTGATGATATCACAGAAGTACAAAGAATCATACAAGAATTCTATGAAAAAGTATATAACACCAAATTTAATAACCTAGAAGAAAATACAGCCACCTAGACTGAACCAAGAAGATCTGGAAAATCTAAATAGACCTATCAGCAGTATGGAAAATGAAACAATCACCAAAAACTTACCAAAAAGTAAAAGTCCAGGACCAGATGCCTTCACCAGTGAATTCTGCCAAATATTCAAAGAAGATTGAATACCTGTTCTCCTCAAACTCTTCCAAAAAAATCAAACAGGAGGCAATACTTCCCAACTCATTTTACAAGGCCAATATTACCTTGATACCAAAACCTGGTATAGATAATACAAAGAAAGAAAACTACAGATCAATTTCTCTCATGAACACAGATGTAAAAATTCTAGCAAATCGAATGAAACAACACATTTAAAATATTATACACAATGATCAAGTGGGCTTCATCCCAGGGGCACAGGAATAGTTTAACATACACAAATTGATTAATATGATACACCACATAAACAAAATAAAGAATAAGAATCACATGATCATATCAATAGATGCAGAAAAAGCCTTTGGCAAGATACAGCATCCAGTTATGATTAAAACACTGAATAAAATAGGTGCAGAAGGAAAATACTTCAACATAATAAAAGCCATATATGGCAAATCCTCAGCTAACATAATACTTAATGGTGAAAAACTGAAAACCTTTTTTCTAAGATCAGGAATAAGACAAGGCCATCTGCTATCACCACTATAATTCAATATAATACTGGATGTCCTGGCAAATGCTATCAAGCAAGGGAAAGAACTAAAAGGAATCCAAATAGTAAATGAAGAAGTCAAACTCACTATTTGCAGATGACATGATTCTCTACATAGAAAACCCTAATGACTCCACTAAAACACTACAATAATAAACAAATACAGTAAATTTTCAGGATACAAAATCAATGTTCAAAAATCCATAATATTTCTATACTCTAATAATGAAATGTTAAAAAAAGAAATTTTCAAAAAATCTCTTTTGCAATTGAAACAAAAAGAATAAAACCTAAGAATAAACCTAATGAAATAAAAGAACCTATACAATGAAAACTATAAAACACTATTAAAAGAAATTGAATAAGACAGAAAGAAATGGAAAGATATTTCATGTTCTTAGATTGGAAGAATCAACATAATTAAAATGACCTTATTACCCAAAGCATTATACAAATTTAATGCAATCTCCATCAAATCCATTTGCATTTTTTAAAGAATTAGAACAAAAAATCATCAAATTTGTACTAAAGTAGAAAAGACCCTAAATAGCCAAAACAATCCTGAGAAAAAAGAACAATCAGGGCTGGAGGTATCATTCTGCTTGACTTCGAATTATACTACAAAGTGACAATAATCAAAATAGCATTATATTAGTAGAAAAACAGATGCACAGAGCAGTGCAACAGAATTGAGAGTTCAGAAGTAAGCCCTCATTTACATGGACAAATAATTTTGACAAAAGAGGCAAAAACAAACAATGGAGAAAGGAAAGCTTCTTCAATAATGGTGCTAGGAAAACTGGAAAGCCACCTGCAGAAGAATGAAACTGGACTGTTGTCTATCACCGCACACCAAAATTAACAAAATAGATTACAGATCTGAATATAAGACCTGAAACAATAAAACGCAAAGATGAAAACATAGATACTAAACTCATGGACCTTGGACTTAAAGAGGATTTTATGAATTTGACCTCATAGACAAGAGCAGTAAAAGCAAAAATAAAGGAATGGTACTATATCAAATTAAAAAGCTCTGCACAACAAAAGAAACTGTTAACAAGCTAAAGAGGCAACCAGCCAAATGGAAGAATATATTTGCAAATGACACTTCTGATAAGAGCCTAATACCCAAAATATACAAAGAACTCATACAACTCAATTTTTTAAAATAGAAATAATTACTCACTTAATTTAGCAACCACTGCTTAATCTACCCCTAGTAGACTTGAGTTGAATAATTTCTTCAGTTCATCTAAATATGTATACCTCAGTTTAAAGCCTCTCTGCGGATACATACATAATTCTGTATTTTCAGCATTTTCATCAGTTTTCTCTCTGCAGTCTTTCTCCTACAGAGACTTTATCTCTCCTGAAAAGAGTGTATCAGTGTATCATTTTAACAGGCTTTTGTTAAGGATCCTTTCTCAAGTACTCTGTGATTCAGGTTATAGAAGGTAGGAATGGAATTCTGATAGACAGTGAATATGGTCTTTTGGATGTGAATGGGGAGAGGGCAAAGGGACAGGCCACAAATGAGAATCGTCTTCAACTACCTCTTTCTTCTCTCAATATCCTAATAAAGTGAATGAAGATTATTCACCCTTCTGAGAAACCTCTCCTCGTCTCATGAACTCCAGGGTAAAAATGGCAAGTAAAAACCAGGATTTACTGCTCATGTTAGCTACTTACTATGTCTCCATTTCTGACTAAGCAGGATAGGGAACATAGACTCTTAACTATGGGCTATAATTTTTCTTATAATCTCTAATTCCGTCATTAGTCTGTTTATTATAAAATTATGATTACATTCAGATATTAAAGTATCAATCATATACCAACAAGTAACATTAACCTTTTTTAGAGCTGAATGTGCTACTTTTTACAAAAAACATCTTAGATCCACTGGAAAAATACTGTTTAAATCGATCTTAATCTTTTATTGTTTTCCACATAATTTTTTTCACTCAGAGATTCCTTGGACTTTAATCTCTAATGTAATTATGCCATGGAATGATCTGCAGTCTGTAAAATACTCCTTTAATTAATGCAATCACCCCCAGAAATTTGATTTACCTGCTTTCCTTGAGTCTTTCCATCTTTCCTGAGCAAACATACAGACTCACAACTCCACCCCAATTCCTCTTTTTCTCCCTTTCACCCTCTTAACAATTCCAGGAACTTGACCAATCCACCAGCAGTGAATTGCCCTTCAGTCCAGCATCACAGGCCAAACTTCAAAAGGACAGGTAAGCATATCATAATATAAAACCACAGCATTCCCTTCTTACACATATTTCTACAGAGAGGGAAAGCCAGCCTCTTGCTCTGCCCAATAATCCATCTCTACACCCCATAGTTCCTATAAAATATGAGAATTTCAATTGTTTAACTTTACCTTTTAAACATTAAGAATGCAGCTCCCTGGCAGTGTTTATGGCTTAGTTTCTTTTGAACAGTTATGTCCCTTTTCTGATTACAAATTTAAGCTTCTATAACTTGTAAAACAGATTTAATCTGAACATGAATATATTTTAAAATAAACAGAAACCTCAAGAAGGTTAGAGAACCTTGGAACCTTTATTTATGAAACCGCAAAATTAACCACTGCACAGGTTAAGCAGACTGTGAAACTGCAAGCCTATCCGCACCGAGGTGTCCAGGGCATCATCATTAAGCAGCCTTGACACTTTATAATACCATAAGGTCTCTGTCCCAAGATTCTGACCTTAGAATCTTGGCATTTAAGAAAATTCCTTGACAATATGGATATCGAAAATCTAATAGAATTTTTCTATTAGAGTCCCAGAGCCAAGTTCAGATAATTTACTGTCATCAAATACACGAGGGTCTCAGTGAGGCTGTATTTATGTCTAGCACAAACTGAATTTGAACCACTGGAAATTTGTTGCCATAATTGACTTATCTGATCTTGATGCGGGTAAAGACAAAATGCGTGTACGCTTCATTTTTTTTTTAAGTATTTGGACTGAATTCTCCCTTCCAGGATGTTTTAAAAGCAGATATTCTCCAAAGTCCCATTAGTCTTTTGCTATGGGTTGTTGATTGCTTTGTATTTTGCAAAGTTAGTGGGTATGTATAACGCCATGATGCAAATTGTTTTAACTGAAGAACATGACTGCATTTAGCTAGTTCATGGAAAGTTGAGAGATAATTCCTCAAAAATGAAAATGAAAACTGCTTCGTACCCTCTAAAAACTGAAACATTTTAATGGAATTTCCTGTGGAAGCTTACTACACTAGTGCCTTAGTGTTTGACATAAAGCATTCATCACGGTAGTTCAACAGGCTACACATACTCTTTAGGTCTCTGAAATGTGTGGGTCTCCATAATGTGTGTCACCTGACCTCAGGAAATTCTGAGGTAGCCTGCATTAAAGATCTCTACTAAGAAGCAGTGATAGCATTTAAGAAAACTGATTAGACTATTTTTCTCTAAAGTTTGCAGTAGTTGCTTTAGTTGATCTATCAGAGAAAAGCAGATCCTTTGACTGGGGCACCGTAGGCTCCATGAGACCATAATGAATAAAGTAGACAGCTCCTAAAGCTCATCCCCATCCTGATGCCTTCCCAGTGCTAATCCCTTTGTATCCATATAATTAATTGTCTTTTTTTTTTTACAGTAACTTGAATGAGCCTCTTTTCACACAGTATAAACATTAAAAATAAATAGTGATAGCAGAATAATAATGGTTAATGTTTATTAAGGGCTTACAATATGCCAAGCAAACTTCTACATGCTTTCTTTATAATACCTTAGTCAATGTTAACATTACCCTGTGAGATAAGTACTTTTAGCATCAATCCTATTTACAGATAAGAAAATTGAGGCACAGGGAAGTTAAGGAGGTTTCCTATGGTCATAGAGGTAGAAAATGGAAGAGCTGGAATTGAAATACAATCATGCTACAAAGCCCACATGCTTTCACATTTAACCTCTGCAATGAAAACTGCGATGACCAAAGTTTAATGATAGAGACAAGAATCAAAAAGAAAGAAGAAAGAAAAGAAGGAAAGGAAGGAGAGAGAAAAGGAAGAAGTCTGAGTTGAGGTTGAAAGGCTTCACAGATTAGGAAGTATTTATATGGCTAGGAGTAGAAATTATAAATATGATATGAGGGACCAAGACCATCCGGAGATAGAGGAACAGTGTATAAAGGCATAGAAGACAAGAACAAATAAGATATGTCCCAGAGACAGAACAGAATCACCAAATTATTTTATCTTGCCCCCTCTAATCCCTCCACCATGCCCCAGAAACATACACACCTAATTTTCCATAGAAGCTACCCTACCATGTTCACAGTTTACTGGAAATCAATAAAGACTGCTATGTACCTCTAAGCCAGTAGGATCCAACAGAGAATAGATACTCACAACTTTATTCGTTCACTTTAGCAGAAAAGCTGGATTATGTCTCCCATATTATTGGCAAGTAGATAGAACTTAAATCTCTTTTCTATCTTTTAAATGTCTTGGGGCCTAGATCTTTTTTGTCTTTTTGCCTGAAGTGACAGCTGACAGTCCTGAATTTCATGTCACCGCTGGTCCTAGAACAGGCATAACCAAATTTGTAAGAGGGTTGGATTAATCTGGTGCACTCACTGAATATGAAGGTATAGAAAATTTAAACAAGGTGAATATTGGAAAAAAATGAAATGTTAAAGTGCTTTGTATAATTCCTGGCATATAGTAAGGACTCAAAATTTATAACTATCATTAGCAATAGTGGCTGGATAATTTGGGAAACCGAACTCATGAAATAATCACTATACCATCAACATTTTAATACCTAGCCCATAAAACACCGAATCTCTTAAAGAAAAATAACATTCATACCACTCTTGGGAGGAAGCATAATTGTTTCCACCTTAGACACTCAATTTCTATCCTTTAAGATCCTTTCTGATGCATACACCTAGGATGACACTCATGACAGCAGCTTCTGCAGCCCCCTAAAGTTATGCATTGGTTCTTTGGCTCTCACCTAAGGACTACTTAGCACAAATGAATGATTGCAAAAATCTATTTGGTCCCAGACTTGGAGAGTTTTCTCTTTCCTGTCTGTTTTTTCTGTAACCATAGGATTCAATTCCTGAGTGTCTTCTAATAAGAGATAGTATGGGAAAAGCATGAGCTTTTAAGTAAGGCAGACACAGGAATTAAACTGAGGATCATCAGGATGAGCATTGCAGGAAAGCGTAGGCACAGGTATGACTATTATTTTAAATTAATCTGCAATGCTATAAGAAATTGCATGCTACCATTAAAATTTTAGAGTTTCTGTAAGAAATCAGTACTGGTTCTATTGAGGGACTGCAATAAGCTCATCTAAGAAGAGTTTTTCTTATGTAAACTGGAAATACCCACAATCAAGTGCTTCTTGGGGCCCTAAGACTTCAGAAGCCTTCTCTTAAGCCGTTTGGAAGAGGAGGCCTCAGAAATCCTGAGCTATGTTGTGCTCAAATGGTCACAGCCAAATTCCAGCTTCAAACTGATTTTAGCTACCAGGGTCTGACCCTGATCCTCAGTTCTCACAGCTCAAACTTGAAAGTGACCAGAAATACTTAGAATGTCACACATCAAGCCAATTACCTGATATATGACCATATCAGGCAGAGGTGCCATGGTCTACATTGGCAGATTCCTTTCAGGGAGCAGGGGAATGAAGGGCACGTGATGCTGAGGAAACATGAAAAAGAAATTTGTGATTTCCTTATGGACAATGACCCTGACAAGTTTAAGAAAAGTTGAGGAGATATGTAATTAAGGACTTTAAGACAAGAAGGGATGGAAATGAGAAGTGTTTCACTTCTTCTGATGACACTATCAGAAGAATCAGACTGATTTGCAACAGGAACGCCCAGGTGAGTCTAGCCGAGTAACCTAGGCAAGCCTGTAGCTTCCATGTGTCATTGTGTTCATGGTTTCACTGAATGTCGCACTCATCACACCTCTCTTTGCAGTGATTTCTACTGGTAGGGAGGAGAAAAGCATCCAATGCTGAGGAAATATCAAGAAACAATCTATAATTTTCATATAAATGGCTTCCAGAGCTCTGGCAAAACTGTCCTCCAGATTCCATAAGTCCATTCCAGCATCAATCATCTCTCTTTGGAGATGCCTCTCACCTGGTGGACTGGTTCAGACTGGCAGGTGCTGCAGCTCAACCCATCAGGATGCTGAGTTCTCACGCCATCTCCACAACTTACCAGCTCCATTCCACCTGAGAACTCTATGCTCATATGGTTATAACCAGCTGTCAAATTTGGTTTTATAATAGTTGTAAATTAATGTTTTAATTGGTTTTATTTCTAGTCAAATGTGGATAATTGGGCAAGGGATGGATCTCAGTGGGATTTCAGAAATGCATTTTATTTTACTCTCTCACGGTATCTGAGAAGTTACAGTAAAATAAAATGCAGACTCTCCCTCTCCCCAGAACCTGCCTGTATCTCAGAGTAATAAACTCTCCATTTCAGTGGGAGAATGAAGCTATTTGTCAGTTCCAATGTCAAGAATAAATGCAATTCAAATTCTCCAGCCATTTATTTCAACAATTCTTTATTCTACAGCTGAAATAACATAAGAAATGGCTGTTCACTCAATGCAAAACTTGCAAACCTGGTTACACAAGGCATATTTCTAAAATAATAATAATAATAATAATAATAATAATAATAATAATAATTTGGAAGGGCTGTTGGGTAATACATTCCATCCATCTTGGTGCGATGGTAATGCCCAAGTCTACCAGAGCACTTTCTTCTACTGTTCTAGGCTTGGAAGAAACATCCCGGGGGGCCAATCTCCTTACTTCCCTCTTCATTACCATCATTATAATTGTTCCATTTCCTCATAAATATTCACAATTCATCATCTTTCCTCTTTAAAACTGATGTGTTGATGACACCCAAATGGCCCCAAATGTGAAATCTTCAATGACTGAGACATCAAGAAAAATTATAAATATTGATTAAAATTTTCACTTCACCCTTGACAAGTCCCTACTGCAGACAGCTACATAAGACAAACCTGAGCAGTAGCTTGCAGCAGGAAAATGGCTTTGTGTGGATGACGGAGTTGGGAAGAGACTCCTGGGAATCCTGTTGATAGCCAGTACATGCCTTATTTGTTCTGTGTCTGTCCTAGGGCAAAGTATAAAAAATCCTCTATGTTTAGAAGAATTTTTACTTCTTCACCAAAGTGCACCCCTACACATACCTCTTTCTCTACAACTCACCATTTTAACAAGGGATAGTTTGAAAATGTAAAGAGTGCCAAGAGCTTGAAAAATATCTAGAGAAAAAAAAAATGAAATTTGAATTAAAATTTGTTTTTTAATTTTAATTAAAAATTAAAAAGAACAACAAGCATTTATATATTAAATAGCACTTACTATGTGCCAGATTCTAAAGTATTTACATACATTAACTTGCTTAGCTCGTAATACAATTCTAGGTAGTAAATGTTATCAATATTCCCATACGAGAAAACTGAGGTTCAGTGGCCTGGCTAAAGGCACAGAGTTTCCAAATTATGGCACAGAAATTGAATCTCAAGTGCCAGCACACTAAATTTCCTCTCTAAAAACTGCATATTACTGACATTTCCAGAGGACATTTTCTGAGAATTGGGTGTTTCTAGCAATGATTTCAGTGAAGGTCTGCCTAAAGATAAAAGATAAAAAATTCACAATTTTTCTTTCAGCCTCAGTGTACCTATAGATGTTTAAAACTGTTTTCCAAATACTACAGAACAAAAGACCAGTTCTTTTTTAAATAAGCTTGTATTCTTTATTCCCTTTGGGTAAAATTAGGGGAGGAATGAGACGGACCAGGGAAGCAGGGGAGAAGGTTAAAGGCCAACAAAGAAAAGCCAGACAGGGAGCCTTCATGCATGGTAGGAAGACAGTGAGAAGAGAAGCCTCTGCAGGACAGAATTCATGCAGGGAAAAGATGTAGTTATGTGGAAAGATGATCCGGAACAAGATACATAGGACCTTGGGCATCAGGAGCAAGAGTTGGCAACATTTATCTTTGGAACCAGAGGAACAGGCAGAAGGAATAAACAAGATCCACATACTCTTTCCCTGACACTCCGAAACTGTCCTACCAAGGCCCTTGTACTTTGCTGTCAGAGATCTTTCTCATTTCTTCTGCTACCCAGAGAAATCCAGAAGACATGTCCTAAGACATGCTTCCCCCTCTTCCAAGCCCAGGCTGCTCATTAAGGAAATTTCCCACAGCTGTTTGCCTAAGCTCAGCCAGTGCCAGCATACAGACACAAAACAGAGCCAAGGTCCACAGCCTCTTGCCTTTCTGTCATCAAAGACTCCCATAAAGAATTTACTTCTGAAAGTCTTCTTTCCCCAAGTGTAAATGCTTAGCATATTCACAAGTCTCTCTCTCTCTCTCTCTCCCTCTTCTGTTCTTGGCTCCAAAGAAGTATTTTATCTATCGAGTGATTAATTAACAGACCGCTAAGGTGGAATATACATTTCAACTCTCTTTGCTGCGCCCATTCTACCTTTATTTCTGTACATTCAATCCCTTTTCAGTGGTTATCAGCTGCCATGAAAGTCTGGAGTAATGTTAGAAAAAAGGGGAAGTAGCTTCATTTTCATTCTTATTCACCCAGGATTTTGGCCATCAATAGTGTGGCCAGGTAAGGGGATACAAAGTGGAATCAGCACAAAGATGGGGTGAGTGTGATGGTATGACAGTCTTTTTTGTCTTACCCACACTTAAGAGGTAGGAAAATAATGGACACTGCCTTCCAAAGCCAAAGATAATAATGTCTCAGTCAACGAGGACAATATTAACCTAAATCCTTGACTAGATTTTTTTTCTTTTCTCCATTTTTTATATAAAAAAGAAAATAATCAGATTTCAGATTGATATCAGAGATACAAAAAAAATTGTCAAGACATTGAGAAGATAAGACACAGATTGGAGAAACTATTTCAAAGATATATCTGACAAAAGACTACTATTCAAAATGTGCAAAGAAATCATTAACTCAATAATAAGAAAATGAACAACCCAATTAAAAAGTGAGCTAAAAGCTGAACAGATATTGCACCAAAGAAGATATAAAGATGAAAATAATGCAATGGGAAGATGTCCTACATCATATGTCATCAGGAAAATGCAGATTAAAACACCAGCGAGATACTGTCACATGCCTATTAGAATGTCCACACTCTAAAACACTGACGATACTGTATGCTGGCCAGAATGTGCAGCAACAGAAGCTCTCATTCACTGCTATGGAAACACAAATTGGTATAGCTACTTTGGAAGACAGTTTGGTACTTATAAAAATAAACATACTTTACCATACAATCCAGCAATCGAAACCCTTGGTATTTACCCAAAGGATTTAAAAATTTATGCTCACACAAAAACCTGCACACAGATGTTTATAGCAGCTTTATTCATAATTGCCAAAACTTGGAAGCAACCAGGATGTCCTTCAGTAGGTGAATGGATAAATAAACCGTGGTACATCCAGACAATAGAATATTATTTAGTGCTAAATAATACATGAGCTATCAAGCCGTGAAAATAATGAAAACTTACTTAGAGAAAGAATATTATTAAGTAAAAGAAGCCAATCAAAAAGTCTATGTACTGTACGATTCCAACTAAATGAAATTCTGGAATAGACAAAACTATGGAGACAATAAAAAGATCAGTGGTTGCCAAGGGGGATGAATGAGTGTAGTACAGGGGACTTAGGGGGCAGTGAAACTATTCTGGGTAATACTATAATGGTGAATACATGTTATTATACATTTTTCAAAACCCATAGAAACTACAATACAAAGAGTGAACCCTGATGTAAACTATGAACTCTGGGTGTATAATAATGTGTCAGTGTAGTTCATCAATTACAACAAATGTACCACTGTGGTGCAAGATATTGATAGTGAGAAAGGCTGTGTATGTGTAGGGGCAGAGAGCAGTATGGAAATGCTCTGTTCTTTCTGCTCAATTTTTCTGTGAACTTAAATACACTATAAAATATTAAGTCTACTTTCTGCAGATCTTGAATAGCAAGCTCTACAGAAAATAGAGATGATTCTCCTGAAGTACTGACTACTGGATGATTCAATTATGATCAGGAATAAAGGAGCAAAATGTCATAATACACTGTAGGAAATTTTCCAAAAATTATTTATTTACTACCTTACTAAATAGTTACTGAGTCACTAGACTAAGTTCTGAAGGTCTAACAATAATACGACCCTGACCCTGGCCTTGAGAAGCTCACAGTGTAGTGAGAGATAAAGACCTGCAAACAAACAATTGTACTGGGAAGTAGCAGTGCCTCAATGCAGTAAATGTAAATTGCTATGAGAGCCAGAGGATCTCTGAAAATTAGCCTGGAGAAGGCTTCTGGTTAATACACAGAGAACAAGGGCTCAATGAACCATCATCATTCATTGGTATCTTAATACATGAAAGTGCATTGAATGACAACTTTACTGTGTATTGTACCAGATAACAGGGAAACAATAGTGAGTCAGATAACATAGCTCCAATTGGTCAGAAAGGTTATAGTTCAAAAGCCCCTGTATTAATTACTGAAGAACATGATATCTAAGCTGAACCATGAACCCCTTTCCGAGAAGCCCAATTAATAAGAAAAAATATTTGCATGTTGAAATCACAGACTATTAGCATTAAGAGGAACTTTAGAGGTGCTCTGTTACAGTGGTTCTCAAATCTAGTTACACATTAACACCGAATGGCTGTCTTCTAGTAAATACCAATACCCACGTTTCAACTAGACCAATGTAATCAGAATATCTCATGATTGGAAGTAGGTATTGGTGTTTTTTAAATCTGCCCTAGTTATCCTAATGCATACTGAAGATTGAAAATGCTTACTGCCTGAAACCTGTCTTCTTACTGATTACAAATCAGTGTCAAAAGGCTAAGATAACGGAATCTATGATCCACTGTACAACTTGAGAACTATAACCTTAACAATACCTTGTATCTATCTAATACACTCCTCTCAGTCCTGTTCCCCCAAGTAGTAATAGTATCCTGAATTTTATGATGGCTTTCTTTTATTAGCTTATGTCATATGTAGGTACTGTTTTCCAAAATAACAGACTGGTGTTGCTTAGTTTTGAGCTCCATAAAGAAGGCATCTATCTTACGTAATAGCCTTAGGACCTTGCTAATCAAAAAGTGATCTGTGAAACCAGCAGTGATAGCATTACCCAAAGGCTTTTTAGAAGTGCATGATCTGGGGAACTAGCCCAGATTCACTAAATAAAAATCAATTTTAACAAGATGGCGGTATATTAAAGTTTGATAAGCACAGTTCTAAGGTCTTGCTTTGTCTCTGAGATTTATCCAAATTTTATGTGCAGATGTAGTTCTGTGGATGAGTATTTACGATGTTTCCATTATATATATGAAAAACACTCCTATGAACAATCTTGTATGTCTCCTAATGTATAAATGAAGAATTTCTGTAGGATATATAACTTGGAGTGGGATTGATGGAAAATAAACTACATAAAAATTCAATTTCACAACACCAAAATATTTCCTAAAGTAGTTTAAGTTTCATCCACCAGAGTGTGTAAGAGTTTCTATTAATTCACATCTTCTCTATCATTGAGTATTACCAAATTTTTTGATTTTTGCCTAATAGATATACTTGCTGTAGTCTTAATTTAGATTTCTCTGATTTACTAAATCAATTTAAAAATGATTTTAGTGTTTTCTCACTGTTCATATTTTCTCTTTTATAGAATGCCTATTTATTTATTTTGCCAGTTTGTTTATTGGGGCTCTTCTTAGTAGTTTCTAGTATTTTATATTTAAAGTTATAAATGTTTTCAATTATATGTGTTGGAAATGACTTCTGCTAGTATATAGCTTTCTACTTTCTACTTTCTTCGTCACGACTTAAGATGTACAGAAATTCTAAGTCCTACTATAATAAAATTCATCAGACCTTCTACCTTGGTTAGTATTTTTATCTGTTTTAAGAGATATTTCTCTATCTTGAGGTCAAAAATATATTAGCCCACATTTTCTCCCTATAGTTTTAAAGTTTTGCTTTTGTATTTAAGTTCTTAATCCATCTGGAATTGATTTTTGTGTTCTTTATACAGTAGAGATCTTATGTCATTTTTTTGATGTGGAAAATCAATTGTCCCAGAACCATTATTGAATAGTCCTTCCTTGCCCCCAGTTGATCTGAAAGCTTCTTGGGTCATATATATTCATCAATCTATTTCAGGACCTTGTCTTGTTTCATTGGACAATTTGTCTGCCTTGGCACCAATACCATGATTTTATAATAAAATTTGATATCTGGAAGGGCAAGTACTTTCACCGTTTTCTTTTTCTCCTTAAGTATATTGGCTACCCTTGACCCTTTTTATTTCCACATAAGTTATAAAATTAATCTGTCATGTTCCACTCAAAACACTGTTAGGATTATTATAGAATTGTATCATAAATCAATTTGAGGAGAATTGATACCTTTTAGTACTGAGGATATCTTCCCATAAACATTGAACATCAATGTCTTTCGTCAAGTTTTGTAATATTCTCCACAAAGTTCTTACACATGTTTAATTAGGTTTATACCTAAGCATTTTTTAAATTTTGCCATTGTAAATTTTACTTTTATTATTGTTTTCTAACATTTTGTTGATAACATATAAAAATGTAAGATCTTCTATATATTGTTCTTTCACCAGTCACAGATAAATCCTCTCATTCTTTCTATTAATTTGTCAATAAATCATTTGAGGTTTCTGTATAGAACCATTGTATCTGAAAAAAAAAAATAGTTTTGTTTCTTTTTTGTAATCCATGTGTGTGAGAGACTGCTAACTATGTGATTTATATTTTCTACCCTTCTTTTTAGAAACAGAATACTGAATTTTAGCTGGGAGCACTGCTGCATTGCAGCTAGGTGTGACCAAATGATCAAGTTCAGGGAATTAAGTTGTAAGCAGAAATAATGTGAAACTTCTGCATCATAACCTTAAAGACTGGTGCAATCTAAAGGACAGAATAGGATTTAGGGTGTGGCTGTATTAGAAGAGTCAACTGATTCTGCATCCCATAAAGAACAGCAATGAGATTGATACTCAGTCTTTGTCAAGAATCTGCCATTAACTGTTCTCACCAGCTAAACAATGGGAGGTAAAACAGTAGCAAAGATCAGATTGAAGATGATGCTTTCCCACACCACTTTGCAAATGGCCTCAATACAGCTATCACTAAGTTGACTTAGAGAATTATGAGCACAAAAGCTAGTAACTAAAAGAAATTTGACAGATGTAAAAACCACAGTCTGAAAAGATCACTGGATATGTTTACTTTTACATGGAACTGGTTAAAAACTCAAAGATTAAAAGCTATTTTAGTTTGTTAAGCATTATATTAACGCAAAAACCAAAACTCTGGTCTTCTGAAGTGCAAGACTGTTCAATCCTTAAAGACTCACTTGGGCCCCAAATCTGCACTAACAGGAATTGGGCTATGAAGATTGTGCAGTTCTAAACAAACAAAAGGCATATTTTTCAATACCTATTCTAGGTATGTCTATGGACAGCAGTGGAAAAATGGAAAAATCCAGTGGGAAAAGGCAAGGAACAATAGACAATGGACTTATTTCCAGAGAGCAGAACCAAGGGTAACAAGCTATGCTAAAAAAGGAATCTGCTCTACCACCTTGGGCACCAGTCCCAGCTGAATCCAGGGTTTAGCTGGTCCAAAGTCTGGCTGGCCCAAGATCCGGCTGTGATCTAAGCTCCCAGCTAGGAATAGGACCCCAGATTAGAAGGTTACATTAGTGTAGTTGGGCACCTGCACCTAAAATATGTAAACATACTTTAGCTTATTGTATCGAGCTAATATTGTATTAGTTTACTGTGGCTAAATTTCACTATTGTACTTGTTGTAGCCACCAGCCCCCAATAAACACATGGACCACCGGAAATCAGTGAGTTACAGGAAACACATTCTTTATTCAACCAGCTGGGTCTGCCATGGGTACACAGACCCCAAATTAAGCAGCCCCAAAATGTAGAGGTACAGGGTTATTAAGCCCTAAACCCCATTCTTCATCCTGTTTGAACACACAAGTCTATTTTTCTTCTTTTTACTGAACCCACAGGTTGGTTGGGTTGGTTGTGCAAGCGGGGGGTACAGAAGCACAAAGCTTATTGTTAGAGTGTTATGTTCCCATTGGTAATAGCCAAATAGTAATTTTTCACCCAGAACATTCCCCACTGACCTTAGTGGAAAATCAAATCCTTGATTCTTTATGTGGAATTAACTTTTTTCCTTATATATCTAAATATATAGAAATTGAGGAAACATAGGCTAAAAGTTAATAAGGGGAGGAGGAGGATTAAAGGTCCAGCTATAGCAGATAGTAGGGTTGTTAGAACATCCTATGAAACCAGTTATCTGATTCTATTCTTTGTTTTTCCCTGGCATCTAAATTTCTCTATACTAGTAGTAAACTTTCTCTAATTATTCCAGAGTTATTGACACAGAAGCAACAGGTTTCACCCAGAGCCATGCATAATCTGTCTTATTCAAAGAATAACAAATCTAAACCTATTCTATTTTGGAGGACTACTTCTGCTAGTGACTCGACTTGAAGTTCTAGCCTGGTGAGCTCAGTTAAGTTTAGGGGAGTTCCTACCCCGACATAGTAAGGGGGTTTTGGGTTTAGGCACAACTAGCAATCTTGTCCTATGTCTGGGGTGGTCTTATTTAAGACCTTGTGTATTATCGTTAGCAAAGTTATTAATGCTCCTTCTGGTTTTGGTTGTGGCTGGTCAAATGCCTAGGCTAAAGAGGAAAAAAGGAAGAAACAGAGGGTTATACTTATGTACACTTGAGTCTTAGTCTTAAGGACTTGTCTTTCTGAGCTGTCCACTCTCTTGCTGCCTTCACGTGGGAGTGATGAATCCATTATGGGATGCTGTCTACTTTAACTGCAGTGGGTAGACAGTGAAGGGTCCTTTCCATTTGGATTCTAGTCCCTTGGAAGTGAATTTCTGGATCCACGCAGAGTCCCCAGGCTAAAATGGATGGGGAAGCCTGTCCCCCGGGGCTGAGTGGGCAGCATGAACCTGGGACCAAATCTCCTTCTGTACACTTTGAAGGGCCTGTAAAGACTTAAGTAAGACAAAGTGACATAGTGCCGCCTTTCCCTCATCTATTCTAGGTACTAAAGGTGGGATTTTCCAAAGAAAATGTCAAATGGGGTGAATCCATTAACATATGGAGTACACCTGGCTCAGAGAAGAGCGAAGGGGAGAAGTTCTACTCAGATTGTACCAGTTTCTAATCCTAACTTGACTAATGTCTTTTTTAGGGTCCAATTCATTCGCTCTACTTGGCCCTAACTTTGGGGCTGGTAGGCGCAGTGGAGTTCCCATTGCAACTTTAGGTAGCTAGCCAATTGTCGTGATACCTTTGCTATGAAGGCTGGCCCATTATCTGACCCTAAAGTTCTGGGGAGACCAAATCAAGGGAGGATTTCTTGTAGTAGTTTCTTAGTAACTACTAAGGCAGTCTCTTTCCTGGTGGGGAAAGTCCTCTACCCATCCTTAAAAGGTATCTATAAAAACAAGTAAATATTTGTATCCTCCCACAGTCGGGGTTACCTCACTGAAATCTACTTCCCAGTGGTCCCCCAAATAAGTTCCTCTTTCCCTATGCCTAGGTTCTTCTACTTCCCCTTTCTTTGGATTAACTTGGGCACAAGCCAGGCATCATGAGGCAATCTCCTCTGTGGTTCTTCTCCCTTCTAACAAGTAAAAGTAGGGGTCTAAAGCTTGGAGCATCTTAGTTCACCCTAGTTGTGTGGTCCGGTGTAGTTGGTGGAGGAGAGTCCTTTCAAGAGCCCATGAGAACCCAATTTTTCTATCTAGGGTCGTCCATCACCCCTGTTGGTTCCTAGTGCCTCCCTTATCTTGATAATTTGTGTTCTCTTCCACCGTATAAGTCAGAGACTGAGGCAGTTCTGGGTAAGGAACAATAGTCAGTAGATGTAGTGGGAGCCCCACTGGCCTTGTGGCCACTGTTCTTGCCTCTGCATCGGCTCGTCAGCTTCTCTCAGCCTCAGAACTATTCCTTTTTTGATGTCCTTTACAATGAACAATAGCAAGAGCCTTAGGCATCTCTATGGCTTCGAGTAAGTCTAAGATCTCCTCCTTGTTCTTGATGTCCTTCCCAGCTGAAGTCAGAAGCCCTCTTTCCTTGTAGATGGCTCCATGTACATGTGCAGTGGCAAAGGTGTATCGGCTGTCAGTGTATATTGTGACTGCCTTACCCTTTCCCCATCTTAGTGCCTCAGTGAGGGCAATGAGTTCTGCCTTTTGAGCAGAAGTCCTATGGAGAAGAGCTTGTTACCAGATCGTGCCAGTTAGAGTTATGACCACTGCCCCAGCATATCTCCTTCCTTCCTACATGAAGGGGCTCCTGTCCGTGAACAGAACTTCATCAGCCTCAGGCAGAGGGGAGTCTTTGAGTCTGGCCGCGAGGAACACACAGCATCAGTGAAATCTATGTAGTCATGAACGGGGGTCTCAGTGTCTGGGTCTGACAACAGATTGGCTGGGTTGATGACAGTAGCTTTGGATTTTAGCTATACGTTTGGGATAATCCAGTGCCTCCCTGTTGCTGAACACTTTCTGGGCTATCTCAACAAGTTGGGACAGATTCATCCCTGCAAAACCTTCTAATATTTTGCAGTTTACACCAGATATCAGGAGCTGCCTGAGTATCAAAGACTATATTAATTGCCCACTGGTTCTCGGGGCCTCAGGATCATTGGGGGTGTATACCTGGTACACCTCATACAAGAAACACTTCAGGGGATTTCTGATGTTCCTGTATAACTTCAGTTACCTTAGAAAGGTCAGTTGGCGATGAGCAGCCATCCTAATTCCCCCAATTAGAATCTGGTGGTACCAATCTAATGCCCTTCTCCCAGCCTGAGAATTGTGCCCCCAATCTGGGTGAGTGGAGGAAAATTCCACTTCAATCTGGTCCTGTGCTTCCTCAACTTTCCTCCCTCCCACAGCTATCTTTTGTGCTTCGGCCCGAATGTGACTGTGACCTTCCACGGTGAAGGGGGTAATTAAAAACTGTTGGCAATTGTCCCAGGTGGGGCAGTGAGTTTGAAAGACACTTTCTAAGAGTCCCTAGTGCCTGAGGTTTCTCAGATAAAGAAGGATTCTGTGCCTTCCAGTTGTACAGGTCACTAGTCAAGAAAGGCACGTAAACCATAAAGGGCCTGTCTGTGTGATGTCCCTGGGGTGGTGCTTCCTGCAAACGGAGGATGGCTGGGGTGGTGGTATTAGCTGGTGCCCTGCCTGGAGTTGGAGCAGAAGGCCCATAGGGCTTACCTGCTCATGTCCAAGGAGCTAAGGTGGTGCTATTTGGCCTCTGTTGTCCTGAATTGTAGGGTGAGGGAAGGTCACTGTCCTCCAGTAGAGATTGGAGGACTAAAGGACTGGGCCGTCTTAGAGTTTCAATTGCTGTATGTTTCGGGGTGCCCACAACTAAGACTCACACCACTAGAGAAAGGGCACACTGGTGGAGCCAAGGAGGGAAGGGCGGTTCTAAACAAGGTTTAACCATTGATCAATGTAGGGAAACTGATCGGGATGTCCCAGGTCATCTTCCAAACATTCTTCACTAAACCCCTTTCAAAAGAACCGTCCAGAGAACAGTTTACATCAAAAGACAGCCACTTAACTTCACACAATGTTCTTAGTCTGCCTGGAGAAAACTTTATGCCATAGTCAACTCCCTCTACAAACCCTTCTTTGAAATGTCACAGGAGACACCCCAACAGTGTCTTCTGTGAACTTGGAACTTCCCCCCATTACTTGTGTGGAAAACATAAGACAGACACTCAGACAAGAACAATTATTCGGGTGTAGGTGGACCCGGAGAGGTCCACCACCTACAACCCAGACAAGACCAAAGACAATAGACAGAACCCAATACAGGAGGCGGCATCACATGGCATGGCCATGGTCCGGGAGATATGACTGCATCCAGTCTCTCCACAGACCCCCAATGACCAGTCAACAAAAACAGAAAGGTACCTTTTTATCCAGATGTTGAGGCCTGGGAGATTCCCGTCAGAACCAGGAACAAAGAATGTCCTTGACAATTGCATTGACCCTGTCACAGCATTGAAGGGCCCTAGAACATCCCAGGTTGGCCACTCTTTTGAGTCCATAACAAGGTTAACGACCACTTCAGAGGCCAGTCCAGTCTTAGATCTCAGGGCTACTCCAAATGTTGTAGCCGCCAGCCCCTGATAGACACATGGACCACCAGAAATCAGTGAGCTATAGAAAACACACTCTTTATTCAGCCAATTGGGTCTGCCAGGGGTATGCAGACCTCAAATTAAGCAGCCCCAAAATGTAGAGGTACAGGGTTTTTAAGCCCTAAACGCCATTCTTCATCCTGTTTGAACACACAAGTCTATTTTTCTTCTTTGTACTAACTGTCAACCCACAGGTCAGTTGTGCAAGTGCAGGATACAGAAGCAGAAAGCTTATTGTTAGAATGTTATGTTCCCATGGGCGATAGCCAAACAGTAATTTTTCAGCCAGCACATACTCTGTTATGTGTGGAGCCATGTGGTCCCCTGGAGAGCAGAAGCGGAGCACAGAAAGGGGAGCAGAAGTGTGCGCAATACCATGCACCCCACACAATAGATTGCACTTCTCCCAATAGAACTGCGCTCCGCACAATAAAGTTGATGCCTCCCGTTTCATTCTCATGTCAGCCTTTTGTGCGTTCTTCCAGTTCTTCCAACTGGGCATCTCAATCTTCGAACCTTCCCTTCTCGATCAGCTCGGCGCTTTGTGGGATGAGCCCAGCACTGACAACCACCAGGTAGGGACTCTTCACCCATCATGCCCAGCAAGATTTGATGACCTTTGGTGTTCCTCTCTTTGCTTTCCAAGTGGAGTTTTATTCTAATTATCTTTTTCTTACTTGTATTAGTAAATATATAGGCTAAGCTGTTATAGGAAAAAAAAATACCAAAATTAATTTTGTTCTGAGTTAATATTCCAAAGAAAGTTGAATCTAAAAGGCAAGCTAAGGTCTTAGGCTGGCAGGGTAAAGCTATTATCTTTAGAAGATGATCATGGTCTCTTTTTCTGGGTTTAAGTTGTTAATTCCTTGTTAGCTAGAAGTCCAGAATGAGCATTCTGTCTTTAAGGAAATAACACAGAAGGTACTCACATCACTTTTACATACATTACATTGACCCAAATTAGGCTTATGTCCACACCCAGCTGCAGAGGAGTTTAGAAAATGTGGTCTAAAGCTTAGCAGTCATGTGCCCTCATAAAACTCTACTACTAATTGTTAAGGGTGGAAATTTTCAAGTGAGCCAACTTCTGTTTCTGTAATCTGTTTGCTTGTTTGATGTTAACCAGGGTGTGGTTCTAGGCTTTATAAACTGCCTCTTTTGGGAGCTTGGGCTGATCTCTAACCCTGCATGGTAGAGAGTCAGTCTCCAGCCGGCTAATCAAGGTTCACAATTCATCTCAGTTGGCTCCACGGGTCTTAGAATTGATCGTGCCACAACATTTGGAGGCCCCAGTGAGATCTCTTCAGAAGGGGAGATCTCCTAAGATCCGCGACTCTGGCTGCCTTGGGCGAGGTCCTGCCCCTTCCAAAGGATGGCTGCTGAGAGATGTTCCTCAGCCCCGGACATCAGGCAGACTTGCCCAGGAGAACAGGTGGACAAAAAAGTTCAATTCTGTAACAATTGGGCATGAGCCATCTAGAGCAGCTTCACCAGTGAGTAAGACTGTGCTTGGATTTGTCTGTCAGTGGGCCCTAAAGGGAACTAGTGGAAGGCTGGACGAAGCAATACTTCCCTAGTTCGGTCAAGATCTGAGGCGTCAGACTTGACTTCAGGCATTCAGGTTTTGGGGTACGCTAGCATTTTGTGCTACCTGTAGTTTGTCTTGTCTGTCTGTATTGTGTCTGTCTGTCCGGACTGGTCAAATGTACTGTTACCCTCCTATTGCCTTGGTCTTCATAAGTTTACTCCATATGTCGATGTGTGGTATTTTAATTCTTTCCTTAGGTCTGGTCTCCATGGCCCCATCCAACTGGACGCTAGGTCAGAGGCTGATCCTAGCCCTGGCTTATTCGGCTTTTGGGGGATCTTGCCTGTTTTTACTAACATGGGTCAGGGTTCTTCCTTGAATCGTCCTACCTCCCTTCAGTGCCTCCTTAACCATTTTAAGGATTTCAGGAGATGAGCCCATGCCTACAGAGCTAGTGTCACTCCCTTTGTCCTTCAGAGGTTCTGCCAGTTAGATTGGCCCACATTTGGAACAGGGTGGCTACCAGAAGGATTGCTCAACCTGCAAACAGCCTCTCAGGTGCGGGGTATTATCTATGGAAATCCTGGCTACCCTAATCAGGCTCCATATATCGATGTGTGGATGGATATTGTTTCTGATGCCCCCAAGTATTTGAAGGACTGCCACTGTGGCCAAGAGACAAAGGCGACTCTCAAGTCTGTCCTTCTCTCCACACCAAAGGGGCCAAAAGAGAAACCATCTGGACAGACACCTAACTCTTTACCCTGTCTTACAGGCACCCTATGAGGACTCTGAGATCACTAATCCTCCCCCTTACTCCTCTTGTAACCCGTTCCTGTCTCCATTTAACAGGGAGGAAGAACCCCTCCAGAGGTTGTGTACTGGCCCCCGCAAGACCCTGATCCTGTTCCTGACTCATCTAACCAGGCAGCAGTCCTGGCCCTACTCCAGCAATTGGCTCCCCCAGTTGGGGGAGAAATCCAGAGGCCATTCATGTTCTATGTCCCTTTCTCCACCAGTGATCTGTACAATTGGAAACACCAGAACCCCTCATTCTCAGAGAAATCCCAGGGATTAACCTCCCTCCTAGAGACTATTTTCTATACCCACCAGCCAACCTGGGACAATTGTCAGCAGCTCCTCCAGGTCCTGTTTACCTCAGAGGAGTGGGAGCGGATCCTGAGGGAGGCTGCTAAAGTGGTATTAGAGCCCAACGGGCAGCCTTCCACCAATCTGGCCCATGTTCAACATGTTCTCCCGAATACCCTTTGCCTTGGGACCCCAACATCGACCAAGGTAAGGACACTCTCCAGCGGTATCACCAGCTTGTGCTCCAGGGCCTCTGGTCTGCTGCCCAATGACCCACTAACTTATTTAAATGGCTGAAACAGAATTCGAGTGTAAACAGGCTACTGAGGACATACTCCAGGAGTTAGACGAGAATGGGTATCGGGTATCTGCTAAGGCTCAACTTTGTACTCCCCAAGTGATGTACCTAGGGTACAATTTACAGAAAGTCGGATCGAGGCTATTCTGAGGATACCTCAGCTGTGCACCAAGCGACAGTTCCTGAAAACTACCACACTCAACCCAGCTACCCTAATGCCTGACGATGACCCTCGCCAACCCCTACATGACTGCTTTGAGGTCCTAGAGAACATCACCTGCACTGGACCGGACCTGACAGGCAGCCCTTGGCTGAATCCAGATGCTACTATATTTACGAATGGAAGTAGCTTCATCTCAGAAGGAATCGAGTATGCTGGGGTTGCAGTGGTTACCACTGAAACTGTCATCTGGGCACAAGCCCTAAGCCATGGAATTTCAGCTCAGCAGGCTGAACTAGTAGCAGTGACTCAAGCTCTGTGGTGGGGTGAAAACAAGATTATTAACATCTACATAGACAGCAGGTATGCCTTTGTCACGGCACATTACATGGGGCGTTATATAAGGAAAGGGGGCCACTGACCTCAGGAAGAAAAGAAATTAAGAATAAGGAAGAAATACTAGCCCTTCTAGAGGCAATTTGGCTGCCAAAGAAAGTGGGAATCATCCATTGCCCAGGGCACCAGAATTCGGGCTCTGAGGTATCACAAGACAACTCCTTCTCTGACCAGACAGCAAAGCAGGCTGCCCAAAAATCAGCGGGTCCAATTGACATTCTGCCAGCCCTACTGCCCAGGATGCTAATGGACACCCCTACCTACACTACAGGGAAAATTGAACTATGCAACAAGCTGGAAGGCAAAGAGGAATCTACTGGGAGGGTTAGGCTCCTGGACAGCCGCATTGTAGTACCTGAGGCCTTGAGCCGAGACCTTATAACCCAGGTTCACCAGAGCACTCACTTGGGAGGGACCAAATTGATTGAACTGTTGAAAAGAGACTATTACATTCCAGGGCTGCAACAAATGGCCAAGCAGGTATCAGCCCGGTGCCACATATGCGCACAAGTGAATCCAGGGCCCTCCAAGGACATACAACAAGGGACGAGACTTCATGGACAGGCACCGGGGGAACATTGAAAGTAGTATTTCACTTAGGTCAGCCTGGGAACCTTCAGATTCAAGTACTTCCTTGTGTTCATTAACACTTTTTCAGGATGGACTGAAGCCTTCCCCACCAAGCAGGAGACTGCTCAGGTAGTAGCAAACAAATTAGTCTCAGAAATAGTGCCTCGATTTGGCCTGCCCATAACACTGGGGTCCGACAACGGCCTGGCGTTCATCACCCAGACCATTCAATCTCTAGCAAAGGTGTTAGGGATCAATTGGAAATTGCATTGCATGCATAGGCCTCAGAGTTCAGGGCAAGTAGAAAGAATGAATAGAACCTTGAAAGAAACCTTAACTAAGTTCAAGGTGGAAACTGGTGAAAACTGGTCTTTGCAGGCCCTCTATCTCACACGACAGAAGACCCACCAACTGGTCTCTGCCACCAGAACAACCACTCAGCATCCAGTCCAGCCACACAACCACACTCTAGGCAATTGGATCTGGGTGAAAAAGGTACAGCCTGCTTCTCTTGAGCCCTGCTGGGACAGACCTCTCCCTGTCATCCTCACAACATCCCCCGCGGTCAAGGTAGCTGGACACCATCATTGGATTCACCATACCAGAATCAAGACTGCACATCCACCACAAACATCAGAACAATGGACCCTGTGTCAGACAGAGGATCCACTAAAGATAAGGCTATCAAGGGTCCAGTCTGGACCATCTTAATTCTCTCCATCCTAAAGTAAGGGGATCTTTGTAGGTGAAATCTGACAGAATAGGAGAGGATTAGACCTACTTTTAACTATGTATGTCAAAAAAAGAGTGCAGGCAGTGAAACTCATGGTCCTCAGAACTCACTACCGACCACTCCAGGTTGACAAATTAATGATTTGAATTTCCCTAAAAACCAGTGGGGAATGTTAAGGGTGGAAAATTTTCAACTTCTGCTTCTGTAATCTGCTTGCTTGTTTAATGTTAGCCACGGTGTGGTTAATCTCCTTGCTTGTTTGTTGTTAGCCAGGGTGTGGTTCTAGGGTTTATAAAATGCCTCTTTTGGGAGCTCAGGGCTGATCTCCTCTAACCCTTTGTGGTAGAGAGTCAGTCTCTGGCCCGGCTGGCTAATCAAGGCTCATAATTCATCTCAATTGGCTCCGTGGGTTTTAGAATTGATCATGCCACAACACTAATAAAACTAAATGGAGAATGAATTCCTGGAGACAATTAGCAGTCATATTCTTCCATTATTTTATTGGGATGAAAGTATTTTGCCTTTTATTTTTTCATCAGTAAACCACAAATAACTAAAATAAGACCTGATAAAGAGGGGAAAATGTCATTTAGATAACCTGGATTTTGAACGAGTTCTATTAACTAAATGGGACTTTTGGTTATTAGGTTAGAGTTTTGCTCTAAGTGTGCAAAGAAAAGAACACATGAATACTTAGCTGTCATAATGAAGAAATTGCAGTTTCCTCACCCAAGTCTATCAGGAAAAATATACAAGGAGATTCATCATAGCATTATTTGGTGATAGGCTGTGGAGAGTAAATACATAAATATGGTAGATGCTTACAATAGTTTATTATGTAACAGGGAGCAGTAGCAAATTATGTGATTTCTGTCTTTAAAGTATAAATATAAAATATACCAAAATATCTAATAATATGTATTTGCATAAATTCCAACAAAAATATACAAATTAACTCATTTAAAAAATTATCAGTTCTTTACCTAAGAAATATCCAAATCTGTAGGGAATTTCTATAAAAGTCTATTTGAGCCAAACTGATAATATTGCCAGAGAGCAAGCTCATAAATGCTCTAGAGAATTATAATTTTGCAGCTTCTTTTATGCATTTGGAATTAAGGAAGGAACATAAGAAAGATTATTTGGAAGTGGGAGAAAGCAAGGCAGGGATTGGATTACAGGATAGTTAACAAGATTATGTGTTCTCTTGAGGATGGTAATGGCTTATTTCAAAGATGTGTTGACCAAAATACACAGAAACAATGAGCAAGACTTACTTAAGGCAAAGATAAACCTGTTACTAAAGAAGTTATATTCCTAAGGTATAACTACCCATTATGACTCACATGGTTAGGAATTTATGATAAGATCACCCTGTGAGATTACTTTTCATAGAACCTCTTTTGTTCATCTGCACTGTGATGGGGAAAGAAATGAGAGTAGAGGTCAAAAGAAAAATGTGGAAAATTAAAATAAGAGTAAGATACTTGGGTATACCAGTGTTACCTGCCATGAACTGCAAAGAATAATTAACCACCCATGTGCCTGAAAAGAAAAGAATAAAAGTGACTTATGAAAGAGACATGGGAATAAAGTAGGACTTCCACTGTTGAAAAAGTCGTTATATGAAGGATCATATCTACCCTCCCCCCGAAATAACCATAAAACCAGAAAAAAAAATGTATGAAACAATGCTTTCCAAGACATTGGATGTTAGACAACAAAACAAAATGATGCTTAAGAAATAAAAACAAAAATGTGAATTCTACAATTTAAATAAGCTAACGAGAGTTTAATGAACTAAAGAGAGTTTTTATAAGCCAAACTGAAAGCAAAAACAGGTGGTCTCCCTGAGTTGAGAAAATAAAAAATGGAAATCCAAAGGTCCAGATGGGTAGAGCTTACAGGAGAGAGTACTGGGGAGAAGTAAGCTGGAGTGAGTGAACTCTGAATATCTGCAGATGATTCCTCTGAAATCTTCAACTGAGTACTGATCAGCCTACACAGAAGGAGGACACTACCCACCCAAGGCCAGGGGGGAAAATGCGCTTCAAAAGATTAGAGGAAATAGTAGCCAGCACTAACACAGAATGGCAATAGTACTTGTTGCCACAAGCCAGACCAGAATACCTAATAATTCAAAGGACACCAGGTAGAGTACCCAAAAGGGTTTTGTCTATGTAGTAGGGCAAAATTAGCCCTAACCCAAACATCGTTCTGGTCCCATCTAAAAATGCTGAAACATTAAGACTCAAAAGGATCAATTGTTTCCAAGTCATTTAACTGTGTCCTAGAACAAAACTCAAGAATATTCATAGAAATTAAACACTATTTAGCATACAAGGTAAAATTTACAATCGATGACATTCAGTAAAAACTTACCAGGCATACCAAGAAGCAGTGGAATATAATAAATATAATAAAGAAAAAAAATCTCAAAAAAAAAAACCCAAAACAAATACCACATAAGATTACTAGACAATGGTATTATTATAACTATATTGAATATGTTCCAGAAACTAGAGGAAATATTTAACATGTTAGAGATGGGAAAAACATTTTTTAATTCCCAAATTGAAATTTAAGAGGCAATAACTACAGTATCTGAGATAGAAAATATCATTAGTGGGATTAATATTTTTTTGCTGGTTGGATTAATATTACATTAGATATTGCAAAAGAAAATATTAGTGAATTCAAAGGCATAGCAACAGAAACTACTCAACACAAAACACGAAGAGGAAAAAGATAGGAAAAAGAGCAGAGTATCTGTGAGCTGTATGCCAATTTCGAGGGACCTAATATATATGTATTTTTAGAGTCTGAAAAAAAATGCTGAGGGGCAGAAATATAATTGAAAAATAATAGCAAATTTTTTTCCAGAAATGATGAAAATTGTAAATCCATAGATTCAAGAACCTCGATAAACCCCAAACGCAAGAAACATGAAGAAAGTACCAGAAGGCACATCATATTCAAATACTTAAAACCAGAGCTTAAGAAGAAATTTCAAAGCAGCAGGAGAGAAAAAGCATATTTCATACAGAGGAAAAAAGGTAAGGATGACAGCAAAGTTCTCATCAGAAACAATGAAAACCAAAAAGGAAGTGAAGCAGCACCATTAAAGTACCGGGGTAAAATATAAATTGTCAACGACCTTGAATTCCATACCCAGAAAAGATATCTTTCAAAGGTGAAATAAAGACACTTTTAGGCATGAAATATATGAACAGTTTTAAAACCAGCAGAATGGCACCACAAAAATAAAACATTAAGGAAGTCTTTCAGGCAGAAAGAGAATGATACCTGAAGGAAATATAAATCTACACAAAGAAATAAAGATACCAGATGTGGTAACTACTTGGGTAAATATATTATCTATTTTTATTGCTTAAATCACTTTCAAAAATATTTCATTCTTTTAAGCAAAAATAATAAAATGTATTTTTGTGTTTATATAATATACTAAAGTTAAATACATGACAAAACCATAATGTTCAAAAATAGAAAAATAAAAGTATACTATTGTAATATTCTCACTATATATCGAGTGGTAAAATGTTACCTGAAAGCAGATTGTTTTACATTAAAGATGTATACTATAACCTTAGATAAAATACAAAAAAATAATTATAGCAAATGAGGCAACAAAGAAGAAAATATGATATCTTTAAAATGTTCAATTAATCCAAAAGAAGGAAAAAACAGAAAAAAGGAAAAAATATATAAGGCAAATAAAAAGCAAATAGCAAAACTGAAATGCAACAATATAAATAATCACATTAAATATAGATGGTCTAAACATCCACATGGATTAAAAATGAAGAACTGTAAAGCTACCTACAAGAAACCCACTTTAAACATCACACAAATATATTAGAAGTAAATGGGTGAAAACTAATTATCATTCTAACACTAAACAACAACAAATAAGCTAAGACACAACTTAAAAGGTCTTGTTACTCAAATTTGTAGAGAGCAAAAAAAAAAAAAAGAAGAATGGCAGAAAAGGGAAAATGAGGGACTCCTTTCCAATTCATTCTATAAAGCCAAATCTGATACCCAAATCTAAGATATTACGAGAAAAGAGAATTGTGACTATATACATTCCTCATAATTATAGATGTAAAATTCTTAACATAATTTTAGCCAATCAAATCTAATAATATGAAAAAGAATAATACACACCAATTAAATGGAACTTGTTCCAAGAATTCAAGTTTGGATTAGCGCTAAAACATAAGTCAATAAAACTTACCATATTAACAGATCATATGATTATTTCAGTGAATGTAGAAAAGTATTTAATGATGTGAATATAGTTTTATGCATCAATTTGGCTATGCTATAACACCCAGTTATTTAATCAAACACTAATCTAGTCAGTACCATGAAGGTATTTGTAGGTGTGGATAACATCTACGATTACTCGAATTTAAGTAAAAGAAATTGCCTTTGATAATGTGGGTTGGCCTCATTCAATCAGTTGAAAGGCCTTCAGAGCTAAAGATGAGTTTTCCCAGATAAGAAATTCTGCCTCAAGACTGCAGCATCAATTCCTGAGACTTGCCCTACAGATTTTGCACATGACGGCCCCTACAATTGCATGAGGCAATTCCTTAAAAATAAACCTCTTCGTAGATGAGAGATAGATAATTTATACATATAAATATATGTATTTATTATTTAGTTAGCATAAAGTCATAAATATATATTCATAATATAATAAATACATATTTATTATTTAAATTATAGATGTAAGAGGAACAGAGAGAAATAGAATTTTAAGGATAAGTTTCCTGAATTGGTCAGGAGGTTTCTGGAATTAGTTTTCTAACTTGACTATGTTTAAGGGTACTAATGACTCCTTTTCCAGTGGCAAAGGAGGCACTGATAGTCTGGTATGATGTAGCAATAGAGATATACAAAATATCATTATTGGATACTCTTAATCAAATACTTATAAAAGGCAAGGTTCTGGGTGACCATGTGTTTGATACCAAGTTTAACTAAACTAACAAGTATAATGAGTTTGGCTGGTTGCTGCTAAATTCACTGGAGAAAGTAGAAAAAGAAAAGGTTGGGTTCAGGGCTTCAAGTTCCCAGCTCACATTCAGCATAAATTAACTGAAAATGTGTCATCTCTTAAAGAAAACTTTATCTCTTATAGCTGCAGAACTGAGATTTCTGAAAAGTAAATGCAGTCTCATTCTTCAAGTAGCTGAATTACAAAGCAAATTTAGTTCTCAACCTCATATGGTACATTCTGTTAAACTGAGGGCATTGCCTGAAATTTGAAAGGGCAACATATGGGCAAGTTGAAGCTGATTATATTAAACCCTTAAATTCTGTTGAATCTTCTTTGCCAGTGAATTTATCATGTAAGTCCTGCTCAAACTCTGTGGAAGGGTTCAAGTGACATGCCTTTCACCACAAGTAAGGGAAATAAATTGTAAGGAGAGCCTTAGTACTCTTGTCTGTGGTCACTCTTCTCTTTAGTCCAGAAGAGTGAGATCTGCTGCCTCTGAACTAGAATACCTAAATGCAACAGAGATAATTGGATCCCGAGGTAGCAGGGGTTCAAGTGGTGGCACTTAATCATCAAAGACAAGGTGAGAATAGTCGCCATTAATGGACGGCAGGGTCAAAGCAGTAATCAAAAGAATTTGACTCATAGCATTGGCTAGTTGATTATTGTCCCTAGAAGAGATATAGATGGACAATCTACAAAATTAAATGTAAGGGTTCTAAATCAAGTGATCAGAAGTCTAACTTGAATCACCAAAACAGAAAGGCATGCCCCTTCAGTTAATTCCCAGACAAGTTTTACCTGACTGACTGTATGCTAGGGGAAAAGAAAATGATCAGACTGTTGCGGGATGATTTAGCCTTGGTTCTGAACTGCCACTAATTTCAGGAGACCCACCAGAGTAGGGAGCGTATGGAGGTCAGGTGTTCAATGAGGTTTTAGTTCAAGTTCATCTCACAATGGGTACAGCGAGTCACCAAACCCATCCTGTGGTTATTTCCACAGTTCTAAAATGCATAATTGGAATAGGCATGCTGAGTAACTAGCAGAATCTCCACATTGCTTCCCTGACTTGGAGAGTGGAATCTATTATAGTAGAAAAGACCAAGTAGAAACCACTAAGATTGCCTCTACCTAGGAAAATAGTAAGCTAAAAGCAATACCACATTCCTGGATGGACTTCAGAGATTGGTACACCATCAAAGTCCACATTGCCATTGGACTTCCCTATCTGGCCTGTGCAGAAAACAGATGGATCTTGGAGACTAACAGTGGGTTATTGTAAACTTAATCAGGAGACAACTCCAATTACACCTGCTGTTCCAGATGTGATTTCATTGCTTGAGCAAATTAACATATCCTTCATACCTAGCATACAGCTATTAATCTGGAAAATGCTTTTTTCTTGATACCTGTTAACAAAGACCATGAGAAGCAATTTATTTTCAGCTGGAATACACCTTTGCTCTCCTAATTTAGAAGTATATTAATGTTCCAGCTTTAGTCCGCAGAAACTTGATTGCCTTTCTCTTCCACAAGAAATCATACTGTTCCATTACATTGAAGACATTGAAAAACTAGTGAGCTAGAACTGGCAACTATGCTAAACTTATTGTATGTCAGAGGGTGGGAAATAAATACAATGAAAATTCAGATGCCTTCCACCTCACTGAAATTTCTAGAAGTCAGTGGTGTGGCACATGTTGAAATATCCCTATATATTTGAGGCACAATGCCTAGTGGACCTCTTTGGATTGTGGTAGTAACATGTTCCTTATTGGTGTGTTACTCTAGCCCATTTACCAAGTGACCCAAAAAGCTGCTACTTTTGAGTGGGTCCAGAACAAGAGAAGGCTCTGTGATAAGTCCAGGTTGGGGTTCTTCTGCCACTTTGGCCATATAATTCATCAGATCGATGGTGCTTCAAGTATCAGATTCAGATAGGGATGCTGTTTAGAGTCTTTGCAGGCCCCTATAGGTATTTTCCTAAGAGAAATAAAAGGATATCTCTATACAAAGACTTTCACACTTAAGTTCACACCAGCTCTATTTATAATGGTCGTAAACATAAAACAATCCAAAATCCATCAAAAGGTGAATGAATAACTATATTATCATATATCCATACAATGAAATACTACTCAGCTATAAAAAAGAATAAACATTACAGATAAATCTCAAAATAATTATGCTGAGTAAGAGAAGCCAGACAAACAAAAAATCAAGTATATTGTGTACAATTTTATTTATATAAAATTCTGGAAAATGCAAACTAGTCTAAAGTGAAAGACAGCAAATCATTGGTTTTCTGGAGGAGAGGGCCAGGCAATGCTGAGAAGGCAGGCGGAAACTTTTAAAGATGATGGATATGTGATTATAGTGGTAGTTTCATAGGTGTATACATATGTAAAAACTTAACAACTTGTGCACTTTAAGTATGCATATACTTAAAAGGTGTCAATTATAACTCAATAGAGTTGTTAAAAATATTTAAATATAAGAATGTAATTACATGGGGAAATGCTTCTATGTTTCCCATTCAGATGATATTGTAAGTTAAGGAAATGCAATCCTATCATAGTTTGTTATGAGATTTGTTTGTTTTATTTTTATTTTGAAATAATGAATGGATATTAAATATTATTAAATGCTTTATCTATATGTATTGAGACAACATATGGATTTTCTCCTTTAATTGTTAATATCATAGCTGATGTCTACTGAATTTTTAATGTTAACCATCCTCATATATATGTGTGTGTGTATGTGTGTACACACACACACAAATACTGCTGGATTTAGTTTGCTTTAAGACATTTTTGCACCTAAGTCAATGAGAGAGGCTACCCAATAATTTTTTTTTCTTTTTCTGTCTGTCCAGTTTTAATTTCAAATCTATACCATACTTATGAGTTGCAAAGCATGCACTATTTTTATCCTCTTAAGGAATTTATATAAGATTATATAAATTTGGAATGACCATATTCTACTTGGGATAGGTTTGGGAGAATGGGCTAGTAAAATTATTCAATGTTTTCTTTCTGGTAAACTTTAACATTTTTATTTAATTTCTTAATAGATGTAGATTTATTTAGACATTTTATTTTTTTCTTGAGATTATTTTGTAATTTACATTTTTCTAATTTTTTTCCTTTTTATTTTATAGTTTAAATTTGCTGTTGTAAAAATATTTTATCTTTAATCTCTCCTATATCTGTACTTTTCTTCTTTTTCCAACTTAATATTTTATTGTTTTTATTCTCATTTTCACTTGATTTTTTCTTTCCTATTAATTTCTTTCCTATCAATTTTTTCAAACAATCAACTTTTGGCTTTGTTGGTCTACTTTATACTATTAATGCTTCCTTAATCTGTGGATTTATATTTTTATTCCAGTTTTAGAAAATTCTCTGCCAAAAACTCTTTAAATGTTTCCTCTTCTTCATTATTTCTATTATCTTCCCTAGGACACAGATTATATAAATATTAAAATTTTATTCTATCCACTACTTCTCTTTCATATATTCTTTTCCTTTGCTTTCTGTGTTGCAATCTAAGTAATTTCTTTAAATATATTCCGGGTAATTAATTTTCTATTTAGCTGTATATACTCAACTATTAAGTACATCTATTAAGATTTTTTATTTCATTAGTGTGAGGGAGGAAAATTTTTTCCTCTACCCTCCTAGGTTCTCTGTCTGGCTTAAGAATTAAATTGACAGAACAGATTGATAAGAAAAAATTAAACATTTTAATTAGGTGTATATGCACGGGAGTTCCACAAAAACATAAGACTCAAGGAGGCAGCCAGATGATTATATATATATATATGTGTGTGTGTGTGCGTGCATGTGTGTGTGTGTGTGTATACACACACATATATATGTACACACACACACACACACACACACACACACACACACACACACAATCCTGAGCAAAAGAAAGTAATAGAAGTTGCGGGCTTCTGAGTGAGGGAAGGCAAATTATGGGAAAGTGAGGGGAGAAAATATATGGTAAATAAAGTTTACCTTATTATGCAGTTATGGGCCTTTCAGTTTAAAAAAAAAAAAGTTATCTCTGAGAATAGCTCTGTTCCCAGTACAGGTACCTTTACTAATGGAAATTTCCTTTATAAGTATAAATTTTCTTTTTTAAAAAAGGATAAATTTATACTTTGTTTTAGGCAGTTAATTTACTCAAAATAATCTACATGCCAAAGTGGCATATTTTGAGGTGGCATGTTCTGAACTCCTTTGGTAGTTGTATTTTTCATTTATAGAAATTCCATTTGGCTCTTTTTTTAATGTGTATGGACATATTTGGTAATCTGCAATTTGCTAGCTCATATTTGTGTTTCATTTTTTGGAATTCACACAGAGATCTACATTAAGCATGGGACAACTTTTTTTAGGCAAGGCAACCCTTAGTTGACCTCACAGATTGCAAGGCTTTTATCAGCTTACGATTCCTTATTTTCATTTTTATTTTTCACACCTCTGGCACCTGGTCTTCCTAGCTGGTCTCCTATCCAAGTACTAACCAGGCCCAACCCCGCTTAGCTTCTGAGATCAGATGGGATCAGGTTTGTTCAGGGTAGCATGGCCATAGACCAGATAATTTTCATATCTATGGTTTTGGTGGTCTTAATATCTTGTTTGTTATTCTACTGATTCTCACTCAGTTGGCTTGCCTTCCCACATACTCTATGACTTTGAAATTAGAACTCACATTTACTCTATATTAAATCTGTGGTTATTTGGGGACTTAAAATGAGAATATTTTCTTCCCATAAGGATTTGCATCTGTGTCTTCAAAGAGCTAGGGAAATCCATTGACCTGGAACCACTTCAAACACCCACTTCAGGATTATAGCTAATATGAAAGGCAGGAACTCAGTTCCATCTCCTTGCACTGGAACAAGGCTTAGAACCTGGACTACAGTCCTGCTGAGGACATCTGTCCTTAAGTCCACCCAGCCCCTTTCATCTGCCCACTGACCACTACTACCAGTCCCACACCAATCTCTGTTTTCTGTTTTGTTTTGGGAGTGGGACAAGATAATGTACCTTGAACTCATTGCCTACTTCTTATCCCCTGATAAACTCATCAGTTCATCAAAAAGTGTTTTCTATTTAGGATTTAGTTCTACAGTGGGAGGGGTTATTAGAGGACTTAGTATTCTGTATAGCCAGATGTAGAATTAGAATTAAGTCTAAATCTCTTTAACTTGTAGTGCAGTATTATTTCCATTTTTAAATGCCATGAAAACAAATCTCGAGAACTATTAAAACTATCATCCTCTTTTTCAGTATCCTGATTATCAAAACGTGATCATTAGGATAACCCACAGACAGAAAGGACTCGTTATGGACTTAATTGTGCCCCCTTCCAAATTCACATGTCGAAGTCCTAAACCCCAGCACACTTCAGAATGTAACTATATATAGAAATAGAGCCTTGTGATGGTTAAGTTTAAGTGTCAACTTAAGTTGGCTACAGGGATCCCAGATTAAACATTATTTCTGGATATGTCTGTGAGAGTGTTTCTGGAAGAGATTAAAATTGTAATCAGTAGATCAAACAAAGCAGATTACTCTCTCAAATGTGAATGGGCATCATCTAGTCCATTGAGGACCTGACTAGCAGAAGAGGAGGAGGGAGAAAGAAAGAAATCAAACCATTGTTCCTTGCCTCACTGATTGAGCTGGGACATCTCATCCCTTCTTTGACTCTTAAACTGAAATTTACACCACTGACTCCTGGTTCTCAGGCCTTTAGACTCAGACTGAATTATACCATCAACTTTCCTGGGTGTCCAGCTTGCTATGGAAGATCATAGCATTTCTCAGCCTCACTGGTATGAGCCAATTCCTCAGAATAAATCTACATCTACATCTATGTCTATATATATATATCTATATATCTATATATCTATATTTATATCTATATCTATATCTGTATCTGTATCTGTATCTACATCTATATCTATATCATCTATATATATATCTATACCTTTATCTAGATCTATATTTATATATATATATCATTGTCTCATTGTATATATTATTTTATATATTATTTCCCCCATCTAAAAGGATGATTAAAATTAAATGAAGTTATATGTGAGGGGCTTATTCTATAAGACTACTGTCCTCAAAAGAAGAGAGAGAGACACCAGGAAGGCATACACACAAAGGAAAGACCATGTAAAGACACAGCAAGAAAACAACCATCTGCAAGCCAATGAGAGAGGCTGCAGAAGAAACCTGAACTACCGACACCTTTATTTTAAACTTTTGGCCTTCAGAATTATGAGAAAATAAGTTTCTGCTGTTTAAGCCATCCAGTTTGTGGTATTTTGTTTTAATAGTCCTAGTGAACTAATACAAATGCTTACTCAGTATTCTTCATATTTTTCTTATTCCTGGAAGGACCTGTTTCTCTTGTCTTCAGGAGAAATTTAACCCATCCTTCAAGGTTATTTCAAATGTCACTGCTGTGAAAATTTTTCCTAATTCTCTGCATTCCTATATTTTGACGTATTTCTTTCATAGCACTTTTTACATTGTGTCAGTATGTCTCTTGTACTAATTGCAAATCTTTTAAGAAGAGCAACTACATAAAATCCATCTTTAAATTTCCAATATCTAGCTTAATGCCTATTGGATGAATAAATGAATGGATGTATGAATGGATAAGTGAGTGAATAAATGAGATGTGATTTCTCCTTAAGGTGCCATATTTCCTGCTGCTTCTAGTGGCTATTTATTCTTCAGCACTGCCATCCAATTTAAGCCAAATTTCCTCTTCCTATTTTGGTATTACCATATTCTCCTTTTCTCATTACATCATCTATCAATCTCTCAATCATTCTTCTCATTTATTCAGAACTTTTGTTCCAAGATCACAGTCCTTCTGTCTACCCTAACACCAGTGACTTTCAATCCCACGTCGATCATCCTTTTTGAAAACAGATTCAGAATTTCTTCATCAATCCTAATATGTTATCCATACCCTACTTCAGGAACTTATTAACTGACCACACCCAGTCTTCATCATCACAAAAAATGTTTTCATCTGTAAACACTTAGGCTCTATAGTAATTCAAATAATGCCCCCAAGATACTCACATCCTAAACGCCAGAACCTGTGACTGGAGTTATGTGGCAAAAGACACTTTGCAGATGTGATTAATTTATGACTTGAGATGGAAAGTTATCCTACATTACCTGGGAGGGCCCAATGTAATCACAAGGGTTTTTACAAGAGGAAAGTAGGATGGTCAAAGTGAGAGAAGGCAATGTGACAACAGAAACAAAGGTTGCTGTAATGTGGGGCAATGACCAAGAGAATGCAGGAAGTTGGAAAGGGCAAGAAAACAGACTCTGCTTTAGAGATTCCAACCCATTTTAGACTTCTGACTTCAAGAACTGTAAGAGAATAAATTTTTAAGATACTGTAAGCCAGTAAGTTTGTGGTAATTTGGCTAGAACAGCAATAGGGAACTAACAAAGGCTCCAATAAACTAATTTATAATCACAAACTATTCTTCTGACTCACTTACTCTCCCAGCACACCTAACTCTATTCTCACAATTGATTATCTCTCTCCTAGGCTTCATTTGTTTTCCTAGACACCAAGACATCACAATTTTAAATTTTAACAGAATGTTAGGGTCCTAATCACTTATCCTTTCATCCACTCTGATACTGCAAATATTGCAAACAAACAACCTCTTGCTTTTTTCTTTCCTACACTGGAAATATGAAATGTCGCAGGAGAAAATAACTCAATGATATGTTTTGGTGCCACTACAAACTCATTATATTTAACCACCCAGACCTTCAGTCCCTCTTTATTCTTTTACATGACTTTCATTAGTGCCTTCTTTTTATTCTCCTAGTAGTAATTAGAAACCAACAATTCTTCTAAAGTCACCTGCTCCATGAGTACCCTACTCCTCAGTATGTTATATTGACCTCTACTTTTGAGAGAAAATCAAAGTGTGGCATGAGCTGCCTCCAGCATGACCTCTTGCTTCAGTCTCCTTTGCTTTCATTGTCCCTGCTTGTTTCATCACTGCTGCCTCTGCCTAAAAAACCTTCCTTCCCCTTCTCCTTGTTCTCTCTAACCTACATTAACCTAATAATAACTTTAACTTTTTATTTTTCCAACCTAAAGTTAAATTTTCTATGAAGACTTTATTATCACCATCCAATTCCTCAGTTGACCACCCCTATTTTGTGTTCTCATTTTATTGTACGTACATCTATCGAAGCTATCATACCACATGTGATAATGTTCAATTAAATTCATCTATTTATGTATCTTTCTCCTTTAACTAGACTGAGAATCCCTTGAGATTAATTAGTGTCTTTTTTGTCTTGTTATCCCTAGCACTCTAGCACTATGCCTATAATGTTTTGAGAAATAGTAAGAAGGAGAGAAGGAGGGACCTATTGAAATGGTAAGAGTTTTGGCCAGTCAGCTTCCCCCACCATGTACATAAACCATCACCACCGCTAAACATTGACTTGCCTGTCATCTCCTCTCCACGATTAGTCTATTTGGAGACTGAAGTTTATCCCAGACCCTTACGCAGAAGCTCACAGCAATCAAAATGACAAGTGCACCGGCATGTTCATCTGAGAGCCCTACTTCATCAAATCCACTTCAGAATCAGATAGACACTTTTGGCTACCTCGGTGCTTCAGACCATCTGGTCAGATGGCATAGTGCCCACTTACAAGGTCAGTTTCTTATTGCCCAAAACAATCCAGATTATGCTGCAAAGTAAATTTTCTTTCTAAATTGTCATGGGGAAGTCTTCAGAATCATCACCAGTCCATGCCTTATCCATTTCTTTTAGTTCTCAGTTAGGTAGCAGGGATATTTCTCCAAAGCATCGTTGTGATCTTCTAATTGCCTCTGAGGACAAAGGAATGGTCTGAGAGGACAAATACAGGCAGCATCCACTTCTCATGTTCCTTTTCTATGGAAAGAAGAGGAACAATGAAGTGGGATTTCAGAAACGCTGGAAATAATGACCAGAATTCTGGTATCTCAGGGATGTGTCTGTCTACTGCATGGACATTTTGATCCTAACCAAACTTTTTGCTTTAGAAATTATGCCCCCCATCTAAATGTTGGTTCTTTTTGCATTCAAAACAATCTTTACCCCGAAATGGAGATGAGAGTAGAAGCCAAAAGATGCTTCTTGGTGACACAATTTTTGGTTGTAGTTTGCCTAAAGATTTCTCTAAGAACATTGGGCCTAATGTTATAATGACAAAAGGCTGCTAATAGCATGGAGAATGCTGAAAATGGGCAAGCACAAGCAGCTCTATACAAATGAGGTGCATCCTGTGCCAAAATAAAAAAGATTGCTTCACTGAAGTCAGAGCTCCTAGGAACCAAAGATGGAGAAGGAAGCCAGCTTTACGTGAAACTGGCACAAACAATGTCACTTGTGATCAGATATTTAATCTTCCCATAGGTAATTTTGTCTGTGTAGATAACTGAAGGAAAATTTACTAACATCAAAATGAATCAAACAGAACACATTCCAAAGCAAATATATTAGAGGATTATCTGAAAATACATCTCTACCTCTGCCTTCTTTTCCTACATATTTGGAGAGGAAAGGGCAAGAGATGGAGAGGAATAGAAAGAAATTCTCACCCTTGAAGATTCAGTTTAAAAGCTACCTTCTCTGTGAGGTTCCCCCTTAGCCACTGCAATCCACAGTGATCTTTCTTTCCCCTGAATTCCTATAAGATTTTGCATTTTACTATATCTCCTGCTGGCTTGCATTATTAGATACCCACTCATGATCCAAGAACTCATCTCCCCAGTTAGTTACAAGGCCCTTGAGGACAAGGACTGCTTCTATTCCTCTACACTACCTATCACAGTGATTGAATATTGCAGAGGCTCAAAACATTTTGTTGCTTAGGTAATGCCGCCAGCAAATAAGTCCAAATCACAAATATAATTTTGCCATACAGTATATGAAATTTAAGGAATAAATCTATCTTTGTGTTAACGTTTTGCCTTGTATTTTGCAGTTCTTGAGAATAAGTTCAGAGAGCTGAATGTTGGGGATGACGTGGGGGTTGCTGAGAGAAGCGGGATGAATACTAAAATGTGTCAGGCCTGTGAAAAAATGTCCACACGGGATTTTTTAAAAACTGAGTTATTGAGAATCTTTCTTAAAAGGTAAAAGGTGTTTGCTGACGTCGTTTAATAATTAGTCTAAGTCTTCGAGGGTTCCTTACCACTTTAGGAATTTGGGCAAACTTTGCGACTACGCGGTCCGCACTCTCAAGTTCTGAGGCCAATTTGTGATAGTGTTGTCACGTCGGCTCCTAAACACCAGGGGGCGCCGGGCAGCGCGCCGCCTCGGGACGCGCGGCCGCTCTTCCAGCATGCTTCGCTTCCGTCGACCGAAACCCGGAAGTGGTAGTCGGCGGCTGCCGGCCGGCAGCCCTGGTAGAATCTAGGCTTTGGAGTGCAGTTGCTCGCCCGGGCCGTCCCAGCCCGGCGGAGAGCGTCTCCGAGGCCGGCGGAGGAGACACCGTTAAGCCCAGTGCACGCCCGGTCGTGTGTAACCCTGTCTTGTCCGGGCCCGTCGTCTGCGTCTGTAAGTGTTCGGGGAGGTGCACCCTAAGTCTCAGCACCGCCCTCCTGAAGCTGCGAAGAGGTTCTCTGATCCCGGCATTATGAAGGTCTCGGAGTTTTCCTCGAGAGCCGCGTATCTACCGGAAAGGGCCGGAGCGAGCGCGAGAGCTACCGCTATCGCTTTGCTGTGCCTGTAAAAAACATCGAGGGCCCAGAGCCGCGGCCGGGACCCCGGTAGCACCCCATATTTCCTTGTATCCGAGACGTAGTTATGCCCCATTCACCAACTCCGAAGTAAAATAGAAAGAGGGCGGTCGCCTAGGGCAGACCCTTGGTTCTTTTAGCCATGAAAGCAGAGGTAGTGTCCTCGTTACAGGAGACCCCACCTATGTCCACCTGTGGCTTCAGTAACCTGCTGAGTAGCCGAAAGCTGATGGCTGTGGGGGTTCTGTTGGGCTGGCTCCTGTTCATCCACTTTCTAGTCAATGTGTGGCTTCTCTGCTTTCTGTCTGCATTACTAGTAGTGCTGGGGGGATGGCTGGGCCCAGACGCCATTGTGGGGGCTTCAGGTCGACTGCACCTGGAACGCTTCATCCCAATGGTCATCTGCCCTCCAAACCCCGAGGCAGAGAGGCAACTGGAACAGGAGATCAACCGCACCATCCAGATGATTATTCGGGACTTTGTGTCATCCTGGTACCGCTCAGTGAGCCAGGAGCCAGCCTTCGAGGAAGAAATGGAGGTTGCCATGAGAGGGTTGGCCCATGAGCTGCGGCGGAGGATGGGCATGGTGGACAGTCATGCTCTTGCCCAAAGGGTTCTGACTCTCTGTGGCTGTCACCTGCAGAACTATATTCAGGCAAAGGCCACAGCAAGGAAACAGAGTGGTACAGTAGAGCCCTCCCAACTCTGGGAGGCTTACTGCCGGGATGCTGCCCCACATCCTGCCGTAAAAAGCCCCAGTGCTGAGGTCACCTATACACGGGGCATTGTGAATTTGTTGCTTCAAGGACTAGTGCCAAAGCCCCACTTGGAGACCCGGACAGGACGCCATGTAGTGGTGGAGCTCATCACTTGCAATGTGATCTTACCACTGATCCACAAGCTGTCAGATCCTGACTGGATCCACCTTGTACTGGTGGGCATCTTTTCCAAGGCCCGAACTAATCCAGCAGGAGTGGTTAAACCTCTCTGCCCAGCCAGTGCCTTGGAACAGCCCTCAGTGCCCACATCTCTGCCACTAATTGTTGAGGTACAGAGTCTGCCAGAAGTGAGAGCCCCTTCTCCAGCAGCAGCCCCAGTGCTCCTAAATTGTAATGAGCCAGAGGGACCTTCACACCCCTCCCCAGAAGTTGAGGAAGGCCACGAAGCTATAGAGGGAGATTTAGGTGCAGTGCCAGAAGAAAGAAAAGCAGAAAACAACTTATCTCATTTCCTACAGCCAGATATCCGAGGCCCTCTGTTCTTATGTGAAGACACAGAGCTGGAGTCTCCATTGTCTGAACTGGGCAAAGAAACCATCATGCTCATGACCCCAGGCAACTTCCTCTCTGACAGGATCCAGGATGCCCTGTGTTCCGTAGGGGGTTCCCAGTCTCTGGAATGTAAGGATGGCGAGGGATCTGAAGGGATTGAGGAAGTTCCAGGAACACAAACAGATACAGGCCTGCTGGTCTCCATGCTGAATACCTGCCCAGAGATCCAGATTGGCACAGCAGACAAGGAGGTAGAGCAAGGAGATGTCACATCTTTTACAACTTTGCCAGAGAGTCCAGTAAAAACCTGCCCACCACGACCGTCATGCTTACAGAAGGATCTTACCAATAATGTCAGCTCCTTAGATTCCAGTCTGCCACAGGTTCTGCTTTCCTCCTCTCCATCCGGTCCTCTCAGCTCGACCACCTTCAGCTTTGAGCCCCTGAGCAGTCCAGATGGCCCAGTTGTCATCCAGAACCTGCGGATCACTGGCACCATTACAGCTCGAGAGCACAGTGGCACCGGATTCCACCCATATACTCTCTACACGGTGAAGGTAATGGGATTAGAACTGGTCACCCACTCTGGGTTTGGAATGGATTTGGAAAGCAAAATCAGTGAAGCTAATGTTCTAAGGGAAAGAAGCTACTCTTAGTTTGCGATGAGTGTGAAGCTCATTTGTAAAGCAGAATAGGCTTGTATGCAGTACTCAAACAATCCTAGAATCTCGGGGTTGTTAGGATACTGAGGGTCATACTTTTCAGTTGTTCCCAAAGTATAGAGCCTTGTCCAGAAATTCTCTTTCCAAACTTCTTCCCTGTTAATTTTTTTAAAAAATACTGTCTTATCAAAAAATAATATATTTTTTACTTTGTTTTAGGAAGGAAGGTTATCTACCTGTATATAACAGAAGACAGCAAGTTCCTCTTTCCTAGAGATGTTTAAGCACAGAAACGGGAACTGCTTTGCATAAATGATATAAAAGGGGTTCATGTATCAGATGGTTGCTTCAGTTAGAGCAGCAGTTCCCTAAAATGGGTTTTAGGATAGGCTGCTTTCAAATCTCCCAAAAAGTTGTATTTTTAAAAAATCTTGGGACCCAGTTTTGGAAAGTCATTTAGAATCCATCAGAGACCATCAGGATCTATGTATTTAAAAAGCAGCCTAAGTGATTTTGAGGTGCAGCCAGGTTTGCGGATGTGTCAGTACTGAATAGTGGTCCTCGGGGAATAGAATCTTCCACAGAAAGCATTATAACTCCAAGTTTGACAGCCCCACCCAGAGTTCTACCTGTGTCTCTTACCTAGGCATTTAACTGGTATTAGGGACTACTCTGGCTCTAGAAAACTTTAAAACACCAGCCTCAAGTCCCACCTACTAGGAGATTGTTTTTTCCATCACTTGCCCACAATATAATACCTCAATCAAACAACAGTAACTGGTACCTAATGAAAACAAGTACATATGTAGTACATATAAAATACAGCATTTCCTTGTATTTTAGCTACTCAGTCAAAAAAGTCTTCTCCTGTACTAAGCTATAGCTTTCATGTTGATTGTTGTGTTGGCTCTGGGGGAGCATATAGTACAGGTTGTCTTTCCTACATACTGGCCCTCCAAGCATATGAAGACAGCAAACTTTGACCCCTTACAAAACCTCTAATCTTCACATGACTTCTAATCATACAGGTGCTGTGTAGTCAAGAAAAAAAAAATTCAGTTTAACTCCAATATAATAATCTTTCCCCAGCAAAATAAGAACGAATATCCCTTTAATGCAGTCGAGGAAAACATTATTTTTGTTCATCATCTGTTTTGAATCATTCGTTCTTTCCTCAACTAATATAAATAATGACACGTTGAATATTATGGAAAAATGTTTAGCTCTTATAATGCCATTTTCATCAGTGTTTTACCTTATGTTTTATGCCTCGTCTTTGGGATTTGAAAAATAGTTATATAGCCATTTTTATAAGTGAAAATAAAATGTTCGCAGAAGGGAGCTTTGAGATGGAAGGAGTGGAGAGCAATAAAGCTCATTTTTCACTTTCTGGACCATGTATTTTGGGAAATGCATCTCATTCCTTAATTCAGCCAGCCTTGGAATTTGAGTTCCTTACAACTTAGGGCAGCAATCAAATCTAGTAGGTCTGGGAACAGAATAAGAACATCTCCCTTCCTTTACCCCTACTCTCCTCTTTCTGCGTGGCCATTTAGTTGATGCAGTAAACAAATTTGTTCATTCAACAGTATGAGACAGCCCTTGACAATGAGAGCAACAGCGGCCTGCAGCAGTTGGCCTACCACACTGTGAATCGCCGCTACCGTGAGTTCCTGAATCTGCAGACTCGTCTAGAAGAGAAATCAGATCTACGAAAGTTCATCAAAAGTTAGGAGTTTCCCCAACCCTGGACTGTCTGCTTGCTTTTTACATCTAGCCACCCTGATCTGAGAGGATTTGTTTGTGGGGAGGGATGGAGGAGGAGAATACAGTATCAAGGGTCCCTTGTGCTCCCCCTACTCCAGTTTGCATACAGATGTTTTGGGTGTTTTGGGACAGCAATGTTTACATTCTTTCTGTACTCTCTTGCTGAATGCTTTGCAGTTTGAGCTTAAGAAAGAAGGTCACATTTCCACCTTTCTGAAGTAGCATAAGGAGTTAAATTAACTGTTCAGATTCATAGATTGATTGCTCTTAAATGTTAAAATACTATCCAGAATTCCTTGCCAACTTTTCTTTAACAACCAGGCTTTTTAGTGTGTGCTATATGGCAAAGGGACAATAAGAACGTGTAATAAAATTTAATGCTAAAAATCAGCTAGGAAACAACTACATTGTTTAAAAGGGAGGTGGGGGGCTGATGGTCACCCAAATAAACAATTTAATAAATTTAGGCATAAATTATAGATTTCAGTTATACATTTTCTTTCATAGTAATAATAATATTGAACCAAGCTTGAAAATATATGCCAGATTCTCTTCTAGCACTTTACACATATTAGGTCACTTAATTCTCATAACAGCTTGTGAGATAAATACTATTCGTATCATATTTTACAGAAAAGAAACAAAGTCAAAGATTAAGCAACTTGATGGCTGTTGTTATATAGGAGGAATTTGAGACTAAATTTAAACTTGAGCAATTGGACTTCATGGCCCTAGTTTGTAATCATTGTAGTGTATAGCCTCTTACATCTTAATAGTAACATTAATCATGGGAGTAAGTTGTTTGTGTTAGATCTCTGGAGTATGTTTGGAACTCCTGAAATTAAAAAATCCTAGGGACATATATTCAACACTTTTTTTGTTTGTTTTACATATATGATATGGAATAGCTCTCAATGAATGTTAAGTGAATGAACCTTTTGTTTTTAAAGATGTGAAGGGTCCTAAAAAGCTCTTTCCAGATCTTCCATTTGGAAACATGGATAGTGACAGAGTAGAAGCCCGTAAGAGCCTCCTGGAATCATTCCTAAAGGTCAGCACCCTCTGGTTTGGCTTTGCTCTCATTGTAGCTACCAGACATCCAAGCCACGGTAGAGAGATCTGGGGGCTGGAATTTCTCTTTGAAGTCTTTCTTGTGTCTTTTGCAGCAACTCTGTGCCATTCCTGAGATCACTAACAGTGAGGAAATGCAGGAGTTCCTTGCTCTGAACACAGATGCTCGTATTGCCTTTGTCAAGAAACCGTTCGTGGTCTCCAGAATAGACAAGGTACCAGCAGGGCCACTGTGCTCAGCCTTAGTTTCTCAGCAGAGTGGAGGCAGTGCTTGAAAAATAAGAGAAGAAGGGGGTGGCAGAAGGCAGCACAGAGGAGTCAGTAGAACACAGACTAGAATTTTCGAGATTTGTTCCCAGATATTGGTTGGATTATCAACTTGCTCAATTACAGTGAGCAACTATGAGGATACAATACCCCTGACACTATACATGTACACATATCTCCTGGGGACTTCATGACATAGTTATTCTAGTGGAGGGATGTAAGGATAGAGCTATACCTCCGTAGACAGGTAGGGGCAGGAAAGTCTCTTCTGGAGGTGAAGGTCATTCTCAGTATTGACTACTTAGGAGAAAGAGCCCTAAGCTTAGATAGGACACTAAGCTGGACTCAGATCAATATAGTAATTTTCTGTTGAAGAACAGTGTGGGGGAGACTTGAACCTTCAAGAGGGTGTCTCAGGAGACCTTTGGAGATGGTGAGAGGACATTTGTGTAACACATTGCAGCCTACAAGCAGTGATGACTAACTTCATAGTCCCCAGGGCAGATGTCTGAGGTTTATGTTTATCAAAAGATGGCATATGTTTTCAAAGGTTAGAAAATACTGACTCATTTGCAGAAGAGGGGCTTCTCTCTTCTCATCTAGACTTAAAGAGATAAAATGATAGTGGAATTTCATGTGGTAGGAGTTAGGAGACATTCACTGCTATGAAGAAAGAACTGCAAACTGGAAAGGAATGAACAAGGTAAAATCCCCAGATTTATGCAGATGTGTTCATTCATTGATTCTTTCAGCATCTACTTACTATTTGCCTGTTTAAAGCCAGGTACTGTACCAGTTGCACATGATACAACAGTGAACAATTGAGATAAGTACCCTCCCCACAGACTACAATGTTGTGAGCCTAGAGAGCGAGTTATTATATTTTCTAAGCTACATTATACACATTCATGCTACCTTCTTTATCCTTTCCTTGGTTTGGTATGCCCTAGTCTTTACTCTTATTCTGGCCTTATCTTAGTTGTGCTCCTTATAGAGGATTAACACAAGAATGAGTTAAAGAAGTCATGGTGCTGCTCTAAGCCAGTGGCATTAATTAGCAAGAGGCACCAAGGGAAAAGTAAATGTTTCTTCAATATTTTAGGGTTTCATTTGTTTGTGCATTTTCGTTTTTGGCATTGTTTGCCTTAACTCCGAGAAGGAAGATTTTCATGGCCATAGAGAAAAGGGAGGAGCGTTGCTACTAAGTCATTAACCTAGTGTCTGACTATGCTAATTGATAAGGCTCCATTAGACATAGCTATCTACCCGTCCTGATTGCATAAAGCACTGTGAGAAAACTACTCATTTGGTGGTTTCTTTCGGACCCCTGCAGATGGTGGTGAGTGCTATCGTGGACACCTTGAAGACAGCATTTCCTCGCTCTGAACCCCAGAGCCCCACGGAGGAGCTGAGTGAGACCGAGACAGAAAGCAAGCCCCAGACAGAAGGCAAGAAGGCTAGCAAGTGAGAATCCCTTCAGTTGCCTAGGGACCCTTTCCCGATTTTTGGGTTGATCCCCAGTTCTCAGCCAAAGCCTGTCTCCAATTCTCAAGCCCTAGAAGAGAGGAGACAGGTCATACATACCAGTTTTTATGAAAAGCCAGACCTCAGACTTTCAGGGCTCAACCAAAAGAAGCCTGAGATCCTGCATAAGCAGCCCTGCTGAATGTCTTGCCATGGAAACCCAGGTCCCAACTGACCAGGGATTTTTGACTAGAAGGAGAACTCTAGAATATGTATATTCTCCTTTTCTGTTTTTCTGGAAAATTGAGATGTTTCTCTCCTATTAAAATTAAGTCTCATAACTGATCTCTATCTGCCATCATTTCTGGAAATTTGGCATATACTAGCAATAAATGAGAAAGAGCTGGAATAGGTACCTGCATGGCCCATTTTAGTAACTGGTTATTAATGCTCCTCTCCTGCACCAGGGGCCCAGATGTTCCTTAGCAGTACTCAAAGCCAACATGTGGAAGGGCACCATACTTACCCTTACTAGAAATTTCATATGTGTATCTGGACCATTATGGAAAGAGGGAGAATGTGGGGAGAGGGGACAGTGTATCTGTGTTTGTGTTTGTTTGGCTGACCGCCTGTGTTCGTGTTCATTGACCAGCAATAACAGACCTACCGTTCTTAGCCTTTTCAGAGGGTGTCTGTCAGTCTATCTGACCTTCTTTGTCTTTATGTTTGTGTTTCACAGGTCAGCAATAAAACAAGTTTTAGCCTTTGATTTTACTGGGCCCATTCTCATAAGAACCCTATTACTTGAAACCCTGAGGTTAGCACTTGTGGTCTCTTCTCTAGTTTTGTTTGAAACACAGGAGGCATAAGTGGATATAGAAAAAGGGTAGTGAGAACAACAATAAAAATATTAGTCCAAACACTTGTCTATTTAATCTTCAACACATTTGTAATGAGTGTGTAGCATATGCTAGCTACTCTTCTGGCCTGTGGGAATACAACCATGACAGACAGATCCCTATTTTATATTAGCAAAAGCCCTTTCATAAATGCACTGTAGACGTAGCTTATGCAAGAGTTGCACTATATATTAAGAATTGCCAGAATATATATTGTCTGGGAGATTTTAGGACCAGGTCTCTTCTGGCAGCTCTGACCGCAGTAAACTCCTAGAATAAGTTCTTGTTTTGAGATAAATACTTGTCAGCCCTTTATATTGGGATCAAGATCATGAATTACATTCTGTTTCTACCCATTATTACTGTACCAGGTCCAGACTGAGGTTCTCATCCAGTAAAATTGCTCCAGCACTGAATATGACTGAAGCACATGAGAAAATTCTCTATTGTCTTCAGGAAGGCAATGTGGTAAGTTCCTAGAGAACTCCTAGATTTAACAGCCGAGATGTTGATCCTGCAGTTAGAGGCACTTGAGACATTTTCTTCAGTCAGAAAAGGCTTAGGTGCTTTGCTAAAGGACTTACTAACAATGTAGATCTCTCATTTTTATTCCAAAAGTATTTCCTCTGAGTGGTTTGGGATTCCTACCCATTCTGAATTGGTAGTTTGGCTTCTCAAAGATCATGGGTATGCAATAATGGATGATAGCATTTGAAAGAAAACCAGTCTCTGGAAGAGAACAGATAATGCAAAAGTGTTCACGGTAAGTGAAAATACAAAGGTGTTGTTTTACTTGCAATTTCAGTAAAAAAATAAAAACTTTCTTAAGCTGATTACAGATCATTTGGATTCTAGACTCATGATATTTTGCAAGGAAAATCTTAAGTGTTTAGGTTGCCCTCCAACTTTCTGCATTCTTTATGTAATATGCAGCTAACTTTTTTCAGGAGTCAGAGATCCTATCCATGTCTGGGATGGAATCCTTTATTGAAAAACAGACAAAATTACTAGAAATGCAGCCAGCAGAAGTCCCAGAAAAAGATCCTGAACATGTCTACAAAGGATGTGTAGATGGCTCCTTGTCAGATACAGCTGTGCCTGCCCCAGACCTTAGCAAAAGTGATCCAGGTAAGTGACAAGATCTCTGCTCCCACAGAAAAGGGAGCCAGGGCATAGTCCACTGCAGACTTATGATAGTTGGGATTCGTTACTTTAATTTCTATTCAGCTAAGCAAGCCATGTGTTAAACACCAGGGTTTGAGGTACTGTGCTGAGTGCTGGGATGCAAAGAGGAATATGACACAGTACTCAGAGGTGAGTCAAAGCGGAACAGGGCACAGAAATGGAGTTCAAATCCAGTAAGATAAGATTCATGCTTATAATAGCATTATCTTATTGAAGTTTTTTTTTGGAATATTTTAGCATATCTTTGGACAATTCCCTTGATCTATTTCCTATATGCTTGTGGTTCCACTTTCCCTTCTCATTCTTTTCGTCGGCTCCATTATTAGCCTTCTAGAGCTTTACTTTTGGTTCTCTCTTATTACTCCACACACTTCCTCTGGGTGATCTCATTCGTACTCTTGGCTTCAACTCTAACACATGTGCTCTGTTACCTAATATTAGATATTGTATTTCCAACTGCCTACTAGTAATCTCCATAGGGTAACTGAAATACAACATGTGTTAAATGAAATTCCTCTTTTTCCCTGGATCTGTTCCTTCTGTTTTACTTATTGTCATGGCAAATGACACCACCTAGTCATCCAAGGTAGAGCAGGAAGAGAGAAGGGCTGATGACACTATTGTCTCTCTATAAGCATTTGAGGCAGGGCAGAATTGTTTCCCAGAGAATGCAAAGAAAAATTGGGAACCCTGGATATTAAGTATGTTTGCAGAGCCAGAATTTATAAGAGAAATTTTCAGTTCCACTAAGAGGCTTCTACTGAAAATAAAGATCACAAAATCTTGAGTTCAGATGGAAAATAAAAAGGCTGATTTCATTATTATTTCTCAGGTGCCCATGACTAGTCAGTCACCTGACCTTTGCTCTGTAGACCTCAGCTTAACTATTTGAAAAACGGGGTTCACAACCCCATCTTTTTATATATATCTCACTTATTAAGTAAATAAAGTGTTTTGATACCAAAAGCATCAGAAAGCTGTTAAGGAATTATAAATAAGAAAGAATGGATAAAACAATATAATTCTAGGCCAAATCAGGCCTGTAAATTTTGAACATATCTCTAAAGGAATAGTTTATGCCTGAGACTTTCTTCTGGCCCTGAAAGACTCAAAATGCTCATTGGTAGAAAATTTACCATTTTCTTAAAGAGGACTTGGTGCCTTGTACTTTTATTTTTTGTTATGACTGATTGTCACCACATGGTGGCAGCTCTCTGTAAATGCTAAACCTGAGAAAATATAACTGAGGAGGGAAGATAAATTTAGGATGATGCTATTTCCCAAAGAACTGAATATCCCATCTTTGAGCAGATTACTGGAAAGCAAACATATCATTTCCATTAAACCTTGAAATATGGTGTAGAAAACAAGAAACTATATGTTGGACGGGATTAAAAAGAAAGGTTTTATTTTTAGCAGATTCATCCAAATCTGAAGTCATCTATGTTGCAAAGAACCCTTAAGGGAGGAGAGCTTGGGCAAACTAATCAGGAGATGAATACCCATTGGTCCTAGACTAACCAAATTGTTGTTGTTGATTAATTATAATACTAATCATAGCAGTAGCACCAGAGAGCTAAGATTCATTCTGGAACATTGTGTATTCCTGGGAAAATCTCCCAGGAACCAAATCAGAGGTGACATGGGAAGCCCTGAACAGGGTTAGAAAACAGATGCTTCCATCCATAAAACACATCTGTTCAGGAGACTTCAGCTTAGCATGGATGTGAGCTCATTTGTGACCATTCCAGTTTTTGAAACAGGAAGGAAATCAGTAATTGTCATGGCATTTTACCAAAGGTGTAGTACTTTTCCTAGAACTGCATGTTATCTCAAAATCAAACTGAAGCTTCCTGGATCCCAACCCAACAGTCTTTGTGTAATGGAGATACTTTCAAAGCACTTTTTAAATAGAGTGAATCCCAAATTTTTTCCCAAATCTGCTGCCCACAATATTTCCATGATGCTTTGTAGAGGCAAGTAGAATATAAGTACGGAACAGACTTGGCCTTGCCAGTTCCAGTTAGTCACCAGTTGTGAGCATTTACCTGGAACAAAATATATTCAACTCCCTGGGGGAAATACAAAAGCAACAGAAGCTAGGTAGGCAAAATAATTACATGTAAGAATCTTTTACAAACATAAAAAGTTTTTTCTAAATGACTAAGGAACAGAGCAAAAGAATTGTAAAGGAAAACAAAGCCTATTACTGGACTTATTAAATATGAAATAAACATCTCTTGACTTGATTTAAGAACTTAAGGATTACAAAAATACAAGATTAGATAAAGACAGTAGACCCAGTGAACCGAAATATGTTCCTCAAGTGTGGGTCTCTTCTGAGTTACTGTTGATGCTTTTTCATCCCCCAGAAACAGAGACAGAGTTAGCTGACACAGCCCTGGATCTACTCCTCTTGCTACTAATGGAACAGTGGCGATGGCTATGTACAGAAAACATGCAGAAAGTTCTTCATCTTGTCTTTGGTACCCTAATTCAGAGGTAAGACTGGTGAGTTCTTCACATTAGAGTCTTAAATTGGACAGGGTTTGGCTGTGGGTGCTGAATTCTTCACTAGAAAAGGAAAGGGTAGAATACAGGAACCCTGTGGCCATAAGGAAAGGTAAGAGTCTCTGTTATAGGAGTACACGGCTGAAGACTGCCTGGAGAGTATCAGAAAGCTCTGATTAGTCACCTTGTTGTCTAAAGTTGTAATGGGTCTGCATCTGTAGGACTTCTGGCATAATGAGTGAGTTATACACACTTCCAGTGATCTTAAAGTACTTCGGCTGAACTCTTCCTACACAAGGATCAACTCTCCACCCAGTAACATCCCCAAGCCCTGTACTTTTCACCTTGTTTCAGTGGACAGTTTTCTTAAGTGACAAAATATAGTCACTGTGACAATAAAAATAAGAAAGACAAGGAGAAAACAGGTGCTCTCAAAGATTCTTTTCTCCAAAGAGCTATAAATATTCACAACTGAAGTACTTACTAACAGAGAGTGGTAAGAAATAGAAGGGTACTTAGATTTAAAACTTGGATTTTATAATTCATGTTTTGTGATCCCAACACTACTTGAATCTCCTAAAAGATTTGTACACAGATGGAGTTTTTAGCTGCTGATTTCCTAACCATGAAACTGATGCAAGCTTTGCTAAACTGAAGAAAGACAGAGTGTGTCTGAACCAGATAGACAAACATAGTACTTGAGCTTTGGCCACACTTGTTTTGATTTCACACTCATGAGACGTCCTAGCAATCACAAAGTAAGAAGCCAAATCCAGACCTTTTCTGTTAGCCTATGGTTCATGCTAATAGGCTCTCCAAAAAAAAAGCTTCTTTTAAAAAAAGAATATGTATCTATTCTACAACTTGTAGAAAATCCATTAACAATAAGCAGTTAAATCTTCCACATGCAAAGTTACATAGAACCAGGGAAGCTTAATAAGCTTTAATCATAAAAAAGCTAAGTGGAAGAAGAGGGTGTATGTTTATATTTGCTGAGCATGTATCATATGCTGGCACATGATCTCTGTCCACGTATATTTTCTTATAGCAACTAAGTGAGGTAGATAGCCGCATTTTACAGAATAAGAAAATAGTGCTTGGCAGGGTCAATTAACCTGCCCAAGGTCGTAGTTAATGACCCACCTGGAATTTAAAGCTGGATATGTACAACTCCAAAGTCAATGTGCTTTTTCTCGTGTATTACAGCCTAGAAACTGGTCTCTAAGTGAAACTCATATGTAAAATGCTGACTAGTCTCTGTGCCTTTAAGCGTGATCTGGTCCTGGCCTTATTTCCAGTTCTCCGCCATGCAAACCATCCATTGTTGCCTGAGTGTTCTATGGTCTGTCTTCAAACCTTTGCTCATCTTCTTGTCTCTGCCTGAATGGACTTTGCTCCTCATTCTATTTCCTCCCACATGTCCCAGACTTTCCTTCTTGTCTGCTTGGCCTGCTGCTAAGTATCTTTCAGAAATTGAGCATTAAATGTCACTTATTCCGTGAAATTATATATTTTCTTCCACTTTCCCTTGGGACTAAGGAGACCTCTTCTCTATTCTCATCGTTTTGGTAATAATACATATCACAATGTAATAAAGAGATGATCTACTTTGCTGAAACTAGTGGTCCTCAACCAGGGGGCATTTTTCCCCCAGGGATATCTGGCAATATATGAAGACATTTTTGGTTGTCACAACTGGGAAGAAAGGCAGAAAATTATTTAATCTAATGAGTCTAGGGATGCAGCTAAACATCCTGCATTACACAGAGCAACACCCTCTCCATCCCAAACAACAGTAAATTATCCTACCCAAAACATCAGTAGTGCAGAGGTTGAGAAACCTTGTCCTAGACTATCAGTTCTGTAATTCCAGAACTGGCTTTATATCTCCAGCAACTTACACTGAGCCTGGGACAAAGAAGATGTTCAAATATTGGACAAAAGAATAAACATCTCTCAATACCTTTATACTTAAAAGTAGAATCTCCTTATGTTTTATTCAATCACTTGTGTTTCTAATTAAGGCTTCATTTCTCTTCTCCCTCTATTAGGCTCCCCTTTGCTGATCTTCCAAGTGCTTTCAACAAATGGGAAGATTCTAAAACTAGTATGTACAGTTGATTACCCCCCTCTCTTGAAGTAATGTACATGATGAATTAGTTTTAGAACACAATAAATTATTCAATTGGAACAGAAAAATATAGATGATTCTGGAGAAATTCAAAAAGATTGAGATTTATATATAATAAAGAAAGGAAGAAGTTTACTTGAAGTTTAAATAACTAAAAATATGAAAGGACTTGGGCCAGTACCAGATAAAATAGAAATATATTTTGAGAATTACAGGAAAATCATTGAGATTTTTTTTTGTAGCTAGGGTTCTTAAAGATCTAAAACGGGAAACTTAAATACAAGGGAATTGTGAGAATTCCAATGCACTAGTTTACATTACCTCAGTAGGCAATGATTATACATTCTCTAGTGATAGAGGGAAAAAACAAAAATAGAGTGGTTGGGATGTAAAGAAGTAAACATATTAAACATATGCATTCTAATCTAAGCTATTTCTTGATTTGACTGGTAGAAATTTGTCCAGGATGTTTTGTAGCATTCATCCCACTTTACATTAAAATGCTCCTATCTCTCTGTCCTACAGAGGAGTTGTTTTATTCTTATTCCTTTATTCATTGGAAAAATATTAAGGGCTGATCAATCGTGAACAAAAAGACACATTCCCTACTCTTCACGTATTTTACAGATTAGTTGGGGAGAGCACTGAGAGCCTTATCCGTCCATGATCATGATCACAAAGCTAATGCATAGTGGAGCCAGAAATCAAACCAGTTTTCCAGAGCCCAAGTTCTTATTCACTACAATATACTACTACTCTGCTGTATGTAATCTCTTTGAGCTTTGGTTTCCTTATCTGGAAAACAGGAATAATAATGGTATCTATCTCCTTAGGTACATAGAATACATCCAGTAAATGTTAAGTCTTGATGTATGCTCTTAAGAAAAAGGAAAGAAGGATAAAAAGTATTTTCTCTTTCTAATTTCTCTAGTTAGTGCCCTCCAACTTTGTTCTACTGTTTATGCCTGCAAGATGCCCCCCACCCCACCCCATTGCCAGTCTCTTGTAGCTACCACTGTCCCTATTGTGCCTGTCCCTCTGAGTTATACAGAATATACTTGGCTCTCTTCTCAAATTTCTTGCTGGCTTCACAATGTTCTTGGAGCTTCCTTAAGGTGGTATTCAAGAAGTCATGGACATCTGGGAAAAGAATCCCAATTCTCCTTCCAGAGACTTGAAGGACCTGATGCCTGTGGCTCATGGTTTCATACCAGCAAGTTCCCATATAAATGGTACACATTTAAAAGATAGAGCTTATTTCAGGATTCAGTGTGTAGACTGAATCTTATCAGCTTCAGTATATTTATCACCAAGCAAACATTTTTTGAGAGTTTACTTTATGCAGACGCTGCTGAATACTCTAAGTATATCATTTAATCCTGTCAAAAGCCCTGTAAAAGAAATAGTAAAATCTGTATTTAAAAGATGAGGAAACTAAGGCTTACAAAGAATTGTGGTTATTTAATCAAGAGCAGAGCTACAAAGTATACCATATGCAGAATTTGAACCCAGGGTTGTCTCATTTTTAGCTGTAATGACTATCTCACGATCAGACTTTTGCCCTGTGATTTGAGGGGATAAAAGCCAATCCAAAAATCTGACTTAGTAGTTACATTCCCCAAGAGATTACATTCATTTTGTTCAATGCAAACTGCATTTCCACATATGCACATTCACAACACAAAGGGCACTACACTATCCTGAAGTCAGCCTGTTTCTTGTCTCTGACAGCTTGCATTTTATTTTTAAAAAGAAGTTCATGCACTGTTACATTCTTTGGCTTTATTTGCTTTAGTAAGCAAATAAGCTGGAATTTGATATCTCCCCAAAGCTGTAGCACTGCCCCCGCTACCATTACTACTCTTGCAAGAGGTGTGGCATGGGCCCAGCCAGTTCAGTGTTGACCTCTCTGAGACTGTCCCCATCCCGTGACTGCGGCCCAAGAGGCAGTATGTTTGTCCTCTCTCTGAAACCACAAGTATCTGAGCCATATCCTTTTGCAGAGTCCTTAGGTTCTCTTTTTTTGAGCTCTGCACTTAATAGGGGATTGTTGGTATTAATGCCACAGGCAGCTACTGCCACTTCTCTGCTTATTTTGAACATACTGCAATTAGCAGGGATGGTACACCCATCTAGATTTGGTTGTAGCTCTTCTTTAAAATGTTATTATTTTCTAACCTCCAGCATTATAATCTCCAAGAAGATAAAGTAATTTCTTCTATTTCTAGTTTTGTTTACTCTCCTTGCTTCTTTAAAAGACCTATATAGATAACTGCCTTGGATGCCAGGGACTTCTGCCAAATCATAAGCATTCTCTCTCTCTCCCTCCCTCCCTCCTTCCCTCTACTCCCTCTTCTCCTTTCTCTCCCCTCCTCCTTCAAGGGAAAAAAAAAAAAAGAGTAATTCAACTTCATAGCCCCTCCTTCAAAGCCAAAGTTGGAAGAGTTCTGATTTGAGCCAGGCTTCATAAATTTCCCTTGATTGTTGATAGTGTGGAGAAACTGGGGGAGGGGAGCTGAAGAGAATTTAGATATCCAAAAAAGGCATTGTTAAGTCAAAGGGAAGGCTTGCACTCATACAAGCTTGACCTCAGCTTCTGTGCTGGGAACATCCAGTTATGTAAGAAGGAGCACTCCTTATTTGGAATTAGAGACAAAGGGAGGGGAAGAGGAGTGAAGTAGCAGTCTAAGCCAAGGGGTGAATTCAGCTTGTGCAGACTGCTCATGACTGAAAACAGAAGAAACTTGACAGTTTCCCTGCATGCATCATAATCAGGTTCAGGAAGTTGGACAACTATGCAGACATAGACTAGGTTGGAGGGAAAGAGGAGAGATGTATTGTGCTCCATTGGTGGTAGAAGGTTTTGGGCAAGAAGATCCACCCAAGGTAAGGGATGAGATTATTATGGAGTTGGTGATGTATAGTGAAGGAATGACAAGAAGCTGGACCAGTTCCCAGTTCCCTGCCTGGATGCCCAGAGCAGTGCTATGATAAAAATATGAGCCTGGCTAGCAGTAGAGTACTTGAATGCCACGTCCCGTGGCTCTGCCCTCCCTGAGATGGCATCAGACTCTGTCAGAAGGGCAGCAGACACATTCCTGGCATCTGTGTCAGGATTTCTTAGTTAGAGTGAGGAGAAAAAGAGAGTGTGTTGTGTGGTGGAGTGGAGGGCACATGGGAATGGAATAGGTTGGCAAAAAGAGGGAAAAAAGATTTTGTGATCTATGGGCAAAGGAGGGTAGAAAAGTATGTCAAGTCAGGAAGTACATAGAGAGGAAGAAAAAAAGAAAGAATGTGTCAGGTTTAAGGAGTCCAACAAGCAGTGGACCCAAGAGAATATTAAATGGTAAGCCCTGATCCTAATGCCACGCCACGGAGTCATTTTCTTACAAAAGAGATTTGTCTACAAACCATCTCCCAGGAAAAGTCAGGAGAAAGTTTGTGGACAAAGATTATGGGACCATTGGAGCATTCATCTTCCCTAAGGACACTTATAAGTAGATGACCATGATCTCTTTTGCCTAAACTATTCTCTTAGGTTATTCCAGAATCTTAGGTGTTTTCCTGAGTGGAGTTCATTCAGGGTGTTTTGCTCTCTGGGCATGTCTGTGTTGCAGGTGGATAAGGGTTCTTTCTGTTATTGGTTATATCTTAAGAGAAACTCCAGGTTTGCCACCAAAAGAATACAAGCAATTGAAACAGGACAGGCGCTGACATTTATTAAATACTAACTATACTACATAAGCAGCTGTGTACTTTTTGTACTAATGTGCATTGCATTTCTATGAGAGACATATGTTTTACATTTTACAGGTGAGGAAAATGATATTCGGATTAAATAACTGTCTTGAAATCATACCCAAGGTTCCACTTAAGTCATCCTGGCTTCAAATTCCATATACTTTCTACTACTTCATACTGCTTCCCCACTGTGCAAGCTTTCTCACAAAGCCACTAGAAAGTTCCTGTGCCTCATTCCCATCTAATCCCTCTTGCTTTCCACCTGACTGGCCTCAGGGACACATACATGTGATGGTAGCCTATAAATTCATTTCCACCTGCATATTCTGATTTTATTCTTACAGTACTCCGGGATCAGAGGTTGTATAGTCTTGCTTGGATATCTCTGTACTACATCCTCTTTCCATTCTGAAAAAGATTATCAGAGTTAAAATTCAGAGTTTTTCAGGAAACACAGATTACAGTTTTTTCCCTTTGCTGCATAAACTTTTTCTTTCAGTTCAGCTCTGGTGCTGTGTGGTATCTTACATCTGATCTCTTTCTTTCCACAGCTTCTGTAGAAAATGGTGTAGTTTTGCAAAAGTCCCATATAGAAAATTATCTCAAACTAAATCTTCAGATTTTCCTGTCATTTATTCCTGGCCCCCTAATTATTGACTCAGGCTATTTTTATAGGTACTGAAAGTAATTTTTTACAGTAATGGCTTTGTTCAGGTTGTATTGTGATTCCTTGGTGAAAAGAGTGCTGCTCGTCCCATGCCTCTCCCACTAGACCTTGGCAAAGAGAAGCTCTTGACTTCTATAGATTGGGCCAACAGTTTCTCCCACTATATGAGCAGCCTGTCTATCATGTTTCTTAGGTGTCATTTATTTCATACCCATATTAGGATAAACACAGCATGCCTTTTTAATGGTGTGATGACAGTTTCTACTTGACTACATCTTTAAGGTTGTAACAGATGGTGTAAGCTGACTGGCTGTGTGCCTGTGCATGTGTGTTTTGTACTTCTGTGTGTGATACATGTTCTTAAGTTCTCATACACTACAACAAAGGTACAGAATTGGTCATTGAAAGAGTTAAGAAAAAAGCGATATCATGAGTTATTTAAACCTCAGAACCTTTTTTGCAAGTCAAGCTTTTGGTGTCTCTTGCCCATCTGTAATTAGGAACCCAGGACAGTTTCAAGGACAGTTTTAGACTACACATCTTGAGGGCAGGGACTATGTCTTATTCACCATTGAATGGTAAGCATCCATCTGTACACATGGAAGGCACTTAATAAATTTATGTTGAAGAAATGAACATCACATGCCATTCTAATGAAATCTACTAATCATTAGTGAGAATCTCAGGGGTTCTTAACAGTTCTTGTAGACAAGAAACTCAAATGTAAACTGAATATATCTTATGTCTCTCCCCCGCAGCTCTATTGAGGCAACTCCAATTTCTAGAGCCATGTTTGGGCCTGAGCAAAGAGATTTTGCCTTTGGGCTCTTCACGCTGTCTTCCGTTCTGGTGGCACTCTCCTTTCCCAAGGAACACAGGGCCCTCTTCCACCATGGGCCTCTAAGTATGTCCTCTCTGGAAGCATCTCTTGCTGTTGTGCCTTCTTAATTTCTTTCCCTCCAGATGGGAAAATAAGAATATGGGCTTTGAAGTTAGACAGATCTGAGTTCAAATCCTGCTTGAGGCTACTATCTGTGTAACTTAGGACAAGTCACTTAACTTCTCTTTGCCTTGAATTACTCTCTAAATGATCCTAGCTCATAAAGTTGGTTGGAGGACGACATAATAAATTAAAGTCTCTTGATATATGACTGGCACTTGGTAGCATTCAATATATGTGAGTTCTTCATCTTTACAAGCTCCATGTTCTACTTCCTTGGAGACTTTTATTTGCTGGGGCAGTAACACATCTGATGTAGAGTAGACAACATGTTTACATTTTAATGGGTTTTTAGAGAGATCTTTATAGTGAGCTTGCTTTGTCATCTATTAATAGTAAAGACTCTGTGAGACAGCCTTCTGTATCCCTCAAATCAGGGTCTCCTTCATATTATCTATGTACTTCATCCTATCTTACATGCTTAAAATCTCCCCCAGTCACATCTAGAGCAGAAACTCAGAGTTTCTTCAGAACCAGGGGACTATCCTACCCCTTAATCCAGGTACTCCCAACTCTCTTCCTTTGTTTTCTAGGAAACTAACTTTATTTAGTTCTTGTTACGGTGGCCTCTTTACAAATAATTTTTGTAAAGTTTAAGATTTGATGCCCATGTGTATTTATTAAGTACCTGCTATGTGCTGCTAGCTCTTCAGACCTAATGTGGTACTGTTTCTACTTTAAGGTCCTTTCAGCCTAAAAGAGGAGATAACCAATAGAATCAGTGAGAAATATTGAGCAATATAAGGTAAAATGACACAGAATAGATCATAAATACAGTAAAAAAAAAAATTAGAAGGGTTCTTGGGGTAAATATTAGATAGGCTTTATTGAGGAAATAAGTGTTTAAAGCTAGACCTTATAGGTATCGTTTAGACTGGTTTGGGTAAAAATATTCCAGGCACTGAAATATTATTAAAGAGAGGTATGGGGCTTTATTTCTACTTTTAAATAAAAAGTAACCTTTTAATATGTTTTGAATATTTTCAGCCAGCCTCTTTCTGAGTGTGTGTGCACTTAGACATAAGACAAAGAAAGGCCCACCAGGCTGTTGCTACTTGAGAGAATTAAGACAGGAATTCTCCTTCTGGGCACCAGGAGGCGCTGCAGGTTAAACAGTACTTGGAGGGAGCCCTGTTTATTTTGCAATTATAGGCCTTTGCCTTGTTGGTGATAGCAATCAAAACTATTTGCTGCCATGCTCCATGATTCAGAGGCTACTTATCTGTCCTCTCCTTGGTGCCACTGACTTTTAGAAGAACCCAGTTTCTTTCCTCTTTTACCCTTCTCCCCTGTTTTCTGATCACTCTTCAACATACACTTGCTCCTCAGAGCAGGGTGTACTGCCAGAAGTCACCCCTTTGAGTGCATTCTGTCCCTCAAGTACTCAGTGCCGATGCTGATTCACTCAGAACAGTTTTGCCTCAGGAACCCAGAGTGAATCAGAGAATCTGCAGTGATGAAACCATCTGAAGAAGAAAAATGTTGTCAGTACTCTCTGTAAACTAGTTGGTCCTATACTCAAGGCCCTTTTGGATACCACAGTCTTAGATTATTGTCTCACAGAGGCAGAGGTTGTCAGTGCTAGATTGCACTGATGTTGGGAATCTTACCAACCTGTTACACAATCAAGGACATTTTCTATTGCTCTTTGCCATGGATGGAGGTTATTTAGCTTTTTCCTCTGAACTTGGTTTTGGAGCTGCAGCCCATGTTAATGCATCAGTTTTGATCTTTACCTTTGTCTTTAGACATAGGTTTCACCAGGTGCCTGTGGAGGAATAGACTTATTTGGTACTGGAGCAGGGAGGGAGTAGAGGTGAATTGGCAGGACGGATACTTTAATCTAGCATCGATGTAATTATGGCATCAAAGGTTTTCTTGGGGGGGAATTTAGCCCTCAATAAATATACAATCTATGTTAACATGTTAGATTGGTTAACACAGTATGCTAACTGTATAAATGCAGTTTTAGCATGTCATTGAAAGAACATGCAGCCTAAGAAAAAGTCTGTAAAAGAGTTTATTTGAGCCAAACTAATGACAATTGCCGGAAAGAAAAATCTCAACAGATTGAGAAAATGTGCCAGAGAATGGCAGTTTTGCATCTTAATTTTACATTAGAATCAAAGGAGGAGGAGACATAAGGAGGGTTACATGAAAGTCATTGGTGGTAGTTTAGGGAGGCAAAAGAAAGCAAAGCAGGGAAATCTCTGGGATTGGATAAAAAGGCAAAATAGGGAAACATATTACAGTGGTGGGTACAGGATAGTTAACATTTACAGCACATAGAGATGATATGCAGGGAACAAGATAACAGCATGATCTGTGGTCTCATGCCTTCAAGGGGTTTGGAAAATAAAATTACTCTAACATTTCAAAGGTATGTTATCTTAGATGCACAAAGACAATAGACAATTTAAAAAGGTAAAGATTGCCCTTTGTCAAGAAAGCTATAGTAGGATGTGACTACCCATCATGATCTGCTTTTAGTTAGGAATTTTTATGTTCAGACCAACTTGTGTGGTTACTTTCATCTCTGGGTTCATAAGGCCTGCTACATGGGCCTCCCCTGAGCTTGTCAGATTTAGTATGTGACCCCTTTTTCACCCACAAGGATAAGCCCCTCGACTACTGCCTGTTCTCCCCTCCTCATTTTCTAACCACAAGTAGTGCCCCCAAAGTCTTTATGTTGTGGCCGTTCATCCTATATTCGTAGTATCAGGATAGATAGCCTTGTATTTGGAAATCTTTTAAAATTCAGTTTGTAGACAGGAAACTGAAAGCAAATATATTTGTGTAGTTCTTCTGCCCCATGGTGATTCTGTTCATTGCAGTCACTTTTCCTTCTTCCCCATGCTCCTCCCGGTGTTTCCCTGTTTTCTTAACTTTGACATCCGCTTCTTATGTTTATCCTTTGTTCTCTTCCAGACGAGTCTTTTCTTGCTTACTCTAGCCATTTTCACAGCATAATTTGAAAGTCTACCATGACTTATTTAAATACAGTCTCTAATTCCTCTCTTCTAAATCATGGTTGAACATACTCTAAATCTGTGATCAGTATTATTTGTAGGAGGGGCCTGGCCAGTCCAGTAGAGCACATACTTATCACCTGTCCCTTCTCTAATCTTCCCTCCTCTCTAGTACTGGTAGCTTTTGCCCAGAGCAGAACCTGAAGAGCCCCCTGTGAGGTAAGGTCGCCGGGAACAACAGAGGGTCTACTTGTCGAGACAGTTATTAAACTCCTGCCTCCTGCCCTCCTTTATGTCTTGCTTGTCTTCCCAGTGTTCCCTGCCCTTTCCCCTCTGCCAGACTTGATATTCCTCTAAATGGATGGCTGTTTTAATTAGCCTTCCCCTTCTTCACCTGCCTCTCTGCCCGAGGCACTGAAAAAAGGGTCAGAATATCTACCTGGTGACGGAGAATGAGCCAGGCCATAGAATGAGCCAGACTTGCTATTTACAGGGAACCAAAGAAAGAAGGAAGGATTCATTTTGGATCCTGCAGTCCCTACTAGTGAAAGTTTCATCGTTTAGTGTATCAAGATCTAGTTTTAAGAAGGATTTCAAAATATAGTCTTCAGATCACCCACAACCCCATGAGGTCTGTCCGTCTACAGTCTTTTTAAAATACCATTTAGATCCTTGGATCTGGTAGGATTTTTAAAGAGGATCCAAAGGAATCTTTCTCTGACACACAGCACTCTGAAAACTGCCTTCATTTGTCTCATCTGATCTTGGTTACTTGTGAAGAAGACAAGGCGAAAGTTAGTCCATTTCATTAAGAAGAAAGACAGAACTCAGAGTTCATTCAGCCTTTAAGTGGTTAAGCCAGGCTTGAATCTGTTTGTGCCTTTTCTGTGTTAAGTTTCACTCAGAACAACACACTGTCTGTGGAAAGCCTCTTCTGGCTGCGGAGTCTTTTCTCCACACAGGTGTGAACCTGTTTTATGCTCTGTATTGGGGTGAAAACTGTTGCGACCTCTTCCTTACAGAGGAATCTCTTAGGCTTGGAGCAAAGGAATTGGCTGTTCCAGAGACTCTGAGGGATTTGTTGGTTGTGAGAAAGATGTCCTGCTGCTGCTTTTATTTAGATCATACGAATAGCAGGCAGTCATCCAAAAAGTATGACTTTGGTTTTGCCCAGCTTTAAAGTCTATTAGCCCTGATTTTTCAGAGCTGGATTATGGTGCATTGATAGCAACATAGTATGGGGCTGAGGGAAGTTGATTTGAAGGTCTTTAGGAGGTATACTGTATTTGTGTAATAAACTTTCAAATTGGAATCCTAAGGGTATCACAATACTCTAATCTAGAACAAATTTCGAGAGCTCTCCCTTTGCAGTCAGTCTCATTTGTCCCATGAACACAGAACCTCCAGTGCCTTCCTCTCATCTGTATTTGCTGGAAAGGTAACCTGACCTTTGCTTTTTGTCGTTTTTTTTTGCCATTCGGCTACCTGCTTTTCTTCTTACCAGTCTTTAAGTAGTGGGTTTGGATCAATTTGATGCTACTCCATCCATCAGGGGCACTTCCCAAAATACAAGTGTGACTCACGGTCTTCATAACCCCTTTGCTTTTGTTTGACTTTCAGTCTCTTATCCTCTGGGCCTGTTTGCCAGGAAAACTAACAAAAACATAGGCTGCTGGCAGCTGTCTTTCTTTTCTAGAATTTATAGAGTGTGCTAGATATGAAGCATGGCCAACCCACACCCTTGCCTTCTACCTTTTTTCCCTTCCAGGGGGATGTGTAATCAGGTGTGAATTGTATAGATTATACATGAGGAATGCTTAATTATAGTTTAACTGACTTATTAGCCAGTGTACTTCTTATAACATCTACCCTACAGCTGGCATATTGGCACACAGCTTCATTTTAATATTAGCCTAAACAAAGAATTATTAGGAAAATAAATCTGGCAGATGTTTACATAAATACATATAAAATGCCAAATACAAAGGATTTCTAGATTGTCCACTATTTCTTTCCTTAAGTACAAAGAACACTATTCTGCTGCTGCTTTAAGTATTCTGATGTTCACCTTTTGCAAAGCTTATTTTGAGCTGTGTTTGTCCCACATACGGCATTAATTCACTTAGTTACTAATATTTATTGATTACCTACTCTGTGCCAGACACTATGTTAAGTGACCAAAATACCAAAAGAGACCCCATATTACTACCCTAGGAAGTTTAATATTCTGTTGGAGGTTATCTTATAAATAAGGGCTTATAGTATAAAATAAGACTTTAAAAAGAATTGTATGTGATTCAGAGAAGGGACTAAGTAATCAATTATGAGAGGCCCAGGGAGTGCTTACAGAATACGTGACATCTGAGATAAGATTTAAAGGATGAAGGAACGTTGAGAGCAGACATTGGAGAATAGAGCATTAAAGGCAGAGCATGAGTATGGTATCTTTGTAGTACTCAAGAATTCAAATATAATTAAGACTATATGGTATGCAACAAAATTGGCCAAGATTACACTGAAGAGGTTAATAGGCACCCACTCATCCAGAGCTGTATGAGCCATTCAAAGAACATAGTTTGTTCCTCCTTGGGTGGGAAACCATTTACAAAATTCAAAGAAATGATGACATGATCAGTTTTGTAACTTAGAAAAAGCATTTAAATACTGCTGTGGAGGATTAATTGAAGGAAGCAAATTTAGGACCAGGAAGACAAATTAGGAATGAGTTGAACTGATAGAAATGAAAGGTAATGAAGACCTAAACTAAGATCATTGCTACAGAGATGGTAAAGGAGTGATGAATCCATTGAGATACTGAGGAAGTAGGATCAACCAGATTTAGTAATTGCTTAAAATTTTTGTGGTATTGCTGGAGGGCACATGAATTAGGACAAGGAGAAGGAAAAATCAAGAATGACTCAGTTTTCTACCTTGTGGATTAAGAAGCATAACTAATAGGATGATATTTCTTTCTAACAGTGTATCTGATTTGTGATTAAGTCTTGTTTATTAAGTCAATAGATTATTATGTACTTTTGTATAAAAATGAATGACATGTGAGGAAGCATGGACTGTATCTCTAATAATTTTGAGCTTTTTGAGAAAAAACTTAAGGACCTGGGGACCCAGATTGTATTTTCATCCTTTCTTCTATCTGTAAGTTTTGTCTTGGGAAGAAAAAGGAAAATATAGAGTGAACAGTTAACTGTGTAGCTAGTGCAAAGGGAAGGTTTTAAAATTTTCTTTACCTTGGCACATGATACTCACATGGTATACTCCTGACTACAGATAGAGTAGACTTAACTCAAGGATAGTAGAAAAAAGATACTTGGCAGGAGACACACCAACTCAGTGAAGAGGAAGAAGCTGGAAAAAAAATTGAGATAAAGCTAAAACTGGATATTATGGAAAAGAGCTGAGAGAGAAGGGAAAGCAGAGGTGGATTAGAGATACTAGAATTCACAGAATAATATAACAATATGAAATAAATAATAGTATGTTTTCTATATCATAATAAAAATTGAACTTAAAATTTTGACACCGGAAGTTATCAATGAGAGTTGTGAACTAGTGTTTATTCATTCAGTAAATATTTGATTACTTATCACATTGAATGGCACTATTATGGTAAATCCTAAGGAAGATATAAAAATGAATTAAATGAGATTCCTGCTCTCTAAACCTTGCAAACTTATTCTTTTGGCACTTACAAGAAGCTTAATCAATGTGTTTTGAGTAACTGGAATAACCAAATTAAACACAATTCCAATGAGGAAGGAAAGAATCAGCATCAAATGAAAACAGCATAGATAACAGTTCAAATTGAAGGTGAACATCAGATTGAAAAAAGAGAAGGGACATATACTGAGTAATACCAAAAAATAACAATAGAACTAATAAGAATGGTGTCCAGTGAGCTTAAATGCAGAAGGAGCTGAAGTTATGGGTAATTGTTTGGGGGGAAAAAACTTAAAAAAAATTTTTTTTTCTTTTTTTTACAAGAAGAAGAACAAAGAAAATATAGGTAAAGTGTTTGCAACAGATATTGTGGTATTAACTGGTAACATTGAGAAAGCAATTTTTCACTTACTCAACAATAAATTGGTCTGTTGTTTGCTAGGCTATTTGATTTCTCTTTTCTCCATTAAGGAAAATGGTCTAACAAGAAGCATTGAACAAACATGATTAAACTAGAATTGAAAACTAAAATACGAATGAAAATAAGAGAACATTTAACCGGTTTTAAAGCTCATGTACCTGATCCAGATAAATTATATTCTGTGGAACCGAAAAATATTTATTTATCATGAAGACATAAGATCATTAAGAAAATTGCCATGTGGAGATGTATTGGAGATGGAGAAATATCATGCCTTTTAGAAAATGGATGTAGGTTGTTGAACTTGACATTCATCTCTGGACATTTCTAAAATAGTTTATTAAGTATACATGTTGTGAACACTTGGGAAAGGAATGGCGAACCTTAGAAACTGGTATGCATCCAATGGGAACGTGTACCACCTGATAAACATGGTTTGTTTGTTTTTTAATTTCTTTAACAGGATTGTTAGACCATTAAAAAGAGTATGTTGGTTGTTCATTGTATATGTATTTCAACAAGTTTTTGCCATATTTTTGTAATACCCATACAGACAGAAAGGATATACATTCTAGACTGGAGTACCTTTAAGTGATTTGTCGCTAGTGGAGTATACTTAGCCCAAGAGTATGTGGTAGATTGATGTCAACCTAGAGGGAAATTTCTAGTGATAGAATTTTCTGTTACCCTGTTAAATTCTTCATCAGTAAATTTGCAAGTAACTAATATTAAAACTACAATTAATATTCTGGATGACAAAAATCAAGATTTAAAAAGATTTCAAAAGGCTAGAATGATAGTATAAAACCAACGATGGAATTTAATAGAAATGAATGTTAAAGATCAGAATTGATATATTTTTTAATTGTACAAGTATAAAAGGGCAAGACTAGGCTTAACAGATAGACATATAATTTTTTGTTAAAGTGTGTATAGAGAGGTAGGGTTCTAGTTGACTACAAACTCAGTATGAGTCAGCGCTTTGGTTTGTATGCCCCAAAAGCCAACATGGCCTTCAGCTATAATAGTAGAAATATAGTGTCTGGTTCAGGAAAAGCACTAAGTCTCTGCATTCTTTGCTGGTTAGGGCACATTGGTGATTTGTTTAGTTCTGGGCACTTTGTTTCCAGAGAATAACAAAGCAGCACCCACCCAGAGGATAGAACCAGGATGACAAGTGGTTCATTTCTCTCTTTCATTCGTCAGACATTTATTGAGTGTCTTCTGTGTGCTCAACCTTATGGTATAAACAGTTCTGAGGTTGGTGGAATCAAGGATATATAGCTGATAGAAAAGACTTAGGAGAAAAATGATAGATATATTGAAAAACATGAAGTACTATCTTATGCAAGAGAGATTTGACCTCGTAACTTCAGTAAACCCTGTTAATTTCAGCAGATAGAAGTAGGAACAATGACTAGAAGTTCCAAGGAAATAGATTTTGGTTGCCGGTATTGAAGAAGCCTCTTTAATGAATTGAAATGATCCTTTTCAAGAATTAAGCAACTTCCTTAAAGCTGCATTTCCAATTGGTGGTGGAGCTAAGATAAAGGCCCAGCTTTCTGGATCCAGAGGCCAGAACCTTGGCTATGCTGCTTTGTGAAGAGGTTGGATAGGGATAGCCTGTACATTTTCTTCCAACTCTGAAGTAGTCTCTTACTATGAAATGTTCCTTCTAGGTTCTCTGTGTTTTCATGTATGAACTGATGAGATTGGGATCGGTGACTTCTTAAGATAATTCTTAATCCTTGATTAAGAATGCTTCATTTCTTAATGTATATTTTATATCCATAACTTGTAACAAAAACTCTTTGTGGCTGATGTAAAAGTATGGAACTCAGATTCTTAAATCATGGGGGTAAGGCAGTATTTAGTTTATCCTTGAAGCATGTTTTTTAAAGATGTGGATCTGTGATTTAAAACATAAAAGGAAAAATCAAAGAAGAAATTATGTAGGCTCCACGAACCATTTTGGATTTTGCAATAGTCATTGAGAGGAAGAAACAGGAGTTTCTTGCCTTTGAAGTTTATTTCCTCCTCATTCTTATCCCAATACAGGGCAAGAAAGGAGTCAGAGGACTTTCACAGACACAGCTGAGTGACCTGGGTCTGGCTAGTTATAGGAATGAGAAGCCTAGTGCTGAGAGCAGCCAGGGAGGAACTGTGTAAATACAAGAAGGGACTATGGCAGGAAAGCAGAGGCCTGGGAAGGGAATCAGAGAGAAGAGAAGTGTAACTTTTATCAGGTATGAAATTAGCAAAAACAGCTTGTTTAATGGGAATGCCCGGATCCACACCATCACCCTCAAGATGGCCTTTCTCTCTACCCTATAGATTGGGACCATTGATTTAATGAGCAAATACTCACAGTATGCGCTAGGATTGTGGCTACAGAACACAGTGTTCATAGTTTATGCCATTGTAAATAAACATTTTACAGGGAGCTTGGTGGTGGATGGAGGTGGAGAGTGTTTCCAGGAGGCTAAAAATGTAGTGTGGGCTTTTTTACCCCTTTTCTTATAATTCTTAATTTTTTATAACATATTAGTGCTTTTCAAACTTTTTTTAAACTTCAACCCACAGTAAATAATTTTTTCCCATCGTGACCCACTATGAACACACACATGCACACATATACACACAGATATATATCTGTTATATCCGTATATACATACATATATGAAAAAAAAGGGTCCCGAAACATGAGATGCACTTTAATGTTTTCTAGTCTGTTTCTCTTTAGATGGGTTTAAATGTCGCAAACCACAAAGGATTATATGGCCTCAAATACTGTTCATCTCACAATCTGAAAAATATTGTGCTATAAACACTAGTTTTCAAATGACTATAAAAGTGTCCTGATACATTGTATCCATGGTCTAATGCAGTGATTCTCAACCGAGAGCGATCTTGTCCCTCAGAGGATATGTGGCATTGTCTAGAGACGTCATTGATTGACTTGCAATACTGATTGTATTGGGAAGGTGGGGAGGTCAGTTAGGGATGCTGCTAAACATTTAATAATGTATAGGACAGCCCTCCACGATAATCAGCAGTCCAAAACGTCAGTAGTGCCACAGGAAAACCCTGCTCTAAGGGTAATAAAAGGAGTTGACACTTCTAATCTATTGTAGATCTATTTAGAATAATAGAAGCTTTAATCTGACCTTCCTTTTTTCTTTCTTTGAACTGTATTTGGTAGGTTACAATGAAATTGAAATGTAATTGCACTTCCGTGATCTAGGAGGTAGCCCAGGGGGTAAAAATGGTGCAAGGAATGACTCTGTTATTTTCTTTGCAGACTGCACCAGGCATTTTTGTTAGAGTATTGACATTGCTCTTAGGAATATTTTCTGTGTTATGGTTTCACTATCCTTGTCCCCTATCTCCCCCATTAAGCCATACTTACCCAGGGGCCTTCCTCACTCAGCCATAGCAGCTCTAAGAAAAGAAGTGAAGGGAATCTGGCTAATTAGATTAGACATGGTTTTAAATCTTTCTCCCCTACTTACGAGATTTAATTCTGCTGTTTTGATGGGAACTGACCTTCCGCTAACCTTGAAGTGCCATCTTAAGCCCTAGTATTAAACTGCTTCATTTTTTAGCCATCGCTTCATTCTTCTATCTGCAGCTATTTCAGACCAGGTTCTTTTGAACATGGACAAGATATGCACTCCCAGTATAATGGAAAGCCTTAATCTCTACATCCTCACTCCTTCCAAGTCTGGCATCAGAGAAGCTCTTGAATGTCTCAGTGTCAATCTGCTGTTTTTTCTCACTTTGTTGCCTATTTCTAGACCTACTAGTAAGGCTTTCATTTGTTCTAAGTCATTCAGAGATGGCCTGACCAAACAGACCCGGTTTGAGTTTTTTTCTTCTTCTTTTCTTTGGGGAAAAAGGTAGGATAGTATGAGGAGATATCCCTAAATGAAATATTAGAACTGGAATAGTAGTAGAAAAGAAAAGCAATGCTATTTGAGGCTTTTCTCTGCCGTATTTATTTTAGTGTATTTACCTCATGTGTCTCGTATTACATAAACAATAGCATTTGTATTTACTAAGTGATTCCTTATAAATAATTCATGATAAATTATCGGGGGGAGGGGAGAGAGAGTAAGAGAGAGAGAGAGAGAGAGAGAGAGAGAGAGAGTGTGTGTGTGTGTGTGTGTGTGTGTGTGTGTGTGTCTACCTTGAAACTAGATTTCTGTTAGCATAATAGTAAGTAGTACCCACAGATTCCAGAAACTGATACTGGAAAACTCCTGTGATACATTGGACTTCAGACACTTAAATTTCATTCCTTTCACTTCAAGAGAACTATAAGGACACAGATTTTTTAACCTTCTCACTCCTATATTAAGAATAGAAAGACAATATGTGGAATAGAGAGATAAAGAGAACTAATGAGGGGGAGTTAAGACATCTGTTTCTCTGTAATACTACAAAGCTTAATCTCTCTGCTTTCTTTGCTATAACTCGGTTTCAGAATAGACTGAGCAGGACCAAGAGAATTAATGAAGTTAGATAAAGCACTGCTGGTGTGTATGGTGCTTCACTTAGTGAATAAAAGAAAGGGAAAATGGAGAGAAGAGATCATTGAGTGAAGAAACCCCCTCCCTCTTCGTTCTTATCAATTATTGGTTCTATGTTCGGTGTTGGGCATAACAAATGAGATGGTATCCTAGAATGTGATCATTTACAATTTAAGAAAGGCATTGTGTGTAATAATAAAACATGCTCTACAGTTTACAGATTTTTTTGTATTGTTGGAAAGGCAAGGCAAGTTTTAGCAATGGTAGTAGTGGTGGTTTAGGCTTGATCAGTTTTTCCTTTCGGGTTGGGGTATTCATTATTTGTAAGGAGATACCATATCTCAGAAGTTATGTGAACAGGAAAGATTTACTGCCCTGGTCTTCTCCATGGGCTGCCTGGGGCTAGGGATGAAACCAGATTAATTGCAGGCTAACATCCAGGAGAAGGCCTCTGTTTTCTTAGAGGAGGGAAGAACCTGGGCAAGAGGAGAATCCTGAAGAGAAGGAAATCTGTGTAAATCTGTGTGGTACAAGTGTGTGTGATTTTTGTATTTTGCCTTTGAGGTATGAAAAAGAATAAGGCAAACAAACCGTAGCACCTAGCAAATAGAAACTGCTTTCTAAACTATATTCTTCTTTTTTAGATGTGAAGTTTGTTTTATTTCTGCCAGTTTGCATAAGTCCTATTTCTTATATGTCTGGGACTGACTCTTCTAGGGCTTTCTGTTCATCAGTTCTGTGCCTCAGGGTTTATAGTGCTTGACAGTGATATTTTATGAGCAGTTGATATTTAACTGCTTATTGTCAGTTCTGCTTATTGTCTTAGTCAAATCCTACAGCTCAGTTTGATTCACTGACTCATCCTCATCATCAAGGGCTTATTTTTACTTTATCATAGTTTGATTCTTCTTCCTGACATTCTCACTTAGAGTTTAAGCTGTAGTCCTGTAGATTTGTATAAATTTAGAAATTTCTAGTTTGCCACATGCTAAAGTTTATTGTGCATTTCTGTGCTTCAGTCACTAAGTCACATAGTGTGGTGAAAGTCCTGTTTCCATTGAGTGAATTAACATTAATTCAATACAGTCAGGCTCATATATTGTGAGATGTGCCCAGAAAATAACCAAGGTACCCAGATTTGCTGTTAGATAGCATGCTTAGTCTAGGAAGGGTTGAGGGGTTGCCGAGGTACCTTTGAAGAATTGAGTCTCAGGCATTATTGGCTCCAAAAATAAGAACAGACTGGTTTATTGTATGTATATGTGAATGAGAAACTGAGCTAGAAGCTAAAGGTTTTTTGTTTAGGATTCTGGCTCTTTGGAGGACTTAAAGATTTTGGTTTTCAAATCCTAGCCCTTCTACCTCAGATCACTTAGACGACTCCCTAGTACACATCATTCACTTTAGCAAAAGTTAACAAGTACATGTGGCTTAAGGTGAAGAAGAGAACTTGGGGTAAGAGAGTTGGGTCACTTGCTTCTCTGCAGAGAACCAGATCAGGTCATTGCATCCAACCCCTTTGGTGACCGTCTTCTATAAACAAGGACAGGAATTCTTGCTGCTGGATCTCTTTCATCAGGCATCTTAGACTCACTGAATGAGAAGCCCTATAAAAAGGAGATGCAGCCCTAATAATAACTAATACGATCTCGATGGCTATTTTGGGCAAAAGCAGCTTTGTACCGCTCTTGATCTCCATCAGTGTCTGCCATTCTTGCCCTGCCATTACCTTTCAGACTTTCTATTCTTAGAATCATTTGTGAACCCTGGACTAGGGGGATTGCAGCCCCCAGCACTGGAATGCCTAGCTTGAGTGGAATGCAGACTGTCTGGCAGAGTGGAGGTTAAATAAAGTTTGCCTTGGCAGCCCTCTCTGCTCTTGGAAGAGTGACAAGTGACTTGGGTATAGGAGAAATGGCATGAGCTGCCATGTGGTGCTGTACCAAAGAGTCTTCCTTCCAAGCATGAGTAGAAGCAGTAGATGGTCCATCCATTACAGTCACAGCCATGCCAGTATCAACCATGGTACATGCTAAGGAGGCCTCAGTGGTTTTGAATTTTAGCTAGTGACCACATCACTGTGAAAACATGCAGAAATAAAATATAGAATAAGGTAGAAACGCCTTACAGGGTCTGCAGACTTGGTATATATGCCTCCTCAGAGTTATTGACTCATTTTTGAAATTTAGACAAAGGGGGACATTTTCATTATAATTGCCAGTCAGTAAACATTTCTTGCGCACCAAGGCACTGCAGGAAATTTTTTAGAAGTGTAAAATCTAGAACTCTTATGGTACTTATAATTTAGTTGGAAAAGTAAAGGCTTAATAAACACATGAGAAAATAACTTATATTCCAGAGTAAAATATTAGATCCAAACCTGTGCAACTAGGTTTCAGTGGAGGTCTAAAGGGAGAGAGAGCACTTCCAGCTGGATTGGTTAAGGATTTAGTGGAGGAGGAAGGCTTACACAGGTCTTGCCAGAATGGTAGACTTCTGCTACTGGAAAGGAGATGGCGTTGTCAGTGAGAGGGACTGTGGTGAGCAAAAGGCAGATGTAGGATATGCCCAAGACAGGTCATGGGGACTTGAAGACCAACTGGATATGGACAAGATGGTTAGAGAGAGGGATTTGTATGAAGTCATCAAACCCTTCACTGTATGGGCTATGTGTATGTATTACTGAGAAGTTACAGTGCTTCCTACTGGAAGAGAGTTGGAAAGCCTCTAGCCTTGCCCAGACACCAAGACCCCTTTAGTGTAGTGTTCTGTAACCCCCTAATCTGATGTGTGGTTCATAGTGGACACTCAGTAAATAACAATATCATTATTACTCATCCTAAGTTTCTATGATCCCAAATTGTTGAATTGGCTTGGTTTGATTTGTGAGAGTTGGTGCTAACTTAGCTTTGCTCTATTCTGATCACTCCCATGATTTACACCTTGTTACACCCTTCACATTTATCTGATCTTCCTTCTCTCTTCCACCACAGGTGGCTAGAGGTGCAGGTAGCTAATCTAACGTGTCCACAGCGCTGGGTGCAGTATCTCCGACTTCTTCAGGAGTCCATCTGGCCTGGCGGGGTTTTACCTAAGTATCCACAGCCTGTAAGGACGCAGGAGCAAAAGGTGGCTACTGAGAAACAGGCTCTGCAGAGCCTCATGGGAGTCCTGCCAGGTAATTGGGTAATGAAATCAGTTATTCTAATAACTGTTCCCTTCTGATCTAGCATTGCTACCAATACCCCCAAGTCTTTCCCTGTTTTTAAAAGGGCTGTAAATGTGGTTAGACTCAAAAATCTATTGACTCACCAATTCTCACCCTAATAGTAAAATGATCAGGGCTCCAGTTTTTTTACCCCTCACCCAAGCAATGCTGAGTGAATGAAAAGGATTACTATGACCACACCATAGATAGCAGGTGGGGATCTTGTAGGTATTTGGGGTAGTAGCTGTGGGGCAGGTCTGGGGAAGTTCTGCCTACACAACAGGGGCAGATCTCAGAACTGTTCCCACCAGTTGAAGACTTTGAGTTCTCTGACAACTTATAGACTTTGGGACCAGGAAAGGAAATGTATGTCCTACAGAAGCTCAGCCTTGATAAATTGGTGTTGAGTAAGGTACATGGTCTGTAGCAAGAAATAAAAACAAACTCTGAAGAGGTTTTTTCTTTGTACCATTTTTAGAGGACAGGAAAGGCAGTTTGTGTTAGCCAGGGTACAGTAGTGAACTCTCAGCTCCGGACAGGGTTGCTTACTGTTACTAGTCTCAGCTGTTAACATCGGAAGGACATGCACCTTAGCGACAGGTTACGAAATTATTTCCTGAGGCCCATTCTTATTTAGACACCTAATTTAAGAAACTATTTTTTTTTTAACTTTTCTCTATTTTCTGGGGATTTTTAGTATGACTATGTAGTTCAGAGGTACCAGAAATACCCATTTGAATAAAGATAGCAGATACCATAGAATCTAAGTCTTCTATGGTAACACTAAAACTGCATCCATATTTTCCTCTTCAGATATCCTAGTAGAAATCCTTGGGGTGAACAAATGCCGGCTGAGCTGGAGTCTAGTCTTGGAGTCATTACAGCAACCCCTTATCAACAGGTAGGCTGAAAAGTGTGTACCCAGTATCAACATAACTGAAGCCATCTCTGGTCTCAGAGGTGCCAAGGGTTTCTAAGTGAACAGCCTACACTGAGAAGAATGGGTTGGGTTGCAGTCTTTCCTTGCCCTGGGCCCTGACTACAGAGTGTGATGTCCAGGTTCACATACACACACACACTAAAACCTATGCTACTGGCTCCTGTGCAGGTTGTCTTGTGGTTATAAGCTAATATTGGACCAGCCTCTTATTTATATTTGGAAGAACTCAATGCTGGCCCTCACTTGAACTCGCAAAAATGCCATCACCCTGCAGGATTGTTTGTTGTGCTTAATGATTTTTTCTAGCATCTGCCAGCCCTCGTGAACACCAAGAACATCCCCTGACCTGGTAGTAGCTGTTCATCACAGGCCATATAACGATTTTAAGCTGTAGGCTCATGGCCTCATGGCAAAGCTGTGATTAGTGCTAGTGTTAGAGATTATCTCTGTTTGATATGAGGTAGATAAGATAATGAGGGTAGAGTTTGACAAAGTAACCAGAAGTGCTGGGGGAACACTCCTAGAATAATTCACTGGCTGTTACTTTGGGCTAGAATGCCTCTGAAAAGTATTTAGTATCTCCACTCCTCTCTCAAACCCTGTCCCAAAGCAGATGGCATCTATCAATTTCCATTCCTCAACCTTCCTGGCTTTTGCCTCTACAGTGATTAATTACTAAAAACAGCAGTAATCAGAAGCTCTGAAAATTCTTAGTAAGTTGATATTACAGGGATTTTCCGTCCCTCACTGTTCGTTAGAGCAGTTCTGATATGCTAACATAGCTGTATAAACATATGAAATTTCCTAAAAATCTAGTCTTAGGTACTATTTCTACCTTTACTGGAGTCATAGCCTTTTTTAATTCAAGAAACTTTTTTTTTTTTTTTGCATCAGAGGCTTCATCGGACTATATCAGTAATGGGGGATGGGGGCAGGGAAAACAAAAGTCATAAACATGATCTAGCATCCCTTGACTGAGCCAGACCTCCTCTAAGTTGTTTTGTTCATTTGTTTCAGGCATTTGATTTACTGCCTTTGGGACATCATCCTGGAATTCTTGGATCTCAGTGCCTCAGTTGAGGAGTCTACAGTGACCACTTCTGCCTCAGATACCACATGCAACCCCAAGAGGATGGGCGTCTTCCCTTAGCCATAGGTTATTTACCCATTCTTTGAAGTTTAGGAAAGGAGCGTTACTCCACCACCCAGACACCAACCAGTCAGGAAGCCTGTGCCTTTTGGATCTTGGCTGTAGCTCATAAGATATGTGTCTCAGTGGCACAGTTTCTCCCCTCAGTTCTCCATTTGTAGCAAGTGATAGGAAGATATGTGTACCAATTGCATGCATGTCCATTGCCATATCTTTTATTGTGGTGTTTGAAGTGTCGCTAGTGGGTCGAGTAGATCCTGTTCTTTGGAAAAAGAATCTGTGAGTGGAGAAAGGAACCCCTTTTGTCCTCCTCATAAGATTGTTTGCCAGTGGCCTGGCCCTGTGCATATGTATACCTTATCTACCAATACACAAGCTCTAGATAGACCAAGAAAAAAAGCCAAATTTTGTTGGAGGAGAAGACAATCTTCTGAGCTCTCTGTTCCCACCAGTAAACTGGAGATTTATTGAGGACCACTCTTGAAAGCCAGACACCTGAGTTCTATCAGTTTCCCAACAATTCCAGGAAAGAAAGGGAAAGATTTCTTAAAGGACTTCTAACACGTTGGCTGTTTTCCAACACATCAGCCCTGTGGAGGTTATCATGGGTGGCTGCACTTTTCCTGTCCAGAAGACTTCAAATCAGACTGTCAAAGCTTCTGGTAGATCCACCTGACCCTCCACACACTTTTCTGAAAGAAAATCACGCCAAGGATTTTATTTATTAGCTTTGTTCCTAACCCCTTACCCAAGAGCAGTTGAGTTTGGGCTTTTGTGACCTTCTCTCTGTCGTCCTTCAACAAGATCTCACGTCAGTTTTCATGTTTAGTTAAGTGCTTCTAAGGGGAAGGGAAACACTTGCTCCACTGCCGAGAATGTGCAGGGAGTAGGAATCCCAGGAATGACAGGGTTCTCTCTTTACAAGTCTCCAGCCAGGAACTTTTAGTCAGATCCAATAATATTAGCAAACTTGCAGGAAATTGATTGCCCACAAAAAGCGTTTTACTTTTGTTCTTAATGGATCTAGTTGGTCTTTAACAATACCAGTGATGAAGGCAAAGGTGCCATGTCAGGGTGCAGTGTCTTTTAGGAAAATGGAACAATTAGGAGAAAGTGTTGGAGTGAAGGGGGCAGAAGGACAGTCATAAGGGAAGTGCTACACATTAAATGCATGTGAATAACTGACAAAAACAGTTTAAAGGGAATTACTGCCTGTGAGACCTTTGCCGACCCCTCATCCTTTAGCACTGGCCTGTGGATCCTCCCATTTGGAGGAGGGTTAGACAAACAACAGGTGCGTCTAAAACAAATGTCAAGTTTCTCTTACACACTGAAGTAGGTAGCTTGCACACAATTAAAGTGGTTTGTGGAAGAAGGTCCTGAAGTCTTTTTACTCCCGCATACACTCCCAAGACCTACCCCTCCTCTGCCCTCCAGGCTTTTAACCAGAAAATGTGTGCTGCTATAATGGTGAGGCTTTAGGCGTGTTATTGCCTAAAGACCAGGAGATGAATGAAATCCTGTCTTCTGGAGCCATATAGCCTTAAAAGTTGATCCTTAACCGATTTAATGGCTCCCAAGTTCTACAAGCATCTTCCACCTTAGACCCTCACAGGCAAAAGGATCTCAGCTTGGCTGTCTTTGGTAAGCGTTTGCAGTGGTGAGGAATCGCAGCTGACTTATTGGAGCTAATTCTTTATCTCTATGTAGGGCAAAGGTTCTCTTCTGGACAGGTGGAGCCCTGACTTCTGCTACCATCTCTCCCCATGCTTTACCCTCATGTGTACTTAGCTACCTGTATTGCTTCGAATCTCTCAGAAGTGGTACAAAACCAGTACATACGCTGACACACCAGAAAAATCCCCGTGGCTATAAATTCTAAGGAGTCTTTTGACACTTCCAACCCAAAGAAGACTTCTTTGTATTTAATGTTAGATAAGAGACCCCACCTGTACTCTCTCTGCCCCAAAAAGATAAGCTGTCCTCATTCCCTCCTTCTACCCAGAGGGGAAATAATGGAGATCTCCAAGGAAATAATCAAAACCCATCTGGCTTTGAAATAACCTGCCAACTTGTTACTTGGGTAACCAGTTCAGACAACAAGGGAGATCAGCATTTGGGAGAGAGCCACAGGTACCAGGAAAAGATACTTCCAGCCTAGAGTGATAAAAGGCAATGAAGAACTGGGCCTGCACTAACCCAGATATTTTACATCCTTTTTTTGCCCTGCCCAATCCATTCATTTTTCAACCACCACTCTTCCTTTCCTCATCACACCCAACAACAGTTGTTAGGTTCTGGGTGGAGTAAAAATATATGTAAACATGATCCTTGGAGGTAGGAGTTAGGATGCTGTAGACTAAAACTACTAAGAGAATTTATTTTCTTCCATAAAATTAGTAGCTGAGTAGGTAAGCCCCGAGGGTTGATGGGTTCAGCAATTTTGACCTCATAAAGGGCCCAGGTTTTTTTGTTTGTTTTTTCAATCTTTCGGCTCTGCCATTGTGAACTTGTGACTGTCCTCAGACCATCTACCTTTATGGTTTCTGTAGTTTAGGGCATCACATTTATACAAAACAGTATCTTGTGAAAGAATAGGGGCATCTCTCACTTTTTCTTTTTAAAGAATGAGGAAACCATTCCCAGAAGCCCTTCAAGAATCTCATGATTCATTGGCCTAAAAAGAATCATTAGATGTTAGCAATGAAGGAGCAGAGAATGGGTATTTATAGACAAGTGTTTGTTACGGGGGTCATTCTACCAACATCAGCAAATCCCCCATGATACTCTAAAAATACCTGGTACTAGCTAAGAGGTAACATTTGCTGAGGGGGCCGCTTGAAGCATTTCACATACATTAACTTTTTTAACCCACACATGAACCCTGTAAGCTAGGTTCTGTTATATATCCCCATTTATAGCTCACAGAGGTGACTTGCCCACAATCACTGGCAAGGAAATGGCAGAGCCAGCCGTAAATCTTGTTAGTCCACCCTCAAGCCTGTATCATAACTTATACTGTCTGTCTGCTTACAAAGCAAAATAAGATCATGTTCTCACTTTTTAGAAACCTATGGTTTAGTAGATGAGCCAGCACACTTGGTAGGGAGCCAGAGAATAAATATTTTAGGCTTTGTGGCCATATGGTGATTCTTGCAACTACTCAGCCCTTCCATTGTAGCATAAAAGCATAGACAATACACATACAAATGATGGTGGCTGTGTTCCAATAAAACTATTTACAAAAACAGGCACCTGGCCAGATTTGGCTGATGAGTGGTTTGCAGACCCCTTGTCTGGTGAGAACAGTGCTTATGAAACTTGAATGTGCCTGTGATTTACCTGGGATCTAATTAAAGTCCTAGTATGCTGCATGTTTAACAAGCTCCCAGATGCACGGCAAGGAGACCACAGCTCTTCCACCACACTTTATCACGTCATTAAGAGGCCAGAACTTTATCAAGGAGATAGAACACAGACAACTCCAATTGTGTGTGATTAATGTACGGTATAGTAAGAGCACTTAATTGAGATTAGGGGACCATGGAAAGCCTGAGATGATATCTAAATTGGATCCTGAAGGGTTAATTAGAAATAGCCAGTGAAAGCATGGGGAGGATATTGAGATAGAGGAAACAATAAACAATGTGTGTAGAGACAGTAGTCAAAAAAAAAAAAAAATCTTGCATAATTTCACTTATCCAAGGTACCCAGAGCAGTCAGACTCAGAAACAGAATGGTGATTGTGGGAGGTTGGAGGGAGGGGAATGGGGAGTTAGTTGTACAATGGGTGAAGTTTCAATTTTGCAAGATGAAAAAGTTCAGGAGATTCACAGCAGTATTCAGTATATATAACACTGCTGAACTGTGCACTTGAAAATGGTTAAGTTCATAAATTTTGTTACGCATGTTTTACATATCAAGCTGCAAGTGATGTGCACAGTAGGAGCACAGCATGCAGGGAGAGAATGGCAAGAGAGGCTGGGAGGCTAGCTGCGTGGAGTCGGATGGGAGGGGGCCTGTCCGGCATGGCAGACTAGGAACCTGGGACTGTTTTCCCTCTACACAGTGGGCATCGTTGAAGAATCTTCCTGAGAAGTACTCTTCATCAAGGTTGACAATTCCTAGCAGCTTATAGGAAACAAGGGGATTTGATCGCACATATAAACAGCTCTTAGTCTGACCCGTGTGAACTTGATTGCTGTCTTAGTCATGTTCTGATCCCCTTTAATTTCTTCAAGTCAGTTCCCACTGTTTTTTATATGTGAGGTGGCTTCAGGGGTCTATAAAGTAAAATGAACTTGAAGAGATAATTGAGAGCTGATTGAAATCCTAGCTCGCTCTGCCAGTTAATCAGCTATGAGGTCAGCTAACAGCTTCATTGAAACGAATTTCTTTCAGAAAAAAGAAAACATTTTTGAGAATTGAATGAGAATATATAAGAACAAGACTTATAAAGTGCAAGTGCTATGTTCTTAAAATGTCAGCAATGTTATTACCCCAGCCCTCTGTCTGAGGGAGCAGTTGGAGACGCCTTGCTTTAGGTACCCGTTCGGCCAAGCCTCAGGTTGTGCAACCCACTCCGACCTACTGTTTATTCTTGTCTCCTTTTGCATAGGAGCAAGATATGTTCCTCCAGGATGAGGAAGCTTGGCCAACTCTGCTGGATGCAAATGGGCATGGGAACCAGGGAAGGAGTGGTAATTGGGGAGGAAGGGAAACCATGATGCTTTTGTATTTAAGGCCTAACTAGGAAAGCCTTGCCATAACATGGTGCCTCTGTTTCCTTTCCACTGGGAGTGCCAGAAATCACATGGCAGCAGTTGATTGCACTGCCTTTGTGGTGAGAGAATGAGAGTATTGAAGGGTGAATTTCAGCCAGCAAGCCTCCATCATTGTTTTTTTTTTTTTTTTTAGTATAAAGAATAAGAGATGCTGCTACAAACAAATTAGTATTTCTCAGGAGAGAGCCAGGGAGGGGAGACAGCCCCCCAACATTACTTCCATGTCCTAAAACTTTGTCTGGTATTTCTTATTACACAAAGATGACACTGGCTGGTTTTAAAAAATCAAAAAAGACATGAACACAGAAGAATGTCAAGCAAGGAACAAGCGAAAATCATCGGAACCTTTTTCCTGTTGTGACCCAACAGCAACAGGGTTTGAAGCTGAGCGGCTCCAAAATGGTGGAGGGAATTTGGCCACCAGCAGTCACCTCAGCAAATACACTGTGCTGTTCTTAGACTTGCTGAGCCTTCTTGCCTCCTCCCTGTCACTTCTCACCTGTCTCCGGTCTGAAAGTACATTTGAATTCTTCGAAAACAGGCGTGTGATGAAATACAGGGAACTACTCCTGCCTTTGATGTTTCTTCACCAACATAACGAAATCTGGTATTGACATATCTTGATTCTTCTTCAAATCTTACCTACAGGCACTGCTGTATAAGTCACTAGCACATTATTTTCAGAATGTAGAGGATTGGGAGGGAAAATGAAATAAGTGATAGTATCAAGATGGAGAGTTAGAAAACATTTTCTGGAAGTGACATTATCTCTTCATTTTAAACCAAAATAGACCTCTTTGTAACCAGTCAGTGTTTGTTTAGGAAATGCGAGCTTATTTTCCTATTAGGTTGTTGTAATGATTAAGGTTAGTATGGGGGTTAGTCTTGGGCTTGTATATAATTCCACAATGGCTGTTTTTCCCTCCTTCTTATGTTCCATGTCACTGTTGCATACTGTCATTATGAGCAATAGAGAATTGGCTATAATTCCAGACTCTTGGTTAAATTCATGAGGGTAAAGACGAAGATAGATAAGCACAAAAGTCTATGCAGATAAAGATACTAACGTGTCTTCAGAAGCTATGACTTTAATGTACTGGAATGAATTGGATTTGGTGATCTGTAAACCCAGGTAAACAGCCCTTTTGCCTGTGCCTTGTTAAAGAATGATCCTGCTCTACACCTATGGGAAAGATGAACTGTAATTTAGTAAAATGTCTGCATTTTATATCTTGTCATTAGGGAGGATGAGCCTTATTGAGAAAAACAACAAAAACCCTTTCGGTGTTTATGTCCTTTACAAATACATGCAGTCCAAATTCGAGAAAGAGCAAGCCAGTTCCTTTCTGGCTTCATGTGGGGTGTCAAAGGTTTACACTCTATTGTCTGTAAATACAATGGTTCTTTCAAGAATAGTGAGGGCACCTTCACTAAGGTTCATGTGTCTAGGAGATCTCATGAGCTTGGTTGACAATAGGAATTTTACTTGGGGACAATGAATTATGGAGATGGTTTCACAGAAATCTAGGTGCTTGCTCTATCTACTCTCTCCTTCTGTCCTTTGGCCCGTGTTCCTCTTTCCACCAGGTAGATTACCTTCCTCTAGCTGTGCACAGGTGGGCACCCTCCTCTACCTGTCAGAGCCAATTCAAATTCCACTTCCTTCATGAAGTTTTATCTGACTGCGCTAGTCAAGCTCTCTCTCTCCTTCCTCTGAGTTATTTACACTGCCTCTCAGAAAAATGTGCATATGTGGGGTCTTTAATAAGCATAATTCTTCAAGGGCAAGGAACATATCTTGCATCTCTTTTATTCCCATTATATCCCTATGCTTCCTCAACCATATAAATATATATATATATATAAATATATATATATATATAGTGCATAGTAGGTACAGAATAAATACCTACTTAATTTAATTAAAGACTATTATGCTTATTAACTTTTAGGAGGTAAAATAAGTGAATAACATCAGTAAAAAGAATTTACTGGGGACAAAAGATTGAGAGAGGAACAAGGGGGAGACAAAGCTTTTTTAGGACCTTATATCTTTATTCGACATCAAATGTCAAATGAAATAAGCTTCCAGGCCATGATTTGAAAGAGGGCAAGAGCAGGTAAAGGAACAAAGGAGGAAGTTTAGTATGAGAATGAAAACTGATGCATTTCAGGAACAGAAGGAAACTCTAGACAGTTTAGTGCTTGGGTCATATATTATCTCAGAGTAAGTCTGCACAGGAAGGATCCCATCTGCTGTGGAATGAAGTCCAGTCCTTGTGCCAGTGTGCATTTGCACAACACATGATGTGGAATAGTCTCTGGAGCCTATCCCCGCAGGGGCACATTGATCAGTCTCCATCCAATGTAAACCTCCTTGGGATTAACCACTTATTCCAGTGTAAAGCACTAGGTAATTAACATCAGATCTGTTCCAGACAGCTTTATACTCCCTGAATATGGGTGAAGACCCAAAAAGTTTCCTTTTTGGTGACCTGTTTGGATGAGGTAGACAAAGCTGGTGCTCTAACATTTGAAACAGATGTCGTTCCCATGTACAGGGGTGCACCTTGCTCAGATGTGGGTTTGTGAGTAGCATATGGCATTTACAGGGTAAAAGCTTGTCTAGACAGACAATAGAGGAGATAAGTGTGCATGTATGGACGTAGCAGTCATACCTGTGAACTTAATGCTTAAAAAGCAGGCTATACACCTCCTTTTAGCAGTCTGGAGGGGATTGGGGCAAGGGCTTAGGTTTCAGCAAGCTCCACATACTGAGGTTTTCGATGTGGAATAATGCCCTCTGTTGGGATGGAATAACCTGAGTTCTTTATAAAAGGGGTCCCCAATCCCCGGGCTGTGGACCGATATCAGTCTTTGGTCTGTTAGGAACTGGGCCACACAGGAGGAGGTGAGCCGGCAGGTAAGCAAGCCAAGCTTCACCTGTATTTGCAGCTGCTCCCCAGCACCAGCATCACCACCTCAGCTCCACCAGATCATCAGGCATTAGATTCTCATTGGAGCACCGGTGCCTAGTGCCAAAAAGGTTAGGAGGCACTGCTTTATAAGATTAGGGTTTCTGTAGATTTTTCCCAAGTAATGGAAAATTTCCTCATCTAGTATCTTTCATAATAGGCAGCCTAGGAGTAGTAGTTAGTCTCGTTAAATTCCTTCTCTACATTTATTTCCAAAACCTTTTTCTTAGAAACAAAACTGAGTAAATAACAACCAAAAAAAAAAAAAAACCTTTTGAAAAAATTTTGTATCTTTGTCATTTCTCCTTTTTTCTTGTGCAGCTCCAAAATTGCTCTCTATCTCTAAATTGTTCCGTTTCAGGTTACCACTCTCTGCGGGTTGACTTGGTTGCCCCACTGTCTGCCTTTTGGATAAATTAATATGAAGTTAACTTAAAGTTATACCTAAACTTTAAATATACAATATTTCTTGCCCTTGACTCCATGTTTGGTATTCTATGAGGAAGATCGCCCTCGTATTTCCTTATATGAAATCAGAATAACCACCAACCTGAAGATTAAACATTTTGATAAATACTTTACATATTCCAAACTCTTCACACAATGTTATAGACCAAATATTTGTGTTCCACCCTCCCCCCGCCCTCCACACACACAATTCATATGTCAAAACCCTAGCCCCTAATGTGAAGATACTAGGAAGTGGACCTTTGGGAAGAAATTAGATTTAGATGAGGTCATGAGAGTGGAGCCCCCAGGGGAGGAATTAGTGTCCTTTAATGAAGAGGAAAAGATGTCACGGCTTTCTCTTTTCTCATACACATGAAGAAGAGGTCATGGGAGCACATGGTGGAAAGGTGGGCACCTATGAGCCTAGAGAAGAGGCCTTGCTGGCATCCTCCAGAACTGTGAGAGTTCAATTTCTATTGTCTAAGCCACCCTGTCTATGGTATTTTGTTATGGCAGACTGAGCTGACTAAGAAACACAACTAGAAAGTTAGCCATGTCAATCTCTTCCCCCGATTTTAAGTCCAGATTCTGAGATTCAAAGAGTTTAGTGATTTGTTGAGCTTTCCATGGAAAACCTGTTGTAAAAACAGTTCAGACATTAAAAAATATAAAACAGCCTCTGGAGATATGGCTGGTTTTCTCTCCTTCAAATCACCTCTACAAGTTCACCCTCCTGGAGAAATTTTCTGAAAACTGTGAGAGAATGCTGAAAAATTAATGTTCAAATGGGAAAAGTGAAGGGTAAAAGTAAAAAACTTGCTAACTGCACCTGTTCATAGTTCTATATGACTTTTGGCTACCTATACTGATAAGCAATATGAAGGAGTCCTTTTTCAAAAAATGAAATGTAATTAATAAAAGTTTATCTTAAATATGCTAGAGTTAGCACAATTTGCCTGAAGCATACTCGGGTATCTTCATTGAGAAGCACCCAGAGTAGCCAAGCGTCTATCCTAACCTGCTACTTAGAAATGCCTGTCTGTAAACTTGAAGGCAGGTTGTCTTCTTTACTATACTTTCTCCAGCATTAGGTACTATATATTATGGCACCTACTATTTTCTATCATCTCACAAATTCTCAAAAGCCTTGGCTAGTTTCTTCATCTTCTCCACTGAGGCTCGTAACAGACTTTGCCTGCACACAGTTACTTGATCCATAAATTAAGTTTGCAGCTTTCTTGTGTCAATGAGTAACATTTTTCTTTCCTTCAGTTAGGCTTGGCATTCTCATCGCCATATGGCAATTTTCTTTCCGTCTTCCTACACACACAGTAGAGACCACACCCCTCAAAATCCCCGTAACTAAACCAGATAACAGGAAGAACGCCGAGTTCCACGGGAGCAAGGTGAAGCCATAGGCTTTTGTCTCCTGCAGACGGTTCTTCTGCTGTGAAAGTATACCACTTCTCAGTTGGATACTGAAGGAGGTCTTCCTGAGCAAGTTCGCAGCTGTAATAGCCTTCACCTGAAACTGGTGAAGCTCTGAGGGACCTGTTGCTGTAGTAACCAGCTACCTCCTGCCTCTAATGGATTTTGAGACAGGCTATCTAATCTAAGGTGGAAATGTCCCCAGAAGCAGACCCCAGACTGGCAGCTCTTAACCATGATCCATTTCATAAGCACATATCCAGCTGGAACTGCTTGGTTGCTGAAGTGACATGGCCTCTTAATCACTACAGGAGAAATTGATGAATTCTGGGCTCAAAAAAGGATGTTGATTTATCCTCCTAATAGGCATACTCTAATCTCCAATCTACCCCCTGGTGAAAGGTACCCCCACCCCTCTTTCTATTGTATTTTGTGTTGTTTATAATGCTCAGCTAAAGTGGGAGGAGCGATAACAGCAAAGGACTTGAATTATCTTCCTGTCAGTGCCTCCAGTATGTGAAAAGGGAAGGCAGGGATGGAGGGGAGTAGGAAGTAAGCTTCGTGGGGATTTGTTGATGTTTAATTGTGGTAATTGATTGTTTCAGCTCACAGGAACATGCAGCACCCTAAATGGGTGCAGATTTAAGTTTTAAAGGAAGTTCTCCTAGCCACAAGAAAAAAGGTGACTAATAGTATCTATGAGACCCATCCAGATGGTGCCTACTTAATTCTTTAGGCTTATAAAGGCAGAGAAGGAACCATTTCAAAGGCAGAGAAGGAACCATTTCAAAGATGGGTTTTAAAAAAAATCTCCTGACATTGTCTAGCATTGTCACAGGGCCATGATATGGATCTTGAACAAATTCCCACTCACCTCAAATTCACCAAGAACAGATGCAATGAAATGGGGCAGAACACACATTGCCTGGGCATTGGAGGAAATGATTTCTAGTCATGGGTCACAGCGATTTTGGACAGATCTCTTCACTTCCTTGGACTTTGGTTTCTTTCCTTCCAGATAGAGAGATTGGACTGGATAATAGATAAGACCCTGTCCAACTCTATAACATCAGGTAGAGAGTAAAGACCCTCTTTCTGGTCTTGGCTAGTTTCTGAAACAGTGATGATATTTTCTGATCATTTACCATGAAAATGAATGAATGATTAAATTTCATCTTGACTTTTATCTCAATAGAGATTTTCTTTTACCTCATTTGGGTCTCAATTTGAGGAAGAAAGAAAGGAAGCATGATGAAAATGAAGAAAAACAGAAAAAAGCTTTGAGATGTTCATTCTGAAAAGAACATCTTGACTTTCTTTGGGGTCCTAGGATAAAAAGCTCCTAAACTACATTTTCTCTTTTTAAGCCTACAAAAATCAAATTGATAAGGATACCATACAGATTTTAAAAATAAGCCATACTCCCAAATTTTCATGGAATTCAAGAACCTAAACCCCTCCAATTAGCCTTTCTCAGAATTATGGAAGTATTTATAATCACAGTGTATACTTTCGTTTTTCACTTTCTAGAGTATTTTTCATGAAGCATCCATCTTATTTTATCTTTTCATCATTGATCTGAGGAATGTAATACTTTACGCATGTACAGGACTTTCTAAATTACTCAGTATTTTATACCCATACTCATTTACAACTTGAGAATCACTTTTTAAGGTAATTTGGGAATTTATTAATGTCCTCATTTTACCAAAAAGGAAACTGAAATGTAGAGAGTTTGTCTTGCCCAAGATCACACTCCCATTTTTTCAAGTGGTAACGGCCCAGGTATTAAGAAATTGGCTCTGCCAACAGACAACCAGGTAGGAATCCCAGCTCTGCCACTGATTAGCCCTGTGTCCTCTGATTTAAAATTTCTGTGCCATTTTAAATGGGAACAATAATGTTACTCTCCTCAGAGACTGGGTGAAGGAAGTTGCTAAAGGAGTTAATATATTTAGGATTCTTAGAACAACTTCTAGCACACAATGCATATTAAATTGTTTGTTATTTTTGTTGACAGAGCCAAGACTAGAACCTGGGTCTTCGAACTTCTAGCTCCATGATGTCTCTGCTGCCTTACACCAATATTATCTATCCTTAATACAGAGATAAGACCCTAAAGCCTTCAACATTTAAGTGAAAAGCCTTTCTCATCAATATTACTGACAGCCTGAAGTGAAAGCAGACTCTCCCACCCTTCTCAGGAAAGGGTCTTCTGTCTTCAGTCTTAAGAGAGAAAAGGCTTAATATGACTCATTGGGATGGGTGCAGGCCTTTTCTCCTGCTATTTGTCCCCTGAAACAGTGTCTCTTCTTTCCCTTCCAATTGCAATTATCATTAGTGCCAGACCAGTCAATATTTGGCCATTTGTTTATGCCCTGAGTACAAGACTTGTTTTTTGTGTACCTTCATTCTACACTCCTTGAGAGTACAGATGATGCTGTGTGTAGGTTTGTATTCTCCATTGCACATAGCAAAATGCTCAGTAAGTAATAGGTACATATAGAGTCTGGGTTCATAAATTGATTGATCGATAGACTGATGGTGGGCTAAGTGGTTGACAATTGTCTCTACCTTTTAGTTGCAAGTTCAGGATAATCAAAGAACTTGCCTAGATGGCATTCGATACCACACTGTTGTATCCTGAACAAGTGTAAATGTTTCAGGAGTTGTCTGCTGGGGAAGGAGCAGAGGCTGGACAAGGAAGAAAGTTCTCGCTGCACTCATTTCAGACCATCCGCCACAAGCCTCAGAAGCTGGTCTATGCGGCTGACTGCACGTCGTGTGCACAGAAAACATAGACCTGAACTGGGCTTCCCTCTTGTCCATGGTCTATACCACTCATAGTGCACCCAAACCAGACATGACCTTGTTCTACAGTTAAAAACAAGTGTAAGTCATCTGCCAGGGTCACTTGGCACCAAAGTTCTGTGACAGAAGGGGCTCTACTTAAAAGCCAGCTCAAATCCAGGGCATTAAAATAACCCAAATGGTGTTGTTTCCAGATCAAATGCCTTTCCCTGTCAGGCTTGTGATTTTTGAGCCTGAGAATGTCCTCTCACAGCTCAGGTTTCCCTGCTGTCACACTGGTCTCAGGCCTGGAATGTGAGCACCAGTCGTCGAGGTCTGATGTAACTATGTAACAATCCCAAAATGGAGAGACATTATCTCATAGATGGTGGCAGCAGGCGGACACCAGTATGCTGCTGGCAGGCACGGCTCAGAATCCAGCCCTGGGAGTATTCCACACCCACAGTTCTCAGCGGACAGATGGTCTGAGGCCCCCGACTCTATTCTGTGCCCTAGTGAATTGGGGTCTTGCAAATCTTCACATTGGAAGCAGACAAAGGAAAACACAGGCCAAAATGGAGACAGGCTCATTTTAGGACAAGTCACATTGATTTGCAGAAAGCTGGTCCCCGGGGTAGAGGCCCTTGGCCATCATGAGGGTTTGGTCAGCGTGCAGAGCACAGAGGTTCACACGATGAAAGACGTGGTGCTCCAGGCGGTGCTAAGCTGCCATCCTTCCTTAGCTGTGCCCCTGGGGGCAGGATTGCTTTACAGACAGGGTATGGGGGCCTGGCGGCCTATGAGGTCACCATCCCTTTCAGCACTTGGAGAGGATGAGGCCCCAAGGGAAAACCATTAACCCTCTCGTAGAGTAATAGAGGACATGGGAGTCCTAACCATTTTGATCATAAAACATCATTTGGGATGAAGAGAAGCATCTTTGCATCCAGCCTTAGAAGGAGGGGCCATGCCGTGACCTATCGCTCTGCTGTGAGCTGCTATTGTTACAACCAAGCCGTTTTCCAAATAGGCCCTGCCCAGAGCTACTGCCTACCAACTACTCACTCCTTCCTTGACTGAAAAGCTTCCTCTTCTCAGTGTGCCCTTTCTTCAAGGTCCAGATTTGATTCCTCCTGCTGGGCGAGGCGCCTCAAGTCTCTGAAGCTTCTTCAGAGCCAGGGTCTGCACCGTACATCTGACCCTGGCACACACCTCCTCCTGCCAGCCTTTACTGTCGCCCTTGTGGCTCAGTGTACATTCGTTCTGAGGGTCCTTCAGCTCAGAGACTGTATTTTATCTCTTGTGCCTTGTAACATGCTCACAACATTGACTCTTAACTCAGAGCATTCTAGCTCTCCGATGGTGACCTATCACATTTCAAAGCCTTAGATGGAATCCAGGAATGCAGCCTCATCCCTGAAGTCCCCAGTCTCCTTGTCTTCCTCCAGCACACCATGCATGCCTTCATCCAGACTTCACACTTGCTCTGCCCGGTGTGGTCCTTCTCGGGACTTCCAGCAGCTCACTCCCTCACTCCACTGTCTCTATCCAAACATGGTCTTCTCAGACAGGACTTTCCTACCCACTCTGTCTAAAATAAAATTAGCATTCTTTATCCCATAATCCTTATCCTGCTTTATTTTTCTTTATAGCACTTATTACTAGCTACTATTATATTCTATTATACTATACTATATCACATTTTGCTTCAGAACTAGGGTCTGTACTTGTATCATACATATATTTTAAAATTTCTATTATATGTAATCCTCAACTGCAAGCTCCATGAGGGCCAAGAACTTGCTTTATTCGCAGCGTGTTCTGGGTGCCTACAGCAGTGTCAGGAACATTGTAGGCATCCACTATTTGTTGAATGAATGGATGGAAATGAATGAGCAGATAAACATTTCTCTGTAAAGTAAGAATCATCGTGTGTGACAGTGTGACATGCAGTCACCCTTGGAATGATATAAGGTTTCCTTTCAAAGAATCAAAGGGAATTAGAACCATAAAGTTCCTTGACAGGTCAACCTCCAACTGTACAGAGAAGGAAACTGGGTCCCAGAGAGGGAAAATGAATGGGATGAATACTTGGAAAGTTAATATATTTCACTTCTAATAGTTCATTTTTCCTAGAACAAGTTGTGATGTGACAACTCATCGGAACAGACTACGAGCTCTCAATTTTCTACTGGTTTTGATTTTGAAATAATTTTATTAAAATCAAAAATAAAACAAACAAGAGAGCAAGGCCAGTAGCATGAAATTTCATCCCTCCATGCCTTCAAGTATTTCAAGAGGCATTACTGAAAAAAAAAAAAAAAAAAAAAAAAAAAAGAGCATATATACTGATTTTTTTCCAGAGTCCCTTTAGTACTTACACCTGCACAAATACTGGCAAATTGCTTCTTCATTCTTCTCAACCTTTGTGGGTTAGACAGTACCCTGCAGGACTAGTCTGCATTTGGAATAAAGAGGAAGTCCAAGCATATGTTCAAAGCTAAGCTGTAATTGGGGCTCCAGGTCTTCACTGGGCTTTCTCTCTGGGAACCAGCAAAATGCTGTCTGTGAGTCATTGAAGCTAGACTAGACCCACTCAGTGCCACTGATGAGCAGTTCATTTGCACTGTGGGTGTCGCTATTCATCAGACAGCAGTCATTCTAAATGTCTCTCCACTTATTTTTTTAATTATCCAGAGGGTTCTAAGAAAGTCCCACCCATCCAGTCAAAAGCCTTTGTCCCAGTTGACCTTAGAGGGTGACTGCCCCTTGTTCTTCTATAAAACTATGTTCGACAGCAATGAAAACCAATAGTTCAACATCAATAATTTTTTGGCAGTACATATTAACATGAGATTTGTCCCCAAACAAAATAAACCTTTCAGGGAAGTGTATTTCAAGTTAGGCTCATGTTCCCAAGACACTTAGATTCTTATATGGCTGAGAGAGGAGTTGAGGTTGAGCCCCCACCAAGGCTGTCGATGATTGTCAATAACACAACAGAGCTGAGTGAAAATTCAGGGGCCAGGTATGTTACTAAACGGTACAGACAAGGGAAACAGGCAATGTCTTAGAACTCTATCTGAGGAAAAAACTCCGGTCTCCTTTTTCAAATGGCCTTGTTAGTGACATCTGTCCTGGAGGAAGGGCATGTAGGTCAGAATAGCATCCCACTTCCATTCCCTCCACCTCTTTTTGCTACCCAATTCCTTTGCATAATTCTCCACAGTTCTTTTCTCACCACTTGTCATGTTTTCACTTGTGTACGTGCTACTTAGAGGAGCTATCTGGACATTTTGTCACCAAGGAGCATGCCATGCCATTTTTGCTTGGCAACATATTACATCGTATGCCTCTAATAGTCTGCATTCTACGTTGTTATAAAGTCTTGCTTCCTAGTCTTAGTTCCAGCGCACAGGCCCAAAGAATTACTCAAACATCAAAGGTGGAAATGGCCCCAAAGACATCAGAGTAAATTGTAACCTGGAAATAACAAAGTCGCTTTTGTGTTGCATCTTCTGAAAGCCCACAAGAGGGCGCCCAAGACCTCCGAAGTCAAGCCACAACTGGAGGCATTAAGGCCAGGAGGTGGCGCTGCTGCCTTAACCATCATGACGGTAGCGGCTCCAGTTTGGGGCGGACTGTGAACGTCCTCGCTGGGGTACGGAGAGAGCCCCAGCGTGAAGAGGGTGATCCACAGAGATGCTGCGCTGTCCCAGCCAAACATCCCCACCCCCCGCTGAAGCTGAGCCAAGCTGCAGCTAGCCTGATTCCGTGGAAAACTCTGTGAAGAACCAGAATTCTTGGGTTTCAGTTCTGGCTGCACTGCCCCTTCGCTAGGAAGACCTTGAAGGAAATCATTTACTTTTCCCCTCATACAGCCTCCTCGACCTTGCATGTGTTGGACCAATATAAATTAAGAACATACTCTGTAGGGCCAGGTAGGCTTGGGATGCAGGAATAAAAATGACAAAACCCCTGTGCCAGAAGATCATTGCCCACAGGACGGGGAGAGGCGGGGGCCGCCTGGTAAACGGAAAGTCACAGCGAGGAGGAAAGCGAGGGCTGGAGGCACACTTGGAAGCACAGGAGGCGACTTCCCCCAGCCTGGGGGCTCGGTAAAGGCTTCCTGGTCGTCCTGGACAGATCCCAGAGCCGCGTAGGAGGAGTCTTGTGGGTAGGGAAGCTTGAGGAGGGGGCAAAGAAGGCGGAGGGGCAGCCAGAGCAAAGGCGGCAAGGCAAGAAGAGCAGGTGGGTGACCGGCTCTCACGCGATGGGGTGGTGGTAAGAAGGGGAGCTGACGAGGGCGCAGGCCAGACGGTGGGGTTGGCAGGCCCTGTCCAGATGCCCCTCTCCAGGCCTTGTGGTCAGCATGCTCTGAAGAAGGAAGAATTGCAAAGAGCACTCATTTGGAGATAAATAAGTAATCCCAAGGGTGAAGAAAAATTGGGGAGACACAGGAACAGCATCCACCCGGAGCTGAGTTTTCTTGACCTGGATTCCTCACTAGGTACCGTTGTTCTCTCTTATTTCTCCCTAAAAAATACAGGTTACGGCCTTGCTAAGATCTGAAATTGAAGAACAACCATCTATTTAGCAAGAAAAATATGCACGTTATTTATGTAAGATAATAAATAATACGTTGATAAAGGCACATATTGTCATTTATTCATCAAAACGAAGGTACATACCCGTGATTTATAGATGAGAAACAGGAGACTCAGGTCACGGACTCTGTAAATGGTGGCACTCACACTCTCATCTGGGCTCTCTGATCACCCTTCTCCCCAGGACACTTCATTCTGGGTCCTTACGGAACTGAGCAGCCAGCTAGGGAGGGCAAGTCCAGCACGCCTGGACCCAGAGCATTCACTCACTCTGTGACCTAACACAAGGGTTGATGTCTCACAGAGGATGTGTTAATCACAGAAGGAGAAACACCTGTCCCTGGTTCCAGCTTTCATTCTAAAACCCCTGTCCTTCCAATCTGACTGTCGATTGGCCACCAGTACTGACAGAGCACACAGGGTGCCCTGAGTTCTGGAGAGACTGGAGGGGTTTTCTACGGCCAGGACAGTAATTAGGTGGGCCGAGCAATGCTTTGTCGGCAGCTGGGATGATGTTGCAAAGAAGGCCATTGGTGAGTGTCTGTGACTTGGTGTCCCTAGTTAAAATGGCATCTTTCCCAGGCACTTGGCCTCCAAACAGAAAACAGCCTGAAATTTCATTTTGTAAGGTTTCTGCTACAGAGATTCCTTGCCAGCGTATTTATGTTTACGGAGAGAATGTTCTTAATCAACTAAGTAGACTGAAATGGTGTGTAAAGTTCCCAGGATGAATAAAGTCCGCCAGTGACACAGAGGGAATTGAAGTCTAGCAAAGACAGATGAAGGACCTCATCCTTGACTTCATGGAAAAGAAGTGAAATCCAGCAAGAGGACTATGATGGGAGCAGGCCATTAAAAAAAAAAAAAGGAACAAATGATATGAAATGGTCCACAGAATAACATGTAAATTAGCATCAGATTTCCAAAGAATCTTTGAGAGAACCTCTCTGAAGCTTGCAATCAGTGGGTGACTGTACTGAACCCAACAGAGGAGAAGCAACATGCTCTAATAGAAATAGCTCACCTCAAATCAGGTTCCCAGAATGTCAGGCCCTGGTATCAGTGCTCTGTGTGAATTCACTCATTTAATCCTCCCAAATTGGACATGAACTATGAGGATTCCCCCATATTTACAGATGGGAAAATTAAAGAGCAGAGAGGTAACAAAACTTGCCCAGCTCATCCAGTTAGTAAGGAGCAGGGCTGGGATCAAACCCTCCCAACCCATCCTAACAACCACGTTGCTGTTTCGCTAGCTCCAAGGACCAGTGCAAGTCAGTAGCAGAACCAGAACTAAAGGCCGGCTACCCCAGCTCCTAGCTCCTAGTCTTTCCATCATTCCACTCTTCCCTCAAATAGGTCCAGAAAGTTCTCCCCTCAGAGCCATGGCCCTTGCTGGTTCCTCTGTCTGGAAAGATCTTTTAGGTCGCCACTGAGCCTGCTCCCTTGATTTCTTTCCTGACCACTCTAAATAAAATAGCAATACCCCCTGCTCTCTGCCACCCTGGCATGTCTGACACCTCATACTGCTTTATTCATAGATACAGTTATCAGCATCTACTGCTAAAAATGTGCTCATTTTTGTTGGTGTTTCTAAACTGCAAGCTTCATGAAGGCAGTATCTTTGCTTTCTTCAATGATATATTCACAGAGCCCGGCACACATAAGCACTGAGTAAACATTTGATGAATAAGTAAATCAATAAATAAATTAATGAGCATATGGTAAATAAACTCCCAGATGCAAAGTAAAGAACTCAGGCACTCTGTGCCGCATGCGGAAAGTCGTCCTTGGCTGCTTGTTACTGAGTTGCTACCCAAATGTCCAGATCCAGTCCAGACCCTGCCTCCTCCAGGAAACCCGAATCTTTCCACCATCTGAGTTACTGGCAAGATTCAGGCCTTGAGTTTTAATATCATGTTTCCAAGACTCTTCCATTAAATCGTAGATATTCAGCAAAGGAAAACATAATACATCAATTAATTATCAGCCATCACCACTTCTGAATATTCTAAAATAATACACACACGAAATATTCTATATAAGAGATCCAAACTGAAATATAACTAGCATGGATGGACAACTTGGAGCATGCCAGTCATAGTGCTAGGTACTTTACACATTGCACTAATTGCCAAAGATTTCTGGCTCTCTGCCTTCCTGGCATCTGTGGGAATAGTACTTCCCAGATCCTTTGTGGTGGGCGGCACCATGTGACTGGTTCTAGCCAATCAGACATACGTGGTCCTTTTACCCATTTAAAGTGCTAACAAGAGACCCTTCAGAGCACTCTTTCCTTTTGGCTCAACCAACCGGCAGCCTTGGAGGTAGAGACTGCTCGGTCAGCCCGAGTTCCTGAGTGACTGTGATGAACAGAGAACCCCCAAGTCCCCAGTCTCTGCACAGCGGTTTTTTGAGGAAGTTTCTGCTCTCCCTGTTTTAAAGAAAAATAACAGGCTCTAAGTTGTTGAACAACATTCCCAACATTACACAACTACTAAGTGACAGAGCCAGGAGGGGGAGGCACGTGTGTTTGATACTAGAACCCACGAATTTTACCTACTCTCTTTCAAAATCTTCATTGAATAAATAAGAAAAAGAGAATGCCAGCTGTTTCCAGGAAAATGGAAATTTTGTAAAGGGAGTCAAGAGGGCACTGGGATCCTGGGAAAATGTTATAAAAATGGGTGGTATGAAGGGGGAAGCTCTATTGGTTACATTCTCCTTGTTCATATTGTTTCTCGTTGGAGAGTTAGAATCCTTTAGTCTGATTCTCTCTCATTGCAGACTCATTCATCACTCAAAGAATACACAGCGAGGTTTCGCTGAGCGCCAGGCGCTGTGCTGAAGGCCCCTGATGAATCCAGCACTCACACCCCTGCTTTAAGGACCTACAGGCTGCCCAGCTGATCCCACTCCCCTCTTGTTTCTCCTACGGGAAGTGGTCATCATGCTGAAGATGACTGGTCAGCTCCTTGCTCTGAGAGGTGTCGAAGGTCAGATCTCAGCTCCTCCTGGTACTCTTTATGCCATTTGGCACAACTTTTGAAACTTCCGTGTGGTCCTATTCCTCATCTATCTGGAGCTTTCGTCATTCATGTGGTTTCATAAGTGAAGAGATGGGAAAATGCATCTAAACATACATATAATGCAGATATGTATGTGTTTGTAAATGTGAAAATGGGGGGTTGGGGCTAATGAGACCATTTCCATTCTCATTTCTAGCTTTTAAAAGAGGGAAGGTATAAATGCATTTCCACCAACACTGAGATTCATTAAGAGGGAGGGGTAAAGAATCAGATGCTGAAAAAGAGCCACTATAAATACTGTGACCAAACTGAATTCCTGCGGCCTGATGGCTTTTGAAAATATACTGCCTGGCTGGGTGTAATTGTACCTCCTCACCACACGAGATTAGCTAATACGGGCGAAGCACTTGGAGTGCTTCTGAAGAAATCGAATATTGTGTTGTTGTTGTTGTTGTTGCTGCTGCTGCTGCTCTAATTATTATTAGTATTACTATTATTATGATGATTATACTGTTAGATATTTCCCTCTCGAGGTTCTAAATGGACTTGTTTAATGCCCGTGTGTTAGGTTAGTTCTTGAACCACTGCTCCCAGATGCCAGCAATGACATTCTCTGGATCAGACGGCTCCTGTGCTGCTGCTTCAGAAAAAAGTGTGAGAAGGCACTTGGTGCCAAAGAAAGAGATGGAGGCTGGGAAGGAGGAGGACGTCAGAAGGGAAAGAGAGGAGAGAAAATAAAGAACAAAATGTAGTAACCTCTCAGTTCTATATTTCCATTTAAGGACTTAATGGAAGCCCTCCTTTCATTTGTTTAGAATGAATGAAGTATAATTTGTTAAAGAAAATGGATCTTGTAGCTGTCACTATGAATACCTTGCAATAAGCACAATTCTTGCTAGCCCAGAAAAAAAAAAGTTACCCTAAAAAGAAAAAACAAAACAAAACAAAACATTGATAACATGGAACAGATCATTATTATAAAAATGGTAAGGACTTAACTAACCATTTTCACACTTAGCGTATATTTCCTGTCTCTCAGGTGATGGACCAGCAGGGCTCTCTTAAGACTGTCTTGGTTTTAGCAGTGACAGAAAACCCCTCAGTCCCAGGCTAACCAGAATGGCTCGTCACCCTACCTCTACCTAAAATATCCTCCTGCCAGCCTCGCCACTCACTCATCTCCTGGTGAAAGGGTGAAACGGCTCCTTCAAAACAATTCCTGGGAAGCCGTCCATGGCCCTTCAGGCAGAATGTTCTCCATCTCTGTGTTGCCATGGAGCCTTTCACACTGTTGAACAATAGCACTTCTTGATGGCACTGTAGTTATTTTTTACTGTTAAAATGTGTTTCTCTCTGATAGACTGTAAACCACTCTTGCCTATATTTGGATATCTAGTGCCCAAGTAAACAAATGTTTGCTGATTATATGAATAAATAAACAAAGGATTTTTGTGAAAATCATATTTTATTCACTGTTAAACTTGTAAGTTCCTTGAGATATTCCCTCTTGTACCTTACTACATAGACATGATTTTAAAAAATTAAAAAAGAAACCTTTGAAGGTCCACTATCCCAAAATCCCAAAAGGACAAAATGAGAATGCATGGAAGGCAGATACCTTCTACATAAAATTTCTTACTCACTGCTAACATGGCACCTAAAGTTTCCACCAATAAAAATCTATTCTCTTATGTTAAAACAGATTTCTCTTCTTGCCTGCCTAGAGGACCTGCCCAGACTTGTATAAAAACTTATTTTGTGTGCACCCTAATGAGCAGCCTAAGAAGTCATAACAATCACTTCAGCATTGAAGTCTTGCTGAAATAACCCAAAGAACCTGGCAACAGAGGAATGGCTATGCTTCTAGGTGATAAATACCTCAATTATGATGATTAAAATATTCTCCGGGGCATTCTCTTATTTATAAGTGGCCTGGTCCCACAAAACAAAACAAAACAAAACAAAAAAACAAAAAAAAAACTTGAGTAGAGGTTTGTTGTTATTGTTTATTTGCAACTGGAAGGCCGGAGTCCCATCTTCTCGTGAAGGCTATGTTGATTGACAGGTATCATCGCTGTGCTGGACAGAACCCAAATTGCTGGCCACTGCATCTATCACAGGATCTGGGAACTAAATGGATTTCCTAAGCTCAGTCTTAAGTTGTTCTGTGAGAAGTGTGTTCCTTCTTGAGAGTCAGGGGCGGGTGGAGGGACAGGAGCCAATGTGGGCGCCTTTATAGAAGAGAACTATGAACCTATGGAAGTATGAGCAATGAAAATATCTGGAAGACGATTTAGTCTGGGAGGGGAGGTTTAAACGGTCAGAGGGAAGAGGGGTTTCTTTGTGGGTTTCTTTCTTAGAGGGAACTAAGGCATTAGAACTCAAAGAGAGGGGACTTGAAAATAAATATCCAGAACCCCACTTTAAATATCACGGAGGTATCATATTGACTCTGAGCAGAGAGAAGAGACTATACAAGACTGTATTTGTAGACTTAACCATGACATGACATTGTAAAATTTGTTTTGAACATTCCCGCCTTTTTGGTCTCTTTTAGTTTATAATCCAAGACCATCTTGTGAAATACTCTGAACCCAGATTTAAGTTGAACATGAAAAACAGCTGAGTGTGAAAAGGAATAACTGCACAAATCTGAATGAGAACTAATTTAAAACCATTTAATAAATCTGTAACTGGAATAATCTGGGAAAGGGGCAGAACAAACTTTCTGCAGGTGTGTGCCTGGCACTGTGCTGGTAAACAGAGGCGTCCTGGAGGGGTCTCAGGTTCCTGAGCTTTGTGTGTGATTGGTGTGCTGATCTAGGATGCGCACCAGTAGAGATTAGTTTTCTCTAAGTTGTAAATCTTATGACAATCTGCCAGCGACACAGAGCTGACAGGGATTTTGCTAGTTTATCAGATAACATGTGATGTTTGACTATAAAGAAAAGGTGGACTCTGGAGTCATTCAGACCTGGGCTTGAAGCAGCACATTTGTGTCCTTTACTTCTCTCTGTCAGTCAACCCCTGAACTTTGTTTATAGAGCCTCAGTTAAATCAAGTGAGGATAACTGTACTGCTCATATACACTTCATATGGGCACATAAGTGAATGACAGAACTCAACTCACACTACGCAGTCATTAACTCCTTCCCTCTTCTGAGGAGAGGCAAGGAATTCACAAAGACACTGAATTATTTGCTGATTTTGACACCCACTCAGCTCGCTGTCCTTTTACCTACATGACCTTAGCCTCTTCTGGTTTCTCTGATTCAGGTCTTGGCTCTGTCAGTCAGCCACACAGCATCCAGAATGCTTTTACTACATCTTCAGTCTCATTTAAAAACCCTGTTTGAAACCCTTCAATGCTCCCCATTTCCAAATCCTCAGCAGGGCTTTAGGGGGTCCTGCTTACTGCTCCACCCTCGGCACTCACTGGGAAAACTGCTCCCTTCCCTCTTGAGGCCACCCCCCCCACACACACACACCTTTCTGCCCCCCAGCACTCTGAGGACTTACATTTCCACAAAGGAGATGCCTTTGCACAATGTGTCCCCTCTGTGCGAATGACTCCCCACCTCTGTCTTCCAAGGCCTTTCTTTTACTTGGACAACTGCCAATTTCCAGGTACAGTTTAGAGGTTACTTCTAGTTTTCTCTGACCCTCTTATATACTCTTCATTGTGATGTAGGGAGGAGGCAAGAAAATTAAAAATGTTAATCAAGCCACATTCAGAGACTACAATGTGCTAATCAGCCCTACAGCCAGGCCAGGAGGACACCTGCAGAACAAAGGAAGATTTCTACTGGGATTGCTAACAGCCCATTCCCCACACCTGTGAAGGGGAAACAGGAATCATGGGTAACCTGAGGATTAAAGGCTGGGAACTGCCAGCAGGCCTTTCACTCTACATATTCTTACCTTTTCACACTACATACTCTTCCCTTTCTTCACTGTATGTCCATATCAAAGGACATGCAAACTAAAGAATGATATATAAATTGAATTCCCTGAACATTGTCTTTCCAAGTCTCTCTTAGTCCCTCTCACTCTCTGTGTCTGAGAGGAGACCACACTGTCTGTGGAGTGTTATCTCTTTTCTAATAAACTTTGCTTTCGACTCCAACTTTGGTGTGTTTGTTGAATTCTTTCTACACTCTCCACCAAAGGACCCTTTTCTTCTATTTGTGCAGGGCTTGGTCTCCCTGTCACTTGGGGGATATTTGTCCTGCCCTGAATCAATTGTATTGTGTACATACAACTGTCTTAACTTAATGTCACTACTAAAAATGCATGTTTACTTGTCTTCTGCAGACCAAGCTAAAAGTCTCTGGGGACAGGGTCTGTGTCTCATTCACCACTAGTTCCGCAGCCCAGAGACTGGCACAGAATAGGTACTCAGTAAACATATCTTTAACTTTTTTTGTTTGAAATACTTTTGTTTTAAAATATTGCAAAAACGATACAGAGTTCCCATATATTCTTCACCCAGCTTCCCTTTGTTAACATTTTATAAAATCATAGTAAAATGATTGAAACCAGAATATTATCATTGATCCAACAACACTCGTAACTAATCTACAGATATTATTTGAAGTTCACCAATTTTCTCATTGTGACATGGCGACTTATAATAAGAATTAGGTTTTTGGTCTTGTTACCATTCCTAACAGAGCTGTAAAAACCTTGGAATTTCCTGTGATGAAAGAAAAAAAAAGTGTCTTTTGTTATGTTAATGAGGTGGCTTTTGTAATGCCCCCAAGTAACCTAAGGGAGGTGTTGGTTGCCCAGGGAACCAACCTTGTGGTTAGAGGGTTCACACTTTCAGCCACTTCCACCCCTGCCCCACCTTCTGGGAGGGGAGAGGGGATGGAGATTTAGTTAGGTCACCAACATTTTAATCAATTTATGTAATGCAGCCTCCATATGTAATGCCCTTGTAAAGAAGTCTCCATAAAAACCCAAAGGACTGGGTTAGGAGAGCTTCTGGATCAGTGACTACGTGGAGCCTGGGGAGAACAGTGAACCTGGAGAGGGTATGGACACTCCACGCTATTCCCTCATACCTCGCCCTGTGCATCTCCGCATTCTGACTGTTCCTGAGTTACATCCCTTTGTGATAAACTGGTAAGTGTAAGTTAATATTCCTCTGAGTTCTGCGAGTCACTAGAGCAAATTAACGGAACCCAAGGAGTGGGTGCGGGGACCCTCCAATCTGTAGTCCACGGGTAGGAAGCACAGATGACAATCTGGACTTGCAGTTGGTGTTGGAATGGGTGCAGGGAGCAGTCTTGTAAAACTGAGCCCTTAATCTGTGGGATCTGACGTTATCTCCAGGTAGATAGTGTCAGAATTCAGTTAATTACTTGGTGGTGAGGAAAAAAGACCCCAAAACATTAGAATTGGTGTCAGCATCAAAGCCGCTGATGTCTTTTTCTTGCCCAGGATCCCACACTGCATTTGCCCATAATGTCTCCTTAGCCTCATCTGGTCTGTGCGATAGCCCCTCAGTCTTTCTTTATCTGTCATGATTTTGACACTTTTGAAGAGTTCTGGTCAGTTTTTTTATAGTATTTCCTCGATTTGGGTCTGTGCTGTTTTCTCAAGGTTAGATGGAGGTTATATATTTTTGGCAAGAATATGCAGGACACTGTTTTGTCCTCTGTGCATCCTACCGGGCGGTACATGATGTCCATGTGACTTACTATGGTGATGTTAACAGTGATCGCTCAATTAAGGTGGTGTCTGCCACATCTCTCCTCTGTAAAGTTACTGTTTTTTCCTTTGCAATTCATAAATGTGCATAGGGGGATACTTTATCAATAAATCATTTTGAGTCAATCAATGAATGTTGGAACAAAGGGTAAAATCTGAAGACAATTAAGAATATTGTAAATATAAATTCTGCACCTGCATCAAAAAAAAAAAAAAATGCAGCATAGAGGATAACATGGAGAAAATAAGACAAGAAATGAATGAGTCAAAAAAGCCACCCTCAAAATAATGTTTAGAAGAGAGCAAGCCTAGTTATGTTTATGTACCCAGCCCATCTTCCTCACATCTTTATCTCATATCACATATTTATATTTTAAGATCAATTAAATTGGTTTTCAAGGGTGAGGTGATGTTCCTGATTTTCACCTTATAGTAAAACAACAATCCATGTGGAAGATGTGACTTCGCTGTTAAACAAAGAAGAGTCCATTCAGAGAGGCGAATGAACAAATTCTTGCCTACTGGGAAGGGCTAAAGGAATGGGAAGCAGCACTCAGGAAAATGGAGGAGTTGTTTTAGTCAGCTCAGGCCATCATAACAGAATGCCATAGAGTGGGCAGCTTCACCAACAGACATTTATTTTCTCACAGTCCTTGAGGCTGGACGTCTAAGATTAAGGTGCTGGCTGCCTTAGTTCCTGCTAAGGGCTCTCTTCATGGCTTGCAGATGGCCAACTGCTAGCTGTGTCCTCACGTAGCAGAGAGAGAGAGAGAAAGTTCTCTAGTCTATTCTTATAAGGACTCTAATCCTATCAGATCAGGTCCCCGCCCTTATGATCTAATATAACAATTATTACCTCTATAAAAGCCCAATCTCTAAATATAGTCACATTGGGGTTTGGGACTTCACCATATAAATTTTTTTTTGGGGGGGGGGGAGGGCAGGAGGGAACACAAACACTCAGTCCATAGCAGTAGTTATCCTCAGATGCTTTGCAGTGCAATTACTTGCGTAACAGGATGTTAAAGTGGGACTGTTGCAGGAAGTGACACCCGACGGAGGAAGGAGAGTTTATTAGGCCGGCGGAGAATGTGAAGCGAAAGGCACAAGCACTCGTTCAGGTTAGCTTTCTTACAGTTTATAGACCCAGACAGTGTTCCACACAAAGGGCACATGATTCCTTTGTCTGAGGGTCTACGTGCACCTGTCGACGCAGGATGGGAGGGGGTGTTTGGGGTGGGGCTGTAAGGGGGAAGGAATTTCCAGATCATTTCTCATGTAAGTGTGACAAGTTTCCAGAAGGCCATTTAAAGATCTATAGGGTGTGGTTAATCTACAACCCACTGAGTAGGTCATTTCTGCAAGCCTTTTTCTTTGCATTTTTTGGATACCTCCTCTCTTAGGACATCTCTAATTGCCTCAGTTTTTCTTGAAGCCTTACAACAGGTGTCAGCACCCCAAATTTAAAGAAAGGTGCTAAGCCAAGGATTTTTTCAGCTTGCATTAGCCTATCACCCACCTCCAGATGACAGACAAGATTAAGAAGCCATGAGGAGAAAGCAATAATGGCAAGGTTCACGTAGGGAAAAAGTTGTGTGTGAAGTGCCCTCCTAATTCTCTACCGCTTAAGCCAACTTAGATGGCCCTTAAGGAACGTCCCAACGGGTTTGACATGTGTCCCTTAGAATTAGGAACTGTTATCTGACTCACATTTGGAAGAAAGTCTGAAAGAAAGAGACCATGTCTTGGAGGTTGAGGAGGGCTATGCTGGCAGAATAAAGAGAAAGCTGCATTGAAGTGAACTGTACCAAAGGCAGGGCAAGAATACATGTTTCCCAAGGTCCAAATATGGACCCCCAAAGCAGAGCTCAGCCATGACGCAGCTTGAAAAACTCTCTCTGCAGGAACACTACTGAAGCAGGGGGTGCAGCGGAGGTGACTCCAGAAGACTGGGGTGATCCATCAGCCGTGGGCTGGGAGACTGTTATAAGTAGCTAGCCGAGAGAGAAAACTGCACCCCTACCCGTGGGATGAGCTCAAGGGAACCTAGAAAAGTGCCTATGAGACAAAGAGGCAACACTAGGGCTCTCCACATGGAGAGTATTGATGCTGGATCACATCTGTACCTGTCAAGGAAGGGAGACCACTTCTTCCCACCACCTTTCTCCCAGAAGGAGCAGAGGACAACATGAAGAGTGAGTGTAGTGGTGAATGGACCTGCAAGGATGACAAAGAGAAAAAGCAGTCTCTGCAGGCTTCCCAGCCCCAACCAGGGGCTGGCAGGGGAGGGCAAAGGTAGAGACCGAAGGGAGCTTGGAGTTTGATAAAAGATGGCACTGGGCTTATTAATATCTGAAAATGACCAGAATATTCTATGGGATCTGCAGGAAGAAAGAAGGCATTGAAAGAGAATTTAACACTAAGTGGAGAGAGAAAAATAAAGTTGTTCTTTGTTTGTACTCTACCAAGTCTAGTCATTCAGAAATAAAACAAAACTGTTACACACAGGTGTGCTAACCCATACAACTCTGCCCTTAAAAAGTCTCTGTGTTTGGCCTAATGCTCTGCTGTCACCATCTTGAATTTTTTTCTTTAATCTTTCAATTACAGTTGATATTCTATATTTTACTTTAAAATTCTTAATAATTTTAAACAAGGGCCCCACATTTTACTTTTGCACTAGGCCCCACAAATCACATAGTCAGTTCTGGTTACATATATAGCAGGGACTTAGTCATGTGCTATGTGACCCCAATGGGTGCTGTGGGACCAAGCAAGCAGTGAAATGTAGAAAGAAACAGATTTTCACTCAGTATTAGGAAGCACTTTAAAAAAACAAAAACAAAAACAAAAAAATCTCATGGCTGCTCATATTGGATTAGGCTATATAAACAGGTAGAGTTTCTGATCAGCAGGATCCTTATAGCAGAGGAGGGTCAGCAACTTGTCAGAAATATAATTCAAGGACTCTGGCCTCCAGAATCCCTTCCAACCCTGGAATTATCCAATTCTTTGAATAATCAAGACATGTATACTTTACCAGCTTCACCAGGAAATGAACTCACCAGGGCTGAGACCAGGTAAGAGTATTTCCAAGTTCAGCCTATACCCCTACATGGTTGAGAGTTTCACCCACTCCCTGGGTTTCTGTCCAAATTGTGAGCTGTTGTTTTTCTTTATGAGAACATTATTGCCATTACTCAACTGTATTTTTGATCATTCTAAGTTGGATCTTATTATAGCTGGCACACTGTGACTTGTTGCTTCTAAGAAAAAGGCCTAAAAAGTCTCAGAAAGCATCTTGGGCTTAAAGCCACTTTCATTAATCACCATTTTGACAATGAAACATAAACAGACATGACAAATATTGATTAAATTTAACATTAAAAAAATCTATGTGTGTGTTTTGGTTATTGTCATCATCATTATTCCTAGGGGAGATGGTTCTAGGAGAAGAAAAAAAAAAGTCAACTGCCTTCTGAAATCTCCCACATATGACCTCTTAGGCTAGAAGGTTCATCTTCTCTCTTCTACCATTGTGGAGCTGGTCTCTGAAGCCATGACTGAGGGCTTGAAGCTCCACTACAAAGACCTACCGGTCATGACAATTCTTGGGCCAGGAACCCACAGGAGACGGGAATACTTGGTCATGCTCAGCAAACCCATTTCCCTACAGACTCACTCCTCCCACATATTGAAAAACTTTGAGCTTCTTTCATACCATACTTTGGCCTTGACATTTCTAACATTTAGCCTCCTTACAATGGGGTCTATGTATCTCCACGCCCTCAATACAGGCTCCCTAATTACAGCCATCCATTACTCTGTCAGGAGAAATCCCCAGCTCAATCATGTCTTTATCAGATTCTGGCTGCCAGTGGGGTCAAGTTAGGCGTCAAGTCTGACCTGTGCAGAGCCCCTGTCATGTGCTGGTCCCCATGCTCACTGGGGCCTTTGTAACTCAGTAGGCCAGACAGCTGCCCGGTTGCCCCAGCTAAGTTCCCTCTCCCATTGCATTGCCCAGACAGGCGGAGCCCGGAGAGACGGTGGGGCTGACCTGATGTAGGGCCTTCTCTCTGCTCTACCCTTGGGGAACTTTGTGCACAGGAGTTATGTGGGTCATAAAATCCTAAACTGGAAATAGAGACTCTGTCAAGCAGGGAGGAATCTGGTGTTAGGGGGAAAAAAAGATTCTTCAGTTTGTACATGCTCTTGGAGATTGTAGAATCGTAGAATTTCATCACTGCCAAGAACTTAGTAATCATCTGTCTGACCCTTTATTTTATAGATTAGTGCAAATGTAGCTGGGGACTTGGGTTTTACTTTTATTGCTGAATCCGGTTTTCTTGAGTTTCAGGTGAATAAACATTTTAAAGAGAGCTCCATAACAATGAGAGAAACCCAGGATTGTTCATAAGTGGCCTCCTATTATTTTCTAGTTGTTTCATACAAGTATGGTTTATCTCTCATGCAAGGTCATAAAATTTCTCAAGGACAGATTTCTTCTCTATTCCCTATAGAAAAGTACTGGCAAAGAAAGTACTTTGAAGTATTTGCTGAGTGTGCACATTCTTTATTCATTTTTCTGTTTGAGTGAGTTTCCACATGTCTGTTAGGTAGATTATAAACACTATGTGAAAATTAAAATAGAACAACCAAATTTGATTGCTAGTCCTACTGACCCATTTAAAAGATGAGAACACTGAGATTCAGAGAAATAAAGTTATTTTCACAAGATTACTCAACTAGTAAGGATATAATTTAAACCTATATCCACTTATTGCTCAGTATTTTTCCTTCTACCAAGGTACCTACTTGTTACAATGTATCAATAGATGGATATTGAAGGGCACAAATCAAACAAGATATCAGAGGCTGCGAGATGACTCAGCTCTTAACTGATAACGTTATCACTGTTAGTAATACCTTAAATATGTAGAGCTGTTAGAATTTACAAAGATAAACACTGTTAACAGTTCCTTGTATATCCTTCAGTAAACAAAACCAAAAACAGGCTTCCATATATGCATTTTTGCTTATATAAGAGGAAGTTTGCCATACAAAGTGTTCCGTACTTTGCTTTATTCATGAAATAATATTACTCAGGGATCTTTCTATATCAGCACATGCAGATCTACTTTACGCTTTAAAAAGGCACTTATGGTTAGATATATCTTAACTTATTTAACCTGTCCCCTACTGATGAACAATTTAGCTTTCCAGATTTATGCTAAGAAATGTGTATTTTTAACAACCTTCCCTGGAGAGTTTCGGTTAACTAGCTTGATGTCATGACAGCATTTTGGAATCACCAATTGTCTTATACCCTTATTTTAGCAGATGATAAAACTAAATTCCAGAGACATTTGGGACCTTCAACTGCTAGGGGCAAAACAATAACTAGAACCTGGTGCTCCTGAGTCCTCTTCTACTAGTCATTCTACTGTGCTTGGGTCACTTAAGGGTACTGGGCCTCCTTGCTTCAGTTATTTATAAAAGTCAATAGCCACCACCAACCTCACCTCTGGGGAATACCCAATGTCTGGCAGCCCGCAAGGCCCAACGGAGTCTTTGTTAAAAGAACTGATTTATTAGAAGATTCTCATCATGGTTTAAATTTTACTAGCCCAAAGATCACTGAGTTACACTTCCAGTTTCAATAGATGAACCAAAGTGCCTTGAATAAAGACGTAATTCAATGAAAACTTAATACTCTCATAAAATTGAATATTCTCTGGTTCCCCAAAGAATGCCAAAACTTATTAGATTTCCTTCTGCAGATGATGTGAGATGGGTTTTACCTAAACTAACCCCATTATGCCCTTAAAAATACACTATTATTTAAATGTTCCTATTTCTTCTATCCTACAAATGCATAAAAGAGCAAGCCTAGGGTTTCTGGGAAAGAAAGAGCTGGTGAAGGAAGTCATCGAGTAGGGAGTTTTGGATACTCAAGAATGAGAAACAAAACATAGCTTGGGGTAGCACATGTTAGCTCATGAATGGTACTGCACAGTGGCTCCTTCTGCAAATTGCCACACGAGGAGTTAGTTCATCACAGAAGAGGAAGCAGCCGATTAGGATAAGCACTTAATAGGGGTGAGAATCTGAAAGCTACATTGACTTTTCAGACTAAATGTGTTTTGCTTGTTTGTTGTGAAGAAACAAGTAGAATGTCATTATTAAACAGCAAAAACCAAAGTTTCTAGTTTGGTCTCAATGAAAAATAATAATAGCTACCATGCATTGAGCACATGTTCTGTAAGCACTGTTCTTGGAGCTTCACATGATCACTATTATTCACTTTAAAACAATCTAAGAGACAGAAGAGAAATACTTGAAATTTCTGGATATGAATTTCTTAATGACTTCCCAACAATTACCATGTGCTCACAGGGAGTATTCCACTGGGATCTTAGTTTTAGGGGTGGTCTAGAACTGATGTTTACCCAGTACCACCTCTTAGCCCCAGGACAGACACTGAAAACTCCTCTATCTTCACCACTGCCAATCCTACAGTGGCCCAGACCCCTATGCTCCCTTTATGCATGTCTTTAATTCTTAAAAGTTGGGATGATGTGGGGTAGTTTGAAACAATAAGCAAAATTTCAGGGCACCAATGTTCATCCCTCATTCTTTCTGGATGATCGTAGGAAACAAGAAGGTCATCTAACACAGCTTCTTGAGCCAAGAGACAGGCACTCTCATCAAAGGCTGGTGGAATTCTGGCTCAATTCTTATGTGGCTCCTCATGTCAGAGGAGGACGATGCTGGCAGGCTGAGGCTGGCCGGTGTCTTGATGCTAACCCTAACCCTGTCCTTGTGGTCCTTCCTGGCTTCCCACTGTGAGTCATAACAACCCCTCTCCCTGGGCAAGTCCCCTCTCTTTCTCTCCTTCCCACAGCTGATCTTCCCAGAGCAGCTTTTATCTAATTTGGAGGTGCTGTTTTTTGGTCCTTCTTAACTTTCTAATCTGTTGCTAAGTATCCAACTTTAGTAACTCCTTTCTTGCAAGTGAGTTTTAAGATTGTTTTCTCTCCATTGAGTCTAAAAAGACAATCTTAGAAGACCAGGAATTCCATTGTACTCTGTATTTGCCTGTGTTAACTTTCAGATTTAAAGGAGGAAAGAAAAAAAAAAAAAGATTACTGGGAACAAATACCATATCGTTATTGTGTGCGTATACTTCCCTGCTGTGCATGCTCCCTGACCTTCTCCATCTTACATCTCTGGACTCAGAAACAGGAATTTCTACTTTAATGAAATAACTTAAGACATGCTCAAAGGCCATGGAAATCATTGTTCCCTAACTTATTAGGATTTCTTTGCCTGCTTCTATGGCTTTTCTTTTAAACTGAAAGATTCTACATCTGGTCTTTCTCTTTGGGTAGAGTGTTCAGGTAAAAGGATTCTACTTTTCTCTCTTGGCATTTGTTCATATCTGTTTCTAAATATATTTTTGAAACCTATGAGGAAAATATAATATTCTGTTGCTTTTCAGCTTTATTCATTTAGTTTCTTCCAATCAAAGCTATGAGTTCCTGCCAATTAAAGCTCAAGAAATATATAAACACCTTTCCAGATTTTCTTGCTTCTAGATCAGTGTTCAACAAACTTTTTCTGCAAAGGGTCAGAGGGTAAATATTTTAGGTTTTACTGGCCCCATGGTCTCTGTCACAATTACTCAGCTCTGCCCTTGTAGCATGAAAGGTGCCATAGAAATATGTAAACAAATGGACAAAGCTGTGTTACAATAAAACTTTATTTATAAAAACTGGTGGTGGGCTATAGTTTGCTCAACCCTGTTCTAGATGATGTTGATGAGGAGGAGGAAGAAAGGGAGAATATTGCTGATTAACTACAACTATCATTGATTGCTTTCTCTGTGCAAAATAGTATACCCATCTTATAATTGAAGAAACCAAACTTTAAAAAGGCTAAATGATTTTTCCACAGTCAAACAACTAGTAAATGGTGGAGCTAGAAACTCAGATCTGACACCAAAGCTCATACTTTCTCTCACTAAGCTGTGTCATAAAGCATACACTTCCACTGCTTAAAGCTTTTTTGTCAACTTCTCTCAGAAACTATTTCTAAACACAATGAGAAGGCTTCGTAAAATCACAGACTTCAACTGTGGTAGACTGAACATAATTTAATTTGCTTAATCCAGTAGAATTTGGGCTATTGAGGTATTTAATTGAACAAACATTTAGCACGCCACTACTATGAGCCCCAAATTGCAATAGTGACTTGAGGAGGAAACGAATAGACTATAGTTGCCTTATCTCAGACACATTTAGAGTCATTGGGGGAGAGGAACCTTTCCACTCCCTTTCTTCTTTTAGAATCTTTCTTGGTTTGAGAAAGCAAACAATGGCATTGCTTAAGGAAGGCAAAAAAAAATTATTTGCAATTGTCCACAGCCACAAATGTGTTTAAACGCCTTTCCAACCTCCTTTGACTAATGTTTTCACACGGATTATTTTTGTTCTTTTTCTTATAGTGACATAAACAGTTTCTAGGGAATTTCAAGGGATCTTAGAAAAATCTCTTAAGATTTAAAGCCCCAAGACCTGACAGTCTTTCCCAGAACATCTTAACCAAAATGTTTACCACTAAATATCCTACACAAGCAAGTATTGCACATTCTCTAACCCAGTGTCTCCAGTTGTCTTAAAAAGCAGAGCTGCTCCTCTCAACCCTTCTTTTTTTACGTAATCACATTTGTATAACCACAGGGCTTTTTTGTGTTCTAGTGGGGTGGGCTACTTAAATAGTACAGAATCACTTAAGGAATAGTAAAATTCTCTACTCTCATAAAGCTAATGAGTCATACTAGTTTATAACTCCTTCAGTTCTAGAAAAGCTTCTCTCAGCTGTCATCCATAAAATTCCTTTTCTCCTTTGCCCCATCTCCTTACTCCAAATGAAGTGCCTTTGTAATTTCTTTCTCTTCCAAATACATCTGTTTAATTATTATGCCTCATTTGCACTAAATCCAAATGGAAACCAACCTATGATGGTGTTGCTTTTCCCCGAAGGTCAAACCTCACACAGATGTTCATCATGAGCTATCTCCAGCTCCCAGCAGCTGCCTAGCGTTTATGTTATGATAGTGATGTTCTCTGGTTGCAGAGCCCAGAGAGCTTGCTGTTCAGCCAAAAGAAATCCTAAGGGAAAAGAGTCAGAACGAATGGTTGCACATTAAGTGCAGGGTTCCTGGGCACCAACTTTGTACTGCATTTCCCGTAGAAAAGCTAATGCAAACCTGTGCAGAGTCATAAATCAGACCCAAAGCTGTTGGGGAACCCCTGATCCCTTGCTTCATCAACATACAGAAAGTCATCCTGAGAAGCCCAAGAATATGCTAAGGATTTGCCTCTGGGATAGATATATGTATCTCAGATTACCAGCCACTAGGAAATCAAAGGGACAAATTTGATTTAACAGTAGTGGCTTAGGAAAGTATGGGATTACTTCTGTATGGTTATAATAATACCAAGATTCTTCTAAAGTGGATGAAATTTGACAAAGAAAAAGAAGAGAAGGGAAAGAGACATGAGGAAGAGAAGAGATGAGATTCTACACCTACACTATTGAGTTCTGTTTGGTAGAACAACACGCATACATACTTATGAAGCTGTAGCATGACTGCCATGCTATCAACACCTTTGACCTTGCCCAATCCACATCAGCAACCTCAGTCATCAGAGAGCACCACCTCAGCCAACTCAGACATACCCTTGACCAATGTCAGAGCCCACCACTACCCTACCTTCAGTGTAATACCTCAGAGACAGATAGGAGCCTACTGGACCCCGTATGTGCAGCTCTGAGGAGGATTTAGGGGAGGAGCTAGTGCTCTCAGGGAAACTCTTTTTACAATTAATAAATACTCTGGCCTTTCAGCTTTTCTGAGAATGAGTGATTCTGTTTGTTTCTCAGGAAGTCCAACAGAACTGAGCTCCTAATGTCCACAGCAGCAGCATTGATGCAACATTCTTATATTGGCTTCTTCTTCTGTTTCTCACTTTTTCCCATCTCTCATTTCTGCAGCTTAGAATCATCTCTCAAATAAACTACCTGTATAATTGCCCTGTCTTAGGCTTTCAGGGAAACAGAGTTTATTTACAGCTGCCTGACCAGAATGAGATATGCTTTGGACCAATCACAGCAGAATAACCACTTGGTTCAGTTACTCATGGATAGAGTTGTTTAATGTTTGAGAATAGCAGTTGGAATTGGAAGAGCTGTCTTTCACAGCCTTCTGTTTACATGTGCTCGTTACTCATAACTTGTTCCTGAGCAGCATAGATACTACTCATGGAAGAAACTCATCTTTTATAACATATACGAGGAGACATAGTCTGTGACCCTCTTGTCTGCCTTCCTTTCAGTCTGTCAAAAATGTCTAGCAGTCAGAGGCTACTGAAAGGAGTCATAAAAATGATAATTGAGAGTGACATCAGCAAAACGGCAGACTAGGAAACTCCAAACACTGGTTTCCTCATGGAGACAACAATAAACAACCAAAAATTGAGTAAAGTAACCTCGTATGAGTTACGGAAAAACAACCAGAGGGCCACAGAAACCAAGCAAACACCCAATCAAAAAAAAACAAAACAAAACAAAACAAAACAAAAAAACCCACATTCAAAACAATAGAAAATTTTGCGGGATTTTGCTTGTCCTTTCTCCCACTCTTTCCCTGCTGTGGCATGAGCTTGGCCTGGAGGAGGCAGCAATTCCCAATTCCCTCTCTTAAACTGGATGGAACAGAGCTTACCTTATTGTAATGTTCTTACCTATTTAGGGGCTTTCGAAAGGACAAGTTTCTGTTTCACTTGAGGTAGAGAGAAGCAAAGAGGACTGCTCAGGAAAGCTGCAGGAGAACTACAGACATGCAAATGTTTGGGACAAGGGATTACAGGTAAAGACACACAATACACCATCTAAGGACCCAAAGAGAAACTGAGGTGAAACTGTCGTACAACTAAGACATTTATAAGTAGCTGTGTACATAAGATAATTGAAAAGCCACATACGGAGGCCCAGGAAAGACACATGCTTAGAAAAGACCTGAGAAGACCTTAAGCTTTCTCCTTGGGCTGATCCAAGTGCTCAGAACAGCCTGGCTAATTCCTCAAGGACTTCCTCCACACAGACTCAGTCTGAAAGAAGAGGTAGTAGTTATTTCAAATGCTTAATTTTCAACAACAAAAAAATTATAAGCATACAAATAAACAGTAAAACATGGCCCACTCAAAAGGGGAAAAAATAGCAGAAACCATCCTCGAAGAAAACCATGAATCAATTGTAAGACAAAGACTTTAAAACCATTGTCTTTTTTTTTTTTTGCTACGTTTACACTGAAAAAATTCAGGAGTGACTAGTTGTGAATAAGGTGTGTGTATCTATGAAGAGTTTCTTTGATCCTTAAAGTATTGAAAACAATTGTTTTTAGACAATGTTTTATAAAGAAAATTAGTTATTAGCGTATTCATTTTTTTCATTCATTTACTCACTCCTACCAGGTCCTGGGTTGGGCACAATGGAAAACTAAGCAGATAGGGTTTATGTTCTCTACCTCCTGGGAGGACCTGCTCCTTCTCTTTTGCCTTAGCAGAAAAGTTTGGCATTGTCACCTGATATATGAATTCCCTCTAAAACAAGCATGCTAGCTTCAAGTTATTTCTTAAAAGAAATAAATGGCTGGGGGAGAAAATTTCAGGTGTAATTCTTCATCTTTACTTGGAATAATTAAAGTGGAAGAAAGTTTCTGTTGGTGAAAAACCTGATTTATAGTACAATTTTCAGAAAAGTACATTTTATTTCTTTCAAGTGTATATAATGGATTAACTTTAAAAATATGAATGAAGAGATGTCCTGAAATATCTGTGATAAATAAGAATTTTATTGAGATATTTTTATAATTGCAAAATTAATACATGTACTATATAGAAAATATTGAAAATACAGAAAAGTACAAAGAAACAAGCATGATCCCGGTACTCAGAGACAACTGTTTTTAATACAGGTCTACATCTATATTCCCTCACCTGATTCTTGGGACCAAATGAGTTTTGGAATGCAGAATTTCCCATATTTTAGTAAGGTAATCCAATATGTGTACCAAAGATTTGATCTGATATTGAGATATAATTGACATATAATATTATATTAGTTTCAGCTGTATAACAGAATGATTTGATATATGTACATATTGCAAAATAATGACCACAATAACTCTAGTTAACATCCATCATCACACATAGTTACATTTTTTTCTTGTGATGAGAACTTTTAATATCTACTATTTCAGCATTTTCTGTATATAATACAATATTATTAAATATAGTCACTATGCTGTACACTAAATCCCCAGGACTTATTTATATTGTAAGTGGAAGTTTGTACTTTTGACCACCTTGAATTATTTCACCTACCTCTCACCTGCTGCCTCTGGCAACTGCCAATGTGTTCTTTGCATCTATCAAAAAATAGTTGTCTTAAATATTCTCAAAGAGCTAAAGGAAAATATGAAAAGAAGAACTAAGGAAAATAAAAAGTAATATATGAACAAAATGAGAACGTCAGCATAGAGATGGAAATTATATAAAGAACATAACAGGAATTATGCAGCTTCAAAAGTACAATAATTAAATTAAAAATTTAATTAAAAAGGTTCAGCAATAGACTTGAACAGGAAGAATAAAAAAATCAATGAACCTGAAGATAAGACATTTGTAATTATTGAGTCTGAGGAACAGAAAGAAAAAAGAGTAAAGAAAAGTGAACAGATTAAAGGATGTGTGGGAACCCATAAAGTAGACCAATATATGCATTATGGAATATCCAGGAGTAGAATAGAGAGAGGGTCAGAGAACTTATTTGAAGAAATAATGGCTGAAAACTTTTCAAATTTAAGGAAAGATATGGATCCATAAATTCAAGAAACTCAATGAATCCCAAGTAGGATAAAACCAAGAAGATCCAAACTGAACTGCGTTATAATCAAACTGTTGAAAGACAAAGATAAAGAAAGAATCATGAAAGCAGCAAAAAAAAAAGTGACTCATTGTGTACATGGGATCTTCAGTAAAATTACCAGCCAATTTCTCTTCAGAAAACTTGGAAGTCAGAAGGGAATGGGATGGTTTATTTGAGTGCTGAAAGAAAAACATTATCTATGACCAAAAATTATGTCCTTCAAAATGAGGAAAAAATTAAGACATTTCCAGATAAGCAAAAAATGAGGGAATTTATTACCATTGGTAATGCCCTATAAGAAGTGCTAAAAGGAGTCCTTGAGCTTGAAATTCAAGGATATTACAAAGTAGCTCAAAGCCATATGAAGATATAATTTTTGGTAAAGGTAAATATGTGGACAGATATAAAAGCCAGAATTATTCTAATTTTGTTTTATATCCCCATTTTTAATTTTCAACAGGATTTGAAAGATAATAAATAAAATAATTATAAATCTGTTGTTGAGTACACAATATAAAAAGATGTAATTTCTGACCTTGATAACATAAATTTGGAGGATCATGTTGTAAAGGAATATAATAGTTCTGTATGTAACTGAAATCAGTTGTTAACAATTCAAATAGACTGTTATAACTTTAGGATGGTTGTATGTAATGCTCATGGTAACCACAAGGAAAATATTCATAGAATATACCCAAAAATAAAAGAGAAGGGAAAGAAAGTATGTCACTACAAATAATCAACTAAACACAAAGTAAAATAGTAATAGAAGAAATGAGAGACAAAAAAGCTATGTGACATATAAAACACAAATAACAAAATGGCATAAGAAAGTCCTTCCCTATTACTAATTACTTTAAATGTAAATGGTTTAAATTTTTCAATCAAAAGGCATAGATCAGCAGAATGGATAAAAAAGCATGATCCAACTCTATGCTGCCTACAAGAAACTCACTTTAGAGCTAAACATATGTCGAAAGGGGAGAATAGAAAAGATATTCCAACCAGATAATAATAAAAAGAGTCCTGAGCTGGCTATACTAATACCAGACAAAATATACTTTAAGTCAAAACTGTTAGAAGAAACAGAAGGGTATTATATATTGATAAAAGTATCAATTGATATCGAGAAAATATAACAAGTATAAACATGTATACATCAGGAATCAGAGCTCCAAATATATGAAGCAAACATTGACAGAATTGAAGGGGAAAATAGATAACTCTACAATAACAGTAAAATACTTCAAAACCCCACTTTCAATAATTAATAAGACAACCAGACAGATCAATAAGAAAACAAAGAATCGATATGGAACAAATCCAGAAAGCAATTGAACCTAACAGAAATATACAGAACACTCCACCCAACAATAGCACAACATACATTTTTCTCAACTGTACATGGAACTTTCTCCAGAATAGACCATATGTTAAGCCACAAAACAAGTCTTAATAAATTTTAAAAGATTGAAATCATACATAAAGTATCATTGCCAACTACAATGGAATGAAACTAGAAATCAATAACAGAAAGAAAACTGGAAAATACACAGATATGTGGAAATTAAACAACATACTCTTAAACAACCAGTGGATCAAAGAATAAGTTACAAGGGAAATTGGAAAATACCTGGAGTCAAGTGAAAATGAAAACACAATATACCAAAACTTATGGGATGCAGTGAAAGCAGTGTTAAGGGGGAAATTTATAGCTGCAAATGCTATGAAGAATCTAAAAAGAAGAAAAATCTCAACTTAACAACCTAATTTTATATCTTAAGTATGTAAAAAAAGAAAAATAATGATGGCTAATAATTTATGTTTCAAGCCTCAAAGAGACATTGATGATATAACCCACTCTGGCTTCAAAGACCCCTTCAGTGTTTCAACGTCTGTAGCTCCAAACTTTCTCCAGCCCACACTCCCAACACTTTGCAGGATATTTCCATATAAGTGTCATGTTCCACATTTCCAAAAGTGAACTCTTCACCTTCTCCACAAAACTTCCTTTGCTTCTTGTGGTTCAAATCTCAAACCAGAAAGTCTTCTCTGGTTCCTCACCATCCTTCACCCTACATTAAATTGGAGACAGTGCCTCCGCTGCATACTTCCATCTGTCTTCTTTTTATTATGAAATCTCTTTCCCATTCTGGTCTCCAGACCTTTTCTCATGGATACTAAAATAGCTTCAAACTGAGTTGCCTGCTTCTGCTTCTTTCCTTTGAGAGAATTAAGTGTGAAGAGCATGAGTTTTAAGGCTGAGCATCAAGATCTAAATCCCAGTTCTACTGATTGCTGGAAGTTTGAACTTGGGCAGGTCACCTAACTTACCTGTGCTTCATTTTACTCATCTATAAAATAGGCTAGAGTTGTCTTTACAATTATATTGAAATGGTTTAAAATGAGGATGAAATGAATTAATATAAATCAAAATAGTTGCATGAATATAGCAGGTATTCAATACAAGTTGGCTATTATTATTACATTGTGTCCTGAGTTATCTTTCTATGCCATAGTCCTGATGAAGTCATTCTCTGATCAAAAATAGTGGTTTCCAATTGCTTACAGAATAAAGTCTTGGTTCAAGTCTACCTTTCTGGACATATTTCTCATTGTGACCTTCCCAGAAACTATTAAAACAGCCACACAGATCTGTCTGGTGTTCATAAAATATGCTCTATACAAGTCCATCTCATGAGCTATGCTCAGGGTTGGTCTCCATGTCTGTAATCTTTCTCCATCATTATCTGTTAAGCCTTAGCTTTATTTCAAAGACCAGGTCAAACTTCATCAAGCTTCTCCCCTCCCAGATTACTGGTCATAGTTAATTTTTCCCTCCTCTGTATCTTTACTTTTTTCTTTGTTATAGGAATTACCACAATTTTTTTTTTTTTTTGTCATCCCAATCCTGTGTCTGCAACCAGTCCTTAAAGGCAGCTATCTATTCCAATTTCTGTTTATATGCTCCAAGACCTACAGTGTCTAGCATGGTCACACCTTACTTTCTACTTTTAATGACTTGCATCCAACATCCCATGACTCTGGATGCTGAATCTACATGGACTTACTTTTTATTTCCTCGAGCCTATAATTATAAGATGTGAACTGAGAGAGAAGAATGGGTCAATGTTGAAAATAAATCATTCATAAATGGGAAAGAACTTTCCTTGTTTTCATTATACCTGTTAAACCTGAAAAGACGAATAGTTTGGAGTTCTATTGTAGGACTTCAATACTTATCACCATGTCTGACCCTGTGCACTGGGTAAGCCTACTTTTGTCTCTAAAGATGAAGAGTGGCCAAAGGAGCTGATACAGTTAGTCAAAAAGTATGTTGCTGCTCGTAGTTTTTGGAAGTTGCCCTCTAATTTGCATTAACTTACTATTACTCAGAGTAAAAAAGAAATCTTACCAATCACCTTCAGCTTAGCTTCACTTTCTTACAAAGCCAGATAGTTAACTGGATTCATGATGAATATTTTAAAAAATAATAAAAATAAAAATAAAAAAGGTGCAGCATTGTGTCCCCTTTTCTGTCTTTATCATCTTAATTTCAAACCACTGAGAGTACTTCTATGGGTGAGACTCCCTCCAGGATTTTGGAAATACCAAGATAAGCATCAGTTTACTGCCCTCAAGAAGATGTCAGCTTCATAAAGGGTAAGTCAAGTCAGGTTATACAAAGAAACAGCTAACAAGGGATGAGTCTGATCACAGAGACTCGTATAAGATGTTGTGGGGGCACAGGAAACTGAGGGACTGCTTTTTGGAATGTCAAGGCTGGTGTATTGGGAAGGTTGTAGAATAGGTAATGTTTGAACCGAGGCTTGAAGGATTAAATAGAGTTAAGTGGACCAGAGGGATGGCATATGAAGGAAAGGATAGAGCAATGCATGGGCTTGGCACTTTTTAAAGGAACTTTAGCTAATTCCTTATGCCTCATGTTTTTATAACAGCTTCAAATACATTATTCCTACAAAAGTCCTGTAAGTCAGGGAGCATGATCATGCCCATTCTGCAGATGAAGGATTTGAGGAGAAAAGAGATTAAGTGATTTGCCCAAGGTTACATTGCTACTCAAATACAACTTGCTGAGTTTCCAGCCTAGGAAGAGGGGTATGGATATTTGCATACAATCCCATGCTCAAAACGAAAAATCTTTTGACGATTAAACCGAATAGCTCTGCTGAAACACTGCATTTCCTCTTGTGAACCAAAACGAAACTCAGACCTGAAGTTATGCTTCTACCGCCACTGCCCCCGTCCCCATGCCCTGACAAGACATGGCATCTTGTTTCCAAGGGGAAAAGAAATAAACAAGACTGCAAAGGCATCTTAAGACAACAAATCACTCATAAAAAAGGGGAACATTCTGATGAGTTAAGTGTAAATGAATCAGAAACATATGGATTCGATCTACTTTAAAAGGCCCAGTGGAGTTCCGAGTGAAGGGCAAAACCCTTGGAGGGGATTATATTTGGGGATATGTCCAAACCCAGAGCCATTAGTTCTGTTCAGGCCCAGAGCTAGGCTGGGATATATCTCCTAGGAAACCGGCAGCACGAGAACCTCAAAAGAGTGTAAGGGTCATTTTATCCTGAATCCTCAAGCCAAGTATTGGAACTTTTCAAAGCAGCATGACTCCTAGAAACACCTTTCCTGAACATCTTATTCTGGCCAAGGGCTGGGACACCAAGTCCAGCTAACGCTTCCTCCTTAGAAATTCAACTTCTACAACCCCAAAAGGGTGTAGAGGTTGAACTGAAAACTTTCGTCTTTCCCAAAGATTCTCTCCCTTTGGATTGAAGCCTTTGACTATGAACAATGTTCAGGCCATGGCCTTGGAAGATGAAATAACAACCATGGTCCTTTTTGGCAGCATCAGATGGGAAATGAATATGCACAGAAATATTGAATACATTCAACTAAACAGGAAACAACATAAAAAAGAAAAAGAGAGAAAGATCCAGACTCATCAGTCTGGATGAGTTACATCAGCCATGAAAGTAAACACAAGCCAGTGGGCCTAGAGCCCAAAGAGATCAGGCTGGTTTAATGGAAACCAGGCCACAAGCAGGTGTGTTTCCCTGGGCCTAATCTTCTTTGGGACTTCCTTTTTTGGGGATCTCATATGGAACAAAAGGTCAACAAACAGAGAATCTGGGCTCAGGATTCACTGAGCCTCCATTTCTTTACCCACCCAAGTGCCCTCTTCCAGATGAAAACCTGGTCTGCACTGTGTTGCTGATTTTTCTCTCTCTCACAGTGGTGTTGCTATGGAAACAAACCTTTCTCATCCACCATTGATTGAATCAAGTTTGGGGAGGGGGGGAGGACTAAGAAAAATGAGCAAGTGGAACAGTATTCTCCCCAAATGCTGCCTTAAATTGAAATCATCTGTTCTCATGGCCCAGCCTCCCCTGGTTTCCAGGCCACACCCAGGCAGCTGTGAGGGTGGGTGTGGGGGGAGGGTGGCCCTCCCTCAATGACAGGGTGGAATGGTTGCAGTAAGGTGATATGCTGAGAAGAAATTCACCCTAGGCTGCTTTTTGTTGAGCTTCCCCTGCACCACTGTCATCAGCTTTCACACTCAGCAAGGGCCTTGCTGCAAATCATGGCCCAGCCTGAGTCACTTCTCTCCAGTGCCATGGAGAGACTGGAAACTCTAGGCAGTGGGGCTCCTCGGGGAACTGGGGAGCCAGGTCCTATGGGCATTTTCTATGGGCCTGGAAGTCCCCATTGTCACCCCCCACCCAACCCCAATATGAGCCTTTACCACCCTTGTTGATTCTTGAAATCAGTCATCTTAGACATTTATGTCCTTAGCTTAAGGCATATAACTGAAGTGAGACCAAAGATGAACATCTTCGCATGAAGAAAGGATTGAGGAGGAGAAGGAAGGTGTGGTGACAGGGCAGCAGGATGGTGGGATGGCAGTGTGGTGTAAAGACAGGCAGGATGGTAGGAGAAAGATACACTGCATTCACTTCCCACATCCCCCAACCTCACTCCAGAACCATTCTGGAACTGAAATAAAAAGAGCTCTGGAGCTCTAAGGGCATTGCCTGCTCCTACCCATGATGCCAACAGAGATGAGCAACATCAGTCCCAGTCAAGGTTGATTTGGTAAGAGGCCACTGTGTGCCAGGCACAGTTCTACATACTGGGGCAACACCAGGGCCATAGGGAGACAAGCTGTTCAGAGGAATTCAGGAGTGATATTGAACATGGAAACCAGAAAAGACCAAAGACGTCCCTACAGTCCCCTCCCTGGCTACCCCTGGAGGAGCGCAGAGCATCAGGACCTCTCTAGCTCCAGATCTTTCTTCGGTTGGTCCTGCCTTTGCAGGGAGGGGGCCCAAGGTGTCTGAGGAGTTTCTTCAGATGCAGTGCTGAGCTCCCCGGACTGCAGAGCCTGTAATACTACCTGGGGGTGGCTGGCCAGGCTGATCACAGTCTTCCTTAGCCACACCTCAATTTCTACATCTGTTGCCACAGTGCCAAGAGTCTGCTACGCAGAATAGGGAGGACAGCTCCAGAAAAGCATGTTGTTTGGCAATGTTATTCTTTGCACAGTGGCCAGGACTTTGGCTGAATCTGGCTCAGCCTCCCAGGGGAGAGATGCTTCCAGAATCCAGTCCCCTTTCCCCTAGACCCTCAGAGTCTCTAAATCCACAAGATTGATCAGGTGCTTTTGAAACTAGTACCTTGTTCACTGATGTTCTCAAAAGGCCTATGGATGAATAGAAAGCTGACTAGGAAAGAGATAAAGGAGAATAATAGGCTGAGGATGCAAAGGACGGGACAGGATTTGGTGGTGGGCTTCTTGTCCAGCTTAATTGTTTTCATCCTCAAAAATGATTCCCAATAGCTGGACTGGTGATCATCTTGCTCAGATTCTATGAATGCTCAGGGCTGGAGGAAGCCGAGGACAAGTGCCTGCCAGTGCCTATGGCATGTGAGTTCAGTACAGGGGGAAAGGATGAGAGAGGCTACGAGCTTTGAGGAGGAAGGGGTTGGAGAGAGCCCAAGCTGAGTATGGGCTCTTCTGCTAGTACATTCTACCTCCACATGACACCCAGGATGGTTGCCTCAGGCCTTTCCCTGGACAACTGACCTGTGACATAGCCTATGATTTCCTGTCATCTTTGGCCAGCTTTCTCAGGTGGCCAGAGTATTGTTGCCAGCAAGGCCAAGGGCAAACTCCAAATTCCTGAGAATTTATAGTTCCCAGAGCTATGTTCTGGTCTGTGACCCCAGGTGACTGCTCAAACCCTGACAGACCATCTGACCAATGTCATCCTCTGATCACAGGGGGATCCAAGCAGTGTAACCCAGGCCTACTTGGTATCTGCAATCCATTAGCTGCAAAGAACTGCACATTTCAGCCCCTCCTCCCTCACGTGGAGCTCTGGAAAGAATGGGGTCGATCTTAGCTAACTGCCTTAGGGTAGAAGAGTTCTCACTGATTATGCTAGTTTCTTCTGAGCTGTTTTAGTTACATGATTTAAATAATTTAAAAACTCCCAAGAATGTAAAATAGTTGACAAATACCAGAGTGAAGATAAGCACCAGAGATAAGAAGCCCCAAAACAAGAATTTAGCCCACCTATAGTAGAATTCAATCTGAATTTCAGCCATTCATTTAACTTAAGTCCTATTGTGTCCCTAAGAGAAATAGCAAATGTGCCACTCTTATAATTACTGTGCAGAGTTACATATGGGAATTCAAAAAAAGAGAATGTAATCACTGCCTTCAAAGAATTCACCATCATCGAGATGTAAGCAGTCTTTCCAGACTGGCCTGGACAAATCTGCCCTAGCTGAATTCTTCAAGCTCTATATGTCTTTGAGTCTTTGAACTTCAGTGCTACAGCGAGACCATCATCAGCCCCCTCTCCTTTCCCTGTGAGTCAAATCCCCACAGATACAGAAATCCTACCTTATAAACTTCAACCTATTGTTCCAGACGGGCCAGTCACAGTTCTTGCCTTCCTCGACCACTACTCTGAAGTAACAGAAAGAATTAAGCATTCCCTTGCCAAGCCGCATGACGAAGACGTTGTGTGGAGGCCAAAGGACACAGCTGAGTGGGCCTCCTGCCCCACGCTCCAGCCCCAGCCAAATGTGAACCAGGTCAAATAGCAGAGTATTGGACATGCTGCACTGCCTGAGCCCGCCTGGCCTGTTCAGCTGGCAGGGTCACCCTCAGCCATCTAAATACAAACATATCATTTGGCATTTTAGAGACTTCCTGACTACACTCACCTAAGGGTTTGGAGATGATGCTTGATTTTAGTCCAGAACCCAATCCATCTAGGATGGTCTGTTGTAAGGTAGTAAAAGTCAAAGAGAGGGTTTCATCAAGAGCTTGAGCATTAATTAGTCTCCAGTAAAGACTGAGTTAAACAGGGCTAGAAGGAGCCTGATGCCAGGGTGATGGAGATGCACAGAGAGGTTCTCACGAGGCACAGAATTCCTTCTGGAGCATTGAGTGCACTAGTAAGGCGGTTAGAAGCCAATATGTGATATGGACCAAACCTGAATCCCCTTCCTGGGAGCAGGGTGGCAGGGCGGGGAGAGGGTGGCAGGGGAGGAATCGTTAAAAACAGCTGCATTTTGGAGACAGGGAGTTGGAGATATTCTGTCCGTCTTGCTGTTCATTTCTGGCTCTAGAGCTTTTGAGAGTCTTTCTAAAAAGCCAGTGTCTCTCCTCTTCTATGTGGGGCCCCTCGTCACAGGGGCACCAGGGCATGGGGTGAGGACAGGTGCCCTTATGAGTAGCTTGTAATGGCATCTTGGCTCTGGACCAAGGAAATTCTGCTTGGAAAAAAAAAATGTAGTAGTTTTAGCAACTTGGGGCATAATGTGCATGAGAAAGAGAGGCCTGATAAATCAGAGGTGACAGTAAGGATACCCCCTTCCTTTCCTTTCTGCAATCTGGCTTGGCTTTGTAAGCCTCTCAGGGGGTTCAAGTCTCTTCCAGGAGGGAAGCCAGCACTAAAGCAAGGCTGTACTGGCAGGAATCCTGCACTGCCCAGAGCAGAAGCAACCTCCAGCGATGGCTCCAGAGTAAAGGGCACATATACCCAGTTATTTTCTCCCATCTTTCTTTTTTGCAGTGGCCATATCTGCCTTTATTTTTAAAAAGAAAAAGAAAAAGAAAAAGGAAAAAAAAAAAAAGAAAAAGAGGAATTGCTTGGGTTTGGGCAAGTTCCAGGAAGTGGCAGCTGTGTGTAGGATCTGGCCCAAAACACAGGCCTGGAGGAGAACACCTTTCTTAAAAGCTTTCCAGGAGAGCTGAAGATCAGATCACAGGCCATGATGAAATCCAGCGAGACAATAGACCTACGTTGCCTTCTTCTGAGGGGCCAGGAGGCTGTGTTCTGGAGTAGCCATAAACAAGCTCAGTAACTTTCAGAAGAGCAAAGTCGGCCTCCTGTTGTTAGCACTACCATTTCATGGCCTGAGCTCATTCCCTAGTAATCCCAAAAGGCAGCACCAAACTGCCTGAGTAATTGTAGCTTCCCTTCTGATCGGTGAACCTTTCCCAGAGGGCATATTGTACCAGTCTTGTCTCAACTCACCCAGCCTCTTCAAGCTGAGGAAGGGAAATAAGGATTTATTAAGACCTCAAACTACCTTCTAAAATTGAACAATAAACCAGGACAAGGACAATATGTGTTTTCCAGGATCTCAGAAGCATGTGAAGTTTCCTTATGTTTGTAAAGCATTGGCCCTGTTCGCCCAGAGTTTCTAAGATGAAACACGGAAGTGAAAAGGTGTCCTGTGAAGATTTTTCAGAGGCAGCGAAGAAGAGAAAGTCTTGGGAACTTTTTTCCTACTCCAAAGAAAATTACATGTGAAAGAAATGAAACTCCAAATTTAAAATAAGTGCCTGTGGTTTTTAAAACAAAGTTGCTCCATGTTTTGTAGAATCTCAAAGTGCTAAAATTATAAGGGACATTGGAAATCATTGAGGCACACCTTCCATCTGATGTAGCCCCCACTTCTGCAACATGACCAGCAGGATGGTGCAGATGCTGCTTGTCTACCTCCAGGGACGGGGAACTTATTCCCTCAAGGGGCAGCTAATTCATTTCTGAACAGCTCTGTTTTTGATAAATTTTTTCTACATTAAGCCAAAATTAATTTTCCTATAGCTTTCAGCCAGCATTGCAAACTATGTTCTCAGGAGTCACTATAAATACCTCTGTCTCTTTCTCCCTAATACATCCTTCAGATCTCTGAAGATAGCTATGACATGCCATGACCACTCTGGCCTTCTCTTTTCCAGGCTAGATTTCTTGGTTTGTCAAACAATCTAGCTTAATAAGTTGTTAGCTGCCTGGATCATCTCCGTTTAAGGGCAGTTTTTGGCTCTGCCTTCTCCAGCAGCATCCATCCACACCTTCTGCTGTGTCGTATGGTATTTGTGTTTATGGACAAACTCTCTCTCCAATTGGCAACACCGTCTCAGCCTCCTTCAAACTCTGGGTCAGAGTTAGAGTCTAGGAGTAGAATGGCTTGGCTCAGAGTACCTCAGAGAGACGAAGAGACTGGGAGCTCTGTGAGAAGAAATATGCCCTTCTCATGTACTGTTTTGTCCCAGGAGCTGGCACATGGCAAGTGCTCATGTTTTCTGATATGTGAATACATGAAGGGATGAAAGAAAGCAAGCTGGCATCAGATGTAGAGATAGAGAAACCTCCGCAGATTAAAAATCTTTAGCTCAACCGTCCTGAACTCCCTGCTCCCACCCTGGAATCCCTCCAAATCCAACACAAGAACTTTGAGGCCAAGTTCTGTCCACAGCTATGCACACCACCCTACTTTGATTCCTCATCACTCCATTAAATATCCATCATCTCCACCTCCTCACACCCAACCTTTTCCATTTCCTCTTCCTGCTCTCCTCACCTATAAAAGTCCCAGAATATTCCTCTTGGACACAAATTCTAAAGAGAGTCAAGCAAGAAGAAAGACTGGTGGAAGACTTTGTATTGCTTTGGGGGCACTAGCTGATATCCTTTGGCCCTGGGTTGATTTGGGAAGGACCCCAAGCAAGAGCTCCTTGCCCTGGCTGCATGGACAAAAGTCCCTACCTGGGGGGTTGCCTGGGCTGTGTCCCTCTGCACAGAGATCTCTAGTGAGGCCTGGCTCAAAGGTCTCTTAGGCCAAATGTTGTTAAACAGCACAAGACGTAATTGATCTCCAAGTGAGCAGTTTTACATTTTATTTTTCCTTTCTGGAGTACAAAGAAAAAGAAACACTGGCCATGGGTGATGTATAAAGTCCACAAGCCTCCAGACTGAGTCTAACTATGCATAGAAACAACTCCCCAGGCCTCCGTCCTCCTCCCCGACCTTTGGAGATAAACTCTAGTAAAGTATTAGCAACTGGCTTTGCTCTTCTGACAGTTAAGGGACGACTTTCTTCAGAAGTCCTTTTGTGCTCCCTTGCTGCCAAAGCCATTTAAACTGTAATCATTAGTGACTGCTCTGCCTGCAATGTGGGCCAGGGCGGATTTTCCTGGGAGAGGCTTCATCAGTCACGTGCTCTTGGTGGAGGGCAGCTATCTGAAGCTGGGATGCAGGAACAAGAAGGAGATTCTTTATTCATCCAGACCTGGAAGGGAAGTTGGGGTTGCCTTTAGGCCTCAGGTGTGCCTAGCTGGGAAGGGACAGCACAGTGGTGTGGGAAAGGCAGATAGACCCCATGCCTCCTCTTCCTCAAGCTTCTGGAGGGGAAGTTGTTCACATGTTCTTGTTAGGGATGGCAGAGGCTCACTCACAGCCAGAGGTAGCAAAAGGGGGCCCGGAATAGTCTGAAGCCCTTGTGGAAAGGGGCTGGGGGAGGGAAGGAATGTTCAGTGACAGCTGAGTTCTTTTCTGTTTCCTTTCAAGTCTTTTGAATTGCTGGGAGCACTGAGATGGCGAAACCTAAAGGAGTGGGAAGCTTGTGGAAGGGGCGTGAGAAGGGTGGGAAGACAGAGAGAGAGACAAGCAGACAGATGAAGGGAGACAGAGAAATCTAAGGAAGATGGGGAGAAAAGAGAATGGAGGGAAGACAAGGTTCAAAAAAGGAGTGAGAGGACAAGGAGGGAGAGAAAGCAAAGGAGAGTGAGGGGGGCGGGACATAGGAGTATCTTGAGGGACAAGAGCTTGAAAACAAATGAGTAAAGAAGAAAGGGGCTGATTTCCTTTTTTTAAAGGCTGAAAAATATTATATTGTATGGACATAACACATTTTCTTTATCCATTCATCTCTTAATGGACATGGAGTGCCATTTGGTACACATGACGTAACCCAAAGGACATTATGCTAAGTGTTATAAACTGGTCACAGAAAGACAAATACTGCATAATTCCACTTACATGAGGTACCTAAAATAGTCAAACTCACAGAAACAGAGAACAGTGGCTACCTGGAGCTGTGGGGAGGGGACAATGGTGAGTCGTGGTTCTGTTGGCATAGAGTTTGTTATACAAGATGAATTAGTTCTAGAGCTTAGAGTGAACAATAATTTATTGTATGCTTAAAAATGTGTTAAGTGAGTAGATCTCACATTGCAGTCTCATGGTACACATAAAACAATCAAATAAACCAAAGGACAAATGGAAACTTTGGAATTGACAAATATATCTTTTACTTTGATATTGTGGTTATTGTGTCAGGGGTATATGCATATGTCCAAACTCATCAAAATATTTACATTAAATATGCACAGTTTATTTATCAATTTACCTCCATAAAGCTGTTTAAAAGAAGTAGAGAAAGGGACTTTGATTAGAAAAGGTGGACTAAATCTTTTGAGAGAAAGGTTAAAAACTGGCAGCTATTCCTGAACCTATGAAACTCAGATTCCTGGATGTAATTTTTTCAAGTTATTAACCTCCTCTCCTCCTTTTATTTTTTCGTCTCAGTTGCCAGAGAGTTTAAAAGTCAAATTTATTGCCTAAGTTTTGTAATTTGTTCAAATCAGGTGACTGAAACATCTACATCTGCTTCTTTGAGAGGGTCCTGTAAGTTTTGTCCTCAGATAGCTCCCCCTACACTGTGTTTCAGGCTCTCAACCAGCCAGCCTCTCTCAAATCTTGAATAATTCAAAGAACCAGGAAGAAAAGATCTCTCAACTTATTTTGTATCAGGAAGAGAATAAGACAAGTCCCATGAAAGCAAGACACAGCTTGACAGGGAATGAAATCAGAAGAAGAAGGCCTGGAAAAGGTAGGGGTTTTGTTGGATGTCTTCCAGACAAATTGCAACCAGAAAGATCAATGAATCAATTAGGATTTTTGTGGTTGTATTATTACTTTGATTTATTTTAATTACCTAATATTTTTAGTTGGCATCAAAAGAACACAGTATAAATTTTCACGGGTCCCGAGGGTATGCAGTAAGAAGTCAGTAATTCTCCCAATGTGTTCAACTACCATCTCCCACTTCTTCTCCACTCCCTTATGTCTAAAGGGAAATGGTGTGGTTTTCTGAGAGACTTGCCAAGGAACCCTGGCCCATCCTAGAGTTGAGGTTAAAAAGGCTTCTCTGTGAAAGTGATGCTTGATCTGAGAAGTAATGGAGAAATAGGAATTTGTTAGTGATAAAAGGAATTGCATGTGCTGAGGCCCCAGGGTTGGTGTAGGCACAGCACTTCTAATGAAATGGCAAGCAAGTCAGGTGGCCCATTTGCTGAGAGTGAAGTGGGGAGTGGGAGAAGAGGCAGAAACACTGGGCAGAGTGGGGCAAAGGCTATATTCGAATTGAGATCTTTATTCGCAGAACTGATTTAAGTCCTGACACTGAGAGGGTAATACATACCCTCCCAGATCCATTTTACATTTTGAAAACATAATCACTGTAGCTTCTATGTAGAGAAGAGCAAGGAAGCAGCATCAATGAGGGCAAAACAGTTAGATCATACAGGAAACCTTGGGTGCCTGCCCAACACCTGATCACCCTCTCCTTTGAGTCCAGCCATGGCCATGGCAGACATTCCCATGTGGGCTTCACCTCACCTCACACCAACAGTCCAACCTTAACCTCAAGTACCCAACTTCTCCCATGACAACAATGTCAGGGAAACTGTAGATGCATGTGCAGGCATGATCTGGGAGTGCAGAGGAATTCATGCTTACAGAAGCAACCTCATCTAGTGAAGGACCGGAGCTGAGGGATAAATGCTTCTCCTGGCAATTCACAGGATACAATCTTCAGAAACTCCCTGATGGGTCTTAGGTGCCCACAGTGGTGGCTTCGCTTGTATAGTCTTATCTTGACTTTCCTTCTTCTCCCGCTCTGACTGACCCCCTTTGCTGACCCTGAGATTACCTCTTAAATAAACAACCAGCACAGAAGTCCTTGTAGGTGCTGCTTTCTGAGATCATCCCAGGAGCCCTCCAGAGCCTCGTGGCAGGGGTGGGGGTGGGGGTTGAAATACCCATTATATCAAATTCTGATATTCTGCTTTTGTGTCACCTCTTTTGCTGTAAACAAGAGCCAGTCCAGCTACCAAAACAAAGAAGGACACAGATGCAACATGATGTATCAGCCACTCATGTTTCTCTATTATGGGATCAACTTTTTATAACTTTGCAGTCAGCCCACTGACAGACTATAAAACTTAGCTTATTGGAAACAGATATGTTAAGCATGAGACATCACTTGACAGAGACTGATCCAGGTTCTTCAGTACATGAGTTCATCCTCAGAGAGAAAGCCATAGGGAAATCTAAAAATATGTAGGTACCTATCCTGGGTCACTTTAAACACTGCTCCTTGTGAAAAACATCCGTGCTGAATCCTATCAGAATTTGCAGGCTGTTTATGAGTTACAAATCATGACCTGGCTGCTTATGAATCTTACTCCAGCAGAATTCACAGTCCACTAGTGCAGCCAAATGTTCTTCTCAAAAGCAGTTCTAGTCTATTTGTGGCAACAGAAATATCTCCTCTTTTGGGAATCCAGAATGCTGGCATCAGGGACCAGCTTCCACTTCAAAGGAAGAATGTTCAAAGCAGATGCCTCTTTGGACTTGAGCAACGGTGGGTGGAGTCTCACATGCCCAGTTTTCATGCATATTCGAATCTACACATCCTCTGTCTTACCTTCACTGCATGCTCAGAAACCACTTCTGTCCCCAAATCAGCTTCATTAGGCACAAATGGGACTTTGAGGTCTAAAGATGGAAAGGGCTCAAGGAGTTTCCCTGTTGCCTCAGCTTTCTCTGTTGGGTTGTATGTCTCTTGTTCCTCATTATCCAGGCGTTCGGCTGCAGATGAGAAGCAACTCAGTGAAGTGTCATGATGCAGGCACTGCTGGAAAATGCATTTCCATGGCAACCCCAGGGTTACCTCACCCAACAGCATTCAAATGTTACTGACCACAAAGCAGTTTTTTTTTTTAATGCAGATCAAGCATCAGCTATGTCTAGCTATGTCTACATAGCCACGAGGTTTGTTTTGTTTTGTTTTGTTTTGTTTTTGTTTTTGATGTTATATCACTCTGTTCATAGTTCTTGGAATAACATCATATGTTTGGGGAGCATTTTGTATATAGACTTCATTTTCTCCCATGACTCTGCCTCAGCACACAGAGATTTCTTTCCTACAAAAATAAGAGGCATTCTTCTAGGAAGCCAGTGTCATTATTCTTCTCTGCGCTCGTCACTGCCTGTTGCCAAAGAGTTGTTTTCATGTTTTGAATCCAGAGTTAATTTTTCCCACAGCTCAGCAGAATCTGAACCACTCAGGGGTTGACTGGGGTTGTACATGGGAAACCCAGGAGCTTGGGGCAGGAGTGAGAATGACTGCTGCCATGTGACCTTTCATCCCCCAGACTGGGGTCATCAGCTCAGGGCACACGTGTGGCTAGCACTTCTCCACTCCCAGTAGCCTGCATTATTGGGAGTGATGTCTTCTGTCCCTCTGTAGCTCCTCAAAGAGCTAGCTTAATTGTTGAGAAATATTAGAGAAGAAAGATTCCTCTACATCAGTGGTTCTCAGCACATGGGAGTGGAGCAATTTCATCATCTGGCAATGTCTGGAAACCTTTTGATTGTCACAACTGGGAGAGAGGTGCCAGTGGTGTCTCGTGGATAAGGACAGGGATGCTGATAAACATCCTTCGATGCACAGGACAGCACCCCACCACCAATACAAAAATGATACAGCTCAAAATGTCACCAGTGCTAGATGGGTTGAGAAACTGAAAATCCAGCAATGGATTCTTAGCAGTTTAGATTTCTAGGATTATCAATGGAAGGGTAAGCAATGGATTATTAATTAACTGCATGAATAAGTGCCCCTAAGTGTATTCACTAGAAAACAGCAGTACACAGAAGTATGTTCTTGTGACTGGGAGAGTTTGCAGTGCATGCTAATCCCTTCTGGAAAGGCTTTTCTTCTCTGAATAATGATCACAGTCTACTGTCTCATGCTGCCTCTCTATTATTAAAATTCCTTTCCGCACAATTCATATGAACATAAATCCTTCCTTTAAAGTCTAACCAATTAGATTTAAAGAAAAGTAGATTCTACATTTAAAAGCAATATGTTTACTTCTGATCTCTCTGATCTCTCAGTCTCTCTCAATCTCAGGACAGGTGGAAAGAGGCAAATGGATGGTGTGACCATCGGGAGCCCATTCCATGGTTACTTCTATAATCTATTGCAATTGGCAATTGGCATTTCTTTGTTATCACCAGTCTTCTATTCATATGTCCTAGAATTATTACCTAAAATGTGACTTGCATGCTGTATAAATATAGCCAAAATTTTATGTTTCCCTCACTGATGGAAATAGGGGGCAGCATGAAAGAAGTTTAGCTCCTAGGATCCACCAGCACATAAACTAACAACACAGATCACATCAGACAAATTCTCAGAGTAAATCACTCTAGTTTCCATCTCTAGCTTTCTCACCAGGACCATGTTTTTTTTTTCCAAGGCATGAGTTTTTTCCAAGGCTAAATCATATCAAGGCAAACTTAGGTCAAGATTACAAATATGTAGGCTTTCTAAATGTCACACCTGCTTGCTCACCATCATGGGTGAGGATAATGTAAGGCTACAAGAAAAACTTGCTTAGTGGGCTCTTACTCAAGACTGTGGGCTGGGCCAGTCATTTACTGGTTTAGGGATTCATGTCAATAAGATGATGGTTCTCTGAAAGGTACCATGAATTGGAGAGGATGATCTAAAGTGTTCCACAGAGTTTTTGCTCCAGTTCCTCATAGTTGTTACATTTAAGAAAATATTTAAGGCATGAAAGCAAAGAAAGCATTTTAGAAGCTGATATATAATTATTAAAATGTTAAGCACATATACAGAGGAAGGTGATCTTGAGAAGCTACAGTAGCTGAATACCACTCACAGTGGAAATTTGAAAAAAGAGCATATTAGTGTACTTTAAATTACAATGATGCTTCATGCTCACATTGCATCTGAGGATGAGGTTTATTGTGTGGATACAGCATAGGGAAGCCTCTGAGCATCTGTACAACTCTAATATTCAGACTGCCATGCTTGAGATGAGCAGCCAGAGGATATATAGCTCTTGGGTGTCTGGGGCAGAGTCTGGGCCTGACAGACTGGCTCTCTCTGAATGCACCACATGTCCTCACTTCCCAAGACTGAATTTGATTGGCTTAGTTCATCACTTGAGTAGAATTTTATTTTGATCTCACTGTGGCCCAGGTAGCAAGGTTGGTCTCACTTGATTCCCCACCCCCACAGCCACTTCCTGCAGAAAGAATTTCCTGGACCACTTTCCTTTGGAGAGAGACAAAAGTAGGGCAAGCCTCTGGTGCTTCATAGACTTCTGTACAGGGCAGGCTCCCATTTAAGGGCTTCATCACTCAAGCTCCTCATTCTTCACCTGAAATGCTGTTACCCTCATCGGTTACTCTGCAGCCAAAGTCTGGAATAATTGAGCCCATTTTTAATAGAGGGAGAAACTTCTTGCATTTCCTTGCAGAGCCTGTCAGCAACTTTGCTGCACAAGACACTGGAAGAGATGAGTGGGCCCTTCTGTTTAGGAAAGTTAGCAAATCCTTACAGACATTTTTCTGAGAGCTATTCCTACTAGGGCTCAGGGATTTAGTCTTGCCTGGTATCACATAGCATAGGGAAGGTAGAGAATTCTCTTTGGGGAGCAGAAAGCATATTACATGACATCAAAATGTAAGTGTGTTCTTTTTGGATTAGACAATGTTTTCTCCTTCTATTTTTCTTTATCTAACCTTATCACTTAACTCCTTTATTTCTTTCCGCTCTGCCTTCCTTGACTCCCAAGACTGTTCTGGTTCTGCAGGATCCACTCCACTCACTGAGCACACTAAGTGGCATCATCTCTAGTCACTTACCTCTCTAACCTCATCTACATCCAGGGCTTTACTGACCTAATTTTCTTATCTGACACAGAAATCCTACTCCATCTAGATTTTCAGACTTTAGATCTTCAAATTAGAACCCAAATGGCCAGAGAGAGTTTGGTGCATTGTTCACAAGCACCAGCATGTTTTTTCTTATTACCTGACTCTCATTCCTGTGATAGTTAGCATCGGCCTCCCTCTCACTCTGTATAATCTTCTCAGTTGACCTTCTGTACTAGTACCTACCTGTAAATAAGCATCTGGTAGGCTTTAAGGGACGAAATAGACTCCCTACACCTAGTCTTTTTTTAAATAGTGTATAAGACATTTTGTTTTACAACTTGAAATGAAACTTGAAATGCAAGTACCCCTGGGAGAAGAATACCAAGCTAAAAGATCATAGCTAGGCATGAATGGCTCATGGTCTCACCAGAATTTTGGTTGTGTGCATTTGTGCCCCTGTTTGAGTTTAGCTTTGGATTTCTGTTGGGAGAGGGGTTGCAGGGAGTAGGATGAGAACAGAGAAGCACTGGATACCTCAAAAGGAAAGAACAGTGAGAAGATGAGTCTCATTTATTCACAGTTTTGATAGTCTCCTCTGTTTAACTCTCTTCTTTCCTAACCTTGTCCTGGTTTATCTCCTGAGTCAGCCTGGCCCAAGTTGATGTTACTTCTCATAGGTAAATACAGGCTCTCTGGTTGTAGGTGGCTTTCACCCTTTCTGCCTCTTGTGCATTCTCTAACCATTCGTTAGTTTCAGACAAAGTGGCTTTCCCCAGAAATTGAAAAATGAGACTGTGTGCCAAAAGGAGCAGATTTTTTTCTTATTAACCAAAAATTCTTGAAAGGAACAGAAGTAGAAGAAAAACAAGGCAAAGAAGGATGAGCCTTAGGATGAAGAAAATGAAAGGTGGAATAAGAACCTGCTGAAAACTTAAAAGCAGTTAAATGGTGCTGAGTGAGATTAAATTATGACACTATGCATCTTTGTGCGAGTCCTGAACCTATTTGTCAGCACATACATTTTGCCTCATCCCCCATCTGCTCTATATAGCAGGACCAACCTCTGAAGACTGTATTTCTCAAAGTCCTGTGACTTTGAGCTGGGGTCTGACTGAGTTAGGCTATGGTGGCACAGGCAGGAGATAGGAGGGCAGTAGGAGAGGAAAAGGGGAGGTATCTCTCCCTCCTTCTCTGCCTTACACAGTTTGTGTTTGTCATTATTTCTTATTGTCAACACACAAAATGTAGACTCCTCAGGGAACTTGAAGATTCTATGACCCAAATCTAAAGGAGAGATAGAGAGGCATACAGAGAGAGAATGATATCTTTGTTCTCATTTTCTCCAAACACTGATTGGAGAGGAGGCTCTGTCCAATTGTTTTTCACTTTCCTTCTTTCTTTGGGGGTTTTGGCACCCCCTTATATGAGCAGGGGACTGAAGGCCCCCAAACTAGACCTGATGAAATCGACCTTCCACCTCACCTCACATAACAAGTCACTCATTTGGAGCTGCTTTGGTTTTAAGGCAAATTCCATAGGTGAGTGGCTGTCTCTTGCTTTAGAGATTTAACATTCTGATTCCTTTGTTTCTTCCTATAATACTGCTAGACTTTGTATATATAACATCCATACCTTTTTAAAATGTTGTCCAGACTCTGGGTCACTCATGTTGTCCTGCTTTTACAATTATGTTAGCTAGTTTGTACTCACCAATAACAAAGAGTTTGTTTTATTACTCCACAAAGAAAATAATTTTAATTTCCAAATTTGCTGCACCATTAAACACCATTCAGAAACTAAACAATTGAGTGGCTCTCATCACCATTAGCTCCTGGGGGCTTGGACTCCAGTTTGACTGTTGTAAGAAATGTGGGAAGGGATTTGGGATACAAATGTCAATTCCTAACTCTTCCACCCTTAATGTTCAATCCAACATTTTACTCCATTTTACTTTGTTTTCAAACATTTTAGTAGTATTGTACTCTAAGCATCTGACTCGATGTATGTTATATTAAAGATAATTTTTCAGAGCAGGGGTTCTGGAGAAAAGAAAGCATCGAGTGTGGAAATGCAGAAAGTCACTTCATCTTCTATGTTTTTTTCATGTCTCTGGTCCTATTTTGTCTGGGAATTATCTAAAGGCTAGATTGTAACCTACAAAGTCAGATTTGGGAAAACTTACCATATCACCCTAACCCTCCGATTGTCTCTTCCAGCCTTCAATGTTTTCTGAGATAAGAAGAAAACTAGGAGAATGGGTTGACTCGGTCAAGAGAAGAAAGTTTTTCATAAAGGAGTCAACTTTCTTAAAAAATTAAACTATTCCTAGAAGAACTTTTCACTCTGGTGGCCTCTCTCTCCTTCCCATTGCCATCAAATTCCTTGACAGAATAGCCAGCTTACCCTGCCCTCACAACACCCATTCTTTCCCACCACCATTGCATTCTGACTCCCACTCAAAGTTCTGTCAAAGTTCGCCTCCAATTGTTTGGATTAAGAGTCATAAGTCATAATTATGATAAAGCCACTGCTCTGCTCAAAGATCTTCAATAAACTCTTTCTTGTCTATAGAATACAGTGAAAATAACAAAACCTGGCACCTGGGTTCTTGCCATCCTACGCAGATTCTTATTCAGCCATATTCCTTCACATATCTAACTTCTGGCTCAGTCACTGCATCCTCACAATATCCATATTTTAAAATATTATAATGAACTACAAAAGTAAGAAAAACAAACATGAGAAAAATATACTTGCAACCTCATGAAAAAGGGATAGCCCTCTTTTTGATCCCATCTACTCCTTTGATGCTTCCTCCATCTGGTGATACCAATCACTACCTTTCATCTGGTGCTCTCATTCATGGAAGCTCCTCAGTCTTTAGACTTGGCTCACCATCTTTCCCACTTCCCTCTTGTCCTCTTGACCTAAACATCCCTGTGAACCACTGATCCTACACTCTGGCCTTTCTGGTCTTCTATCCACTGATCTTTCTTTAATTTCACGCCAACCCTCTCTGGATCTTGCTATTGGCAGAAATACCACCTTCAAAATTGTGAAGACAAATATCCCGCTATAGGAAACCATCTTTCACTTCTGCTCACTTGATCACATACCCCTAGTGGCAAAAGCCTTTTGACCTCAGCGAAACCTCTACCACTTCTTGATCTTTCCCTTCTACCTCTGGTCTTTATTTCCTCTTGATTTAATTTGGATGCATTCTAAACAGTCCACCAAAAAATGATAGACTAAAAAATAAATCCAATAAAGTTGCATGATACAAAATCAATATCCAAAAATCTGTTGTGTTTTTATACCAAACTATCAGAAAGAGACATTAAGAAAACAATTCTATTTATAATTGCATAAAAATAATAAAGTACCTAAATAAATAAAACCAAGACGATGAAAGATCTGTATCCTGAACACCATAATTTATTAATGAAAAAAACCCAAAAAGTACATAAATAAATGGAAAAGTATTCCATGCTCATGAATAGAAAAAGTTAATATTGTTAAAAATCTCTATATTATTATGCAAAGCATTTTACAGATTCAGTGCAACTCCTATCACAATTCCAATGGCATTTCTCATAGAATTAGAACAAATAATCCTAAATTTGTATAGAAACACAAGACCCTGATTAGCCAAATAATCTTGAGCAAGAACAACAAAGCTGGAGGCATTAAGTTCCCTGATTTCAAACTATACTACAAAGCTATAGTAATCAAAATCACATGGTACTGGCAGGAAAACAAACACATGAAACTCAAGAGGTCAGAAATAAACCCACATATATATGGTCAATTAATTTATAACAAAGGAGCTAAGAATATATACTGGAGAAAGAACAGTCTCTTCAATAAATGATGTTAGGAGAACTGGACAGCCACATGCAAAAGAATGAAACTGAACAACTATCTGGCAATGGTTTTTTTAACCTGATACCAAAAACAAAGGAAACAAAAGCAAAAATAAACAAGTGGGACTACATTCAATTATAAAGTTTCAGCACAGCAAAGGAGACCATCGACAAAATAAAAAGACAACCTACTGAATAGGAGAAAATATTTGTAAATCATATATCTGACAAGGAGTTAATATCTGAAATATATAAAGAACTTACACAACTCAATAGAAAAAAAAAACAAATAATTCAATTTTAAAATGGGCAAAGGATCTAAATAAACATTTTTCCAAAGAAGACATACAGATGGCCAATAAGATGCACATGAAAAGATGCTCAACGTCACTAATCATCAAGGAAATGTAAATCAAAATCACAATGACATATCGCCTGTTAGAATAGCTGTTATAAAAAAGATAAGAGATAATGAGTGTTGGTGAGGATGTGGAGAAAAGATAATTCCTGTATACTGTTTGTGGGATTGTAAATTGGTGCAGCCATCGTGGAAAATAGTGTGGAGGTTCCTTAAAAAAATAAAAAATAAAAAATGATGATCCAGCAATTTTATTTCTGAGTATCTATCTAGAAACAAAAACACTAAGTCAAAAAGATATAAGCACCCTCATGCTCATTGCAACAGTATTTACAATAGCCAAGACATGGAAACAACTGAAATATCCATCGATTAATGAATAAGTAAAAAAAGTAAAAAAATGTGGTGCGCACATGCACATATGCACACACACAATAGAATATTATTCAACCATAAAAAGGAATGAAATCTTGCCATTTGCAACATAGAGGGACAACATGGAAGTCATTATGCTAAGTGAAATAAATCTGACAGAAGGTAAATATCATATGATCTTATATGTGGAATAAAAAAAAACCTTCCAAAAACCAAAACAAATAAAAAACAGAGCTCATGGAAATAGAGAATAGACTGATGGTTGCCTGAGATGGAGTGGGGGGAGAGGGAGAGGATGAAATGGTGAAGGGGGTCAAAAGGTACTGAATAAGTCATAGGGATGTAATGTACATAGTTACTGTAGTTAATAATATTGTATTTTACAGTATCTTTCACAGAATCTTAAAAGTTCTCATCATAAGGAAAAATATTTTCTAACTATGCATGGTGAGGGATGTTTACTAGACTTATTGTGCTAATCATTTTATAATATATACAAATATCAAATCATTACATTGTATAACTGAAGCTTATATAATGTTATGTCAATTATATCTCAATAAAAAATTCATGTCACAGAACAGATTGAATTGTAAGCATAAACATAAATATATATGCATACGAATCTATATGTCTAACTATTTACAGTCATTTCTAAGGGTAGGATTATAGGTGTAAGATAATAAAGAAATTTCAACCTTTAAATTATCTATTTTTGTACTCTCGTATGTACATAAATATATATTATCTTCATAGTCAGAAAAACATAAATACTTTTTAGAGACAATGTAAGAACTCCTTAACTAAAATACAAGGTCAAGAGAATCTTTTAATAAATGCCTTAGTATGAGGGTTCAGGTGGAAGCCAATAAATGAGTTCTATGATTTACAAATTCTGTAGTAGTGAATTATCCCACATAACAAAACATACTTACTGATATAAAACTGCCTTTGCAGTTGATCTTCAAATCAGAGCGCTTTTTCCCCCATGGATTCAAAATACAACTTCCTCCCCAGGAAAATCCCTGGGAGAATCCAACCACTTAATACCACCTACAGTGACAATGATCACAAAGGTGTGACCTTTGCTGAGAAAAGAACAAAATGCCAGTGAGTTCTGATGACAATAAACTGAAAAGAAGCAGTGGCTTTCTAAGGACAAAGGGTGCCTGAGAGTATCTGTCCCATGAGGCTGGACCAATGCTCGTTTGCCAAGAGTATCTTATCAAAAAAAGGCAAATTGTTGATGTTCCAACATGCTTCTATTCTAACTGTCTAGCCCCTAACCCTTGGCTTTGTCTTCCACCTCCAACTTCAACACACACACACACACACGCACGCACGCACGCACGCACGCACACATGGGCTTTTTGTTTTTTTATTCTATTTCCAGTCTTTGCCATTATCAACTAATCTTGATTTTTCCAGCATGGCCCTGGGAATTCTATAAGGACTATCGACTCAGACTCACCATTTGGTTCTGTTCTTGACACTTGAGGAAAATCTTCATTTCTAGTTCAAGAAGCCTGAATCCTGCCACTTTCCAGCTTTCCAGACATCCCCAGTGTCTACCACTGTGGGGGTTCAGTGAGAGAAGATGAGCAGTTCTTCAAGAATACCTCCCAGATTATCAGAGGAAGAACCATGAACCCCAGCGAGCTTGCAATATAAATCACTTCTACTATTCTGTATACATACAGTGTATAATTTTTACATAAAGCTATATAAAATAGCTAATATGTGGGCTGAGCCTAATATAAATATAAAATACGTCATAAAAATAAAAATAACATTAGTTGTAATAAAGCTACTTTCACAGGGTCAACACCAGAATTCCCCTCGGGTACAGAATTGTCTTTTTCAGAAGGACAAAAGCCTTATAAAGTTCCTTGAGTTAATCACTAATATACCAGAATAAGAAGATGCTCTGTATGAAATAAGGGGAATTTGTAGCTTTGTTCTTAAAAGGAAAGGAAAGAGAGGAGCCAAGAAGACAAGAAGGCAAGAAAGGTATATACTAGGGTGAAAGGCCAGTGAAATCTTCTGGGGATGTTGGGGCTAAAGCACATCCTGAGAATGGTGAGGTCCACTCTTCCACTCAGGCTTGTGTTTCTGTATTATTCTCTTCAAAATCTTCAGAAATGTCTTCCCTGCTTACCTTTATTTTTTTGTAAGTAGTTTTTTTTGTCTACTTAATCCACAGAATGGAAACAAAATTGCAAGCAGGAAGTGGCCCAGGAAGCAGAAAGCTTAAGAACACAAACTCTACTCTGCTCTCTCTCCAGAAGTACAGAGAAATATTACAGAGCACTTCGAAAATCCATAGACAATGGACTTGTGAAATTCCTGCTAATTTCACCTAATTCAAGAGAGATGGGGAGGCCTCAGCTGAAGTCTAGAAAACAAAAAAGCAAAACGCAAAATGAGAAATACACACAATTTTATCTATCTTTTTAAAAAGCTGATATATTACATATAGACTTTTATATGCATATAGACTTTCATATACATATATAGGTATCTATCATCTATCATCTATTTATCTATGTATTTATCTGTCATCTATCTGTCTATTTATCATCTATCATCTATTGAGAGAATGGAATGTTGTATAGCACTGATGCCCACGATTAGATAAGTATGGCTGAGCAAGTACATGCTTCAGCCTTCTTTCTCCAACCTCCCACTAAATGTATCTTCTTTAAATCTAGGACTGGGAAAAACAAAAAGAAAAATAATAACTAACCAGCATAAAGAAATGGAGTTTTTTAAAATTTAAGTATATTTTATATACAATGTTATATAAATTATATTATTTTCAGGAGTACAGCATAGTAATTTGACATTTTTATACCTTACGATGTAATTCACTCCATTAATTCTAATAATCATCTGTCACTGTACAAACTTATTACAATATTGTTGACTATATTCCCTTTCACCTTTTTCACCCATCCCCCACCTCCTCTCATTAAATAATTTTTTTAAATAGCAACTAAGTGTAAAATTGAATAGAAAAAATCTAAAGCTATGAAAATAGACAAATTCAATAGGGAGAAAGGCCAATTTTAAGAGAATGAATTTGAAAGAATATATTAGTAACAAGGTATTCTGATTATATTTAGGAAAAAACACATTTATTTAACCAGTGTATTTAGTGGCTGTTTTAAGATAAAGAAAAGTTATAGGGCCTATGTTTTATTATGCAAACTTGTAATGTAGTGCATGAATTGAGTGATCTACCTCTGCTTCTGTCAATTATAGGGTCCCTGGTGGAAATTCCAGCAGGATGGAGCTAGCCAGTCATCTTCATGCTTTGTTAATTAACATTCTTCTCTCAGTCAGCTCCTCTAAATTCTGATGTAAAACAGGCTTCGATGATCCTGAAACAGGCCAGAATAAATATCTATTGAAGGTGAGGTCTCTGGAAATTTGGGGTAGAAGACAGAAGGCTCCATAGCTTCCTTTGTTAAAAGTATCACCTGTCTTTCCACCTTCTTCCTAATTCCACTTCCAGACCCTGATGTGTGTTTGTCATACCCCTAAGGCAGCGCCTCTCTGATCAGGCCTCCTGTTGGCGTGGAAGCAGCTCCCTAACCCACACAAGGCAGAAGGCTCTGGTGCAAACCAAAGCTTCCATATGACCCATCTGGCAATCTCAAGCAATTTTTAGTGACAGACATGAACCAGAGGTCTTTTCTTTAAGAAAAATTTCATATTCCCCAGCATTTCCTAGAGTTTGGGCCGCTGAGCCAAATGTATTAGTTTAAACTTGCTGGGATTGTAAATATGAGAAACAGAAAGGATGCTATATTGGGTGTCAGTCTCCAGCAACTGGGTCTGTTCACAGGCAGTTTTCTGGCCATAGATAAGTCAGTCTGTCGAGGCAGGCCTCAGATCTTTCATTTATAAAATGATAGACTGAATTCAGTGAATGATCATAGTATCTACGAGGCATGGCTAAAGGCTTGACATTTATTATAACATTTCGTTTTCACCACAGTTCTTTATGGCAGGGGTCCCCAAACCCCATGCCATGGACCGGTACTGATCCATGGCAGTTAGGAACCAGGCCACAAAGCAGGAGGTGAGTGGCAGGCAAGCAAGCAAAGCTTCATCTGTACTTGCAGCCGCTTCCCAGCACTAGCATCACTGCCTCAGCACCACCTCAAATCATCAGGCATTAAATTCTCATAGGAGCACCAGTCCTAGTGCCAAAAAGGTTGAGACTACTGCTTTATGGTATAAGTATCATTTCATTGTACAGGTGATTTCTAAAATCCCTACTCATACTAGTATTTTTAGACTCTAGATAATGAAGTTTCATAACCATCTGGATTTCGATTTTTCTGCAAAGTTATTTGAATTTATTCTTTAAAGGGTTTATTAAAAGCATTTCCAAAATGAAGAGAATTGCTCAATAGATTCAGGAGATACTAATTACACCAATAAACTCTCCATTCTTTCTCTTCTCCCACAGTTAATTTCTTTGCTTTTCTCCAGTGCTGTAGACTTAATTTATCTGCACCCCCACAGAGACTAAGTTTAGATGTATCATTATGCTGACTTCTACAAATATATCTCAAGATCATTTCAGACTGAGGAGTGCGGTGATGATGATGTCCATGCAAGAGGCTAAAAGGCTGTGGTACTATACTTCTCACCTTTGGAGTCTCACACAGAATTTTATGTTGGCCTCTCCCAGAACGGTGGAAGTGTGTCTCACATCTGAGTCAAGTGCAGCTGACTAGGGTCTTTAATTAGGAGTTGGTCATGGTTGGCCTGCTCCAATCCTCTGGAATTCCCAGCACGTAGCAAGTAGGGAATGAGCAGTCAAGTCTAAATTAAATGAGAAAAGTCCCAGAGATGAAGACAACTTTGCTCAATGTTTTAAACAAATTGATTTTGAAGTACCTGTAATTTCTAATTAGAAGCCCTTCAGTTTTAGACTCCTGTCGAGCCCAAGTACAGTAGTAATCCTGGGGCCCCTGAGGCCACTTGACAGGTGAAAAAGGTTCTGAAAAACATACTCTCGGGACAGTCATAGTAAAAAAATCCTCCCAGTCATCACTAGCTGTGATTCCTCTGAAAATCCCAGAAGGTACATGACCATCAGGCTTCCCAGATGAAGAAATCAGAACTGTGTCTAAGACACTAAGTAGCTAGACAAAAAGTGAAAAATGTGGTCAATCATGCTTTACCTACATGATGCCAAACATGCTTCATTTATCCAGGGATAGCCTTGGTTTCGGGAATCCAGAAACTTGACTTCCAGCCCCAATTCTGCCACTTACTAACTGTGAAATTTGGGGAATATCAATCACTCATCCCTTTGGCTTCAGTCTTTATACCTATAAAATAATTATTGGACAGGTTGAAATTCTTTCAGCTGTATAAAATACACCATTTGTTTTGTTGTCAAGGAAACATCCTGCCGCTCAATTAACCTTGCCAACTTCCCCAGAGAACTTGCCTGAGTCTGCAGACATTTAGGTAAGAGAATCTGTGGGGCGGGGAATGAGAATGCTGCCTGTGGGCTTCAGAGCATCTTTGCCTCAGGACATCTTTCTGTTACAAGTGAGAGCTCTTCTAAAAGGAGAGAAATGATTTCAGTAAACTTGGAGGAGAGGTAAACCACCACATTCTAAATACTGAATGAACTGAATGCTCAGTGGCTAAGTTTGCAAACAAGAGTTGTTTTAAAATCAGTATCCTTTAAAAATGGGTACATGAAAATTTTTCTAGGGGATATTTAGGTTTGGACAGCTTTAAGGAAATTAATTTTTAGATTTTCAACTTAATTTGTATTCTGAACTCTTTTTTTCTTTTCCCCAGCCACTCTTCTCGCACTTTTTAAATAAAACCTTTCCTCTCTCACTCATCTAAAGCTTACTAGGGTGCATTGCTTACTGGGCACAAAAAAAATCTGGGCACCTGATACAGAGGCACTTGCAGAACACATCCCACCTAAATAAGAGAGCGCTGACAGGGACACAAGGGAAAAGTCCTTACAAAACACCAGAGATGGTGGCAGCTCACTCCGTCCAGGCAACAAGGTCACACCAAGGCAATTTATGCTTATGAAAAATTAGGATTTGGAGGTGTGATGACTGTCACAAAGATGCAAGGAAATGAGTTCAAACGAATTCATAATTTTTCTGAAAGGGATAGTCCGATTTGACTAATCAATCTGAGGGGGCCTGCCACTAGGCTATGTGTCATCTACAGAAGGCTAACTCTGCAGATCAAATATTTCAATAAATATATGATAAAGCACATGATAAAATAATAGTCTTCATTTTAAAATATTGTATTTGCAAAGTTGTGTTAAAATTTATAATATTTCCTCTTTCCAAGTCATTCCAAGATATATGTGGGTAAACAAGAAGCCAAAGTGAAAGAGAAGCATGAATAATTGTCATTCTAATAAGCCTCGGTAAAAATCTTTCTGGTATATTTCCTCAAATGAAGAGAAGAACTTTATGACTAGAAAACAAATTCTTCTTAAAGTTAATCGGTTTCCAATGTGTTGCTTACATCGAAATGATTATTTTTGCCACACAACTCAGGCGAAGTTCATAAAATTGAGTGATGCTGATACTCAAAACTCTTTTCCATTCTTTTCTATTTATTTATATGAACAAGATTTGTCAAAACTTACATCTATAAAAATGAAAAATAGCAGTAGAATTGGTGTCAAAACTTGTCTCATTCTAACAAAAAATAATAAAGCTATATAATTTAAGTATTTAAAAATACAGGAACAGAAATATCTATCACATTAAACTATTTTCATTAATATTTTACTATAATATATAATACCTATAAAATTTATAGTATATTTAGGTTGTTTGCTAAATTAAGTAAAGCTACTACTAGTAACTGTAATAATTATTCAGAAGAGACTTTTAAAGAAATAGTCTCAGAAAACTTTAATAACAATTTTCAATTTACATACATATTTTGTTGCAAAGATATATAACAAGATGATCAATAAAAAACTTTTAGGCCAAAAAATACATTAAAATAAAATTATGTTGGGGAAGTGGATAGAAACACAGTTGAAGAAGAAAATGGAGTATTGTAAAATTCCCAACTGATAAGAAGAATTTGTTTGTAATGTCATGATAAATTTTAAATGTCAACTTAAAAACATGTATGAAACAGCGAGGAAACATGGCAGAATGAGAGACGTCCTCAGATCTCTCCCCCTGAAACAACAATAAACTGAACATCTAAAACTCAACCAAAAAAACACCCAAACTGCACACCAGCATGTCTCAGTATTGGATCTGTGCATAAGAGCTACCACAGGTCAGAACCCCAAGTGTAGAGTGTTGGGCGGTGGACTCAGAGAAACAAAGAAGTTGCCCCTTGCAGCTACTGGAGCTCCTTGCAGGAGCAAGGGGAGGGGGGAAGGTGTGGCAACTTCCCTGATCAGCTTTCCTGGAAGTTCTGGAATTCTAGCAGCTGGCAACATGGCCCAGTCATCAGGGCAGAAAGCAGAGAAGTGGGACGGGACTGCAGAGGAACAACAGTTGATTTTTACGGGCCCCATTTCCAAAACCAAGGCTGAGCCACAGCCCACAACACCCAACCCAGAGGGCCCCTCCCCCCAGATCTATCCTCTGAGACAATCACCATGGAGCCCAGGGGAATCTGAACAAATGTTACCGAAACTGTTGCTAACACTGACAGGGAATGAAAACAAGGGTAGCAAGTGTGATTAAATATCTACAAGAAAATAAAAAAGACATTTAGGCTTTATATAAAGCAGGGATCCAAGAGGCTTGGATGCCACCTATTGGAAACCAAAAGAAAAGTGCCTTCTTTGAAGCAGGCTAAAGAGGGACCTTTATATAATAAACCTTCTTTCTGGAAAAACAGTAAAATACACTTCCATGAATACCCAGATGCATAAATAGTCCAGTAAACACCATGAACAACCAAAATGACAAGGCATATCAGAAAGAAAGAGAAAAATCTTCAGAAAATAAGCTTACAGACATAGAAATATGCAACTTAAATGACAGAAAATTCTGGATGGTACTGCTGAAAAAACTCAGTGAGATCCAAAATGACTCAAATAAACAATTTAGGAATGAAAAAAATAACTAGTTTAGCAGAGCAAGGAGATTAAAACCTTGAAAGGAACCAAATAGAATTCTGGAGATGAAGAACACACTGCGAGAGTTGAAAAATGAAATAGCAAGCTTGGGAAATAGTGTCAACCAAATGGAGGAAAGGATCAGTGATATTGAAGACAGACATTTAGAAATAAATTAGAAGGAAGAAGAGAGAAACGAAAGAATGAAAAATAATGAAAGACAAATACAAGAACTAGCTGATACCATCAGGAGAGGAAACATAAGAATAATGGACATTACTGAAGGTGAGGAAAAGGAGCAGGGACTAGAAAGCATTTTCAGACAAATAGTGGACGAGATATTCCAAATCTCAGGAATGAGTTGGAGCCTAGAATTCAAGAAGTCAACAGAACACCCAATTATCTCAACCTAAAAGGCCTTCACCAAGACACATTGTATTAAAGTTATCAAAAATCAACAACAAAGACAGAATTCTCAGGGCAGCCAGGGAGAAGAAAACCATAACATACAAAGGAAAACCCATTAGATTATCATCGGACTTCTCAGCACAATCCTTATAGGCCTGAAAGGAATGAAATAAAATATTTAAACTATTAAGTGAAAGAAACTACCAGCCTAGAATAATGTATCCAGCTAAACTCTCCTTTAGATATGAAGGAGGAATAAACACATTTCAGACATACAAAAATTGAGGGAATTCTCCACTACGAGGCCCACGCTACAGGAAATACTGAAAGGGGTCAGCTCACCTAAAACAAAATAACAACAAAAAAATTACATAATTAGGAGTAAAGTGACTATCAGGCAAATAGAAACAGAGAAATGCAACCCTTCCAGGGCATTATAAGCTTAAATAATAATAGCAAGATAGTATTGAATGTTCAGAATACATAGAGACAAATTGAGATAACAATGACTAAAAAGGAGAGGATGCAAAGATCGAATTTTGCAAAGGAGAAAGGAGATAAGGCACATGCAGAAGAAAATGAATGACTGTATATATATAACTATCCTTTTCATATTAATAGTGGTAACCACACATCAAAGATTCAGAACTGAATTCAAGAAGGCAACAGAACACCCAATTATCTCAACCCAAAAAGGCCTTCGCCAAGACACATTGTATTAAAGTTTTCAAAAATCAACAACAAAGAGAATTCTCAGGGCGGCCAGGGAAAAGAAGACAGTAACATATAAAGTAAAACCCATTAGATTATCACTGGACTTCTCAGCGCAAACCTGACAAGCCAGAAAGGAATGGAATCAAATATTTAAACTATTAAGTGAAAGGAACTACCAGCCTAGAATAATGTATCCAGCTAAGCTCTCCTTTAGATATGAAAAAGAAATAAAGACCTTTCCAGGCATACAAAAATTGTGGAAATTCTCCACTATGAGGCCTCCACTACAGGAAATACTTGAAGAGGTCAGCTCACCTAAAACAAAATAACAAAACAAAATAAAGAAATACATAATTAAAAGTAAAGTGACTATCAGGCAATAGAAACAGAGGACTGCAACCCTTACCAAGAACAAGGCATTTTAACCTTAAATAATAATAAGAGAATTGCTATAGCAAGATAGTAATGAACATTCAGCATAGATAGGAACAAATTGAGATAACAATGACTGAAAAGAGGAGGATTCAAAGATCCAAATTCGCAAAGAGGAATGGAGATAAAGCACATGCATAAGAAAATGGATGACTGTATACATATAACTATCTTTTTCACATTCATAATGGTAACCATACACCAAAGATTCAGAACTGAAGTATATAACATAAAACAAGTAGAACCATAGGTAAAACCTACAAAAGCCAACCAAAATAAAGAAAACAGAAACACAAAGACAAAGAAGCAATGAAAACACTGACTTACCAGAAAGCAAAAGATAAAATGGCTATAAGAAGATCTCATATTTCAATAATCACCCTAAATGTAAATGGATTGAACTCACCAATAAAAAGGCAAAAAGTTGCACATTGGATCAGTAAATGAAACCCTACATATGCTGTCTTCAGGAGACACATCTCAGCTCCAAAGAAAATATAGATTCCAAGCAGATGGGTGAAAAATGATATTTCAAGCAAAGGGATTTGGAGAAAAGTGGGAGTAGTGGTACCAATATCAGACGAAATAGTCTTCAAAATAAAAAAGGTAAAGAAAGATACTCAAGGACGCTTCATAATGATAAAGAGAATCATGCACCAAGAAGACATAACACTTATTAACATCTATGCTCCCAATCAGGGAGCCCTGAAATATGTAAAGCAATTACTGACAGAACTAACGGGAGAAACAGACCAAAACACTATCATAATAGGGGACCTAAATATCCCACTATCGGATATGGACAGGTCATCCAAATAGAAAATCAATAAGATTTTTCAATAAATAACATCCTTAAATGACACATTAGACCAACTGTACATAATTGACATTTACAGAGCCTTCCATCCCAAAACAGCTGCTTATACATTCTTCCCTAGTACACATGGAACATTCTCAAGGATTGACCACATACTGGGACACAGAAATAGCCTCAACAAATATAAGAGGGTTGAAATCATACCAACCATATTCTTTGATCATAATGCTCTGAAACTAGAGGTCGACTGCAAAAAGAAATCAGGAAGAACCACAAATACATAGAGACTAAACAACATGCTACTGAAAAATAACAGTCAAGGAAGAAATAAAAAAAAGAGATGAAGAGACACGTAGATACGAATGATAATGATAGTACAACATATCAAAACTTTTGAGACATGGCAAAAGCAGTCATAAGAGTAAGTTCATATCATTACAGGCCTATCTCCAAAAACAAGAACGAGAGCAAAAAACGACCTAACGCTTCATCTTAAAAAAATAGAAAAGGAAGAACAAATGACGCCCAAAGTCAGCGGAAGGAAAGAAATAATCAGTTAGAGCAGAAATAAATGAAATTGAAAACAAACAAAAAAAAAACAATAGAAAAAATAAAAACAACAAGAAACTGGTACTTTGAGAAGGTTAATAAAATTGACAACGCCCTGGCTAGACTCACTAAAGAAAATAGAGAAAGAACACAAAGAAACAAAAATCAGGGATGAAAGAAAGGAAATTACGACTGATATCGCAGAAAAACAAAGGATCATGCAAGAATACTATGAAAAAGTATATAGCACCAAATTTAATAATCTAGAAGAAATGGACCAGTATTTAGAAAAATACAATCTTCCTAGACTGAATCACAAAGATCTGGAAAATCCGAATAGACCAATCAGCAGTATGGAAATTAAAACAATCATCAAAAACCTACCAAAAAGTAAAACTCCAGGACCAGATACCTTCACCAGTGAATTCTACCAAACATTGAAAGATTTAATACCTATTCTCCTCAAACTCTTCTAAATAAACGAAGAGGAGACAATACTTCCCAACACATTTTATGAGGCCAATATCACTCTGATACCAAAATCTGGTAAGGATAACACAGAAAAAGAAAACAACAGACCAATATCTCTCATGAGCACAGATGCAAAAATCCTAAATAAGATACTAGTGAATCGAATACAGTAACATGTTAAAAAGATTATACACCGCGATCAAGTGGGCTTCATCCCAGAGGCACAGGGATGGTTCGACATATACAAATCGATTAATGTGATACACTACATAAACAAATTAAAAAATAAGAATCATATGGTCATATCAATAGATGCAGAAAAAGCCTACGACAAGTTACAGCATCCATTTATGATCAAAACACTTAACAAAATTGGTATGAAAGGAAAGTACCTTAACATGATAAAGACCATATATGACAAACCCTCAGCCACCATTATACTTAATGATGAAAAACTAAAATCTTTGCCTCTAAAATCAGGAACAATGCAAGGCTGTCCACTATTGCCACTGTTATTCAATATAACATTGGAATCCTAGCAAGCACAATTAGGCAAGAGAAAGATATAAAAGGCATCCAAATAGGAAATGAAGAAGTCAAACTGTCACTATTTACAGATGACATGATGCTCTATATAGAAAACCTTAAAGACTCCACAAGAACACTGATAGAAACAATAAGCAAATACAATAAAGTCTCTGTACACAAAAAATCGGTTAAAAAATCCAAAGCGTTCCTATACTCTAATAACAAAGCATCATAAAAAAAAAGTGGAAAAAAATAACTCCTTTTGCAATTGCAACAAAAAGAATAAAATACCTAGCAATAAATTTAATGAAACGTGTGAAGGACCTATATAATGAAACTACAAGACCCTATTAAAAGAATTCAAAGAAGATACGAAGAAATGGAAAGATATTCTGTGTTCTTGGATTGGAAGAATCAACATAGTTAAAAAGACCATATTATCTAAAGCATTATACAGATTTAATAAAATCCTCATCGAAATCCCATTGGCATTTTTTAAAGAAGTAGAATAAAAAAAATCATCAGATTTGTATGGAAGCACAAAAGACCCAGAACTGCCAAAGCCATACTGAGAAAAAAGAACAAGGTGGGAGGCATCAAAATGGCATGGTATTGGCAGAAAAACAGACACATAGACCAATGGAACAGAATTGAGAGTCCAGGAGTAAACCCCTTATTTATATGGGCAAACAGTTTTTGACAAAATCACCAAAAACATACAGTGGAGAAAGAAAAGCCTCTTCAATAAATGGTGCTGGGAAAATTGGAAGGCCACCTGCAAAAGAGTGAAACTAGACTACACCAAAACTAACTCAAAATGAATTAATGACCTGAATATAAGACCAGAATCAATAAAACGCATAGAAGAAAACATAGAAACTAAACTCAAGAACCTTGAACTTAAAGAGGATTTTATGAATTTGACCTCAAAGGCAAGGGAAGTAAAAGGAAAAAAAAAAATGAATGGGACTACATCAAACTAAAAAAGCCTCTGCTTAGCAAAGAAATCATCAACAAAGTAGAGAGACAACCGTCTGAATGGGAAAATATATTTGCAAGCGACACCTTCGATAAGGCCTTAATATCCAAAATATACAAAAGAACTCAGACAACTCAATAACAACAAAAAAACAAATGATCCAATCAAAAAATTGGCAGAGGACCTGAACAGACACTTCTCTCTAGAGGACATACAAAAGGACAACAAATGTATGAAAAGATGCTAAGCATCTCTAGCTATTAGGGAAATGCCAATCAAAACCACAATGAGATACCATCTTACACCTGTTAGAATAGCTATAATCAACAGAACAAGTAATAACAAACGCTGGAGAGGATACGGAGAAAAGGAACCCTCATATTCTGCTGGTGGGACTGCAAATTGGTACAGCCACTATGGAAAACATTATGGAGGTTCCTCAAGAAACTAAGAATTGATCTACCATATGATCCAGCAATCCCTCTACTGGGTATTTATCCCAAAGACTTGAAAACCCATATTCAAAAAGATATTTGCACACTGATGTTCATAGCAGCATTATTCACAGTGACCAGGACATGGAAGCAACCGAAGTGTCCTATGATAAATGATCAGCTAAAGAAGCTATGGTACATATGTACAATGGAATATTACTCAGCCATAAGAGATGAAATACTGACATTTGTGACTACATGGATGGACCTCGAGATAATCATGCTAAGTGAAATAAGCCAGACTGAAAAAGTTGAAAATCACATGATATCACTTATATGTGGGATATAAACCTAAAAGCAACAAATGAATAGGACAAACAGAGACTCAGGGCCATGGACAATGGACTAGTGGTTACCACAGTGTAGGGGGTGGGGGAGGAGGGAAGAGGTAGACAGGGTAAAGGGGGTCAAATGTAGGGGTTTTGGGGAAGGGCGAAGTGCATAAATGGAATCAAATATATGGTAGCTGAAGGAAACTGGACTCTAGGTGGTAATCACACAATAGACTACATAGATGTCAAATTATAGTGTACACCCCAAAATTATATATTTGTGTTAACCAGTGTTACCCCACTAAACTTAAAAATATATGTGAGATATTTTTAAATATTAAATATTTAAGAATTACCTTAAGAAGGATATGAATAAAACATTCGAAGGTCATTACATTGCTCATCTATTTTTGAATGTTTGACCAGTTTGAGAATATAGACATGTTATTCAAAGTTTTGAATTCTAGTTGGGGCAGCTGAAACCCAGAGAGGTTAAATGACTTGCCTAAGGACACACAGCAATGCAACCACATAGGCAGGACACAGCAGGCTACTTCTCAGATGCAGATTGTCTCTCACCTCTTTGCACATGTTATCCTTCTGCACTCTGCCAGTCTGTTAAATGCTGTTCCAATGAGTTCTTACTGTCTGTGCTTCCAACTGCATGGCCATTTTGTATTTACTTGTCTGCAGCCCCATAGATTTAGGCCTCGTAGGGTAGGAACTACTTACATGATGCTCACCACTATATTCTGTGCCAGTGCAGAACTGGCTGCTTGAGGTGATCAAAATATTTGTTAACTGAATGAATGAATCAATCAATCCATAGATTTCTTTTTTCAGCTAAAGATGTGAAGGTAAGAGCCTCAGCTTGCTATAGAGGACAACTGCCTTGGGATTTGCAAAACTCATTTCCATTATCCAGAGAGGGTAACTGCCAAATTCCTGTGATGGCTACAGTGCTTTGGCAAATGCTGCAATGCTAGGCATGAGGAAAAGGCAAGGACGACTCTGTGAAAAATGCACAGAGATTTTCAGGTGGCCAAAGCTCACCAGTCTCTCAATCCCATTATCATTCCGTCCCTCACTCCTACAAGCAACCCAGACCTGTCTCAGCTTTGCACTCAGCTGGTCAGATCCTGAGGCTTCCCTTCTGTTCAGGGTCCATTGCTAAAACCTGTGCCAAAGTCTTTCAGAAGTGATCCACACATGTCCAAGGTAACTACCTGTCTTCTTCTGAGGTAACTGATATGCTTTCAGGTAAAAGCTCCTGAGAAGTTTAAGTTTATTTCCTTTGAGACATCCTGGGCTTAAAGCCTAAGGAGAAATAGCAAGGAACTGAAAAAGAGGCTGAAAACTCTGGAACAACTGGAAAAATCAATAGCCTTTTGCTTTCATTTTTAATTAATTGATTTTCCTTCCACACAGATGGCTCCTAGCTTAAATATCTTCACCCAGATCACCTAATTAGTGATTTGGCTCCATCTTAGAACCTACGTCTTCTAGTGTGTACTAGTGAGTGCCAGAGACCCTGAAAATGTGATCATGTCAGAGAGAAGCATGTTCTTAGAACTGCTAGATTCTGAGAATTGTGAAATGCTGCTCCCTTGAACCACTTCATTTGGACCTTTGCACGTGCTAATTCCTGTCTCGAATGCTCTCCCTATCTAGTTCTGGTTAATTCTGTCTCACGTTGGAGAATTCAGCTAAAGCTTATTTTGGCCCCACTAACCAAGTCAGGTACCCATTACTTTCTCTTACAGCAGATTTTACTTCTTTCTAACATCTATCAAAATTGTAATCGAATAATTAATTGGGCATTTATTCTTTAGGATCTACCTTCCCCTTTGGAATGTAAATTCCAGGAAACAGACTACCAACTATTCAGGCTGAACACTGTATTTCAAGCATATGATACCATCTTGCACGTAGTAGATGCTCAATACATATTTATGGCATAAATACAATATATGTCCTTTCCCCCTCACCTCTTAAAATATTTTCAAATTTTTATTCTCCTTTTAAGGCCAAAGTTAAATATCATCTCCTATGTAAAGCCTTTTGGCAACTAGCCAACATTTAAATTAATCATGTATTCCTCTCTGTTCCAGTAGCATGTTATTACACATAAAATATAATAGCATCTGGTTGAACAAAATGAAATTGTTATTTTTTAACAGGCCAAAGTGGTTGAATGTCTACAATTTCATGTGATTAGTTTAAGTTTTTATCTCTCTTGCTAATATGAATTCCTTAAAAACAGAACTGTAGTTGTTCATCTTCAGTATTTAGAACATCTAGCATAGTGCCTAGTATCCAGCAAATGCTTAATAAATGTTGGTTATGATTAATCATTCCCTTGGCTCTGTGGTGATTTCCAAAGTGACCTTTATCCACTGGACTCTTCCTAATTTGGGGCACTCCCTGATTACAAAATAACTTTATGGATTAAATTCTTTCTTTTTTTTTTTTTATGTTTCCAATCGGACACCTTCACTCAGAGTCAAGGAATTCATTCCCAGCTTACAGAAACCACAGTCATGGAAAGCTGAGGTTATTGCTTGTTGAGAGAAATAACATCGAGATGGATGAGATCAGTCTAATGGCTCCGGTTATGCCTGCCAAGGGGACTATGAAATTCCGTGAAACACCCCCACCTTCCTCCACCCACCCAGACGGCCAGACCCCACTAGTGTCCATCTGTCTCTTCACGGACAGCTGTTCAAAGGGGAGCTGGAATAATTATACACACTAATGATTTTGCACTACCTAATTGGTCTTGCCCACCTACCTATGATGACCGTTGAGGCCTCAACACCTGTTGCTGGCCCAGGCTCACCACAAACACCTCTAAATCACAGGAGAGATGACAGGTGTTGCTGAACTAGCCCCCTAGTGTTTTAGGTCTATAAGAACTTAAAACTAGTTGTCTGGCAACTAAACTTACCTTAAGGCACTTAACATATTAACCACTCATTATTCCTGCAAAGCCCCAAGAACCTATTCCGATCAACCCCGATTTTAAGAAAGTTCCTAAAATTAAGAAATCACATAAAACTTGCAGATAGATGAGAACCCTCCAGAAACAGAGAACAGAAATAATTTCGTTTCTTTGTCACTTCTTTAGGGTGAAAAAATATATGTCATAACAACTCAACCAACAATTAAAAGAAGGGATGTCGGATTGATTCCCTAGGAACCAGAAGGGTTTCAAGGTATTTAAGTTCAGCCCCTCATTTTTCAATAAAAGTCACTAAAGTAAAGTCTTACCTGTAGTCACACATGATGTTATTTGGAGAGTCAACAATCAAACACTGATCTCCTCATTGTTATTTTGTCTCCTCTGCAGTTTGGTGTAGATGTGATGTTTGAAGATGATTCCATTTGCATTCTTCCCAGAATTAATTACACTCGCCCTGAGTCTTAGATTGCTCAGGTTGCCATAACGAAATACCAAACTGGGTGGCTTAAACAGACATTTATTTTCTCATAGTTCTGGAGGCAAGAAGTTCCAGATCAAAGTGCTGGCCAATTTGGTTCATGGCGAGCACTCTCTTCGTGGTTTGTGGATGGCCATCTTCTTGCTGTGTCCTTACATGGTGAAGAGAGAGAGGAAGCTCTCTGATGTCTCTTCTTATAACACTAATCCCATCATATGAGACCCACCTTCATGACCTAATTACCTACTAAAGGCCCCACTTCCAAATACGATCACATTGGGAGTTAAGGTTTCAAAATATGTATTTTAGAAGATTGAGGGGGTGGGGATACAAACATGACATCCGTAACAACCTGTCTGAAGTCTATGATTCATATCGCATCTCTTTGCCTTTTTAGAAAACAGCATATTCATGTTTTTTAAAAGTAAATACACCAATTCCTAGATTTTTGCGGATTATCCGTTCCACGTGTCTTTTTTTTTATGTAGAAGAAAATCGCATAAAAAGAGTCCACCAATATAAAAAATATTAAAGAAATAGGCAAATATAAGTCATAAAATATTTATTTCACATTTTTTCATAAAAAATGCTAATGAAAATTCAACAAAAGCAAAATAAATTTTATTTGCTGTTGGTGTCTGTACTATAATCTAAAGCAATCAACCTTCTCTGTTTAATCGGCACAAAGTCAATATCTTCATTGCTCAAAATATTTGGAAGTAATACTTCTGTTTCATTATTTTTGTTCATGTTTTTGGATTATCTTTTTCCAACCCTATTTTTTGCTAAGTCTTTAAAAATTCTTCATATTCATTGCACCATTTTTTTAAAAACCTTTTTGAAATTTTAAGGCTCATCAGATGTTTGGATCAATATCTAGAATTGCAGTTTCCAGTTTTGTGGTCAATTGAAGAGCTTTGTAAATATTTTCTGTAGTGAATGAAACTGGTTCAATGTCACTGCCATATTCATCAGCAGTATGTGCTTCAGATATTAAGTAATTAATTCATTATCAGTTAATTTGTGATCAATCAGTAATTCACTAATGTCATCTACCTTCTTCTTGAAATTTATTTACTAAATTAATAATTCTGGTTAATTCCTCTTCAGCTTTTGGAACCATATTTCCTGGTACAATCACTTCTGACCATATTGTTTTCCAGCAAGCATTTAAAGCTGACGGCTTTATATCATTCAAAGCTAAAGCGCTATTCTTGTTACAACTTAAAATTGTACATATTCTAGGCTTCTGTGACTGATTCATTATCTTCAAGTTTATTAAAAATATCATTAAAATTCTATTTAATATAATTAATCTTAAAGGTGGAAATAATGCTCTGATCTAAAGATTGGATCAAGGAAGTTGTGTTTGGTGGTAAATACACAACTTTTACATTTGGATGTTTTAAATTGTGTGGATGACCAGGTGCATTATCTAAAAGTAAAAGTATTTTAAAAGGAAGACATTTTTCCTTCATATATATAATTACCGGCTTCTACAGCAAAACATTTGTAAAGCTAACCTCCCAAAACATCAGTAGTCACCCCTGCTTCTTCATTTGCCATCCAACAAATGAGAAAATCATTAATAATTGTGTTAGTAAGTATTAGTTCTTTGTACGTTGCTGAGTTAAGCTATTGTTTTTTAGGAAGAATAATCATCAATAATGGAAATGAGAAAGAAAGAACTGTGTAAAATGAAACTACATAGATGGAAACCATGTGTTAAGAAGTCTGAGTAAACGGGGAGGGGGAATATTTATCATGTATAAAAAACTTACATAAAAAAAAGTATCACATAAATTGAGAGATGGGTATAATTACCTTTTAGGGAGCTGATTATTACATTTCCAATAAATTAAATACCTTTTTAATTGATAATATCACAAAATACTGTAACTGTGATATTCTTTATGTGTTGTCTCAAAGTGAATATTTCACACTGGGTCTTTGGAATTACTCATGTGAGGAAGCATCCATAATCTGAGTGGCAATTAGGTTATGATCTGAGTGTCCACAAAGTTTTTCCAAGGTATCATTCAACATTTCTGAGTAAATTCTAAGAGACATTGAATTCCCCTTCAAGCTTCCTACTTATGGTATTAAAGGCCATTTCTGATTTGATGTATAATTAGAGTAAATTTCCCCAGCTGTCTTTAAACACAGATACCCAGTAAGAAGAGTATACAAGAGACCCAGTAAGTAGGAGTGTACAAGACCCACAATCAACTCTTGCCCAGTAAGACTCATCCATCAAGGCCTGAGGCCTTGAGAATGTTATATCCCTGCCCACTCTTCCCAGTCCTATCAGAATTATGTTTTTTTATGTCTAAATTATCATTTAAACTTCTTAACAGCACAACTTGGCTTGCTTCTCCTCCCTCCCTCCCTTCCTCTCTTCCTTCCTTCCTTCCTTCCTTCCTTCCTTCCTTCCTTCCTTCCTTCCTTCCTTCCTTCCTTCCTTCCATTTCTTATTTTGATTCTCTTATTCTTTCTTTTATTTTGCTCCATTTTTGCTTGCTGTCAGGGCAACACTTGACAAATCCATGGATTTGCAAGATGAAAGTTTGGCCCCTGAACTTGGCATGCAAGGCTCTACTTCTGTTCCCAGGCTCATTTATGCTCCTGTCCCTTCTCATATTTTGCTCTCCCCTATACTGAGCTCTATATAAGAATAGCTATGAAGTCAGAGTACATAGCCATTGCCTGGTTAGAGAGGTGAAGTTAGAGAGATTAAGGCAAGTTATTTAACCTCTCTAACTTCACTTTCCTTTTCTATAAAAATCATATATTACCACCCGTGTGTTAAAGAAATGCCATATGGAGGCTCAGGACACTGTCTGGCATATAGTAAGCACTCTGTAAACATTAGTGTTTATAATCCCACTAAACAGTGAGCACCATGAAGGTGTGGCCTATGCCTCCTTTGTTGTCATTGTTTAGGGAGCATTTGCAGTTTTATTAAGGTATAACTGCACATATTTAAAGTGTACAAAATCTGATGATTTTTAAGATATTTGAAACCATTGCCACAATCAGGATAATGAACATAGTTATTACTTCCAAGTATTTCTTCATGCTGTCTTGGAGTCTCTATTCCCACTTCTATTACTAGGCAACCACTGACCTATTTTTGACCCTACAGATAAATTTGCATTTTCTAGAATTTTATATAAAAGAAATCATGTAGTAAATACTGTATTTTACTGGCTTCCTTCACTTTATATTAATATTTGAGATTCATCATGTCATTGTGTGTATCAATAGTTCTTCCAACTATTTGTTAAATATGACTCCATTATATGAATATAACAGAATTTATCAATTCACCTTTTAATGAACATTTGTTTCCATTGTGGAGCTACTAGAAATAAAGGTGCTATAAGCATCTATGTACAAGTCCTTATGTTGATGTATACTTTATTTTTATTAGGTGAATAGAATAGCTAAGTCATGTGAAAGATGGATATTTAACTTTTTAAGAAACCACAAAACTGTTTTCCAAAGTTGCTGAGTTAATCAGAGTTCTCCAGAGAAACAGAATTGATAGGACATGTATATTTAGAGAGATTTATTTTGAGAATTTGATTTATGTGATTACGAAGGCTGGCAAGTCCAAAATCTTCAGGGTAGGCCAGCACTGCTGGACATAGGGAGAAAAGACAATATCGTGGTTTAATTTGGAGGCCATCTGCTGGCAGAAATCTTTTTGCTCAGGGACATTACTCTTTTGTCCTAGTCAGGTGTCACAGTCAGCTGGAGCTGCTAGAACAAAATACTATACACTTGGTGGCTTAAAAAACAAGTGTTTACTTCTCACAGTACTGGAGACTGGGAAGTCTGAGATCAGGGTACTAGAATGGTAAGGTTCTGGTAAGGATGACCATCTCCTTGCCATATCCTCACTTGTGGAAGAGAGAAAGTTTTAGTGTTTCTTTTTCTTATAAGGGCACTAATTACATCATGGGATTATATAAATCGAATTACTTCCTTCCATAAGGCCCCACCTCTTTATGCCCTCACATTGGAGGCTAGGGCCTCAACATCTGTATTTTTTGGGGGGAGGGGGGACATACATTTAGTCTGTAACATCAGGCCTTCAACTGATTGGATAAGGCCCGTCCACATTATGGAGGGTGATCTGTTTTATTCAAAGTCTACCAATTTAAATGTTAAATTCATCCAAAATCAAACTCACAGAAACATCAGCATAATGTTTGACCAAATATTTGGGCAACGTAGCTCACTCAAGTTAACACATAATATTAACCATCAACAAGTCCACCTGTTGTTAACTTGACACTCATATAAATCTCATAATTAATCTTCAAATGAAGACAATAACAAGGTCTAATTTGATACAACTATCCTGCATACAACAAAAAATTCACTAATCCTTCCCAGAAGATATCCCATAACTTAAATACCATGATATAACATTACATATTTAAATACTATGATTTAAAGTCAATACATCTTATGTTACCTAATAAGGACACAGACACACACACACACACACACACACACACACACACACACACACACATAACCAAATACTCATGACAACTCGGACTGACTGCTGTTCTCGCTGTGAGGTCTGGCCTACAGAGAACAGCGATCACAAAGCTCTTCAAAGATGCTGGGATTCCCATCATGAGTTTATTCCTCACAATAGTGATGAAAAGTATGTCTTCTAGACACTCCCAGTGTGGATAAGTAGGTTTTAAATGACAAATTCACTCTAACATTCCTATCCGTCATACCTAAAATAACCTGCACCGAGAGAGAGAGAATTGAGTTTGCACTGATAAAAAGAAAGAGAAATTTTCTATAAGGAATTAGCTCACATCGTTATGAATGGTGAAAGTCCCATGATCGGCAGTCTGAAGACCTGAAATCAGGAGACCCAATGATGTAGGTTCTAGGCCAGGTCCAAAACTAAAAGACCAGTGTCCCAGCTCAAGACCATTAGACAGAGAGAGGGATATTATCTCTTGCTCAGGCTTTTGTTCTATTCAGGCCCTCAGTGGATTGAACGAAATCCATCCATATCAAGGAGGGCAACATGCTCAACTCAGTTTACCAATTCAAATGCTAATTTAATCAAGAAACACCTCCACCGACATACCTAAAATAATGTTTCCAGAGTCCAAGCACAGCTTGGTTTAACTGGTTCTTGATATAGAGGCTCACAAGGCCAACATAACGGAGGGGGCTCAAGGCAAGAATCTATTTCCATGATCATTCAGGTTGTTGGAAGATTTTAATTCCTTGTAGTTGTAGAACTGGGGTCTCTATTTCTTTGCTGGCTTTAGATGCTGTCCTTAGCTTCCTGAGTCATGGCTGCCTTGAAAGCTAGCAACAGTTGGTTGAGTTCTTTTTATACTTCGAATCTCTCTGACCTCCCATTACTGCTTTCTTCCTCCAGCATATCTCTCTCACTCCAACCAGAAAAAATTTATCTGTTTTTAAGGGCTCAAATGATTGAATTGGCCTCATGTGGATAATCCTAAATAATCTCCCTAATTTAATATCTTTAACCTTAATTACACCTGCAAAGTTCCTTTAACAGTTATACCTATATTACTTTTTGAATAATCAGAGTGATTAATCTAAGTGATACATTTTTAGAATCTTGCCTACCACACATGACTGTTTGTTCCAGCATCATTTGTTGAAAAGAGTGACCTTTCACCATTGAATCACCCTGGCATGTTTGCCTAATATCAATTGAAAATATGTGTATGGAATCATTTCTGAATTCTCCTTTCTGTTCCATTAATCTAATTTTCTGTATTTATGCCAATACTACACTATCTTAATTACTGTTACTTGATAATTAGTCTTGATTTCACGTAGTATAAGTCCTAAATTTTGATTTTTTTTCTAAAGATGTTGTGGGTATTCCAGGTCTTTGGAATTTCCATAAATTTTAGAATCAGCCTATCAATTTCTAAACAAAACTGCTAGGGTTTTCAGTGAGATTGCCTTGACTATGTAGATCAAACAAGAAAGAATTGACATCTTTAAAAAATGAGTTTTTGATCCATGAACATAGTATATCTCTTTATTTATTTATTTTTTTAGTTCTTTAATTTTCCACAGCAATGTTTTGTATTTTCAGTGTACAAGTCTTGCATAGCTTTTATAGTTTTGAAGTATTCCATATTTTTAATGCTATTGTTCCTTCAGTGTCAATGATTATTGCTAGTATATATACATACATACTAACCTTGTGTTCAATCTTGCTTAACTCACTTACTGGTTCTAGTAGCATTTTGTAAATTCTTTAGGACTTTCTATGTGTATGACCATGTCATCTATGATTAAAAACAAGTTGACTTCATCCTTCATTTCCAATCTGAATGCCTTTTAAACTGTTTTTTCTTATATTATTGCATTGACTAGAACCTCCAGTAAAATGTTGAATAGTGAGATTAGACATGCTTTCTTTATTGCTGATCTTAAGGTGAAAGCATAGAGTTTTTAGCAACAAGAAGTATGTCAGCTGTAGGCTTTTTGTAGATAACTTTTTCTGATTGATAAAGTTCCCTTCTATTTCTAGTTTATTATTTCTATCTCTAGCTGGGATTTTAAAAATTATTATCAGAAATGAATGTTGAATTTTTCATATGATTTTCTGTATATTGTTTAGAAATGATCATATGGATCATGTGGTGTTTTTTTCTGCTTGTTAATATTGTGAATTGAATTGTTATTATCTGAAATAAGAAGGAATAAACTATATTGATATGTGCAACAAATCAAATGAATCTCAAAGACATTATATTGACTGAAAAAAAAATCTCAAAAAGTTACATATTGTCTAATTCCATTTATATGGTGTTCTAAATCCTTTTAGCAATCTCTAGTAGGACATTGCTTTCTAACATTACCAATGGTACAAACTTTTGTGAAAGGATTTGTCCCCAGTATTGGATGTTGGGGTGGAGAGGATGGATTTTTTTTGTTTGCTGGCCAATTTTTCTTTTATGTTGTTGTTCCTGTTTGTTTGTTTGTTTTTGCTTTTTATTTTCCCCATCTCTGTATATACTGAGTATCTGGTTCTGTAATATTTTGAAAATAGTACCACTGCAGGAGCTCCAAGGAGAGTGTGAAAGTGTCACTCCTCTAAAGCCCTGGATTCTGGCCCAGTTCTGGCTTGGTAATAGTGGGTGCACGTTCTGCATGTTATTAGCAGCTGTGAGGGGAGCATCAGTTGGAGAAAACTTGGCATCAGGAGATGGAAGGCTGGGCATTACCTCTCTGTGCCACCTAGAAAGCTTTACTCATAAGTAAAGAATGTGGCAGCCTGCCCTCTGAGGAAATGTACTGACCAAACATTTTCATGCAGATCATTCAATGTACTGCATGGGATTTGCTGAGGATGTCTAAGAAAAACATCTACATTTTCCTGGAAGGCATTAAAATTCTCACATTTGAAATGTAATCATTTGAGAATCTTGAGTGACTCTGATGATGTGTTACAAGACAGGTTACAGGATCCAGGGCACAAATAGCAGTAAAAAAGAAAAGAAAAGAAAAGAAAAGCCTAACCTGGACTCTAGGAAAGGTTTTATGTGAGGACTTTAGTACTGATGAAATATCACGTACAGAGGCACATTGGATTCGAAAAGGAATTGGACACTGATGTCGGAAGGAGCAGTATAGTTTCTTCAGTAATAGACTTTAGTGGACATTAATTACAGCCTGTCGATAAGTATTGCTGATAGTTCAAAAGCTTGCTTTAGTTCTTAAAGCTAAAAGAAATGATAATCTTGCATTGAATCTTATCAGCAACCTGCCTTCATACTCCCATTTTCCCTTCCTTCATCCTGATACATGGATGAGATGGACTGCTAGTCAGCTGAGGGTTTTTGATAATGGGAAATACACAGTCCCAGTGCTACCTGCGGACTGGAGTGGAACCTAGAGTGATTGTGAAACAACTTGTCTCTGTCCCTAGATCTAAAGACTGGTGTCTCTCTCCTATAAAAAAGTTGAAAGATGGGAGGTGGGCTGGTGCCTCCTGTGATGAAAAGATAAAAGGACAGAATTGTTGAGGGAGCAAGTTGCATTTCCACCGATGGTGAGGCAACATGACTAATTTTTTCCTTTGGCTGAGGGGTAAACATTGAGGTATCAGGACTCAAATTAAAGAAGGCTGCCTGCCAGGGTGAGGCAACTTTAGTAGAATGTGTGTGGGGGGTGCACTGCCACTCCAGGAGAGAAAGAGTCAACATGAGGATGCCTGCCACACAGAAGGCACCAATCCCAAGTATCAACAGCACCAGCTAAATACACCCTCATCACTACCTCTCCTCCTTCCCCTTTGCCTAAACTCAGGAGGCGCCATCAGCAGCAAAAGTTAAGGAAGGGAAAGATGGAACCAGTAGAGAAACAACAACCACAGGTTTCTGAGCCAGCTGTGGGGAAGGTGAAAGACTTCGAAACCAATAAGAGATTGGATTTTGATTGAAATTATATGGAAAATGAGACTATGCTTGAAAGTCTGTGAGAAAGCAAAGGAATCTGCCAAGACTTCTTTTAGACTGAAAGAAGGGGGATTGGCTAGAGAAGGTCTGATAGGCAATAGTGTAGATACAAAATTGAGTTACTCCTACTAGAAACCTCCAACCTGGCTTTCCCACTCCTGGGCCCGAGCACGATGTGGAGAAATAATTCCCTCAGGTATAGGGCAAGTGTACGGGGCTTAGAGAAGATAAAGTCCCGGAGACTAACATTATCTGGATCTCTTTGGCCATAATGCAATTTTTACTTTTAACACACACCTGAACAATATTGGGAGCCTTGCCTATTGCTTTTTCAGCAAACTAGTTACAACTAGCAGCAAGTAATTGATTGAGATTACTTAAGTCAGTGACATTTCCTATCCATTGCCTCAGCAACCATAGAAGAAGTAAATAAATCACTTCTCTTGTTTAATCAAGTGTTCGACCAAGCTACAAGAAATGAGTCTCATATTCTTTAGGTGAAAATGATATATTTTTTTTCAGTTATTATATGTGGAAAATATAGTATGTGCATAATACATTTCATTCTATAACCTAATGTTAGAATTCCAGAAGATTCTTAAAACCTCCGGAGGAATGAGTCAACAAGGAGAATTTGAGGAAGCGGGGAGTGCTGAAAAACCGAACAGAAGAAATTTGATCAGTCATTGAGAAAAGGAGCTGTCAATCATTTCTGTTCAGCAAATCAGGTCCCAGCATATTAGCTCACAAAAAATTAGATCACAGGAGAGAGAACCCAATGGGTGGTCCTAAACGGAGCTCAAGGTTTGAAAGGTGGTGATGTAAGGCAGGCTGACCCTGGAGAAAGATGTTGCTGTCATAGAGGCTGGACTCAACTGCCATATTAGAAAGACAGATGAAGACTAAGAGCTTTAGAGAGAAGTGGAACTAATATGAATTTTTGGCTAGTGTATACACTTCAGCCAAACAAAATTGCACAGAAATAGAACAGGCAGAGAGGATAGGATCAAAGTAAAGGTAGATTCTGGAGCCGTGGCAAATCCAAGAGAGAGGTAGAGGGAGATGCTGGCTTAAAGCCCCGAGATAGACACAAAGTATCCTATTCACCCAAGGGACCAGAGCAGGGCCTGAGAGGCAGGGTCTAGAAAAGATAGACACCAGTCCTCAGCTGGAAAGAGGCTGTGGAGAAGGTTCCAGGAGGAATCAAATTTTTACCTATAACCTGGGCCTGCCATGGGTTAGAAGTCATTGACTCTCATTTATCCAGGTCATATGAAGATCAACAAGGTAAGGATGGGGGTACTTTTTAAGTTCTGGCAACCCATAATTAGTGACTATAAGAAGTATGAACTGCTTTTGCTAGGTTATTTTGCCTGTGTGTAGGTATGTGTGTTCCTTTAGAAAATGTTGATGGAGGTCTTGGATAAACTTATATTTAAGAAGGGTCAAGAGATTCTACACACTGATACAGAGAAGAGAAGAAATCTGACTGCTCATAGCACTTGGTAAGGGAGAGCAATATTCTCACCTTACTTGCCTGACCCCTTCCCATGTACACAAGATTGAAATTGGAGTTTGAAAGAAAGCGACTGATTGAAAGTGTGTAGAATTGTTTCTAACAATTGGAAATCTGGAGATAAGCCAATGTAATTACAGATAAGGATGGATCAGACCATTGGCAGAAATTTAAGATCTCCATTTTTCCCTATATATTATTTTAATTCAATAGTCATTGAAATAATGATAGCATTTACTTTGTGCCAAATGCTCTTCCAAAACCCTTTAAGTGGATTGTCTCATTAAATCTTCATTTAGCCTTCATTGTCCTTGAGATACGCATTATTTTTACCCCTGTTTTATAGGCGAGGAAACTAAGGCCAAAAAGGGGTACATAATTTGCTCATAGTTGAAAGCCATCTGACTCCAGAGGCTACATTCTTTACCACATGCATGGAAGATTCAGATATAATCTTCAAGAGGTGCCAAAGTAGATCAATTCAAGCTCTATTTGGAAAGCAGGCACATAGTCAAGTTGTTGAGGGCAGTCATTTTGTGGTATATATAGTGAACAAAACAACAATTGATATAACTTTACTTTTTAGCCTATGTTTTTGTCATCATATGAACGATTCCTCTCTGAGGAGGAGGAGGAGGAAGAGGGGTAATGTAATTTGAGGGGTGCGAGTTCATAGAGGGAGAGAGTGGGTAGATTTGGAATTGGTGTAGCCAGTAGACATTTTACCTCCATATGGAATTATAGTGGCTTCAAATTTGTTTTTAATATAAAAAATTGCAAGGATGAGTTAAAGGAACTTGGATAATTTTACTGTGAATCAATAAAGCTAACAAATTGGGGCAGTTTGTCAAGATAAGGAATGTTTTTTCATTTTCTTCCTAAAAGAACTCAAAAATAATAATAGTTTAATTTATTTATTTCCTAGTTCAAGGAAGGGACTAGGAAGGATGATTGATGAATAGAGCACTTACCCAGAAGGCAGGAGAATGTGCTTAGGCTCGTCTTGAACAAGTAATTGTCAACTCTAAGCCTTGGTTTCCCTTCCGTAAAATAAGCATGTTGGGTGATCTCTAAAGTCCACTGAAAGTTCACTGAAAGTGGTAAAATTCTAAGGCTCTTCAACAAGTTTGTTTCAAAGAGCAAATACAATGAATACTTTTAAATTAGTAAAAGTTTGCAGAAAATGACTTTTTCCTTGCCCCAGGCTCTGAGCCCCAGCTCCCTCTCTCATAAGCTGCTGCTGCTTCCTACAAAACCCAGAAGCGGGAACCCAACTTCTTTATTAAAGACAAATGGAACAGCTCCCCTTAGATGGATGGAGGCAATCAGTAGCTACAAGGTATTGGTGAGAGACTGTCTACCTTAGAGGGGTTCCCTCCCAACATGAATAGAGAACTTGGAAGAATATTGGGAAAGTGAACACTTTGATAAGAAAGGGACATATTTGAAAGATCTTTATTGGAAAACAAATATCCCTGTATATGAAGTCTTTACCCATGCACAGAATGTTTATAAATCCACATGTTTTTGCAAATGGAGAATGCAGCCTGCATTTTTCTGCATCCTATGTTTGTTTCATCAACAGGCCAGTTACCAGAGCTGAACCCCTCAAGATGCAGCCCCATTTCAGTCATTTCTACAAACTATTATTCTCTTTTATGAAGCTGAGTTTAGTTTGACCCTAGCTATCCACTATGTCCTGCAGTTTACACGACATGGCTTAGTTTCTTGGGCAAAAATGAGGCCTGTTATTTTTCTCACACGTCAGTCGCCTTGGGGGGCTCCAAGATCGAATGTTTTGTATCTGCCTTGTTTCCGCAGCTTCTCTATTCCCTGCTGTTATCTTTGGCTCTGTTGCTATGGGCGGGAATATTTTTTTGTCCTTGATTAATAACTCCTTGGCTGCTAGAGGAGCTCATTTCTCATTGTATTGGTGGAGGATTAGCTGAGATGTTTGGGAGATATTTCCTGTATTAAGCAGCAGGGGAGAGCTTGCTGAGCCTGTGCCTTCTTTTGACATAGCGTCATACTTTTTTTTTTTTCCACTTTCTCCCTTGGAATGTGCTGAGGCCAGTTATTTGCATCCAGAACAGCAACTCCTCCCTGACACTTCACAGATTTCCATCCCTTTTCCAGGTGCCCTTGTATAAACACTTCTTGGGGAGGCTGCAGTGAATCTTAGGCAGTCATCTCAGTTGGCTCTCTGATATGTGGTGCTCAACAGTGTACTGTATCACAAACGTACTTTCCAGGCTTAATTGCCTCTAAACCTATTTCATACTTCAGATTCTTTGACAATTAACTCCTCTGACTTCTATCGGAGTCACCACGTCATGATGACAGTTAACTTGAGCCAGGTAGTCTGTGTTGCCTAAAAGTAATAGGATATCAAGTTTACCGCTTTGTCTGAAACTCTAAACTGACAGCTTGTGTATTTTTGGTATTCTTGTGTCTGCTTGTGACAGTCCTCAAAAGATTAAGAAAAGTGATCTAGAAAAGTTACTAAAGTAGGACAAAAATCTACAAATTTCCAGTTATTGATTAGATTGAGATAAAGAAGCATACATGCTCAAAATCTGGAAGTCATTACTAAAAGTTGGTGGCATAGCAGTGGAAATGACCCAGGCTGGTCTCAGAGTAGGAATTTCTGAGTTTGAAGTTTGAGGACATCATTTCAAAGCCCTGGGAACTTAGGTGAGTCACTTCATCTCTCTTTTCCAAAATTTTCTCATCTGTAATATGGGATGATTCTGACTCAAAGTTGTTTCAGAGAACAGTGTGAAAATACCTTGTAAACCATAAATATAAGATTATTAGGTTCACATGAGGATGTATGTGAAAACACTTGCAAAACACAAAGAACTGAACAAGGGCTAATAATTCTAGAGGATACAGTGAAAACCTAATAAAAATTTAAACACACTACAACATATGGGGAGAAACATTTATCCTTGCCATGGATATTCATTCTACTATTCAACTATGACCTAAATTTGCTTCCTAAATTGAAGGAACCTCCCACCCCACTATATGAGGCACAGCCCACTGCCCACCAGGGATGAACAGCTGCCAGATACTTGCTTCTCAACCCAAGGCAGGAAACTAGGGCCCGGTGACCCAGGTGGAGCCAATCAGATGTTCCAGCCCAGACTTTGTTCTAGAAGCCAGGAATCTGAAGATGCATTCTGGCTACAGGAGGACAGAGGTAACTGCTACATCTGTTTTCTGGAAACAGCATGGTAGAGAATCCAGAGGTGGTACCCATCCTTCCCCCTGGCTGCTGTGAGCCCAGTGGTGCCTTCAGTTTTGTGGACAGGTTGGCCTGTTACTACTGGCTGCCTTACCTCCCAGCCTAGTATTGTAGACAACTCAGATTCCCTAAGCTACCCAATATTAATTTATATAAAAATTTATTATGAAAATTTTCAAACATACAGAAAATTGAAAGGAATAACATAATGAACCTCTGTGTACCTATCGTCCAGTTCAACAATTATCAATATTTTTCCAATTGTTTCATTTGTTTCTGCTCTTTCCTTCACTTCTTATTTTGTTTTTGTTTTGGCTAAGATATTTTAAAGTAAATCCAGGATACCATGTTATTTCACCCTTAAATATCTCAAGCAGACAATTCTAACCAATAAAGACTATTTTCAACTATAACCGTTATACCATTTCCCATGCAAATTAATAATAATGCTCAGCACATCCCAATATACATTTGTGTTCAGACAGCAAGAAATGCTTTGTCTTATGTATGAGACCCTGACAAACACACCTTCTCCCTCAGTTCTACCACCTTGGCCCAAGAATGGAAACTTCAGCCTCTGAAGGTACTGAGAAGAATAAACTCTCTCTCTTCTCTCACTTTATGGAGGAGTGAATTATGTGGTGGGTGAATTGGGAATAAGGAACTACAATGAATGGTTCAGGCCCTTCTGAGCATCTCCCTGGAGATCTGTTTGCCCACAGAGCAGCTGTACTATACCCAGCTCTGGCTTCCATGAGCTGAGTACACATTCTAACATGTGGTCTTGGAGCAAAGCTCTAGGAAACCCGGCTTGACTACTCATCTATGTTGTACTCTCTAACTTTATCAATAATAAAGCTGACATTTTGACCTCTTCCTTTGTGTGATTTTAGCATTGGTCTCCAATGTTCTAAATTTAGTGGAAAAGAAGGAAAAGGTAACATAATTTATAATCCATCAACTCTAACATACTCAAATTAATTCAGCAATCATTATAAATCAAACCCAGGGCTAAGGGTCAATGATACAAAGGTAAAGAAAAGAATATCCCTGACCTACAGAGCCCACTGATTATAGTAAAGCAGAAGCAATTCCACAGGGTTCTTGGGCACAGGCTCTGATAAGGGCTCACAGATGTGGGGGAATCTGAATGAACGAGATTTCCTCAGAGAGAGCAGGAGGACACAGGCATCCAGACGGTGAAGAGTGATCTACAAAAGCCAAGAAAAAGGAAAAGCGCAAGAGGACAGGAAGGGTTTAGGGGCGTCAGAGAACTGGGAGTTGATGGAGAGAGAGTCAGTGATGAAGAGGCACACATGCCCACCTAAGAAACTTGGACCCCATTTTAAAGGCAAAGAGTAACATTGAAGGTTTAGAAGCAAGAGGCTATCTTTAAAAGATCTTTTTAGCAGAAAGGTGGAGGATGAATGTACAGGAATGAGACACAAATCTGGGGGAACACTTAGGAGCCTATTGGCAACAATACAAATAGGACACAGGAAGATGTGAGACAAGGGGGCAGGCAGGGGGCTGATTCAAGAGATATTCTGGAAACTTGAGATCTATCTTATAGACAATAAAGAGGAAATAAGGGTAAGATAGGGTCATAAAATGATCCAGGCATGAGATTAGCACAATTGTGTGTGTGTGTGTGTGTGTGTGTGTGTGTGTGTGTGTGTGTAAATAAGGAGCAGAAAAAGGCAAGGGATGTACCACAAAGTTGGCTCTCAGCTACGTAGTAGTCAACACCAACAGGGAAGAATCCTTTAAGCATATTGCAATGCTTATAAGATAAAAGTAAACCAGTTGTTCAAGAGAAGAATTATTCCTGAATTTAAAGCCAAAGCACATTTCTCCTGAGTCCTACATAGAAGATGCATGTAACATAAGTAATAATATCTACAACAATATTCTCATTGTCGACAGTGAGTTCAAAGAGGTGTTTCTTCATAATCTTTCATATTCAAACAAAAGTAATAAACTGAAAATGTGCCTTCTTTCACTTAACATAATATTTTCAAGGTTATTCATGCTGCAGCATTTATCAGTTCTTCATTTCTTTTTATTGCCAGATAATATTTCGTTACAATTATAAGAGTATTTTTGTTTTCTCTGTTTTCAATGGGCTCGCTGGGTTAATTCAGTCTTTTAGGTAAATGCTCAACCTTTTAGGTTTCCTCTTCATGGCTTTGCCTCTTCCAAGATGGTGTCTAGGTATACAAGCAGGCTGTGACCTCATGATGTCTGTGGTCAGCGCCAGTAGGTGTCACTCTGGACTCTGGGCTCTCTGGGTGCCCAGTAGTGTTTCTTACCTCTCTGAGCATGGGTCACTTGCTACCTTTCCTGTCTGCCCATGTGCATATGCTCTGCTCACTTGACTCAGATGTCTTTTCAGGTGTTCCTGTCTGACCAGCCCACCTTGACTCTTGTGGCCACAACTGCCCCTCAGAGTCTCAGCCATACCTTCCATCTTTCCTCTTTGATGACCCTGTATCCCCCATGGCATACAGGCATTTCTGGCTCACTCTATGTCACATAGAAGTGAGGGAAGCTCAGGAGCTACACCACGGGCATATTCATTGCTTACTATGTTACAGGGCCATTATGATTCATCTGTGGCTTCCCCACACTAATGTAGGGTCATCCAGGGCAGCTGTCTTCTCCTAGAGCTCAAAGTAAGTCTTAGGCACAGCCCTCTACCCTTCACATATTTTCCTCTAATTCTCTACCAATCCCACCCTCTGTGGTTGCAGCTTGCTTGAGAGAAGTCAGGAGAGATGGGTCTGTCTAATTTCTCAGGCCCTCTTCTTCTTCTCACTCCTTGAACCACAAAGGTAGGGAACTTCCTTTAGGACATGGATCCTGAGACCTCTCCAGCCCTGACTTGTGATAGATTCAACATTTAACCCCCAGTGCCTGACTCTAGATATGTTATTGGTATTTTAAGGAATTTAGGGCAAAATAATTCTCTCAATAAAGTCCTGCTTTGAAGGCTAATCTCATTAGGGACTTAAAAATCCTATTTTTATAGTCAAATGCTTTAGATTGACCCCCTTTTCTCCATTTCTCTCCTATAATGAACTTCCCTACTGACTTCCACTTTAGAGATAAATGCTCATAGCTAGCTGAATTGGGAAAAATCATGCAGATGAAAATGTGAAAAAAAGGAAAGCAGAAATTATTATTTCTATTGAAAACTTTTCTTGGGGGTAAGAAGGGTAATATCTGGTAAATTGAACCCCCAAGGCTTTTGTTTAGATGCATGAGCGTGAAAGATGGCCTCCAGTTTCTAATTTAGATGAGTAGGTGAATACCTTAAACCAGGATGAGAAATACAAGAAGAGGATTAGGAAGAAAATACTGGGTCTACATCAGAGGATGTTAAAGGTGAGGTTCTCACTGGACATCTGGGCGGAGGTGCTCAGGCAGCATCTGGATGAGCTAGAGATAAAGATTTAGAACACAGTGCCATTCAGGTGGTAGTTGATGTGGAGATTAGCAATTTCCCAAGGGGATGGCTACAGATTATAGTTTAGGTAATGTCAAGGCTTTAGGAGTTGTTTAAAGTTTACACAGAAGCCTTCTAAATTGCCTTGCTCTGGAAAGAAGGTGGTTTGGCAGTGTGGAAGGAAATCTTATCCAACCTTTCATTAGCCTAATTTGTACTCCAAATACACATAGACATGGACTTCAGCGTTTCTCCATTGCTTCTGAACTGCGCAAATCCCTAAATTCAGGGTCCTCCACAATATGATCTTACCTTATTTTGTAATTCTGTCTCCCAGTTCTTACCGATACTCTATGCTCCAATCTAATAATAACACTTCTCTCTAAACCCTGAAAAACCCATGTTCATGCTTTTGCTTTTGATATTTCTTCCTTCTGGAATACTTTCTGCCCCAGACCTTGTCTTCTGAAATCCTGTTCATTTAAAGAGGCCCTGCTCAGATTCCACTTCTCTAAATATTTCCCTAACCATTAAAATTCTGCAAACATTTGTTCATGTAAAATGTGCAAAGTGCTGTGTTAGGCACTGAGAGGGATGCCAATATGCATGGGTCATAGTTCCTAAAAAAATCAAAATCCAGAAATCTGTGTAACACACCAACACTATTGTGAAGTAATCTGCACTTCTCTAATGCTAGCCCACTCACCCCCGACGTACTGTTAAAATTCAGATTCAAAGGCCACACCCCAAACCACTGGATGAGAATGTCCAGTGGAGCTAAGAAAAGTGCACTTTTAAACAAGTCCCTCAGTGACCTTTTTGCCATGAGTAGAACATGTGCCTTTCTTCCTGACAGGATAGTTGTTAAGGCAACATTAAGACATACATATGTCAGGCTTTGAAAGTGGCAGGGCATCATTTCAAAGGACTGTGGTAGATATTATTTAACTAAAATTCCTTTTTTATGTCTGTTTAAAAATCTTATACCTATTGTCAGGACCTTTAGCCCATCTCTGTCCTACCCAACAGATGGCAACATGATTTTTAAGAGAATCGTACTATCTGTGGGATGAAGAGGCACATGCGAGTATCAGGTATTACTCATATCTTTACTGTAAACTCCACCCAGAATCTGAAAGCCTGGTTTTCCTCCAGTTCCTGACATCACCACCAACTTTGATTAGGAGCCATAAAAAATAGGAAGCATCTGGAGGTTAAAATCAGAGTTGGCCCTGGACAAGATAATGAAGTTAGCAAGTTTTATCTGTAGTGACTCCTGCCTCTCCTTTCTTTGCTTTTCCCCACTCCTTATCTCTACCTTGGGGCCATTCTTTAGCCAAGACACCTTTCTTAGTCTGAGGAAAAGCAGATGACCTAATTCTTACTAAAATGTTACTGACTTAATAGTTAACCTCAGAATTTCTTTTGTTATTGTTGTTGTTGTTGTTTTGTTTTTTGTTTTTGTTTTTGTTTTTAAGGAGATGGACTATGGTATATAACACAGAGAATGAAAAACTAGTAGTAGAATAGCCGTCAACAATGACAAGCAAGTAAGGGATATTTTTAGTTGGAGGAATTTTTTATAGCTTCCTACTATGACACCACACAGGTGACCTCCCACTGTTGCAGGCTTTCCTAGAACCAATCCTTGTGGTTAGGAGCGTTGGTCATTCAATCTCCAGAAGGACAGCACCTGATGGGCAAACTGCCAAAACTCATTAAACTCCAGAAAGAGAAAGACCGTAATACAGTTACCATGAGCACATCTCAGGCTGTGGCTAATCCGGGCTTGGGAAACTCTCTGGCCTGGCCTACTTCCAAGGCCACAGAGCACTGCAGTTAATCCTTCAGGACTTGGATGATGTCCAGAATCCTCTCCGGTATGGGCTGATCGCCTGTTTCTAGACACAGCCAGCCTCCACCCATATCCTGATGGGACACAGTAAGAGAAAGGCCATGTGGAAAAGGCAGATAGTTTAGTAAAACAGAAAGAATTTTTAGCTGATATTCAGGGAAACCTGGGATCTGGACCCACAACTGCTATTAAACTGAGTCACCTTAAGCTGGTGACTTCCCCAGTGACAGACTGTTTCCTCATAGGAAAAGGGAGTGCCCTAGATTAGGTGCTTTAGAATTAAGATCCATGCCTGTTCCTAGAATTAATTATCAAAATTCTTGGAGCTGGTGTGGAATTCCAGGCTCCACCTGCTAAATCAATCTGCATTTTAACAAGATGCCCAAGTGGTTCAATGCAAATATGAGCTTGAGAAGGACCACTCTAATGTGTGCACCACCTGTCTGAGCATCATGGCACCTCAAAACTTTTATTGGTTTCTCATGACCCCAGAATAAACTCACACCCCTTAACAAGATTCTAGGGCCCCCACGGGCTAGTCTCTGCCTCCCTGTCCAGCTTTGGCTCCCAGAGTTCTCCCTTCACTGTCTCCACTGCAGCCATGAGGGCCTCTTTACTATGCTGAGGAGACCACATGGCCATCAGATGTAAAATTCCCTATTCCTGGAATATTCTCCTCAGAACCATTTCCTTTTTAACTCCTCTTTAATCCTTGAACAAGTATTTAGGGAACATTTCCTAGAAGGACAGACCCTTCTAGGAACTGTCCCCATGGAGCTTACATTCTAAGCCCCACAAATTTCAGCTTAAAGTTATCTCCCCAAAGATGGTTTCCCCAACTTCTAGAGAAGGTTAATCCTGTGCTCTGTACCCATAGTCCCCTGCACACCCCTGTAACCCACTATATGTTACTGCAGTAATTGCCTTAATGTTATCTTTTCCTGTTTGGCTATAGCCCCGTGGGGGCAGGGCCAGTGTGGCTTGTTTGCTGCCTCTATCCTCTAACCCACTAACTGGCACAGAGAAGTGCTCCATGAATATTCACTGAACAGAAGGAAGGGTTCCAAATGCAGGGAGAGACACATCTGATGTTTGGGGAAAGAAGTAGCGGTATGACAGTGAGATTCTGCTGGTTCTCATCACAGACACAAGAGAACAACTTTTATCATTGATTCTTATGTCTTTGACCTAAACTTCTAAAGAGATTATCTGTGCCCACAGTATGTACTCTTTTGGAGCAAGGAAATCTAAATTGGTATCCACGGTGGAATTACTATCTGCCCAGATCTGACTGGGATGAATGCAGGCCTCGCTCTGCCTTCCAGCAAGAAAAATGCAGAGACTGTGAGGGCAAAGTTGGTTGTAACTCCAGCAGGGGTCTGGACTGTGTGTTGTCATCTTTAACCCTTATAGGAGATACTGCAGCTTGTTCCCGAGGTGAAAGGGAGGAGATGATGGCTTCAGATGTGTGTGGGAGAGGCTACTCTCTGCAAGAGGGATGGATACTAAAACAGGAGTAGATGTGTAAAGGTAGAAGTCCAGGAATTTCCAAAATAAAATTTTGTTTAGAAAAAATTGAACAAAAAAGGTTTATCCTAAATTGATGAATTGTGACAGTCAATGAAAGAGAAATTTCTTTTCTTTCTCCTTTTATAGGTAGTTATCTTGTCAAAAAATGATGGAAACCTAAGGAAATTCATACCGGTCATCAAAGACCACAGGTGCCAACTTGCAGAGACTCTTGACTTTACTGCTTGGTATCAAAAGATGATCATCAAATTATATTTTTAAAATGTCCTTCTATCATCAGCTCATATTTTTTGTGAGTTTCCAAGGTAGGTAAGACAGATGTTATTTATTCCAGGTTGGCTAGAGATTGGGCTAAGCTCCGAGAGCTTAATTGATCCTCCCTAGGTCACATGGACACTCCTGACTTCCAACTTCCTGTGTTTTCCATTAGATGCTCATGCCATGGCATGAAAACCACTATGAGGTCAGCGAGATAGCTCTGAAACTTTCAGCTCTGAGCAAAATTGGTTATGACTGCAGCTGACATACATACACAGCCTGATACAGCCCTGCAATGAGGGTGAGCAAAAGGTTACACTGAGTCAGGGTAGATAGAGGCTGTGCCTCTACTGGGCTCAGGAAATCTTCAGATAAATTCCCTTTTCAATAACAACTTCCCTTAAGTAAACTAACCAAAAGAAAGTAAACCTAAGTTTCTGCATATTTGAATTGTTTTTGTATTGTTTTAGCTGGTCTCAGAGTGCTTGTGAGTCAGAAGCAATTTCAGGAAATGCTGCCCATATCACCAGCTGTAATCCAGGTTCTTGTTCTCCAAGAGCCCTCAGACAAAAGTCCATGTGTCTGTGCAGCACACACACACATGCACACAATCAAAACTAGCTCTCACGCATGCCTACATTCACTTTCACAAACTGGCATATTCGCATGCCATAAGACTCCTATACACACATAGCTTCCCACACATATTCTCACACACACAAACTCACATCATACAGTCACACTCAGACACCCCCATATACACATATATATTTACAAGCACACACACATACACTCTCACACACATCACATATGCACATAACTCTAGTCTCTTGCCAAGTCTTCCTGATACTAAATATAAGCATGGTGTACTCTGCACAAAAGGCACTGATTATTTAGATATTTCCAAACAACCACATGTTTTGCTTGCTTGGTGGACATCAGAATGTTTTGCGGAGGCAAGTTTTTCTCTGCAGTTCCCTCTCTCTGGGGATGTGTGAATCAGTTATTCCTAATCATCCCTTCCCACTGAGGCAGAGCAGTGGGGAAATGGGGGCAATTATCTCTGCCTTTATTGAAAAAAAATAGAGATTAGAAAGCTGATTTAGAAGAGGATCTGGGGACTGAAGGGACTTTGCAAAGTGGCAACTTCCACCTCCTCCTTTAAAAGGAGCCATCTTTCCAAAGAAAGAAGTCACTGTCCTACTTCCTTCCATCTCGCTTTCTCAACTTTTTAACAAAGGTGGAGAAGCCCTTCACACCCTCTAACCTTTCCAAAATGGTACACTGCAAGTCACATCAAACTTCCTCAGGGACTTTCAATCCTTGCAGAGTCCAGGGAGGCCAGGACACAATGATGGCTCTCTATCTGTGGGAACAAGGTTCTTTTCTGTAAAACGCGATAGAAGGCACTACACTCTTGGCTTTTATACAAAGCCAATATTTATTCTTATCTATTTGTGTTTGTCCAGTGTTTGTTATTTAGTTGTGTCTATTTCCTTTTGGCATCTATCTGCCTCATTTTTGTCTCCCTCAATTGTAAACACATAGAAGAGGAAGACTTTCTCTGAGCAATGGTAAGTATAAGATTCCCAGAAATTAAGCCCTCAGTTAGCGCTTTTGGATGATGGTAATAATGGAAGATTGTAACAATGAGCTCTTCTGGTTTATATACACGTAAAGGTGATTTTATTTTAGAAGCAGGGGATCATTGATTTGTTTTCATGCACTTGGTCTCTCAATGCTTGTTCAGACACAAGTGACAAGATGACCTGTCAGTGTGAACAGCACAGAGCTTTTTCTTATGTTATTTTATACTAAATTTAGCACTAAGAAAGCTCACTGGCTGAGTAGGGGAAATATTAATTAAGCCCAATCTGTTCAAAGGTTTCTGTCTTCCAAGCAGGTACTTGGGACTAGAAGCAGATAAAGAATTTTCTGATACTTAGTGACAGGAGGTATCCCCACCACAGGGTGAAGTTATGGGAGTAAATTACTGAAAGATGGTTCAATGTGATACTCATTCACCACTTAGTAGACCACTTAGCATGTAGTAGACCATCAATAAATGTGTGGAATGAATGAATCGAATATGAATGCATCCTTTCTTCTACTTTCACTTGCGGGTATATTTCTTGGATGTGTCCATATGTCTCACCCATACATGGTAGACATGTCTTGCCAATGATAAGTCCCATAAATAAGTACTATACCCTTGCTTCTGCTATGATCTGCTTGTACTGCTGTCTTTGAGAGTATGTGATGGAAATTCCTTTAGATAAAAAAGGACTTTCCCTTTCTTACTCCCAAAACACTGTTCCTCTTAATACAGCTTTCTATCATGGGGAGTTCCAGAGTTGTTTTCATAGCTTTGATTTGGGCTTTCAACAAAATACATCTGCCATCTATTACATTGGCAGCTTCTATCAGGTTGGACTCAGAGACACTGCATTGTTTACCCTAAGTCCCAGGTGGCTACTGTAAATATGTGTTAATAAATATCATAGTCAAAAACTTCTCAGTCTTTTCCACTAAAGGACCTAATAGAGGCATATGAGTACATGTTTATCATTTGTCTCTGGGGATACATTCTTTTCTAAGATCATATTATTTTAAAAAGTATGTAAATGTTGCACTCTATCAAATGTTTTGCTATAAAAAAGCTTTAAATTTTAAGTTACTGGTTAAAATTACTTGACTAGTTAAAAGCCCCCAACCTGGAGTAAAAATGGCTTTCTAAAGACATGTGCCATAGTGTCTGTCCTATGGCTTCAATGCCTCTTGCTTGAAGACATGCTTTTGAATGTGAGAGTTCATGGAAAAGTAGTCCCAGTGGGCAGGAAGTATGGAGGGAGGGATATGCCAGGAACTGTTTATGGAGACCATATGGTGGAGGGAGTCTAAGGACACACAGATACCAAGACTGATAGCACATGATGATACTGAAAGTTAGGAAACCTCCTGTGGTTGGCAGATGCTGTGCTTGGGAACGGTTGCCTGAAAATGGACTGTTCTTTATGAAAGGGGCGGGGGTGGGGGGAGAGCTGTCATGATACCCACAGATTTGGGGTATGCATCAGCAATCTGTGACCAGGCAAACTAAACATTAACCGCTTAAAGAAAGTAGGCGTCATTGTTAATGTGTGAAATGGGTAAATAATACTTATCTCATAGAATTATTTTAGATTTAATTGAAAGAGCATGTAAATTTACTTAGCACATACTAAATGCTAAATAAATAGAAATCATTATTATAATTAGAATCATTATTACCCCATGAATACTCATCATTATTACCCACCCCCGCAAATACTCAGAAGGGAATCGCCATAGTAGAAGTTACTGTATTCAAATGTAAAGAACATCTCTCACTTTGGAAAAAAGAACTCAGTAAACTGAGCCCTAATATAAAAGACAGATTTCTATCTTGAATATAAATGATTTGGGGAAGATGAAAGGGAAGAAAAATAGTAGAAATTGCCATTGTGAAATGGCTTGAAAATTTTCAACATGTAGTTTCATAAGTGGGGAAAAAACATCCAGTAACCTTTATTTTATGGGCACTTAGTATTTGTCAGGCACTTTGTAAACATTTTCTTGTTCAATCACAAAACTCTCTGAAGAAGGAACTGTTATCAGGTTGCTGTTAGCCCATCAGAAATGCTGCCATTATCAACAACAATGTTCACCCAGGTTTCACATGAGCAAATAGAACTGAGACCCACATTCAAAAATGGAGTGCCTAACTTCATGTTTTTTCACCCCAGTTCAGAGCAAAGAACCTCAGATGGCCCACTTCACTGTCCTACCTTTTGCTACATTCTCGTAGAGGGTTTAGCGGAGGGCTTAAGTGACTGACCTTTGGATTAAACTTGGCCTGGGGTCAAGTGGTAGCTCCGCCACTTTGTAGCAGTATGGCCTTGGATAGGCTACTCCATTCTCTAATCCTCGGTTTTCTCAACCGAGAATTATAAATGATAATAAAAGTACCTTCCATGTGAGGTTTGTTTTTTATATAATGACGTGAGATTATGGTTGGCACATAATAAGCATTAATATTTCCAAAAAAGTAATTTTATTATAATCCGTGTATATCCAGAACCACTTTTGGTCCCACAGCGAGCTCTCAAATCCAATGAAGCAGCACTGTAAAATATCTTTTCGACCTCAAAACTATTACCCAAAGTGAGTCAGAACTCATTTCCAGGTGGCTACAGCTAACACCAATTTTAATTGCCTTCAGATTAAATACCTCCCAGGTTAAAAGAGTTGCCTAAGGTCTTACACAAAGTCCAGAGCCAGATATTGTTATGAAAGCCAGGTGGTCGATTACACAATTATTTTAAAATCTTGCTCACATTCTCCTCGCCCATGGCAATATTGAAGCTAAAATTATCGGTATCCGGCAGGAGAATAGAAGATTTTAACAAGGTGTGACTCTCATGGTGACACTTCCTGTTTGTTCTAAATGAGGAAATTTTAGAGCCCTACATCCATTAGGAGCTTTCAGAAATGAAGAACCGCGCCCCCCCCCCCCCCCGGCCCCGGGTAGCCCTGGCACTGTTAGGCAGCCCACTTCCCCTTGCTCTACCATTTACCATGTTATTCCGAGGTAGGTTTCTGTGTTTGTTTTCCCAGGTGCCATCTAGATAGTCAGCACACACACGTGATCTTCAGAGGAAAGCAAGGCAAACAAAGGAAGAGAGGATGGGTTCAAGGAATAAAAAGAAAGCCAAACAGAGACATATGGAGCTAATCACGGAATAAGCAAAACTCCCCAAGCCATGTAAATGTGTGTGAGTGCTGAGGGCACATCTGAAGCAACTGTTTTTCTATGTGCCTTGCAAATTATTTTGTGGTTTCTGCAGAGTTCCTTTTGGGTGATGGCTTTTAAGCACCACCTAAGCCCATCCCAGCTCAGCTCTTGGAAAGAGATGGGTAGAGACATTTCTGCACGCTGAAAGAACATAATTTTATACAAGAGTCATCCAAGAAATGAATGTAGGGATGATTCTCATGCACAGATGAATCCTTGCACATTTGAACAGAGTCTCCACTGTATGGATCTGCTGGAAATTTCAGCGGGAAAAAGTATATATCATTTGACAAAAGAGTTACTGGAGTTATTTTTTTCTCTTTATAAGATCATGTAAACACAGATTTAGATGAAGATTTTTATTGAGTTACTTCGAGTCACATAATACTATCTGCTCTGCAGAGGCTATATAAAAGGAGCTGCAAGTTGAGCACACATTCGCTACACAGTCAGTAATCATGCTGTAATTACAAGCGTGTGCTGGGAGTGACTTGAGGGAGTGACTGGCAGGCACCTTCTGTCTCCTTCCATATTTAAGGATCAAAAGTAACAAGAGAGGGAACGCTGGCCGGTGAATGCACCAACACCCAACATTTTTTCCTTTGAAGCCACAACTCTTTTGACCTCAGGAGTCACTAATTTGCCATCAAACTCCAGAGGTGACACAGAAAGGTCAGCAGAGATGGCTTCAGGGGATTGTTTTCTTACTTGGGTAAATTTATCCAGACTGGGAAACTAAAACAACCCTAGAACTTGACATGGTCTTTTGCGTTCCCCTTTCACTTGGTTCTCCTTTGAAAGTAAATCTGTAGCAGACATGAAATAGGTTAGTGGGTTGGGGGAGGAAAAAGATGGGTTAACCTGTGTTTCATCCCTTGGAACAGGTTTTACGGACATTTTAGCTAATACTAAGGCTAATTCAGAACCATTTTCAAGTGTAACTGTAAGGAGACAGAATGTTCTACCAGGGTTTTGAAGCTAATTTAGAGGTCCAGGCTGAGCTACAGGTGAATTTAACATAGCAAAATTTGGCCAGGATAAAAAACACAGAATGATGAGATTGAAATTGGTCACATGACGGATTATCAAAAGAATAGCAAATGAGGCAAGAATACTGAGACATGTGCCAACAAGAACAGTGTCCTCAAGAAAATGTGTGAAGAGTTGAATAGGAAATCTTTGTAAGTGAATCCAGAACTGAAGTGCCTGAAGGAGTTCTGCAGAAGATTTGGGGCTTTGACTAAGCATTTCCAAATCTCGGATAAATTTTTGTACATAAAAAACCTGAGATGCGAAAAATAAGTCTGGGATGACCCAGACTAAGGACTATACACTCACTCTGTTACCAGACCACATATGAAACAAAGCCCTATGAATTCCATTCATTAAATCTAGAATCAGGTGTCTCATATACATACAAGCCTGTGTTACTTTGGGGAACAATGGAAGATCAAGTCTCTGACTCTCAGATGCTTAAAATCATACCTCCACCCAGATTTCCTTAGTGACCATTCCAGAATACAGATACTGATGGAAAACTATTGAAGAAGATAACCTTCTAGTCTCATAGCATGATTATTTTTGTAGCTCTAAAGTTTTTACCATCGATGTGAGAAAGTTAGTTTTTAAAGCCAAGAGTTCCCCACTACCCTCCCCATCCTTCTTAAGGATGTAACATCATATTTCTAGTAGGCAGGAGAGGGCTGCAAACCCAGCCCTGAACCAGCACAGACCACTTATCCATTTAATTGAATCGAGGCTGTGATCCTTGAGGAGAACTAACTTCCCAGCTTGAAGAGAAGCTATTGCACATTGCAGATGTCATGTAATGTCTTCCAGTAAAGCAGCTTTCCCCAAAAAAAGTGCTCCACAGATATTTTACAGATTGCATTCTATCTTCGAATAAATTTGGGAAACATTAGGTTAAATTGAGTTAAACATTTTCTTAAGTATATATTTTAAATTGTTAATGTATGTTGTGAATCTCTAAGCAGAGAATGCAGCATTTCAAAATTTTATTTGACCATGAAAACCATTCATAATAAAATGACTTCCAAGGACAAGTGCTCCATGGAACACATTTTGGGAAACACTGTTTTAGGGGCCCATATCCCAGAATATACTCTCCTGCAGACTTCAGGCAGCCACACGGAGAGTGATCACAGATGAGCCTGGCCCCCAGCAACCCCATGGTACTATGAGAAGTTTTCCTTACTATGAAAATGTTTATGATTAGTATTTATTATGTTTTCTCCAAATACTTATTCTGTGGTCACAAGACTTACTTGCTACCCAGACCTCTTATTTGGGTGTGATGAGGAAGCAGAGTTTGGTCTCTCATGTTCCATCCCTGGCTCCCTGTGGCCGTGTTACTTAATGTCACATTTAGCTGAGGAGCCCATTGGGAACAATTTGTCCTTTTCCTCTAATAGGAGGGATGATGGGGTTTGATTCTTCAAAGGTCCACTTTTCACCAACAAAAACATGGTCCTGCATCCCATGAGTGCTGAACTCCCGATTCTAAAGAAGAGCCTGGCTATGAGAGAAACTGGGGTAGAGACTACTGGTGACTCATCAGCTCCTGTCACCACCCCTGCAAAACAACTTCAACAGTATCTTCCAGACAGTGGATCAGCATCTTCCGTGAATGAGACAGCACATGAAGATTAGTCAGCCTCCATCCCAAGTACTCTTGCTGAAGAGACAATGGCAATGGGAGGGAGGGAGGCACGCTTCTGGCAGGGAGCTGTGGCTTCTTCCCATTTGGCAGCTTGGGCACCTCTGTCTTCAGTGAGAACTTTACCAATATAAGAAATACAGAATCAGGTCCCAAAGAGTCAGATGGGCTGACTCCTGGTTTCTATCATATACTTGGAGACATGAAGCCTGGAAACCACAAGCCATCTGTTTTTAAGTTTTCTTGTTTAAAACAATACCTTTTCCAAACATTGAGAAGAAAAGACAGCAGCATGGATAGTCTATAAGCCAGATATCTGCGAGTGGCCTGAGCTTAAGTACAGATGTCCACCTAGAGGCCAGATAGGGTGGGTGATCCACAGGTAAGATAGACTATTCCCACAGGGGCTGGGGCAGCTGCACAAACACCCTGAGCCTCTCCATGGAGCTCAGAGAGTCTGGTGAAAGTAAACGGATGAAGTCATGCAGGCAAGCCTTGTGTCACCCTCAAGTAATTAGGACCCTTGCCCAGCCATCTCCTAGACCCAGCCTAGCACACCCACAGGTGTGTTGTCCTTTTCCAGCTGGCATAACAAGGCCATGCCAGCTCTGAGGCCGAAACAGCCCAAGGCCATCCAAAACTAATATGGCTAAGCCATAGAAGCCAAGCCACGAAGTGCAGGGAAAGCTTTCCTCTGCAAAGGAAAATAAATTGCAAAATGGCATTGTGTGTGTTGTTGCCCTGGAGAAGAAGGAACTTGAGGGGAGCAAAAATAGAAAGTTGTCAGAATTCTTCAGAGAGTTTATTTCCACAAAGCCAGGTGGTCTCAGGGCACAACACTGGTGATAACTGCCACAGTGCTGGGATAAATGGAAGAAAGAACCAGCAGCAAAGCTCAGACCCTCCTGTGAACTTATTGGAGGCCAGGGATACCATCCTCCAGCACTTTAATACAGTTTTTCCATGTATATTATCTTGTTTACAAGAGAGGTAAAATTTATTAATCCCACTTTAGAGGCGAGGAAACTCAGGACTGAGGACACGTGGGGCTTCCTATTTGCTCTATCAGGCACTGGGGGAGCCAGGACCCAAGTCCCTGCTTTTTTCACCACAGCATTTTTGTTTTGTTTGTTCTTTAATGGTTCAGGCTACAAAAGCCTTTAGCTGAGCAAGCTGACCTTTCCTGCTTGTAGGGTGCAATTGAGGGAGAGTGGAGATATGACTCCCGAAACCTGCTAGAGGGTAGCATCTTTCAACTCATTCTGTTCTTATCCCATCTCTTCATCCCTTTAGGCTTAAAAAGGACAAGCAATATCTGATGATGCCAGAGGCTAGAAGAGAAGGGGGGAGGTGTGCTGAAAGGTGAGTAAGGGCAGATGGGATTAAACCATCCTGACTTGCTTCTGCCCCCTCCCTTCCCTTTACTCTGTACCAGTGACTCTACAAGTCATACTCCTCTAAAATCCCAAGAAAGGGTTTGTGGGTGTACTCCAACAAGGCCAACCAGAACCTAAGTATATGCACAGTTGAACTTCTATATTCAGATCATTCTGGATGGCAAATGGATTGGTACTAATCATTATATGCATGGAATATTTTTAGTGACCTTTTTTTTTTTTTTTTTGCAAGGAAAAACTCCTTGTCTTTGTTTTCCATCTTATGTTCACTTAGCTGAGATATTGTAGAGCTTGCCAACCTTGCAAATATACACACAGGCATGACATTTGGTGAGTGTTCTCTATACATTTAAGAGCTGTTAGCGTACACTTTTTGTTCCTTGGGAACACAGCTCCATTTTCTTTTCTTTGTGGCTGACATATCTCATCTCATGAATTGAGTCTGCTGCTCACTTCTCTAATGGCCCCCTTTAACTACCTCTTCTTTTATGTCTACCACTCCTCTTTATTGCCCTCATTCTTTTAAACATTTCTTTCCTCCTCCCTGTTTCCATTCCTCTCCACTTCTGTCACTGTAGCTTCATTTAGATACAAATACTGCTACACTATTACTATTCACTGCGAATCCCAGCTGTTTTCAGACTGCTCAGAAAACTGACCAATCACAGTACACTAATAGAAAATGTTGAGGTCCTCAGCTTTCAATAGCAAACAACCCAAATCAGGAAAAGTATATTAAGCACTGCTAGTCACTGAATATCCATGATGGAAAAAGATAAATAAGAAAGGAATTTCAACCACAAAGTGCTTGGGCATCTAAATGTTGGAGCAGAATCTGCAGTCTCCCATGTCCCTTTCCCTTTCCAAGAAGGCTTCCTCTCTGCATGTGGTGCACACAATAGGTGCTCAATACATGTGTGAATGAAATTAATATTCTGCCCCACTAATTCTGATTTTAGATCTTGAAAGTTTCCTAAAAGATGGGATTATAAAAAGACATAATTGATTGAACATAGAAAATGAGACAAAGGTTTTAAATGATAAAGTAGTTACAAACTTGAGACAAAAAAATAATAGTTTTCCCACTTCTGACAATATCTCAGGCTCAGTCTGTCTGTCTGAGGCTGAATGGGAAGAGACCCAGCCAACTAAGAGCAAGGTCACCTCATGAGCTAAACCCCTGGCCCAGTCCCGTGGACCACAGGTATCTGCCTTTCTATCAATATCTGAACATGATTGACTCATGTATGGGGAATTAGGGAGAATAAAAGTCCATTCAGTTCCTTCAGCAGAACACTCCATCCCTGTTATATACACTAGGTGACAGATAAAGAAAGCACAGTAGTCTACAATTGCTATCCATGAACCTGGTTCTGAATTTAGGATTCAAATCTTAATCTGCCTCTGACTTCCTGACCTTGCTGTTTCTTCACCTATTGCCATCCTTAACACCTCATGTCTTTGACACTTGAAGCCAGTCGCTGCACACCACACCCACAGTGACCTTTCCTCATTCACATGAGCAACTCTGGTTTTTCATACCCTCTTGGATTAATATTCATCACAATTCAACACTATTTCCTAAGGCCCACCTACTGTTGTGCTCTCTGCAAGTACTAACCTTTCTTCTCCCCTTGATGATCCAGAAAAAAAGGACTCAGGACACTTAATTGGGTATTGGCAGGGCGTTATGTTGGCAGACAGCCCCCATGCTTCAGTAAGGAAGAGTGAAGGCACTGGGGTAATCTGCCCAGGCTCTTAAACTGGGCTTGATAAGTGAACTGAGAGGAAACAGCTTCCCTTATGCCCACCTGCTCATTCTTTCTTTTGACCCCATACTATCTTGGATCTCACTCAGACAACCATACTTCTAAGTTCAGGAATACAGAGTAACAACAATACCCAAAAGTGAAAAAGGAGAAAAAATGAATAGGCTGGCTGGAGATAAGTCATAGAAATGCAAAGTAGTTAAGCCTTGGTGTAACCGAGGACAGCAAGCTGAGAGAGTGGAAAGAAAAAAACAATATGGGAGCAATTAAGGGAACGAAGAGATAGCAATTGGGGACGTGATATCCCCCAGTTCTACTGCCTTCCTCTAGGTATCTATTTCAGGAACAGGCACTCATAGAAAAGAAGATATTTTAAAAAGAAATTTAAAAGGGAAACCAGGGGCAGGGTGACTAGAGAAAAGAGCTGTTCAGAGATCTTTGTTTCAGACCATCCGGCATAGGAGAAAGAGAAGAAAGGAGCTTCTCCCAGCCTCAATAAGAAGACTGGCATTGGGCACAGCTTCAGCTGGAAATTTGAAGGCCCGGATGAAGACTCAGATGGGAAAAACCCAGTATAGTCATGTTATTGTTTCTCCCTTAATAATGACCAAAGGCCTTGCTGGGTCGTAGAAAGAATTTTATTCCTCTGATAAATATTTGCATTTGTGAAGATGAAAGCCAAAATTACAGAAACAAGGAGCAACATTAGCAATCTGAAACTTAGGTTTTCATTCCAGGTCTAAACTGGGTGCCATTTGGTAGGTCACCCTCCACATACTTCCTGAGGCACCTCTTAGGGTCCAGCTCTGATGCTAGGTGCAGGAGATTCAGTGATAAATAAAATACTCTATTCCTGTCTCTGAGGGCCTCATCTGTTCTTTGGGCCTCCATTTTATCTGCAAGATAAGATAACTGGGGTAAATACATTCAAAATCTTTCCAAATTCCTTTTTTTTTTTCTAGCTAAGGAAGAATAGCCAGGGGAAAAATATGTAACTAGTTTTGCTGAAGTTCCTATTTTCACTTATTAAAAAAAAAAAAAGAATCAAATTCACGGTCCATGATTACAGTCACTTGATACATAGTCATTCTTACAAAATGATGTTTTTATTTTTTTCTTTAAATACACACTAGATATTTGGAACTTATCACATAAATAAGTTTGTGACTTCCAGACATCCCATAAATCTGAAAGAGGCTCTTATTTAATTGTATTGTTCCAATTGACATTATCAGGATGTTTCCTAGTCCCACAAATTTTTGTGTCTGATCAATATTTCTTGTTAATGCTATTTACACTGGTCTTCCTAATCAAGTCAGAAAGTGCCCACTGTTTTTCAAGCTAAAATGTGAACCTCTATTTCAGACAGTGCCTGACTGCTAGGAGTTTATATCAAAGTCAGGCTTACTGATTTAGAGACCAAAAAAGAACACACAAAGATATGAATAGTAGAAGTAAAGCAAGAGATATATGACTTAGTATATGCTTTGGAAGGCAGGAAGATAATCCATGTTATAGTAACCCAAAGTGAAACAAGGTTATGCATGTTGAGGAATGGAACTGCCAAAGCAAGTGCTCACAGGGCTTTGCAAACCTATGTCACAGGTTTGCAATAGATGAGAAATAGTGATTTCTCATCTTAATCTTCATGGCTGAAGAAGAACATGTAAAACAAAAAGGCCTGAGAATAATACAAAATCTTTGAGATATGAAAGAAAGGTGGTTAGAGCAGAAATTAAGACCACTATCTGCCTTTGAACTATCTTGGTTTGAATCCAGCTCTGCTGCATATTTGACATGTTAATGTAGGCAAGTTATAAACTTTCTAAGCCTTTGTTTCTAATAATACTTCATAGAATTATTGTGACTATTAAATGAGATCATATATATAAAATGCTTAGCTCAGTCTCACAGATATTAGAAACTCAATACATGGTAGTGATTATCTACAAAACTGTTCCTTGATATTTTATAATATATGTATTTATATACATATATATATGAAATACATTTATTTGTAGTTAAAGTCTTAAAAAACCTTTGACAAAGAGGTACCAACACTGAACAACAAAGTCTAAAATTTGTTCAAACAATAAGACCTTTTCGAATTCATAACAATGGCTTTTCTAAACAGTGAATATGACTTTAAATGTTTAAAGCTGTGACTTTTTCTTTAAACACTTCTTTAGTTGCATCCCAGAATTTTTATACATTGTCTTTCCCTTTCATTCAGTTCAAAAGATTTCCTAATTCCCCTTGTGATTTCTTCTTTGATCAGGGTTATTTAGAAATGTGTTATTTAATTTCCACATATTTGAGGATTTCTCAAATTTCTGTTGTTCCTTTCTAATTTAATTTTATTGTGGTTAAAGAACATTTTTGAATACCTTCAATCCTTTTACAATTAGGGAAACTTGTTTTAAGGCCTATCATATGGCTTTTCCTAGAGTGTTCCACATGTACTTGAAAGAATGTGTTTTGCTGCTATTGGGTAAAATATTCTATAAATGTCGGATTATGTTGGTTAACAGTGTTTTTCAGATCTATACCTTTATTAATTTTCTATCTATTTGTTCTATCAATATCAAGTCTTGAAATGTTGAACTCTAATTATTAGTCTATACCTCTTTTGATTCTCTCAGTTTTTGTTTTTCGTTTTTATGGTTCTTTTGTTAGGTGCATATACATTTAAAACATTATATCTTCTTGGTGTATTAACGCTTTTATCATTAGAAAACATCCCTGTTTATTTCTACTAATACCTATTTTCTAAAGTCTATTGTGTTTGATATTAGTATAGCCACTCCATCTCTTTTGTTTACTGTTTATATAATATGTCTTTTCCATATTTTTACTTTCAATGTAGTTGTATATTTGAATTTAAAGTGTATCTTTATTTTTTTTTATTTTTATTTTTTAGGTCAGGTGACCCTTAGTTGACCTCACAGATTGCAAAGATCTTGTCAGTTTACAATCTCTTAGTTTTATTTTTTACAACTACAGCACCTATCTTCCTAGGTGGTCTCCCATCGAAGTACTAACCAGGCCTGACTCTGCTTAGCTTCCAAGATCAGATGGGATCAGGCTTGTTCAGAGTTGCACGGTTGTAGTTGAAGTGTATCTTTAGTAGTAAGCACATAGTCTTTCTTTTATATCCAATCTGATAATCTCAGTGTTTTCATTGAAGCGTTCTGTCTATTTACTGGACTATTTAATGTGATTATTGATGTAATTGGATTTGTGTGTCATTTTGCTATTTGTTTTCAACATGGTTCATGTTCTTCCTTTACTGCTATCTTTCGGGTGAAACAAATATGTTTTAGAATATCATTATATTTATTTATATATTTATTTTTATTTTTTTAGTAAATAAGCCACTTATACCCTATTGGTGTATCTCTACATCAAAACCAAATTATGGGTGTGGTGGGGTCTGTCCTATTTTTATAGAACATTTACAATAATTTCTATTTAGAAAGACTATTCCATAATCAAGAAGAAACTAACACAATCTAAGGCCTAGGGTCTTTTTGTTCTTTTGTTCTTCCTTCTGTCTTTTAGATTAAACCAATATTTTTTGGTAGATCATTTAAATTCCTCTTTTGATTTCTTAAAGTTATGTTCTTAGTGTTTTCTTCAGAGATTAAAATGTACTGACTTAATTTCAGCAAGATATAGTACCTTTGTTCCCATATAGCTCCATTTCCTCTCCTCTCTTTTGTGCTATTTTCATATGTATTATAGCTATCTTAATGTTATAAACCCAATAATACAGTGTTACAATCATTTTCTTATACAATCTGGTTTTCTTAGAGGAGTAAAATATGTACATATATATTTATATATTCTTTTATATTTATTTATACACTCAGTTAGCATTTCCATTGTTCTTTATTTCTTCCAGTGCATTTGCCTTATAATGTCATTTCCTTTTTTTCCCTATAGAATTTCTTTGAGACTGCTCTGCTAACAAATTCTCTCATTCTTTATCTGAAAATGTCTTTATTTTGCTCTAATTTTTTAAAGGATAGTTTTGCTGGATATAAAATTCATGGTTGTCTATTTTCTTTTATTACTTTGACTAGCATCCCACTGCCTTCTAGACTCCATTGTTTCAGACAAGAGTTGGGCTATTACTTGCATCGCAGTTCTCATTTAGAATGAAGTGTTTTTCTCTTACTGCTTTCAAGATTTTCAATTTGTGTTTAGTTTTCAGTAACTTTACTATGATATGGGTAGATGGGGATTTTTATGTTTAACTTCTCAGAGCTTTTTGAGCTTTGTGTATGTGTAGATTTATGCTTTACACCAAATCTGTGAAATTTTCAGGTATTATTTCTTCAAGTATTTTTCCTGCCATTTCTCTCTTCTGTGACTCTCATTACATATGTTCGAGTTTAATGTTGTCTCATAGGTCTCTGAGGCTTTGTTGATTTTTCTTCAATCTATTTTCCTCTCTATTCTTCAGATTGGATAGTTTCAATGATCTATCTTCCAGTTAACTGATTCTTCTACCATCTCAAATCCATCCATTTAGTTAATTTTTTATTTGTTATTATGCTGTCAAATTCTAGAATTTCCATCAGTTTATTTTTATCATATCTGTTTCTCTATTGAAAATTCCTATTTTAGGGTGATTTCTATTTTCATCATAATTTCATTTAATTTTAAAAATATATTTTGAGGAACTTTGAAGTCTTCATGTGCTAAATATAATATATGAGTCCACTCAGAGTCATTTCCTATGATTTTTTTTCTGAGTATGGGTCACATTTTCTTGTTTCTTTAAATACATAATGATGTTTTCTTAAAAACTGACTTTCTAGACCATATATTATAATGTCCCTGGATTATATTTTTTCATAAAGTAGTTGTTATTTTCTTTAGTAACTTATTTAGACTTAAGCTGAAAAACATATCTCCCTGAGATGTGTAGCCACTGATGTCTCTGCTCAGGCTTTTTTAAATTCTCACTTAATTTTTCTGCCTAGCTTCTATGCGTTGCCCTGTATCTGCATAGCTTTCTGGTAAATCAGTGATTTATGAGAGCTTATGCTCAAAAAACTTGAGCCTGTAAGACTTTCACCCTCTGCTGATAGATCCGTGCGTATGTTGAGGAAGCATTCAAAATTTAGAACGTTTTCACATCTGCCTAGGCTTTTACTTTCCTCTGGACCTTTGTGAGTCTCCTGTAAACCTGATCATATATTCCCATTCAGCCAGAGAGGTAGGGAACAACTTATCTAGCCCTCCTACAATTGTCTCATTTCCAACATCTCCTTGTTAAGTTTTTGAATGGTCTGTTACTTGCCATAACTAGGACTGCAAATTCAGGTTGGCAAAACTATGGGAATTCACTTCCTATCACTTATGCTGCTTTTACTGATTGTGCTTCCAGTCCAAATCAAGTAAGCCCTCTCTAGTAGTGAAGCTGCTGGTTTTCACGGGCAGTCCTGGTCTAGTAAGACTACTTCACTGACCAAACTTTTGGAGATGGTATGGGGGAAGAACAGTTCCAAGCAAGAATGCCATATACTCTTGGTAGAATCCCACTTTTTTCATCCAACAGTACAGCAATTTTTGAAGAATAAACACTTTACAATTTCTTGCTTTTCTCTGGTTAATTTGCAGAGCCCTGAAACAGTTGTTTTGGGTCATTTTTCCAGTTTTATCCTCTTTTTTTTTGAAGAACATTTGTTAAATTTCTCACTATAATAGAGTTCTGCTTCTGAATAAAAACTTTAAATGAATTGGTTCGACATGTATCAACAATGTTTTTTTCTATTTATCCTGTTTACTGTTGCTTAATAATATTTATCCATTTTCTAAAAAAAACTATTTTTATGCTTATTTTATTTTCTCTAATGATTAAAAAAAAAGACTTCTTGAGATGATTATAAAACTGTCAAACCATTTTCAGTTATCGTATCATACACTTACCATACAACCTACCTTTAGGTATTTGCCTAAGAAAAATAAAAACATGTTCACATAAAGATGTTTATAAGAATGTTCATAACAGCTTCATTTATAATAGCTTCAAACTAGAAATAACTCAAAAACTCATCAATCAGAGAATGGGTAAAGAAATTGTGGTATATCTACACAATGGAATATTACTTAACAATAAAAAGTCATAAACTCTTGCACATGCAATTATATGGAGGAATCTGAAAAACAACACGCTGAGCAAAAGAAACCAGACACAAAAGACTACATGCTATGTGATTCTATTTATATGAAATTCTAGAACAAGCAAAAAAATCCATAGTGACAGAAAGGATATCAGGGGTGTCTGAGCATGGGGGTGGTGGGAATTATCTGTGAAGGAGAATAAAGGAAGTTTTTAGAGGTTAAGGGGATAGAAATGTTCTTCTATACCTTGATTATGATAATGGCCACACAACCCTATACATGTGTCAATACTCATTGAACTATCTCTGTAATATGGTTGCTTTTTAGTATATGTAAATTATACCTCAGTAATGTTGTACATAAATTACTTAGCTCAGTTACTAGCACATAGTAATCACTTCAAATACATATTGACATTTGTGGTGAAATAATATTAGGATTTCAGAGACTTATTATCTTCCTTGCCTGCAAGACTAGAAACGCAATTTCTCCAGCAGTTTCCCAATCTCTTTCATGTTAAAGACTGGGTGTAGGAATACTTGTTCCACAGGGAGACAGCCAGCAGGTAGAGGTTTAGCAAAGACAGATAGAAATAGCCAGGTAGGTTATGGAGTATTTTTGTTGTTGCTGCTACTGTTTATTATGTTTCTATTTATTTTGTCCTTGTTTTCTGACAAATTGGTGAGGTTGATTACATTCACCTTAAGGAAGGAAGTGCTACAGTTGGTGGTAGAAGCTTGGGTTTTAGTCTATCTCAGGATCCTGACTAAGTTAGTTAACTCTTTGAGCTTCACTGTTTAAAAAATGGGTTGAGTTTTATGACCTCCAAAATTCCTTCCAATTAAAAACTTTTAAGGTTCTGTGAACATACAGATTTATTGCAGATAATATCTGCAAAAGTAATCTGATTTTCACATTCTGAATCTCTTTCTCTCCTTTAGTGAATTATAATTCTGAAATCACTCTGCCATACTCCTTTTGACTACAATTAAAATTTTATTTACTTATGTCCCATTTCCTCAAGTTTCGCTAGGCAATAGAAAAAAATCCATAGATCTATTACTATTTAACAAACCACCTCAAAACTTAGTGGCTTAAAACCACCACAAAATTTGTTTTGCTTGTGAATTTTCAACTTGGACAGGGCTCAGAATGGACAGCTCATCCCTGTTCCACTTGGCAGAACTGGGGTAGCTCGAAGGCCAGAATCCTCTGAAAGCTCCTCACTCACATGCCTAGTGCCTGGACTAGGAAGTCTCAGTCAGATGAATTCTGGAACAGCTGGGACCCTTGAGCATCTTTCCCTGTGTCTGTATGCTATCTCTACATGGTCTTTCTAGCATGGTAGTTTCAGAATAGCTGAATTTCTTACATTGTGGCTCAGGGGTCCAAATATGCAGGGCTGGAGAAGGGAAGGTTATTGAGAATATGCATGTACTCACTCTCTGGCCAGAAGCTGTCTTGCCTTCTCTGCCCTAGTTTGGAAAATGTCAGTTTTATCTAATTGTGTGCCTCAGAAGCAAATCACTAAGGTTGGCCTATATTCAAGGGAAGGGGAAATAGATTCCACCTTTTGATGGTAAGAGTGTTAAAGAATGTAAGGACATGTTTTAAAATCATGGCCAACTAGTTTTAACCAAGATGATTATGTATGAAAATGGCTTTAGAAAAGATTTCCCTCTCATCTTTCATAGTATTGACTTGTCAAGGTCCCTATTGTCTCACCCAAAATAGCTGGTCATTTAGGCATGATGATGGCCATGGTGGAAGGGAGAACACTTGGAACCCCTAAATCACAATGAAAAACTATTCCTACTGTACCCCTCAGAAGTCAACTGAAAAAAAAAATGGTTTGTGGTAATCTTGGCTTTGTCTGCAGCTGGAAAGCAAGTGTGGGCTAGTGACTATGTTTTACCTCAGTGGAGAGTCAAAGAAACAGATATTTCATCTTATTCTACCAAAGAAAACATACTGATGAACAGATGAAGTTTTGAGGGTAGCACCTCATAAGGGGTAAAAACTGCTCATTCTGCAACTTAAAAAAGAGAGCTAATATCTGGGTAAATACAATATGTTTATGGCATAGATTTAATCATGGTTGCAGATTTTAAACAAAGAGCAAAATTTCAGACTTTCGCCCACTGCCAGTGAACTTGCAGAAATTCTCAAACTTTTCTGTCAGTGTGCCAGAGGAAAGAAATCTTCATCCCCCAGCATCTGAGATAGTTGCCTACAGGTTTCCCTCCAAAAAGATTTTTTAAATATGCATATGATATTTGTCTTCCATACTATAATTTATCTATGTTCATTTTAACTTAAAATGAATGAGATTTTACCCAAAATTGCATAGGTAAAATGAATGCCCTGAAAAGATGAGTCATGTTTACTCTATGACTATTTATTAGCCCACATTCAGGTATTCCTTGGGCTTACACACCCAGTTTGAGAAGAAATGGTAAGCTCCACCTGAAAATATAACTTTAATGTTTGAGAGAATTTCTATTTTATAACATTCTGGTTTCATATTGACCATAAAAATTATAAATCCTTAAGCTTTATTTACATTCAATGAATAGAAATTGAATTCTGCATTACATTATAAGTTTATTAAAATTGTAGACCTCAAAGAGCTGAAGGGTTCTTTATATCATCTGATATAAATTCTTTGTCTTTCAGATAAACATCTGTGCCTGAACATATAAAGTAATGTGCTTAAGCAACATAGCCATTTAATGGCAAATAATCCATAAATTATTCTTCGCCGTATATAATTTCCCGTGTGAATACATTTTTGTTTTTACTTGGTACTTACATTTTACACATCACTGTTTAGGGTTACTTTTATTTCCCCCATTTTATATATTTTATATAATATACTGGGGGTTTCTGGTTCCAAAATGCTAGAATAGCTTATATTAGACCTATCCTCTTGCCAAAACTAATGATAAACTATGGACGATATATGAAAATCAACTGTTCTAAGGCCTTGGAGAACAACTGAAATGGCAGAAATGGGGCTGATACTACCTTGGAAATAAGAGAAACTCATTAGATGAGGTATACATTTAACTGGCTTTCCCCTAAGAGCTTCAAGTTTGCTTGAAGCGTGGGAGACAGAGAGCAAGGAATAAAATTTTCATAGATCTTAGGAGGAACTGCCTATATTTTTAACATGAGGTGAATGCCAATAATTTCTGGCAAGAGGGTAGTCTATGGCAGATTAAATATGATCCTATCTCCCAGTAAGAGGTAGGGTCTCTCCCCTTTTCATTTGAATCTGGATGAGCTCGATCTTGCTTTGACCAATAGAGTAACCTAGTTTAAAGGTCAAGACCTTATGAGACTATCAGCTTTCCCATCTCTTCTCTTGGACACATATTCTTAGAACCCAGTTACCCATGCTTTGAAGACATCCAAGCAGCTATATGGGCAGACTCACATGAAAAGGAACCAGAGCCCCTGGCTGACAGCCTCAACTGAGTCTCCAGCTGACAGTGCCAACTTGCCAGGCATGTAGCTGAGCCATGTTGGAGTGAATATTCCAGACCCAGTCTAGCTATCCCAAATGATGCCACATGGAGCAGAAATCGGCTGTCCAAACTGACTCCTGCTCAAATTGAAGATGTATGAACAAAATTAAAAACTGTTGTTTCAGCCACTAAGTTATGGGGTATTTGTGTTACGCTGCAATAAATAACAGAATGAGCAAAGAACTTAGATACTTTACAGAGGCAGATATACACAAGGCCAATAAACACAGGAAAGGACTAGCAACATCAGTCATCAGGGAAATTAATCTTAAAACCACAAAAGATATCACTACGCACCCATTAGTATGGACAAAACTTAAAAGATTGAACCATATCAAGCGCTGGTGAAGATTTAGAGGAACTAGAATTCTAATACTTGGCTAATGGCAAATGGTACAATTATTTTAAAAATAATTAGGCAGTTTTTAAAATAGACTTAAACATATTCTATGACCTAGGTCATACCGTTTGACCCATTTCTCTTGTTTTACCCAAGAGAAATGAAAACATATGTTCACAAAAAAATTGTACAGGAAAATTCCCAGCAGCTTTTATCATTATAACCCAAACTGGATATGACCCAAATATCTGTCAACCATACCATGGATAAACAAGTTGTGGTATTATTATAGAATAGTAAATATAATTGAAGACAATATGAAGTAGTAAATTATCAATACCAGCAATAATATCAATGAACTTAAAAGATATGCCATCGAGAGAAAGAAGTCAAACGCAAAGGGATGCTTACTTTGTAAGTCCATTTATATGTTTTAATTTTTAGCCTACTTTTCAGTCTACTGTTTAAGACTTTTTTTATTAAGTAATACAGCCATCATTCTGTCCCAAGCAGTCCACTTTCTAGAGCCTGTGTTCTTAGCATGGTACTATGTCTATAAATCCACAGGTAAAAATCATGAAGGAGATAATACAAAATGATTAAACTGGTTATATGCATGGTGAGATTTTGGAGAAGAGAGAATAATGAAGACACAATTGAGGAGGGAGTGAAATGTGATTTTTAGTTTTTGCTCTCTATATATTTGTGTTATTTATAAAATTTTAAATGAGCTTATATAACATTTTAATAACAATTTTATTGAGTGTAATTTACCTAGAGTAAAATGTACATATCATAAGTGTATATTTTGGTGAATTGTGTGATGACTTCACAGTAATATAACTAATGCCCCAATTTCACTACCACATGCATGTCCAGAGGCAACTACATTTCTAATTGGATTCCAGAACGAGGCTCAACACTTTCAAAAGAAATATAACACAATCCAAGACTCAACAATGTAAACTTTCACAATGTATAGCATTAAATAAAAAATTATCGGGCATCTGAAAAAAGTAGAAGTACATAGCCAATAACCAGAAGAAGATCAAAGAGGTGCTGAAACAGAAATGACAGAAGGGGGAAAACATGGACATGGTGAGGAGCAGACAGGAAGGTTGTTGTTTTTTGGTTTTTGTTTTTTTTAAAAAAGACTGAAATAGAACTTCTAGAGATGAAAATTATATTATCTGAAACAAAAAATATACTGAATAGATTAACAGTTGATCTGATGCTATAGAATAGTTATAGAATATATCCAAAAGTAAATACAAAGAAAAAAAAGGCTAAAAATTAAAATAATATATAGTATCTGTGGAACAATATCAAAGCAGTCTAACATGTATAACTGGAGTCCCAGAAAGGGAGAGGGGATATATATCAAGAAATAATAGCTAAAAGGTTATATAAATTTTAAAAATTGTTTATTGGGGCAATGTTTGCTAATAAAATTATATAGATTTCAAGTGTACAATTCAATAATACATCATCTGTATATTGTATTGTGTGTTCACCACTCAAAGTTAAATCTCCTTCTGTCACCATATATTTGACCCCCTTTACCTTCTCCCTTTCCTTCGGATAACCACTAAACTGTTATCTGTGTCTATGAGTTTTTGTTTGTTGTCTTGTTCATTTGTTGCTTTCAGTTTTTATATTTTATAGATTAATTTCCCACATATGAGGGAAATTCATGAAGATTCTAAACAGGCATAAAAAAAATCTCAATGGAACCCAAACAGAAAAAAATATAAAGAAAATCATGCCAAACCACATCATAATCAAATTTGCATATGGTAAGATATGCAAACCAAAAGAAAATGGAGCAGCGCCAAAAAAATTATTGTCATAGAATTGTATTTCCAGGAAAATTATCTTTCAAAAATGAAGAAAAATGGAGAATAGGTTAGAAATGGAGAAAATATTTTACATGAATAAAAGCAGAAGGGACCCATCAGCAATAAATCTGTACAAGAAATATTAAAGACAACTTTTCACACTCTTATGAAAAATCAGAGATTGTCAGATTGAATTTTAAAAAGCAATATATATTCTGCCTATGAAAAAAATACATTTTTATGTATAAAGATATTTTAAAAAGTTAAAACTATAATGATGGGAAAAACATGCAAAAACTAATCAAAATAAATCTTGAGTGGCTACAATTAATATCAGAAATTCACTTCGAAACAAGGAATATTATCTAAGATAAATAAGGACATAATAATTTTATAATAATAAAAGGATCAATCTATCATGAGGTCTTACCAATTATAAATATATATGTACCTAATAATGCCTAATAACTTCGAAATTAACTGAAACAAAAACTGATAGAACTGAAAGGAGAACTAGACAAATTCACAGTGATAGTAAGAAATTTTAAAACCCTTTTCTTAGTAATTGTTATACAAATAGAAAATAAGTAAAGATATAGACTACTTAAACAAAATCAATGGCCAACTTGACCTAATTGACAGTTACAGAATACTCCACCCAGCAACAGCAAGATACAAATTCTTTTCAACTGTACATACAACATTCACAAAAAGATTATGTTCTGTGTCATAAAACAAGTCTCAGTAAATTTAAGGGAATGTAAATCATACAAAGTATATTCTCTGATCATAACAGAATTAAAATAGAACTCAGTACCAGAAAAATTTCTGGAAATCTCAAACATTTTGAAAATAAATAACACATGACTTCAAACTTAATCGCAGGAGAAATTAGAAAATAATTTGAACCAAAACAAAAATAAAAATGTAACACATCAAAATATGTGGGATACAGCCAAAGCCGTACTTGTAGTGAAATATATGACTTTAAATGTGTATATTTGAGAAAGGTCTCAAATAGATGATCTAAGTTCCCACCTTAAGAAACTACAAAAGAAAGAGCAAATTAAATACAAAGCCTATATGAAAATTATACCAACAAGTCTGATAAAAATGATCTTATTCTTCATTTTGGCCTGATAATTCATCTTAAATTGTTATTTGCTGTTGCTTTTATTTTCCTCATTGCCATATATTTTTGTTATAAATAAAAGCCTATTGAGAAAAGCATAAAAGTATATACAAGAGAATATATAATTTTTTTTTCTGAATTTTATGGTTCAAATTGTGGCAATGCATAACCATATATTAAGTTCTTACCAACTGCCAGCTTCTGCACATATGTTGTTTCATTTAATACCAAGGCTACGGTGGATTCTTAGGAAATTTTGATGGCCTAATATATGATTACCAGGAGCTACTATTTAAATATCCACCTCCTGCAGAATTGTTGGATTTAGTTTATTTTCTTTGTAATGTGTGAATATTTGTTTTCATCACACAAGAAATCATCATAAAAAAAACCTCTCGTTACTTTTGGGTTATATGAGATCAATTTGCTTTAATGACATGAGATCAAGCAGAACCAGTTTGGAAAAGAGCAAACATGTCTAGAACAGATACAGAATTTATGGCAATTTATTATTTCCCACAAAACTCAAACTCAGCCAATATATGGCATTGCAATAAGCGAAAAGAGGGAAGATGAAAGGTGTGCAAAGCAGAGATAAGAGACTCTTGCCCTGTTTGTCAGGAATCAACATTTCTTCCTGTCTGTCTCAAGATGTCTCCTCATTTCACGCTTATTTATGTTCCTCCGTGGTGAACTTCCCGACTTTGCGACTCCAATTCCCCTTTCTTTAATTCCGTTTGGGGCGCTGCTAACTGATTTCAATTGTAACCTCCTAGAAAACAGATAAAGTACTCACATCAACAATGAAAAATGTCACATTAATACAGAAGAGATATTTGTTTACTGATGAACTGATCAGAAGATGTCACTACTGTCAGGGCTCTTTTTTCTGAATTAAAGCTAGGCTTAAGAATTATTTTTTCAAATGTCTATTTAGAATTATGGAGCATAATTCCATCTTGAAGGCTATTTGTGGGTCACGCTTCACTTCTTGTGGTTTACGACTTCAACCCAGGCCCTGAATGGAATTATAACCCAGCAGTCACAGAGACCGTTGTTTATCATCTGTTTATTTTACTACTGAGCATCTAGTATATTTTGGTTTTATGCTCATGTAGAACACAAGAAGGGAGGAGGAGGTAGAAGAAGACAAGGAGGAGATAAAATAGTTGAACCAAAGCTGCAGCCAGGCCTACCCAACTCTAAAAATTTGAGATAAAAACTGAAAGTCAGACAAGAGTCCAGACTGTTATCTCCATGCTAGCAAATACCTGGAAGTATCTTCTATTCATTACCGTGGACATAAAATATCTAAATGATTGTTTTTTGTCTTTTCTCAGCTGAGCATGACTGCAACAGAGCTCAGAGGGTTGAACTGAAGGGCAGCCATCATTCTCTTCCTCCTCTGCTTTTTTCTACTCTGCACCAATAACAAGCTCTCTGGCAAAGGCTGCAAACAGCTGAGGCAGAGATCAGGCAGGGTCATTGCACACTCGAGCCTTGGCGTTCACCTGCTTGCTGGTCCCTGCAGTGTGCTGGGCAGGACACTCCTTGATTTCTGTATGCCGTCACCAAGTTCTGCAGCACAGTTGGCACTGAGCCTTTGCAAACATTCTAATTTGATGCATAATTAATATAACAGTGATTCAAGGCATAGAGGCTTCTGGGACTAATTAATGACCTGAATCTCCATGGTAGCCTGCATTCCATTCTTATCAGTGCCGGGAAGAACTGCACTCTTAGAAATAATCGGTCTCCCACTTATTACTCTGATACAGCCAAAAGGCAAAGATCATCTTTCCATCCAGTGTACAAAAATTCCATCAGTGTGCAATCACTCCCCACAGGGACTGAACTTCCCCTGGAAGAGTCTCACTGATTAGTCCCTCATGAACTTTTAGGTTTCCATATGGACCTGGAGAGATCTTATTGCAGGTGAAGAAATAAAGACAGTTGGTAAGGGCTCACTGACCATCCACAGAATGGACAGCATTGTTCTAGGGCTTGAAGCTGGTCTGCAGGAAAATAAAAGCCTCAGCTCTCTTTCCAAAGACCTTGTAATACAATAATGAAACACATAGTGATGAGAATGAATGACTTGTGTACTCTTATTCCTAATATGGTCCCCTTGTGTATCTGTGGATGCCTGGCTCCAAGTGTCTTAGTCACATACAGAGGACTTGTTCAAAGTCAGAGTGAGTTCACACCAGGAAGAGAGGTAGCATTGCAGCAGTGCTATTCTGGTCTGTCTTCCCCTCCAACTCCTGTTGCTCTTCAGCCCCATCAAAAACCACTTTATTTCCAGCTCGTTTAGGCCCGGCATGATCTAGACTAGAGTCAACATACTGCAGATATAGATTGTGAGCCAAATCAGCCTGACCATTCATTTAATTCATGTATGGGTGGCCCATGGCTGCCTTCACACACAATGGCAGATTTGAATAGTTGAAACAAGGACCACATGACCCATAAATCCTAACATCTTAGTTATTGCAGAATAGGTTTGGTGACCTCTGGTCCAGACCATCAAAAACCATCCAGCAGGTGGGTGACCTTGGAGATAACAGTCTGGACTCTTGTCTGACTTTCAGTTTTTAGAATTCCTTTTGGAGGAGTGGGCTATGGGCCACCCCATGAGCAGTCCCTTTAACAAAATATATGATTTCCAGCCTCTGCTCATGATCAAATAATGACTAAATGCCTATTTATTACCTTCCCATGTAGGCTTCTTCATACTTATCACACTTTTATTAATTTAATAAATACTTGGATATACTTACTATATGCCAGCCACTAAGCTCTGTAAATAAATTCATTTTGTTCTTACAATCACCCCCATCAGGTAGATATTATCCTCATTTCACAGATGAAAAAACTAAGGTACAGAAAGATTAAGCCCAGGGTTACATAACTAGTAAGTTGACAGCCAGGATTTGAACCCAGAGGGCCTTGTTCTTTAGTCTGTGCTTTTAAGTATATCAATACAACTTTTCTACATGGTATCTCTGGGGAACATAGGGGCATCAACCTGATTAACTGCTTGAACCTGGGGAAGTCTCTTAGAGTTTTTAATTTGAAACAAATGTCAATATCTCACTACTATATTTATCCTATGACTTCCAGTACCCATTAGCCCACTACCTGTACCCACTGGGATATAGGCACTCCTATTTTGAGAGGCATAGACCTAGTTGTTTTTTTGGAGGGGTGGTTTTGTTTTGTTTTACATTAGACAGACCTTTATTACACCTGATTTTGCCACCGTAACACTCATTTATTTGATCAAAACTAATTGTTTGAAAACTTTTTTATCTTTAATCAAAGACACATTTTTTCCCAGACAGAATTGAATGTAGAACATGTAACAGAGGCAATCATCCAAGGAATTTTATTCATTGGGATACTTAGGGTCCTTGAAAAGCCTTGTTAGTGATCCACCCTTCTAAAGCAATGCAGACCAAGCCTACTTCCTTTCCCACTGACAGTCCTTTAAACGTGCTAAGATCAAGATCACGTCTCCTCTTATGTCTCTTATCCAGGAAAAAGAAAGCTAGTTCCTGTGATAATTTCTCGTGGGATGAGCTTTTATTTTTTACTGTGCACACTGATTAAAATAGGTGCCCAGACTGGAGACAGCATTTCAAGATTGGGACTATCCACAGACACTTTAGTGGGAAACATTCACTTCTCAGATCTGGACACTCTATGAAAGGGTTTGTGGAGGACTGTATTTTCCAAAAATGGATGCAGCAATAACTCTCATCCCATTTGTTCTTATAGAACCTTGCCATCCTCCCATTAAATGACAGACGCTAATTCTTTTTCCTCTGAATCTGGTTGGGCTTTTGCCTTATTTGTAACCAATAGAATGTCGAGGAAATAACATTGCATGGCTTCAGAGGCTGTCATAGACAATGAGGCAGCTTCCACCTTGTGAGTTGGAACACTGCACTAAAGCACTGAGCCACCACACAAGTGAATTGACTGTCCTGAAGCCACCATGCTGTGAGGAAGCACAAACTAGCCCATACAAAAAGACCACACATAGTGAGAGAGAGATGCCTGGCCAACCTCCAACCTCCCCAGTCCCTCCCCCTCCACTGTTCTAGTTTCAACTGCCATCTGATTACAACCATATGAGAGACCCCGAGCTAGAATCACACAGCCAAGCCCTTCCCAAATTTGTGACCCACAGAAACCACAAGATAATGAAAATTTTTTTTCAGTCATTCAATTTTAAGATGATTTGTTATGCAACAATAGATAACCAAAACAGGGTCTTATCTTTGATCCTTAGTCTGAAGGGACAAGGTTTGAAGTAAACTCAGAGAACTCAGCACTGTTTATCTCTCTTTGTTTGAAGTGTTGGCATCCCATCTCAGCTACAAAGAGACTTCACAAAGGGTCATAAAAAGATGCTTGAGACCAAAGCTTGAGATAAAATCAATTCAATGGTTGATAATTAGAAAATATATTTTAGTATTGTTTAAATATCCTTTCTCTTCTCTCTCTCTCCCTCCCTCCCTCTGCCATATGATAACACAGTGAGAAGATAACCCTCTACAAGCCAGGAAGACAGCTTTCACCAGAATCCTACTGTGTTGCCATCCTCATCTTAGACTTTTAGCCCTCAAAATTGTGAGACATAAGTGTCTGTTGTTTAAGCCATCTAGTCTAAGATACTTTACCTAAACAATAAAGATAATTTTCATCTTAAGTGAATGAATTTGCAAGCATGCCCACTTTAGTCTCCAAAAATCCTGAAAAACAAAAGATTATACCAATATCTGTAAAATGCAGTAGCCATGCCATTTAGGCTTTTCCTGTATATTTTAAAGAAAATAATTACTTTATCATAAAACCAATCATGGTATAACTAGCTATGTCATAATTTAAATTGATTATAAATATAATCTAGAAGTTTAGATCTTAAAGTCTATTAAGCGAAATCTACCAGAGACTGTTTTATAACATTTTCCAAAGCTCGTATGGTAATGTCCAGCCTAATCATCACAGACCACACAAATTTTCAGTGTTCAATATATTACTGTTAGTGTTGAAAAGGATGCAGTAAAATGGGCACTCTGATTCATTTTTATAGATTTATAAATTGCTACCTTTTTGGAAAAGGATCTTATTAAGTTGCTTGACAGTATTAAAAAAGGTTTATACTCCTCAATCTATGTTCAAGTAATAACCTAACATAAAAGAAAGCTTTCTATGCTATATTTATTGTGACAATATTTGTCATATGGAAATATTAGAAACATCATAAATGTGTAATAGTAAGGAAATGACTGAGTAAGTTATTACTCATGAATTATCCTACAAAGGCTATGTAGATGTGTAAAAAGAAACTCTAAGAAAATGTGTAAATATATATTTGTTGAATGAACTAAATAATAACTACAATCTCCTGAATATTGTATTATCTCTGGGTGTCATAGTTATACTTGGCAAAAGAATGACCCAAATTCATTTTGGAAAATATGATCACTGGAGAGTCATGTGGTAATGAAGTCATGTAATAATGAAATCTGAAAGTGTCTACCAATAACCCATTGTTACACAGCTCTGGCACTTAAAGAAATCTGTCTTCTTGTACCCATTCTTAGGTCTGGCAAATGAAGTGACCAAAATCTTTATAAACCATGACAAGTGTGTAAGACATTATGATCTTAACTGCTCTTAAATAATAAAAGGTATGTCCTAATTACTGTCATGGTTCAAATCACAAATATATGAAATTATTTTTGAAAATGTTTTCTATTTTGGCACTTTAGATGAGAGATTTCTATTTGCTTTCCTCCAAACCTGCTTTCTTCATCTGGAATGTGGATTTGTGGTTTAGAACTTGAAACACTGTCCAATATCTTTCATTACTAGGGTCTAAAATATCCTAATAATTGAAGGCAAATGATTGTTTTCTCCCTTTTCTTGCTGAGTGTTTTCCTGGATTTTGTTTTTTTGCTATTGACTGATATTTTTTCTTGAGTTATGACAGGTGAAAGCCAAATGGATAAATTTCCACAGATCCTGTGGTCAGGATCAGCCAGCAATAGGAGGTAGGAAAGATTTTTTCCTTGGGAAGACAACGATATCATGGGACCATTAGCAAAATGATTCACATACATTTAGTGTGGAAACAGAAGCTGAAGGGAATCTGAAGGGATGGGACTGTGAGTTTTCTTGCTTATCCTGGGGACTGTGGACTTGGTCAGTATTGATATCTGACAATGCTTTTTGGCATGACTCAGTGATGTATACACTTGGGGTACTGAAGCTATCTGGCTCTTGTAGGGCATTTACTTTCAAAGTTATAAAGCAACAAACCTGATTATTCATCTGGTGAATGTAAAGTGGAACCAATGTAAGGGTGTATATTTAGGTGAAATGATAATATGATCATGTATAATTAAGGGGTTCTGGTTAAGTGATAGGTCATGTCAGAAAAAAAAAAACAAAACAAAGTTTTAGTTGACCAAGCTTTGAGGGAAATTTCTATGGTAAATGTACTCTTCCATATCTTGATAGGAACTGGATTACACAAGTATACAAAATTACTCAGCAAGTGTACAATTAAGACTGAGAATTCATTTGACATCAAAAGAAATACTGTAAATAAATATTAAACTCCAGTTAGCATGCATGCTGAAGTATTTAGAAGGAATCATAATTGTATCTGAAATTTACAAAAAAAAATAAGATATACCGATGGAAACAGGACTGGATACCCATGTGATAAAAAATAAATATTCTAAAATGTTAGTTAGTATCTAGGTGATAGTTCTATGCACTGGCACATATAATCTGACTTTGCTCAAATTTTCCCCAAGTTACATTGGTAGCTTGAAACTGGCTGTGGTGGGAATACCTACACCACAAAAATCAGCAAATCATGCAAATCAGAGCTTTTTTACTTTTCCCCTGGAGATCCAGCTTACTAACACACCACTGGGTATGTGGGGTATTCATTGTAAACTTCTCTCAATTTTGCGGTATGTTTTAAATTTTTCATAATAAAATATTGGCAAAACAATATGACTCAGTTTGCTTTCACTGATGAAAAAAAATCTAGATTAATAATTAGTTTTAAGACTTGTGCTTCCAACTAGGATTTAGTAGGGAGAGGCGAGGCATTCCTCTCACTGCAACAGCTAGCGAAAATAAAGACATATTACAAGATTATATTTTCAAAAACAGTGTGGATAACCACAAAGGTAAAGAAGACTAGGAGAATAAAAATTCCAGAAGGGAAGAGCATGTACAAAGGGAGTTGAGTTTGCTGGGAGTTTTCTTCCTTTGGGGCATTTGTTGAGGCCCTGAGGACTGGGCTTACCATATGCAGAAGGGAAGAGAAATTAGGGGAGCTTGTCATATCCCTGCAGCCTGGTATAACAGAGTGGAATCTAGCTGAGTCCTAAAGCATTGCTGACTTTCCCCCACAGAATAGTTATTGCATGTGGAGTGTCACAGAAAACTCAAGAAAGAGTGAAATCGCCCATAGTCTCAAAGTTCCTAGTAGACAGCCACACTAGTGCAAAGGGCTTGAAACCATACCCAAAAGGGCTACCCTTCAGATCTTAGACAGATTCTTAATCTGTATGATGTGGAGTCTAAGGAGCTCAACTTTCAGGTTAGAGATAACAAAGACATGACAACATTTCAATCCAAACCCCAGGAGAACTTTGCCCAGAAAGGGACTGGGTTAGGAAGGCAGAGTTCAATTTCCCTCAGTCTTACACTTCTTAGGAGACAGAGTCCCACTAGAGGAAGGTACCTTCAACAAACATGCATCAGGTCTCATCCCTAAGACATTTGAAACCACAGAGAACCAAATCTAACTGCAACTCAGCCACGACCCAGTTTACTTTCTCACAGCATCAAGATGATTAGCCCCTTGCACCATCTGTCCAGCTAAAGAATGGGCAAAGCCTTTCTAGGGGAAAATAACATTAACTTCAGTCTCTATGGTTCTACATAACATCTGGCAAATAGCCATAAGCAATGAGACATAAGAGAAGGTAGGACAATGTGACCAATACGAGAGAGAGAGAGAGAGAGAGAGAGAGAGAGAGAGAGAGAGAGAGAGAGAGAGAGAAGCAGAAGATACACAAAATATCCAGAGGTTAGTGTCAGCAGAGCCTTGAAAATAGCTACATAAACATTTAAAAAAGAGAAATAATGAACAACCAAAAAAAAGATGGATGAAAAGATAAAGAATTTCAACAGAGAACTATAATCTATTTTAAAACAAGCCAGTGGGCATTCTAGAACTGCAATATCATAAGTAAGAACTTATTGGGTAGTTTTAACATTAGATAGGACATGGCAGAAGTCAAGCTGGTGAACCTGAAGACATGTGAATAGGAAAAAAAAACATGTTGACGGGCAGATAGATTATAACAGACATGCATAGTATAGAGAGTCTAACATATATATGGGTATCCCAGAAGTCAAAGAAGAACAAGAAAGAAGAAATATTTAAAGTCAAATAGCAATGGAAGATGTATTACACTTGGATGTTCACATCCTGGTGGTTAAATTCACTGATTACCTGTGACATTGGGTAAACCCCATGAATCCTCTAATCATCCTTTTTTCTCATCTGTAAAATTGAATCAATAATATGAATTCCTTGGAACTTTCATAATATCATCTGTAAATAATAAAACTATATAAAGTAAGGTGAAATTTTAAAAAATTATTGTCATTGCCCTTATCATTGTTTCTTTGCTTGGTTATTCTAGTGGCCCAGTATGTAATTTCTAGCCCTAGCACATACCAGGGTAAAATTACAAATCAACTAAAAAGAAATGGATTGCACTTAGATCATATCTCCTCTTCATTCTAAAATAATTTTATTTTTATGCATGTATCCTCATGTTTTTTCCCATTGAGTAACAAATAGTATATATTTTAGAGGTTACTAAAATAATCTCGTTATAGGCACTGAAGAGGATTTCCCTTCTGAGACTATCTCCCAGACTTGAAGTTCTTGGGTAGAGTAAGGACATAAGAGACAGAATTGAAAACATGCCCCTAACTTATGTTAAAAGGGGTTGAATCCATTTAAACTCATTAACCATTTAGTTTCCAGTCACATTAGAATGAAGTGAAAGCCCAAAATCATTTTAGTCATACGGGTAGACCCATAAAATTCACCAAAATGACATGTAATTATAAACATATATACATATATACATGTGTTTTTTAAAGTTCTAATGGAACTCAAGATTAGAAAATATGTTTTCATTTGGAAAATTGTTAACATGGAAACCAGAACTTTGAGTTTGCTGATTCTGAGCTATCTAATATAACTCAAAACCATGGTCTCCAAATCATTTTATGCTCTTCTATGGGTTTTGTTGATGTTTTTACAAAGAAAAAGAAGAGTGAATATAAAAATAGGGAGGAAAAATGAAGAATAAAATGAAAGCAGCAATGTAGTCTGCTAGGGCTGCTATAACAAAATACCAAGGATTGGGCAGCTTAAAGAACAGAAATTTCTTTTCTCACAGTTCCGGAGTCTGGAAGTCCAAGATAAAGGTAACAGTAGGACTGGTTTCTCCTGAGGCCTGTCCTTGGCTTATAGATGGTTGCCTTCTCACCATGTCCTCACATGGTATGTGTGTGTATGTACATCTCTGTATCTCTTCCTCTTCTAATAAGGACACCAGTCCTATTGGATTAGGGCCCCACATTTATGACCTCATTTAACCTTAATTTCTCTTTAAAGGCTCTATCTCCAAAGACAGTAGAATTTGTGGTTAGGGCTAAAACATGAATTTTGAAGGAACATAATTCGGTCCATCACAAGCAGGAAAAAAAAGGGGGGTCACATGTTAATAGCTTCACAACTAAAAATATTTTGCCATATCCATACCCATACCACATTAACTGATATAGCAGCTCAGAAAGCTACAGATCTTTGTTTCTTTTCTTTATTGAGGGGGTTTTTTTGTGTGGGGCAGGGGTGGGGGGGGGAGGTGGTAACAGTCTCTGCTTGCCTTGTTAGCTTAGGTGTGTGAGCTTAGAGTCCTCAGTCTTTTCTATCATCATGTTTATGATGAGTTGCCCTCCATTTTGTTCTCCTTAAATATCCTATCTTTTGAGAAATAGAAACTTCTAACCATTCCAGGTATGTCTCAAAAATGAAGCTACCTAACTTCGGGTGACCAAGTTGCAGGAGAGGAGCCATAGGGGATCTGCTCTGGAACATCGAGTTCCCAAAGGAGTGAGATGCTATATGTCTCTGGCCTGATTCTCTATTCAAGATAAACCTCACCCTTTCCTGTCAATGTATATGAAAGTCAATTTAGAAAGTGCTTATTAAATGGGAGGCTGTGAGGAAAAACAGTAAGACTGAAGCAAACACATGTCAATAGCCCAGGGGGCAGCACGAGTGAGAACTCAAAAGGGAGAGTAATTCATTGTGCCTGGGAGGATCAGGTAACACTTCATGGAGGAGCAATGTTTGGACAGGAATAATGAACAGGAATTTGACAGGTGGGAAAAGCATGGAGTGTGAGATGTAAAGAAGGCAAGCAATTCTACTCAGATGAAAAAGCATGAACAAAGTCATGGAGGTACAAAAGTAATTATAATCTTCAGAGATAAATGAGAAATCTGACCCCATTAGAACAGTGGTTCTCAAACTTGAGTGTGTATCAGATGATCTAGAGGGCTGATTAAAACATGGATTGCTGCCTCTCCCCCCTTACCACCAAGATTTTCTGATTTGGCCGGTCTGGCATGGGACCCAAGAATTTTAAATTTTAACAAGCTCCCAGGTAATGCTGGTGCCTTTGATCCAGGGACCACACTTTGAGAACAGCTGGACCCAAAACAGTGAAAGATGTAGTGATGCATAGGGTGAGTTTCATTCTATAGACTATGAAGACTCATTACGTCACTTAGTTGTAAGATGAATTGTAAAGTTAAAGGGAAGCTTGATAGCTGCCTAGAGGTGGAGGCAAGTTCTGAGGCTGTTTAATTGTCCAACTGACAAATAATGAGGGATTACCCTGGAATTTTCTCAGAATGGTTAAAAAACTAAAGATGCAAATGATACTCCAGAAGCAGAATTAATTCGTCTTGGTGACAAGTTGAACACAGGAGAAAGATATGGTAAAGATCACTTTATAGTTTCTTTTTAGGAGACTAAACAAATTTTGAAACATTCCAGAGAAAAAGCACAAGAAGAAGAGCAGCAGGGGAAAAAAATGGGTCTGGTCCTTGAGACAAGTTCCAGTTGCCCAAAGAGCAGGCATGTAGAAATGAACAATGGTTCATTGGCAACTTGGGGCTGGAGCTCTGTAGAGAGTCAAGGTTGAAGATGAAACTTAACATGAAAAGAAAATACAGTGAAAACCAGAACCAAAGAAGTAGCTACCTAGAGGTAATAAGAAGAAAGGGAACGAACGCTCCTGAGGTGCCCAGGAGAGACCTGAGGACAATAGGGAGCAAGAAGAGGCTGTAGAGAACTTTAGAGGTTGGCAGAGAAGCAGTTTGATAACTGATGACTTAGATGTTCCTATTTATTCTTTCATAGATATATATAAATCTTGAGTGCCGAAAATAAGCCAACATTGTGCAGAATGCTGGGGGCATAGGGATGAGCAAAATAGAACAGTCTCTGCTGCCACAGAGCTTGGAGGGTGGTGGTGGAGCAGAGATGCTTTACAAGTAAAACCACCCTGGAATTTATCATTACAATTACGAAGGAAAAATCAAGAAGGTGCAAGAGGGAGTTACAAGTGAGAAGATTGCTCTGTGAAAATGGCATCGAACTCAGAGATTACAGAGAACAAACTGGTGCTTGCCAGAGGGAAGCAGGGTTGGGGGCTGGGTGAAAAGTAAAAGGATATAGAAGTATAAATTAGTAGTTACAAAACAGTCACCAAGATGTGGAGAACATAGTTAATAATATTGTAATGTCTATGTATAGTGCCAGATGGGTGCTAGAGTAATCAAGGGGGTGGGAGGGTCACTTTATAAATTATATAAATGTCTAATCATTCAGGCACTGTCTACCTGAAACAAATGTAAAATTAAATTAAATTTTAATTTTTTTAGAAAATGGCACTCAGACTTACACTTGACAGGTGAGCTGGGCAAATTAAGCCAAGAAAATAATGTGTGTAAAGGCCAGAAAGAGGTAATATGCTTTGTGTCCCAAGGAACTGAAAGGAAACCAGGTGACAGGAACATAGAGAGTGAGTGGAAGAGCAGTTTGAGATGAGGCTGGAGAGGTAGGCAGGACCCAAAAAAAGGACAGCCTTTTGATAAACATCTGCTAAAATCCTCTAGCAGAAGAACATCTTCAGTCAGTTTGTGAACTACTCAAGACCATCAGCATTATTTTACACTAACGCCAGCTTGTTTTTAAACAAAACTGAAAATTTGAAATTGACCTTATTTATCAAATTTGGCTCTGAATTGCCTTTGGGTTTCTGTAATATTCAAAGCTAGTCTCAGAGGACTAGGATTTGCCATGATTGAGGATACATATAAAAATATACTTATGTGACTGAGGCTCAGAAAACAATTTCCAAAGAGAATTTCTAAAGCTGTTTTGAGCATTACATAGCCTCTTGAGACGATGGATTTTTTCCAAACACATAACAGAACTCTATACATCCTAATGAAAGTTCACAGTTCTGTGTCTTCTCCCTGCATGACTAGCACTTCTGGGGCCTGAGGGCACCTAAAGCAGTATAAGGCCTAAGCTTTTTCTCACAGTCTCACTGAAAAATCAATCTTGCCAGAGGAAAGAGCTTGGCAGTTTCCCCATCCTATTATTAACATTTTTCCACAACTGCATTTACAGTCTTACCTGGAGTGGTGAGTATAATATACCAATAAAAGTCTTAGGAACCAAACAAATCAGGGTTTGAGTCTCATCTCTGCCCCGTGCCAGTTGTGTGATCTTGGGCAAATTGCTTAGCCTCTCTGAGGCTCAGTGTTCTTTCCTGTGATGGTGATAATACCTACTTCATAAAATAGTTCTAAGGATTGAGTGAGCTGTGTATGGGAAGCACTTAGTACTTTACCCAAATGTTAAGCTATCATAACTATCCTGACAGAGGAAATTGAGGCAAAGGCAAAATGCACCAGGTAGGACACACATTGGTGATAGGGTTAGGCCCCACTTACCCTACCCACAACCGGAAGTAGAGTATGTCTCTGGTACCTTCCAAGCCACCCTCTGCCTTCACTCTGCTTGTAGCTCTGCCAGATATAGGATGACTCCTATTCCCCAGCCATCTGCTACTTTCATAGACACTGCTTTTCTATGCCATTTTACAAGGCAATTATGTAGGCACAGGTTGCCCAAGGTCAGCCAACTGCTAATATAGAATTATATTCTCTCTTCTTCCTGATAGGACACAGACTGTTCCCTGGCTGTCCCCTCAGATCTTTTCACACTCCAGGGTGTCATGATTAAAGGCTAGCTCTTGGGGCTTCAAGAGCCACCTTTGTTTTTCTTCCATCCCACCTGGCAACTTCATAAGGTCTGAATGGGTCATGTTTCAGGAAACCCCTAAGGAGGTAAACTCCAGTTTCCCATTGATATATTCATAGAGAGTAAAAGAAAGTGCCAAGTTGGTTGGGTCACTGCAGCCCAATCAGAGGTAGAAAGGAGCTGTGCTGTACTGTACAAGTGTTTCCATTCAGAATGAGTCACTGGCTCAGAACTGGCAATCCTGGACCCTGGAACAACTTGGCAAATGGAAAACTAAAGGGATTGTTCATGATGCATGTTTGTATCCCCAGTGCCATGTATTAAATACCACCTCCCTCCACATACCTCCTTTACGCATAGAGAACAGACATACAGCTTGCCTAGAAATCAGACCATGAGGCAGAATGACCACCCCCCCCCCCCACAAACCCCTGGAACATCAGCCCCTGAATTACCTGGGACATGGGGAAGGAGTACTTGAGTGAGAGTAGAAAATTATTAAGAAGAGATGACACAAAAGTCATTTTCAAAAAGGTAACACTGTGACTTTCATGCAAATATAAAATGAATACATACCACAAAGTTATTCCAATTCATCAATTAATGAGTAAAATAGTAAAACATTAAAACTGCTCAAATGACAATTTGAGAAGTTTGATTTTGATAAGCAATTTAATAAAGAAAGATTAGGATATGATCACTAGGTTAAAATCTAAATTGGTTAATGCCTCACAGGGTCATAAACCATAACATTTGTAGTTATCCCCCACCACCCCCAAAGGACAGAAATTATTTGCACCTCTACCAAACAAAACTCTATCAACTAACTCCTGCTCTGACAGAACTATAAAATACCCAAGTCAATGGAGAGCCAAGAAAAGGAGCTTTCCAAGCATTGCTCTGAAAGACACCCAGGCATCTCTCTGCCATTGCTATATTTCAGATAATTTTTCTCCATCATGGTTCAAGTCCTCTCTTGTCCCTTTGCCCAGCCCAGATCTCTGCTCTATCCAGACAGTTTGAGACCCTCTTTAGCCCTTTTGTCTTCTAGAAACCTTCAGTTCAAACTGAATTAATAGCTAATTTGGTACCTCCTATAGCTTCATCTCTTCATTTATTGTATGCCTATGAGGCAGGACTGGGAGACACTGCAGCCTCAGCTGTGGATCACCATGTTCTCTTAACAATAAGTGGAATAAGGGGATTCTGGAAAAACAATGGTGGAGTGAAAGACATCCTAAGATCTCTCCCTTTGAAACAACAATAAGCTAAACATCTATAACTCAACAAAAAAACACCCAAACTGCAGCACGTTTGAGTGTGGTATCTGTGCATAAGAGCTACCAGAGGTCAGAACTCCAGATATTGGGCGGTGGACTCAAAGAAAAAAAGAAGCTGCCTCTCCCAGCTGCTGGAGCTCCTTCAAGAGGAGGGGGAAGGTGAAAGTGCAGCAACTTCACTGATCGGCCCTGCCTGGAAGTGCCGGAACTTTTCTACACAGCCGGCAGCAGGGCTCAGTCATCAGGGCAGAAAGCAGAGAAGCAACACAAGACTGCAGAGAAACAAAAGTTGATTTTTACTGGGCCAGTTGCAAAGTCGAGGCTGAGCTGTAGCCCCCAACCCACAACCCAGAGAGCCCCTTCCCCCACACCCTCCAAGACCAGTCACCACAGAGTCCCAAGGGAATCTGAGCAAATGCTACCAAAACTGTTGCTAATACTGACAGGGACTGAAACTGAGAGTAGTGAGTGTAATTAAAATCTACAAGAACATTAAAAGGCTTTATATAAAGCAGGAATCCAAGAGGCTTAAACACTACCTACTTGAAACCAAAACAAAAGTGCCTTCTTTGCAGCAGGCTAAAGAGATACCTTTATATAATAAATCTTCTTTCTGAAAAACAACAGAATACTCTTCCATTAATGCCCAGGCAGAGAAATAGTCCATTAAACACCATGAACAACCAAGGTGACAAGGCATTTCAGAAAGAAAGAGAAATATTTCCAGAAAAAGAGCTTACAGACAGAAATATGTGACTTAAGTGACAGAGAATTCAGGATGGTACTTCTGAAAAAACAGTGAGTTCTGAAATGAGTCATATCAACAATTTCAGAAATTGCAAAAACAGCTAGATGAGCAGAGCAAGGAGATTTAAACCCTCAAAAAGAACTAAATAGAACTTCTGGAGATTAAAAAAAATAAAAAAAAAACATACTGCAAGAGTTAAAAAATGAAATAACAAGTTTGGGAAATAGAGTTGACCAAATGGAGGAAAGTATCAGTGTATCTAAGACAGAAATCTAGAAATAAATCGGAAGGAAGAAGAGAAAAATGGAAGAATGAAAAATAATGAAAGAGAAATACAAGAACTAGCTGATACCATCAGGAGAGGAAACATAAGAAAAATGGACATTACCAAAGGCGAGGAAAAGGAGCAGGAACTAGAAAATATTTTAAGATAAATAGTAGCCCAAAATTTCCCAAATCTAAGACGTGAGCTACAGCTTGGAATTCAAACAGTCAACAACACACAATTATCTCAACCCAAAAAGGCCTTCACCAAGTTACATTGTGTTAAAGTTATCAAAAATCAATGACAAAGATAGAATTCTCAGGGCAGCCAAGAGAAGAAAACAGTAATGTGTAAAGGAAAACCCATTAGATTATCATTGGACTTCTCAGCACATACCTTACAAGCCAGAAAGGAATGGAATCAAATATTTAAACTATTAAGTGAAAGGAACTACCAGCCCAGAATAATGTATCCAGGTAAGCTCTCCTTTAGATATGAAGGAGAAATTAAGACCTTTTCAGACATACAAAAATTGAGGGAATTCTCCACTATGAGGCCTGCACTACAGGAAATACTGAAAGGATTCAGCTCACCTAAAACAAAATATCAAGAAAAAAATACATAATTAGGAGTAAAGTGATTATCAGGCAAATAGAAGCAGAAGAGCGCAACTCTTACTAAGAACAGGGCATTACATGCTTAAATAATAGTAAGAGAGTTACTATAGCAAGATAGTAATGAACATTCAACATACATAGGAACAAATTGAGATAACAATGACTGAAAAGGGGAGGATTCAAAGATCCAAATTCACAAAGGGGAAAGGAGATAAGGCACGCACAGAAGAAAATGGATGACTGTATATATATATATAACTACCTTTTTCACATCTGCAACGGTAACCACACACCATAGAGTCAGAACTGAAGTATATAACATAAACCAAGAAGAATCAGAGGTAAAACCTACAAAACCCAACCAAAATAAAGAAAACAGAAACACAAGGACAAAGAAGCAACAGAAATACCGAGCTACCAAAAAGCAAAAGATAAAATGGCTATAAGAAGACCTCATATTTCAATAATTACCCTAAATGTAAATGGACTAAACTCACCAATAAAAAGACATAGGGCTACAAAATGGATCAACAAACAAAATTCGACACTATGCTGCCTCCAGGAGACGCATCTTAGCTCCAAAGACAAATATAGACTCAAAATGAAAGGGTGGAAGATAATATTTCAAGCAAAATGCATTCAGTGAAAAGTAGGAGTAGCGGTACTGATATCAGATGAAATAGACTTCAAAATAAAAAAGGTAAAGAAAGATACTGAGGGACACTTAATAATGATAAAGGGAATCATGCACCAAGAAGACATTATTAATATCTATGCTCCCAATCAGGGAGCCCCGAAATATGTAAAGCAATTACTAACAGGACTAAAGGGAGAAACAGACCAAAACACTATCATAATAATTTCTCCTTCATTCCAAAATAGCTGCTTATACATTCTTCTCTAGTGCACATGGTACATACTCAACAATTGACCATATACTAGTACACAGAAATAGCCTCAACAAATATAAGAGGGTTGAAATCATACCAACCATATTCTCTGATCATAATGCTTTGAAACTAGAGATCAACTGCAAAAAGAAATCAGGAAGAACAGCAAATACATGGAGATTAAACACATGCTACTAAAGAATAACTGAGTTAGAGGAGAAATAGAAAGAGAGATCAAGAGATACAAAGAAATGAATGATAATGATAGTACAACATATCGAAACTTGTGTGACATGGCAAAATGGTCATAAGAGGGAAGTTCATATCATTACAGGCCTATCTCCAAAAACAAGAACAAGAGCAAAAAACAACCTAATGCTTCATCTTAAAATAAATAGAAAAGGAAGAACAAATGAGGCCTAAAGTCAGCAGAAGGAAAGAAATAATCAAAATTAGAGCAGAAATAAATAAAATTGAAAGCAAAAAAAAAAGAAAGAAAGAAAGAAAGAAAGAAAGAAAGAAAGAAAGAAAGAAAGAAAGAAAAAAAAAAATACAACAACGGGCTGGTTCTTTGAGAAAGTTAATAAAATTGACAAACCCCTGGCTAGACTCACTAAAGAAAAAAGAGAAAGAACACAAATAAACAAAATCAGGGATGAAAGGCAATTACAACTGACATCACAGAAAAACAAAGGATCATGTAAGAATACTATAAAAAAGTATATAATACCAAATTTGATAACCTAGAAGAAATAGACCAGTACTTAGAAAAATATAATCTTCCTAGACCGAATCAAGAAGATCAGGAAAATCTAAATAGACTGTTTAGCAGTAAGGAAATTGAAACAATCATCAAAAACCTACCAAAAAGTAAAAGTCCAGGACCAGATGCCTTCACCAGTGAATTCTACCAAACATTCAAAGAAGTTTTAATACCTATTATCCTCAAACTCTTTCAAAAAATTGAAGAGGAGACAATACTTCCCAACACATTTTATGAGACCAATACCACTATGTAAACAAAACCTGGTAAGGATGACACAGAAAAAGAAAACTACAGACCAATATCTCTCATGAACACAGATGAAAAATTCCTAAATAAGATACTAGTGAACCGAATATGGCAACATATTAAAAAGATTATACACCACGATCAAGTGGGCTTTATCCCAGGGACACAGGGATGGTTCAACATATGCAAATTGATTAATGTGATACACTACATAAACAAATTAAAAATAAAAATTATATGATCATATTAATATGCAAAAAAAAAAAGCCTACGACAGATACGGCATCCATTTATGATCAAAACACTTAATAAAATTAGTATAGAAGAAAAGTACCTTAACATAATAAAGGCCATATATGACAAACCCTCAGCCAACATTATACTTAATGGTGATAAACTAAAAACCTTCCCTCTAAGATCAGGAACAAGGTAAAGCTGTCCACTATTGGCACTGTTATGCAATATAACATCGGAGGTCCCTAGCAAGTACAATCAGACAAGAGAAAGGTATAAAAGGTATCCACATAGGAAACGAAGAAGTCGAACTGTCACTATTTGCAGATGACATGATTCTCTATATAAAAAACCCTAAAGACTCTGCAAGAACACTACTAGAAACAATAAGCAAATACAGCTAAAGTCTCTGGATACAAAATCAACATTAAAAATTCATAGTGTTCCTATACTCTAATAATGAAGCATTAGAAAAAGAAGTAGAAAAAAATAATTCCTAGTGCAATTGCAATAAAAAGAATAAAGTACCTAGCAATAAATTTAATGAAACATGTGAATGACCTACATAATGAAAACTGTAAGACCCTATTAAAAGAAATTGAAGAAGATACAAAGAAATGGAAGGATATTCTGTGTTCTTGGATTAGAAGAATCAACATAGTTAAAATAACCATATTACCTAAAGCATTATGAAATTTAATGAAATCCCTATCAAAATCCCATCAACATTTTTTAAAGAAGTACAACAAAAATCATCAGATTTGTATGGAAGCACAAAAGACCCTGAACTGTCAAAGCCATACTGAGAAAAAAGAGTGAAGCTGGAGGCATCACTCAACCCAACTTCGAATTATACTACACAGAGACAGTAATCAAAACAGCATGGTATTGGCAGGAAAACAGACACACGGACCAGTGGAACAGAATCAAGAGTCCAGAAATAAACCTGTATTTATATGAGCAAGTAATTTTTGACAAAAACACCAAAAACATACAGTGGAGAAAGGAAAGCCTCTTCAAGAAATGGTGCTGGGAAAATTGGAAGGCTACTTGCAAAAGAATGAAACTAAACTGTTATCTATCACTGCACCAAAATTAACTCTAAATGAATTAAGGACCTGAATATAAGACCAGAATCAATAAAATGCATAGAAGAAAACATAGAAACTAAACTCAAGACCCTTGGACTTAAAGAAGATTTTATGAACAAATTCATAAAATTGTATGGAAGCACAAAAGACCCTGAGCAAGGGAAGTAAAAGCAAAAATAAATGAATAAGACTATATCAAACTAAAAAGCTTCTGCTCAGCAAGAGAAATTATCAACAAGGTAAAGAGACAACCATCTCAATGGGAAAATATATTTGCAAGCAACACCTTCGATAAGGGCCTAATATCCAAAATATACAAAGAACTTATATGACACAATAGCAGCAACAACAACAAAATGATCCAATCAAAAAAATGGGCAGAGGACCTAAATAGGCACTTCTTCCTAGATGACATACAAATGGCCTACAAACATATGAAAAGTTGCTCAACATCGCTAACTCCTAGGGAAATGCAAATCAAAACCACAATGAGATACCATCTCACACCTATTAGAATAGCTATAATCAATAGGACAAGTAATAAAAAATGTTGGAGAAGATGTAGAAAAAAAGAAACCCTCATATGTTGCTGGTGGGACTGCAAATTGGTGCAGCCACTATGGAAAACAATATGGAGGTTCCTTGAAACACTAAGAATAGATCTACCATGTGATCCAGCAATCCCTCTACTGGATATTTACCCCAAAGACTTGAAAACCTATATCCAAAAAGATATTTGCACACTGATGTTCATAGCAGCATTATTCCCAGTGACCAAGACATGGAAGCAACCGAAGTGTCCTACCATAAATGACTGGCTAAAGAAGCTGTGGTACATGTATACAATGGAATGTTACTCAGCCATAAGAAGAGATGAAATACTGCCATTTGCAACAACCTAGATGAACCTCGAGTTAATCATGCTAAGTGAAATAAGCGAGACTGAAAAAGTTGAAAATCACATGATATCACTTATATGTGGGATATAAACCTAAAAGCAACAAATGAACAGGACAAAGACTCAGGGACATGGACAATGGACTAGTGGTTACCAGAGAGTAGGTGGGGGGAGGGAGGGGGGAGGTAGATGGGATAAAGGGGGTTAAATATAGGGGGCAGAGGAAGGGTAAAGAGGGTAAAAGGGATCAAATATATGGTAGCTGAAGAAAACTGGACTTTGAGTAGTAATCACACAATAGAATATGTAGATGTCAAATTATAATGTACACCTGAAAATTATATAATTATATTAACCAATGTTACCCCAATAAACTAATAAAAAAATAAAATAAGTAGTAAAAGGGCTCCAATGGCTCTATATCATGAGTTTCTCCACTTTCTGGGATTTTGTTGAAGCCCCACCAAGACTTAAGAGGTTGTATTTTGGCCTAGGTCATAGGCAGAGAAGAGAAACAGCTTAAAACATATAGCCAGAACTAGATAATATGGCCATAGAAAACCACAGTACAATCGTCGAAGAGAACACTTAAGATATGTACATTTCATTTTATGCTAATTATTCTGTTAATTCAATCTCAATTTTAAAAATTAAAAACAGAAACAACCACAGTGATCATTGTTCCTTTCATGTACTCAGCAACTGTTTACCATGCATCTATTTGTGATCTATAATGTACACAGCGGTGCATACAATTATGTGGCATCTGCCTTTCTGAAATATTTGATAAAATGACTCTTGAAAAACTAATCTTCCCTTACATATTTCATACTTTCAAAGATTTCTCATATAAGAAGGCCCAGAACCACAAATGCTTTTAGCTGTTCCTCCAAATTCATCCTGTCTATAACCAACTCTCTCCACCTCCACTCCTGCCTCTGTGGCTCATCTTCTCCTCATCTCTTGCCTGTCACTGCAGTAGCCTTCTAAACAGTGTTTCTGCTTTTTGTTTCACCTCACCACATCCATTCTCTTCAATACAACTAGAGGGCTTTTAAAATGTAAAGAAAATCAAGTCTCTCCATAACTTAAAACCCCCTCTACCACCTGCAGGTTTTTGCCGACTTCTCCACCTTCACCTTCTCTCCTAAAACAACACCAAATTCACTTCTGGGTCAGGGCCTTTGCACATACTGTTACATGCCCTACAGGCTCCTTTTCAACAGGCTCCTTTTATCATTCAAGTCTCAGTTCAAATGTAAACCTTTCAGAGAGGGCTTTTGTCATGCTAGGTCTCAGTAACCACCCACTCTCAGTCACAATCATATCACCATAGCACTCACCACAACAATTACCTGATTCTTTATCAATTGATTTCTTGTCTCTCTACACTTGATTATAAGCTCCTTGAGAGAGGCTGTGTCTGCCTCGTTTACTGTTGAATCCCTAGCACCTAATGCTTAACCCATAGGGAGCACTGAATACCTCACATAGTGTGGTTTCCTATGGCATATGAATGAGAAAATAAAGGAGTTATTTCTTATCAAAATTCCAAGCACTAGAGTTTTTTTCTCAAGGTAGAAACTGGACAGTTATAAGCACAGAAACAGAATTTAATAAGTTTAGAATTAGATAGAAAGCTCTGGGAAAGTAGCTCTCATCTCTTCTGTTAATGATACCAGGACCTAGGGTTAGAACTTGGGACAAAACTGGCATTCCATATTTACAGAAAACACCTCACCACATGCAATTCAGGGGATGACACAATTCTGCATGGAAGAGCTTGCTCAGGCAGGCTGGGGTTGGGCAAGATGTCCTCTCTGAGCTGACAGAGAAGCCTGGGGAAGACCAAGAATTTCACAGTCACTGCCTGGCACGTATCCCCCCTTGAAAGGATTTTCAGGAAAAAGGAGGTCATTTCTGCCTAGTCAACAGCTGAATTTGGGGAAGATAATTTTGTTTCTAGTTAATCTTTCTCCTTCTAAGTCCCTCTCTCTATGAAGCTCCTTGAATGTATATTCAAGAATTTATCATTATAAATTTTTTTTTGTCTGTTTCTAACCTGCAATTTCTCACTTATTAAAATAGGGGCTCTGGAATAGATCTCTAAATTCCCTTCCGAACCAACATTTTATTTTAAGTGAAAATATGTTCCACCTGGAACCGAGGGGTGTCAGGTCAAATCTTTAAAGAAAACAACTCCAGCTTAACTGGAGGACATCTAGAGCTCCTTCACAGCAGGTGTTCCAGGTAATGAGGCCTACACTCACCTAATCTGAACATAGCTCCCAAACAGTACCAGATGATTATGAAGTCCATATCCTGTCCCTTCAGGGCTTAGCATTTAGGTTCCTGAAACTTCTCTCCTCTAAGCAGAGATACTGTTAAGGAATGTTTTGAATTGAAGAATGAGAAAAATTCTCCACATGAGCTTTTAAAGTCCACGTGTAAAATGGGTGGTTAAGCTCAGAGTCACCTGGGGGTGCTTGTTAAAAGCACTCCTGGCTCATGTCCAGCACTCCAACTTGGTGGATCAGTATTCACAGAGCTTCCAGGTGATTCTGATACAGCTTCATGGTAGAAAACTACCCACCTCCCGTGCAACCTGGTGTGAAGGAGCCTGTGATCTGCAGGGACATAAGCTCTGATGGGCTTCGGGTGCTTTCCTCGCCAGCTTTCTGGGGCTGCTTCATGTGCAGGGGATCCCAGCAGCCTCTTCACAGGCCAGCCTTAGGCCAACAGGCTCAACAGTCCTGACAGTCATCTAAAGAACCACTTAGAGTGGACAAGGCCACTCATGCCCAGACATACAGGGTGAGTAAACACAACCTCTGATCTGAGCGAGTTCTGTGTCTTTATTTCAATGAGCACAAGAGTGGATTATCTTAAGGCTATCAAAATTCTAGAAAATAAAATGTGATTTTTGGCTGTCTCTTGTTCTGTTAAGTTGGTTGAAGGAACCTGAACAGCAAACTTGAGTCTGCACAAAATGACATTTTTTTCAGGTCTTCTGAAAATACTCTGTTGCTCTAGTCCCACTTTCTGGAGGTGATGGCAGGAATATTGAACCTACCATTGCATACAAACTTGCAAAACCAAAATTCATGAGCATTTGTCCCCCAAGGTTGAACAAAGTTAGAACTATATTTCCCAATGGCAGCCACCCCATTCTTCATCACTGTTCAGACAACCAATAACCAGTATAAAACTGAAAAACCCTGCTCTCAGGGTAGGAACCTGGAGTGGGGAGGAGGCCAGAAGTCATGCAGGGCTATGCACTGTGGGTCAGAGAAACTGATCCATCTGCAGAAACAACCATGTGGTCCCTCCCAGAACACAACCCGTGAAAACTCTCCTCATACCCAGATCCAGCACCACCCCAAGGTTCACCCCCCTTATAGGCTTTGTTTGAGGCAGAGGGGAGAAGTCAGCTTCCACAGAATTTTCATGAAGTTGTGGGTCTACAGAAGAGCCTATTAAAAAAAAAAAAAAGGAGTAAGCCTAAAGTCAGTGAATATGCCTGCAAGACTTCTGGCTTCCTTCCCATTCAAGGTTAGTACCCTGGGAGCAGGGTTTCTCAGTGTTACTTTAGTTGTTGGTTGTCAGGGCTTTTATCTTCATTCTGTGCCTTCACCTCATCTCTGCTATTGTGGTTCCACCTCCAGCCCATAAAAAAATAAAAGCTGGGAGAAAGAGGGGTGGGGGAAGAGAGAGAGAATGCCAGCGCAAGACTTTTTCCCATTGTGGCCCTTCCCATTACGGGTACCAGGAGTACTTCTGGGCAACAGCCAGTAGCACAGTCTAGCTTGCCACTAACTCAAGGAGCAAAGTTCTTGGGCACTAGTCCCAGGCAGCTCTAGAGACTCAAAAAAAGCAAGAGTCAACAAAAGAGTGATTATGCCCATATATCATCCAGACCTCAGTACCAGAGCAAGAGAAGCACCTACTGTAAGGCTTAGGTCATGAACATTTTAGACTTTGCGGCGAGAGCAAAAAAAAGACATACTACCAAGATGACCCAGTAGTCAGTGATGGATGAAGGAAACCTTTTAGACCAACAGGTTCTTGCCCCAGAGATACTGCTAAGAGCAATAAAGATAACTGCTCTGTTAGAAGGCAAAACAGAGCCTACCAGATTTCTTTCATTTAAGTAGTAGAAGCATTATTGGTAAGGTAATCCTTGACTTGCTGGATTCCAAAAGACCTTACTACACATCAGTGAGCCAAAATAACTAGAATTCCAGAGTCAGAAAGGATCAACCCTGTAGGTGTGGGGACCCACGGGTATGTGCCCACAGGGAGGAGGTCACACAAATGAGAGGACTGGGTTGGTGGTGAACTGGAGGTATAGACCCCATGCCAAGTCTTCAGCCCTGCTCAGCCTCTCTCCTAGCCAATTGTTACCACACGAGAAATCGGTGCCAGGTTTGTCAGATCTCATAGTTTTTAACATAAGCCTAAAATTCTGGTTTTTATGTGAAATTTTTTAATTTTAAGATGTTGGCAACTAAGTCAGTGCTATTTAAATACTGCACAGGCCAAACATCTGGATTTGGGAGAAGGGCAGTTCAACCTATGGGCCTCCAGCTCATAACTTCTGACATATATCAATTATTTCATAACCAATAATGGTAATAGGTAATATAAATTGGGTACTTCACACACATTATTACATTTAGGCCTCAGAGTTGAGGAAATTAAGTTTATAGAGAATATGTAGCTTTTCCAAGTTTGCATAGATGTATAAGTGGGCATCAGGATTCAAATCCAGGTCTGTCTGATGTTAAATGCTAAACTTTTGGCCATTAAGTAATACTGCAGTTCCAAAAATAAACCATAGTTGCCCTTAAAATCGTTTATTTCCAGGGATGGTACACTGAAATTGATGATTGGTGTTGGAATCGCTTAGTGTTTATAGGAGGACAAGACCAGGAAAGACAGGCTCACAAAAGAGAAGCTACCACCCTTTCTGGGGACCATGGCAGAAATGTTGAAATGAGAGTACTCTTCCATGCTCCACGGCACGAACATCCCTCCTGGCGTCATGGGATGAGTGTTCCTGTCCTAGCTAGCTACTCAAAGGGCAGGCAATGGATCCATAGCAAGGTCATCACCCAGGAGCTTGTTTGAAAGACAGAGCCTCAGCTAACCCACATTCGCTGAATGGGTCTCTTAATGAGATAATCAGCTGAAGCACACTGAAGCCTGAGAAGCCTGGGACTTCCCCTCTCTGACTTGTACTCCAGCCTGGTATGGCCCTCCAAAGCCTACCATATATCCCCTCAGACCTGTTAACTCCCTAATGACAGAGGTTTCATCTTCCTTTTCCTTTTTCTTTTTTCTTTCCTTTTTTCTTTTTTTGACTTCCTGGGAATGGTATAGAGTCAATTGAGCCCCAACAACCCAGCTGCAAATAAGGGGACAGGTGGCAGGGGAGCATTGGTTGTCTCCAAGCACACAACAGAAGGGATCCTTCCCTAAAACCATAACCATGATCATTAGCTCAGGCTTCCAGACTGAGGGCAGCCCCTTGAGAATGTGAGAAAAATCAGTACAACACTGAAGGCCCCCCAGATCTTATCCTGGTGTTGTAGGGATATAAGTGGCACCTGCATTATAAGTGTATATATACTATAGGCAGAAAAAGATTATGTAGGTTTACTGATTTTAAAAATTGTCTGCCATCCCATAAGAAAAAACAGATCCCTGGCTTTAGGGGGCCTCTGTGCTCCTGGACAGCTATTCTTGGCAGAAACCCTCACAAAATGCTGTGGGCATAGACACAAACCCAGAATTGAGGTGCTAGTGTTCATCTGCCTGCGCTGACTGCAGCTGGACTACCACACACAGCAAGACACTCGGACCTCTGATCTCTTGTACTTAGAGTTTACTGCAAACCCTCTTTGCTCTGTAGCATATGAGTCTTTTTCAGAAAGTGGGGCACACTCTTGTCCTGACTCTTCTGCCAAAGCTACTAAATTTTCAACCATCTCTGTATGCTAGGGTACCCCAGGAGCAGAAACACCATGGGAGTGCAGAGGACAGACAAGCCAGCTGATTCACATGTCTTCTCATGCCAACATACCTTTCCCTGTTTGCTCAAGATGCAAGGCCTCCCCAGTGATCACGCCTTGCAGGAAATTTCTCACTCCCTAAGGGAGCCCAAATTCTTTAAGCGCATATGTCACCTCTAACTCCTTCCACAGCCCTCACCTGCCTCAGAGACCTTAATGACTCAAGGAAAATTAAAGTAAAAGTTCCCAACACTCTCCTCCTCCCCAAGGACCCCCGCTTTGTGCACACGTGCAGCTGGAAAGCTGCTCCTGGCTCTAAACCACTGAGGCTTTCCATTCCAGTTAAATTGTGATGTTGCCATGGAAACAACCAGTGAGGTGTTTCTCTGGCTGTGTCCCAGGTTAAGGACCCAAGGCCCCCTGTTGCAGACACCTTCATCGACTGGCATCCCAGGAACCCTGTGCCACCCCTCGCCAACCCAGGGCAGCTCTGAGCCTGCGAGGTGTGGGGAGGGCGCTGTCATAGCTCTGTGTATATATATGTGCATCAGCACACACATTTGTTTTCTTTTCTCTTCAGCCCAGCCCCTCTAGGCACACAAAAGGCACATTCTTACGACAAAAAAAAAAAAGAAAGAAAGAAAGAAAGAAAAAAAATGTATTTTTTTTTCTACATTCCAGCTGCCTGAGCTAAGCGAAGGAATGAATGGTTTGGGAAAAATTTCACACAGGAATAAATTTACAAGGGACAGCTGAGCGGATAAATCCAGCCTCCACAGAGGGGGCATTACGAGGCCTTTTGGCAGGAGCCTTGCCCCTTGTGCAAAGCTGTTGTAAAAGAAAAACAGAGCAGGAGAGGGGAGCTTTCAAACCCACCCTCAGATAAACCTTTTAGAAATCCTTTTAACTCCTCTAGCTGTTAGTATTTAAAGATAGAGGAGGCCCAATAACAAAGCAAATCAATCCTGTCCTGGTGGGCTGCCTATGTCCCTGAGCTTAACTTGGGTGTGCTCTCACTCCTCACTTGCTCTGGTGGATGGTTCAAGGTCATTCAAGTTTATGGTTTGACATATTGTCCACATACTCAATAACAAAAATGGAGTTTGACCTAGTGAGAATCTGGCAGTTAGTGATGTGTCCTTAGGGACCTCCTCAGCTGAAAAGTGGACCAAACAAAATAGGAGCCCACAGAATGCACTGGGAGCTGAACCTCACATGCCTCTTGGGATGAGGGAAGCACTACAGAGAGAAGATGGCGATTGTGACCAGGGGAGGATGGCTGCCACCAATGCTAGAGGATTCTGGGTCCAAACATGCAGTATTTGCTCCTTTGAATCTCCATGATTATTTACAACAAAGACTAAGAGTAGGCCAGAATCATTTAGGTTGTCAAACTTGCCTCTCCCTTGCTTCTTTACCGCTTTCTTGACTCACCACAATTAGTGGCTGGTTACTAGAGTCAGGAAAGTCCCTTTGGTTACTTTGAGGTCTAAAAACTCAGTTAACCCATATCCTCTCCCTTTTCTTTGGAAATCAAATCCTAAAACTTTGACAGCTGGCAATGACCTTCTTGTTCCTCGTCACAGCTTTTCCCAGGCTCTGTCACCCCTGGGACAGCCTGAAACTCTCAGCCCAGCCAGCCAGGCTCCTCTGGGAAAGCCAAGCCACTGACCATCACCAATCACGTCCACATTGTATGCTTTGAGTCAGTGCTGCCTGCACTCAAGTTACATTGCTCCTTCTTGGGTATTCTTCTGAAGTCACCAAGAGTCAGTGAGAATTAAGCGTTTACAGTCCTGTCCTGCACTGTGCACTTGGAGACATAGAAAGAGACATAGAAAATGATCTTTCCCTGTCCCCAGTGAGCTCAAACTTCTGTTGATTAGACAATGATTCCCAGTTACTGAATACTTGATATGTTCCAGGCCCTAAGCTTATTCACTGAGTATTTCATTGGGGTAAGTACTTTATTTGCATTTAACATAGTAAAATGCTCAGTGGAATCTGACTAATGAGCAAATCTGGGTTCATCACTTATTAGCTGTACAGACTCAGGCATTAATCTCTCAGAGTTTTTTTCATTTTTCATTTGTATAGCAGGTAGTGTCTACTTTGCAAAAATGTTGTGAGAATTTATAAAGGTGTTAATTCAGTGACAAGCACATAGTGCTCAAAGTGGCATTGATCAAACTGTGATCAAATAGCATTATTGAGTTTCTGGGTTAGCGAACATGTGGAGGTGCCAGGGAGTGCAGGGCGCAGGGAGCATGGAAGCTCCCCACCCATCCTCGCATACCTTTCACCTCTTCCGGAGGGCCATTTTTGATTTGTAGCAGTACCTCCTTTACCCTCAATAAAGGAAATCAGCTACCCTCCATGTGGAAACCTGCTAAGTTCTCAGCCAAAGTAGCAACAATTCATGTTCATTGCTTAATCTTTGCATGTTAAACAGGAAGCAGAATATGTCCTACTACAAGAGCAAAAAGGCACTGGGAGAGCTATGGGTGATCTTATACCTCATCACAGGAAGAATAGTTGACCGGTATCTCGCTTTTGCCTATGTCCTTTGAATGACTTGTAAATTGGAACTGGGTAAGATCTATAATCCATGTTAAGTCTGATTTAACAATTAAACATTCTGTGTTATCTTAGTAAGGAAAGAAAAAATGATATTTTCTTTTTAATTTATATGTATCTATTTATACTTATATACATATACACACATTCACAAAATAAATTGAAAAATGACTCCAGACACTAATGGAAATGTTTTCATAAAGAAAGTAGATTGGAGAAGTTATGATGAGAGCAAATTTTCTGAGCATATGTTTTTCAGTATTTTGTATTTGAATTTAATAAATGTTTTACGTATAAAAACAATGTAATTAAAGCAAATAGGAAAAGGAAATAAGCCATAAAATTGAACTTTAAAAATACAAGATAACCCAACTGCAGAGCACATTAAAATGATAAAAATATATTAAATGTTACTCAGAATTTTTTGTTACAACTAATATTTATAAAACAATTGAAACTATTTTACAAAAATTACAGGAAAAGGCATATGTATGTATTGATGTTTAAGAAATATAATTATTACTATAGATTGAATGAGGCCAAGGAAAACATTAAATATGAAATAGGAAAAATGGCACTATTACTAATAATTATAAAGGGCTCCCTGAGATCTCCCTAATGTGACCACCACAGCCTGCCAATGGTGCTGAGCTTCTACTGTCCTGTGTGAAGAAAGCATCTCTCTCTCTTTCTAACCTTCCTAGCCAGTGACCTTGTGGTCTCCACACCAGTTAGAAAGGAGCTTGGAAGAAGGCAAGCGAATGTTTGGCTCCTGGGCTGCTTACAACTCATAGAATCTTCCTTCAGGAAATATTAAGCTATGGTTCAAAATAGGTAGCATTTGTATGGCTCGATTCCATCCTCTTCTTTTTTGCACTTGACTCCTTCACAAAGCAAGAAATTATAGTGAAATCAGGAAAATGCACATGAGTCTCAAGTTCACCTCTTTTGAGAGTTGCCACCTTTGAGCTTGTATCCTTGGATAAGTTATCTGTACTTTCTGAGCCTTAGTTTGCTAATCTGTAAAACTAGCATACAATAATGCTCATCATGCTAGATGATACAATTTAGAGATATGCATAAAATACTTATTTATGTATCCAATAAATGTTGGTATTATCCTTGTCATTTTTATTGACACATGAAAATGCTTCATGCATTGTAAAACTCTGCATAAATGTCAAGTATTATTAGCTGTCTTTTAGTTTTATCAGAAATTATACATGATACTTCTGGTACTGTGCAAAGGAAACATAAAGAGCTTGGCCCTGTCTCAGTCCAGCAGCAGGTACAGTGCATGGGCATGATCCACAGCCCACAGAAGAAAGCCACACAGCCGATATTCCAGTTGACCACATGCCTTGTATTTTAGGGAAACAGGCTGGGGTCTGTTCCTCATTGAGATGGAGATAGAAGAAGCAGCCTTAGACATGTTTCTTCCCTGCAAAGATTAGCAGTTAATAAAATCCTTTTGGAGAAGCATGAACATTGGCTGTTAGGCAGCAGGAGAAGAAGGTGGAAGTGAAGACTGGAACTGCTTGTTGGAATTCTACGACCACATCACAGGCAACGAATATGTTTTTAATAAGCATTTATTAATAAGTAGACAATAGCTGCTTAATTAAGCCTAAATTAAATGCATGTTTCAGAGAATTAAACACTAACTGAAGAGGGAATTCACCAATATCTCTTGTTATAAGCCATTAGTTTTAAAATGTTAGAGCTTGGTTCTGACGAGGAGATCTTGGCTTTCAGAGGAACTCAAAATCTGAGCGAGATTAATTTATCTAAAAAGAAAATGATGGCCTTTTTGAAGGGTGTGGTAAATGGTCACAAGAATGATGATAGCCAGTTAGAAATCTTATTTCCAGTTGGCTAAAGGAAAAGGAGATCCTTGGGGAGGTTCCACATTCAAAACAAACATCATAATCAAGAAGACATTGTCAGCTTCCAACTGTTCGTCCAGAAAGACACTGCAATTTCCTAACATTGCCTTTTAATTCTGGTGACAATTCTCTGAAGTTATTATTAGTGTTATAAAAGAAAAGACTTGTGCTCAGAGAGATTCAGAAATGTGCCCAACATTGCACAGCTAGCATCCAGTAGAATTAAAATTCCAATCAGGTCTAGCCGCTCGGCCTTGGAGACAACTTCCAAGGATGACTGTGGCCCTTTTTATGATATCATTCTATGATGTCCATTCTTGTTTTCAGGGTGTGACAGAGACTGTTAATTGTCCTCTGATACCTATACTGTTCTTCTTCCTCGGTAATAAAACCCCACAAAAGATAGATGGACATGTGGCTACTCAAAATTAAAACACATTTCCCAATCTCTCTGCAGCTACATGTAGCCATGTGACTAAGTACTGTCTAATGGGATATAAGTTGAAGCAATGTATTCAATTTCTGGGAAATGTCCTTGAAGGAAAAGCACTTTCCCTTGCCCTCCCCTTTTCTCTCTTTCTCTTTCCAGCTGCCTAGAATGCCGATGTGATGGCAAAAGTTGGAGCCACCATCTTGGACTGCAATGTGGAAACTGCATGTTGAAGATGGCAGAGGCATGATATAGAAGGAATCCGTCTATTCACTTATAATTGCAAAGCCATACTAACAACCCTGATCTGCCTTTTGAGCATTTAATGTGTGTGACAAATAAACCTTAATCTTGCTTAAACCACTATTAATTTTGGGTTTTCTGTCCTTCGGTTGGAAAGAATCTTATCTCTTGCACAGGGATTCCTCCATTTTTTTTGCCCCCATCTCTCCCTACTTACAGTCATTGTCCTTATTTGTATTTTTTTCTTTTCCTTCCGCACATTTCATTCAAATGGTTTCAAATCAAACATGTATCAGATTAACGACAGATCACCAAAGGGGCAGAAGGAGAGCTTGGGACCTCTCGGGATGGAAAGTATGAGTTGGAGCCAAGTACCATGCTCTCAGAGGCAATATTCTTGGGCCTAGCCAGCAGAGAGGGAGTGGTTCAAACCCAGTTCTTCCTGCTCAGTCTCCCTGCCCATTTATGAGGCAAAGCATAAGTCTTGCCAACAATATCTTCCTTCCAAGAAAATAAATTTAAGTAATTCTGCTTCTCTGGTCCCTCTCCTGTCATCATTCCCAGAAAGATGTACATGATGTGGCTGTCATGAAACATCTGCCTCTAGTTCCACCCAAAAGTATCGGGTTCCAGGCAGGACCAAGCCAGACTAGAGTGGACTTTCCCCTACTGTGTGTATTCTTGATCATCTTCCAGGACAATTCCAACTGAGCATGGCTGCAAAGAGAAAATATCCTTACCCTTTCCATAGAAGTGTTTTAGAGAGTTATAGAATGGATGAAACCTAAGAGTTCACTTAATCATTGATGCTTACATCTGGAGGAAGCAACGTAGCAAAGGTCAATAGTTTGTTATTAGAGAACTGGTGCCACCAGTAATAATGGTAACAACAATAGCAATGTTTAGTCAGCCTTTTCTATGTGCCAAACTCTGAGCTGAGCACCTAACATAGATTATATCATTTAATCCGCACAATGACTCAGTGTGATAGGTAGCTAACCTGGAGGCTCAGAGAAGTTTAATAACTTGCCTGATTTTATAAGATAATAGGCTATTAAGCTAAGATTCACACCCGAGTTTATTGGTTGCTTAAGCCTGAATTCTGCTTTTTTTATAGCATACTACCAAATTATCACTTACCAAAGCAAGACAATGTCACAATCTACCTCTTCACAATTGAGCCTATCTGGACACCCTGGAGTCTCATAGATTTGTCGTCTTCAAGCTTATTTACACACACAGTGCTGTCCTTGGAGACACCCAAAGGCCTAGACACAGAGAAGTACCCTCTGTAGGTGTCTAAAATCTACATCTGGAGGAAAGTTGAGCTTCATGCCTATCCATAGGCACCAGCCTGAGCAACGATTTTCCAGGTTCAGGCAAAAGGAAGAATTTTATCCTTTAGTTCCCTCGCTGGTGTATTCAGTCCCTCAAGAAGTACTTATTAAGTCAGATAAAACCGTGCTCAGCATTTGGGATAAAGAGTTGAACAAAAGAGACATGGTGCCTGATTTTAAAGTGCATTTCAGTGAAAGAGATAAACAAATAATTTCACAAATACGTTAGTGACAATTGTGATAAGTACTGCAAAGGAAAATTCATGTTACCACACATGTATGTTAAAAAAATACACCTGGCAAGGGAGAGGGATATGAGAAGGCTATGAGATGGACAAAAACTTGGTAAATTCAAGAACCTAAAAGAAAACCAAAGTGGTAAAGATAAAACTAGGAGTCAGATGAACCAAGGCCTAATATGCCATGTTAAAAATATTGGACTTGATCCTAGGAATTATATTTTTATACAGGCCAATGACAGTCTGATCATTTTAGTTGCTGAGTGTAGAAGACATCAGAATGAAGGTAGAGTGACCTTTCACAGGCTGTCACAGTCATCCAAGTGAGTACAGACAAAGAAGCGTGCAGAGAAGAAAGAGAATTAGATGGAATTGAGGTAGTAAACAGCATCAACAGGAACTTCACGTATGAGCATTAGAGCTCAGAAAAGCAGTCTTATTTAGAGAGTTAAGTTTGGGAGATGGCATTTGAAGCCATAGAAGTGGGTAAGATCTTCCAGAGAAAAGCAAAGTGAGAAGAAGAAGTGGTCTAGAATCCAAACCTGAAGCATTCTAAAATTAAAGTTTGGGCAGAAGGAAAATCTCCATCAAAGGAACCTGAGAGAACAAATGGCCAAAGAAGCAGAAAACCAACCAGGAGTGTGTGATGTCACAGAGGGAGACAAAATGTTCCAAGAAGCAGGGACTGGACAGATGAAAAATGAGTGGCGTGGAGCTTCCAAGTTTGTAAATACATTGAAATAACGGAAGGATGGTACAACAGAAGAGTGTCCACAAACTTCTACACCTACACTGGCCCTATACATCTCTTTCATTTCATTTGGCTATTTCCCAAGTTGTATTCTTTACAATAAACTAACAATCCAGACACTGATTTATAGACTTCTACCTGAAGAAGTTCAAAGGACACTGTATCAACATCATCTAGAAATATGTCTATTATTGATGCCTTTAAGTGATCAAGCAGGAGTAAAACAGTCCAGGCTTAAGACTTGGGAACAGGAGACCAAATAAAAGCACCCAAGGTGAACTGACTGTGGAATCCAGAGGTGTGAAAAACACAAACAAATATTAGGTGGTCAGAATGAGAGAATTTTTTGCTTGCTCCAGGATCTGGGATTTTAACCATATGCATATAGCTTCAATAATTCTTACATCCACCCTGTGAAGTATCACTAGGCTCATTTCACATAAGAGGACTTGCCTTGGGTCACACAACCAATGAGTGGTAGACCCAGGACTCAGTCCCAGGCAAGCTGACTCTATGCTGCAATACGTGAGCCCAGCCAACCTCACTGTTCTCCTGGTGATGAATTATCACTTATTAGTGAATCTTCATCTCTCCAGGCCTTGTATTCTAATCTCTTATCATACCACCTTCCATGGTTGGGAATGTGAGGGACAAAGTAGTAGTTCTCATGGAGCCACTGCATTATCCCTCTGCCCTATGCATGTTGCTTATTTAGCAATCCACCAGAATATTCTTTAGCATAGCTGCCCTGCTAAAAAATCTCATTACCTTAAAATCAACCCTCTATGGAAACTGAATACTTTGAGCTCCTCCAAAAGCAAACCAGGACTAGCAGTTTCCATAGATATAGATTAGTTTCTCAACACTCACTCCCTTCCCTACTTCATGTGGCTGACAGCAGGATACCGTCCACTGTGTATTGAATTTTCCCACATGGTACAGGTTGTGCAATGGAGAAGGACAAGGAAGTGGAGCCGGCATCCATCACACATGGTTGCACAACATCCCTCACCTGAGCAACTTTTGTCCTCATTTTGATCCAGACATATAGAATGGCTGATGGGCTCTAACGTGCAAGCAGCCCCTCTGCCTCAGTGCAGATTGATGGACCTGTGTGTGCATGCGCATCTGAATGTGTACATTGCTGTGCATATGTGTATGAGTCTGTGTGTGCATCTCTTGAGAGAGGGCTTAAAGATGTTCCAAACCTGATTGCTTATTTCTCTTATCTAACCCTTTTAGTACACATTGGAGCTTGAGAAAGTGCTTAATCAGAAAATGAGTAAGATCATTCCTCTGAGTGTCAGGTATGAAGAGTAACTTTTGGGGACCAATTCGATTTGTTCGTATCTTTATTGGAAATGAAGCTCTTCTGTTCCCACATTCCCCAGAGATGAGGTTCTTGAGCCACTGTGGAACTTGCTGGAGCTCTTTTCCTGGTTGCTAGGCAATGTCAATCCTGCTTCGTGCCTGATGAGCTCATGCCTGTGCTGGGGCTGTGTCTGGGGGTGATCTAGGATTAGCTTTATAACAACCAGAAAGGGAGAAAAAGGTGAATGTGCAAACAGCACACATCAGCAGTAACGCCATGATGAAGGATGACTCTAATGGGATACTTAGAGTCCTAAGGAGCAGTAAAAACGATAGGTGCCATTTTAAGCATCTGCTCTATGCCAGATGTTAGGCTAGGCACTTTGGCACACATGAGTTCCTTGAAATTGGGATGACACAAACCAAAAGGAAGTGGCCACATGAGAACAGATGCCTGTCATTCACTGTGTATTTGCCTCACACAGTGCCTGTACATGGAATGAACTGAGAAATTATCAGAGCTGTACTAGTACCTAATCCAACTTTTTCATCTACTATGTGAGACAGTCACATAGAGACAGTCCCCTAAATAAACTCTATGCCTATTCCTCATTCACATCTGACTCACATTTTTAAAGGCCCACACAGAAAAGTTGTAAACAGAAGAGGTGGAATGTTCCAACCCAATCCTCCCCACTGCAAAGGAGCCAGACAACCACCCAGGGGAGGAGGTAGGATCACACTTGACTGAATAAATCTGCCAGGGCCCCTTGTTCTTACCACCACTACCACTTCCCTAGCCCAGGCTGATACTTTGGGGCTGAGTGGCTTCAGCAGAATCCTAGCCATCTCCCTGCCTCCTTTTTCCTGCTGTTCCTCTCCCAGACCTGGTAAAATAGCAGCAATAGTCATTGTTCCTGACATGTGGCTCCTGCTCAAGACCCTGCCCCGGTCTCTCCCAGAAACCAGCAAGCAGCCCTCCTCCTCCCGCAGACCCACTCCACAACCCATGTTTATTTAGCCTCTTCTCTCACAGAGCCCCAGCCCTGCCATTATGCTCTTGTCAGTTCTTTTTGCACACTCCATACTAGATTCCACTTTTTTTCAGCTTTATTGAGATATAATTGGCATACAGCACTGTATAAGTTTAGGTTGTACAGCATAGTGATTTGACTTAAATATATTATACAATAATTTCCACAACATCCATCATCTCATATAGGTACAAATATATATGTATATATATTTTTTTCTTCTTAGAACTCAGGATATACTCTCTTAATAAATTTCATATATATCATACAGCAGTCTTAGCTGTAGTCTGCATGTTGTACATTATATCCTGAGTACTTATTTATCTTGTAACTGGAAGTTTGTGCTTTTTGACCACCTTCATCCCATTCTCTCTCCCCCTAACTCTCACCTCTGGTAACCAAAAATCTGATCTCTTTTTCTTGAGCTTGGTTGCTGTTCTTGTTGTGGTTATTGTTTTTAGATTCCACACATGAGATCATACAGTATTTGTCTTTCTCCATTTGACTTATTTCACTTAGCATAATGCCCTCAAGGTTTATCCATACTGCCACAAGTGGCAGAATTCCCTCATTTTTCATGGCTTAATAATGTCCTGTGTGTGTGTGTGTGTGTGTGTGTGTGTGTGTGTGTGTGATATCATAACTTCTTTATCCATTCTACCATCCATGAACACTTAGATTGTTTCCATGTATTGGCTATTATAAATAATACTGCTTTGAACATGCAGATGCAGACACCTATTTAACCTAGAGTTTTAGTTTCCTGTGGATATATTCTGAGAATTGAAATTGCTGGATCATATAGTAGTTCTATTTTTAATTTTTTGAGAAACTTTCATACTGTTTTTCATAGTGGCTGAATTAATTTACAGTCTCACCAAGAGTGTATAACAATTCACTATTCTCCATATCAACATTTGTTATCTCTTGTCTTTTTGATGATGGCCATTCTAAGGAGTGAGGTGATATCTCATTGTGGTTTTCATTTGCATTTCCTAATGATTAGTGATGTTGAGTATCTTTTAGTGTATCTGTAGGCCATTTATTTATCTTCTTTGGAAAGATTTCCCTTCATGTTCTTTGACCATTTTCACATTGGGTTATTTGTTTTTTTGCTGTTGAGTTGTATGAGTTCCCTGTATATTTTGGATATTAATCCTTTACCAGATATATGGTTTGCAAATATTTTTTACCACAACGAGACCCAAACTTGAGCCTTTGACACCTGTCCTCCAGCTTCTCTCTGCCAATTCATGGTCATTGCTTCTATAAAAGCATCCTCCATTCTCTCCCAGGCTGATCATTTTTTCATCTGAATTCCCTCGAAACTTCTTAATTGTAGTAAAATAAACATAGCAAAATTTTTAATTTTAACCATTTTAAAGAGTACAGTTCAACGGCATTAAATACATTCACATTATTATACAATTACCACCACCATCCATCTTCAGAGCTTTTTCATCTTCCTAAAATTAAAACTCCCTACCCATTAAACAATAACTTACCATTCTCCCTGCCCTCAGTTTCTGGCAAACATCATTTCTGTCTCTATAACTTTGATTTCTCTTGGTACCTCTTACAAGTAGAATCATACAATATTTTTCCTTTTGTGTCTGACTTATTTTACTTAGTATAATATCGTTAAGGTTCATTCATGTTCTATCATGTTTCAGAATTTCATTCCTCTTTAAAGCTAAATAATGTTACACTGTATTTTGTTTATCCATTTATTTGTGAATGGACATTTGTGTTGTTTCCGCCTTCTGGTTATTATAAATGATGCTGCTATAAACATTGGTGTACAAATATCTGTTTGAACTCCCGCTTTCAATTTTTTTGAGGCTATACCTGGAAGTGGAATTGCTGAATAATATGGTAATGCAGTGATTAATTTTTTTGAGGAACTGCCATACTGTTCTCCACAGTGGCTTGTTTTCCACTGTGGAAATGTTTTCCACATTTTACATTCTCTCAAGCAGTGCACAAGTGTTCTAATTGTTCCACTATTTTAATACGCTTATTATATTCTGTTTTTGTTTTATTTTTATACTAGCTATTCTAATGGATGTAAAATATATTATGGATTTCATTTGCATTTTTCTAATGACTAGTGATGCTAAGCATCTTTTCATGTGCTTATTGTCTAACCATATATCTTCTTTGAAGAAATGCCTATTCAAGTTCTTTGACCATTTTTTAATTGGACCGTTTTGCTATTGTTGAGTTGTAGGGATTCTTTATATATTCTAGGTATTAATTCTTTACCAGATAAATGATTTGAAAATACTTTCTCCCATTCTATGACTTGTCTTTTCAATCTGTTGATAGCGTCCTTTAATGCACAAAACTTTTAATTTTTTAAGAGTCCGATTTATTTATTTTTCTTTTGTTGCCTGTGCTTTTTTGGTTTAATATCCAAAAAAAAAAAAAAGTCATTGCCAAATCCAATGTCATCAAAATTTTCTCCTATATTTTCTTCTAAGAGTTTATAGCTTTAACTCTTACATTTAGATTTTTAAAACTATTTTGAGTTAATTTGTGTATATAGCATAAGGTAAGGGTCCAATTTTAATTTATTTTATTTTTTGTATGTGAATATCCAATTTTTCTAGGACTATTTGTTGAAAAGACTGCCCTTTTCTCTTTGAATGATCTTGGGATTCCTGTTTAAAATCATTTGACCATATATGCAAGGGTTTATTCGGGGGCTCTCTATTTCATTGTATGTGTCTGTCTTTATGCCCATACTGTTTTGATTGTTTTGATACTATAGCTTTGTAGTAAGTTTTGAAATCAGGAGGGTGAGGCCTTCTGACTTTGTTCTTTTCCAATAAATTTTTGGCTATTCGTTGTCTTTTGAGATTCTATATAAATCTTGAGATGTATTTTTCTATTTCTGGAAAAACATCATTGGTATTTTGATAGGAATTGTATTGAATCTGGAGATTACTTTGGATAGTAACTGGAAAGTTTTTAAAATCTTTCCTAAGTTTACTTATTTATTGTTTTTATGTATAAATGTCTTCTTTGGCCAACAAACTAATAGATTTCTGATCACAGGAACTATGCTTTCTGTCTTTTCTATTCTCATTGCGTCCACAACAATACTGAAAACACTAAGCCATAAGCAAGAAGATGACTATTTCTCTAAATGGATTTCTTTTAATAGAAAAAAACTAGGAACAATAAACTACTACTCCAAAATTTCTTCTAGCATGGATTTTTCTATTGAATGTCATAGAGCTGACAAAGAAAACAAGAGGTGCCACCAATCCCTGTTATATCTGGAAGGCACATGCTCCCTTCCTGAATTGCCACTTAAAGCTGATGACATGACTGCTGGCCACACCAGAAAAGCCAACACCTCTTCCTTCCCTGACAATTCCAGTCAGTGCTACCATTTGGGTATGACTGTTCATAAGAAATCCAAATGAAAAGTAATTTCTAGACTAGCGAGCCTATGTTGATGCTACAACAGGCATGTTGTAGGAGTAATTATAACTTCTTATTATGCACCATTTATTCAGAACCTGCAGTATGTCAAGTCCCAAGCGATAACTAAGTTTTAAATGTATTATCTCAATGCTGGGGGAGGGGTAATTAGGGCCAAGGTTTATTGTAGAAAGAAAACAGGTTTAGTATGCAATTTTCTAGTGAGTGGGAGACCTTAGGGAAAAAAGCCCAGGTACAGAGAACCCAGTGCATTTTATCATACAGTAAGTAACATGCTAATTATATACAAAATCTATGCACTTACCCATTAGATAGATGTGATCAACTTGCATTTGCTTTAAGTCATGTTCTCTCTGTAATAGGACCATAGTACTAGTCTCTAAAGAACCAACAATGTAATCCTTCTAAACAGAATTCTGCAGAACTGAAAGTACACAAACATGCAGAGGAAAAGAACTTGGTCCCAGTAAACTCACCCACCAGAACTGCCAGGCTTGGTTCCAAGAGTCAGGGCAAGAGAATCTTCCCACACCATGGCTTGCACCCTGAGCTAAGCCCTCCAGGAACGGTGGAAATTTCTGGCCACCAGTGGGGAGTGTTGACAAGTTAATTACAGAGCCTATGTAGTCTGTGGTGAGTGTGGGGTTCTCCACAAAAATTTCATGGTGCCAGATGTTGCTCTTGTACTGAGTGACATGTCAGATGTGTCAAACACTAGGACTATGCTGATTTGCTGCCACAGCAACCAACAACTGAGATTTAAGAGTAGTTTCCTTTGATATTAGTTGGCATCCTATAGACCAAACAGTTGGTTGGTTGGGTACATTTATACTTTTCCATGAGGTTTTGGTTCTGGTATGATCTGGGTGTTGAGATCCTAATGGAGTAACCATGAATAGCCTGGGTAGTGAACTGTGGTAATCTATGAAACCTGAGCTTCTTGAGAACACTTTTCGCATTTTCTCCCATATCTCCATTTAGTGAGTCACCTGTTCTTTTCTCAGAGCTCCCTGTTTCTCACCAGCATTTCCTGATTAACACAATCTGCCAGATTTCCATTGTGTTGTCCTCCCTTTATCCCTAAGAACACTATGTATTCTATTAATTTGACCTGGTCCCTGTATAAATCAGATCACCTGACTTACAGACAAGCTCTCAGATGAACATAGATCATACCCCTAAGTCCAACTAGCCAAGGGGCCAAATATCTGCAAAGAGCTCCAGAGAGGATAGAGAATAAGTTCACTCAATAGAGAATAAGTTCAATTCAATTTCACCATTGCAAAGTAACTTGTAGTAAATACTCTGGTAATATGGGTCCCTGGTGTCATTTTTAATAACTGGAGCAAATATTTACATACTTCATGTCTTATTTGAACTGCTTATTTGTCTCTGTGTTATATATCATAATCTTTCAATAGCTCCTTCCTGCCAAGAGTATGAAGTACAAACTCCTTACTTCAGCAGTCAAGGGCCTCCAAAGTACTCTCTGATCTGTATTCTCCAGTCTAGCCAGGCTAGCTTCCTTCCAGCGTACCTACATATTTCTACCTCTATGTCATTGCTTATCACATTTCCCCCATCACGTTTCTGTCAACTGTCAAGTCCTGGGTCATGTCACATGTGATCTAAGAAGATATCACCAATCAACTTGTATCCTAGATATCTATATCCATCTTCTCAATCTTCTCTAGAACTTTTTTATCTTTACCATTGTTATGGGTTGAATTGTGTGCCTCACCCCCCATTGCCAAATTTATATGCTGAAGTCCCAACCCCCAGTACCTCAGAATTTAAAACTTATTTGGAAATCGGGTCATTGTATAGATGTAACTAGTTAAGATGAAGCCATACTGGAGTAGACTGAGCCCCTAATTTAATGTAATTGTCTTTATAAATATGGGACAGAGAAGAGAAAGAAAGAGAAAGGAAGAAAGAGAAACACTATGACAACATTAAGGTAGAGATCAGGGTGATGTGTCTACAAGCCAGGGAACACCAAACATTGCTAGAAAACCACCAGAAGCTAAGAGAGAATGTATTCTTCTCACAGCCCTCAGAAGGAAACAACCCTGCCAACATCCCGTTCTTGGACTTCTGGCCTGTTGTTTAAGCCACTCAGTTTGTGGTACTTTGTTACAGCAACCCTAGAAAACTAATACAACCACCTGTTTCTTCTTTATTAAATTTAGATTCAACAACTATTGCAATTTTAATATATACTTAACACTGACCTAGGTGCTTTACATGTTTACATAAGGTAATGATAGTATTCCCATTTCAAAAATAAAGAAAACGTGTTTCCAGTAGTTAGCTAAAATCACAGGACTAGTAAAATATTTAAAACCAAGCATGCCCACACTAGGATTACTACCTCAATGCTGCCACTCTTATATGTTATTCTGTAGGACTAACTTTTTATGTGTGTGTTTTTCTCTCCAGTTAGACTCACTTTTCTTGGAGCCAAAGTTATTATCTGAAAATTTTATGAACCTATAAAATGGCTAAAATCATATTTTTTCTATAGTAAGTATTTGATAACTGTTTCTGTGATTAATATGTATTACATATTTTCTTCATAGAACATTACATAGTGACTAAACAGTTGCACTGAATCCCTGGAGTCCACCTCCTCCATAATTGTCCCCCTCTGTTCCCTTACTAGCTTGATGTCCTATGGTATACACTGCCTATGCTTATGTGTCTTTTTCTCATACTTATTCCTTGAACTTTGAAGAGTTTAGAAATCCAAGAACACTGCTTACAAAGGTTGCAAAGACCAGCAGCACCTTCGGACTCTAGGTTTTCTGCTCTTGGGAATGCCTTAAGTGGCTTGGAGCCACTGAGACAGCCCAAATGCTTCCTCAGGCTGCTGCTTTCCCAAGCCACACCTGCCTTTTTAAAGAACCATCTTTTAGAATCAGCTGTCCTTGTCAGCACTCTAAGAGTTGGGCAGTTTCTGGAGATAGTAACAATCATAATGCCCTACACATGCAGTGTGGCCTTGTATCTTTCCTCAGAAATGGGGTACTAAAGTCAGAGAGGGACTTTCAGCCAGCTATGATCCTTTCACCTCAGTTCTGAGGCTAAGGAAATAACTAGGAACAATTTCCGCCCCCCCCCCCCCCGGAAAGAGATCTTTGTAAAGTAAGGTAAGACTCAGAAAAACAAGATTTTCGTGTCATTAACTACCCCTTGAGTAAAGTTTAATAGTGGTCGAAGGGTCAGGACAGGTATCATTCTTTTTCTCTATGACCCCTCCCCCCTTCCCACACCAACACACATAGCCAAAAAGCACAAAAGTTCCCTCAGGTCAACATCCTCATTCAGGCTCATGTTTTCAGCCTAATGAGGTAGAAGGCATTTGATTTTTAGAACTAGAAGGTACACATATTTCCCTCCCTTCTCACAGTTCTGGCTAAGTAACTTTAGGTAAGCTCCATAAGTCAGTGGGTACACACACAGGTCTCTGGAGCCAGCCATCCTAATTCTACCACTTACCAGCTGTGTGTCACTTCTCACTTTGTTATATAAATCAATTCTACATGAATAAATCAAAGTTTCTATTTCCGTATCCATATAATTGCTTATTAATGCATCATACAGAACTGAATAATTTAATCAACGCCAAATGAAGAGGTAATATTTTGTAACAGGCCTTCTGGTGTACAAGAAATTGGAACTAGAGGAAGAGGCTCTTGGGGGGACTTAAAAGGAATAGGCAATCTTCCTCCAGAATGGTTAAAATAGAGATCTAAAAAGAATGGAAATCACAAAACAGAGCATCCAAGAGCTGGATAATGGCAAATGGTTGAATATATGTGTAATTAGAGTTCCAGAAGTTAAAAGGAGAGAACAGGGTAGAAGAAATATATAAAGAGCCAATGGCTAAGAATTTTCTCAAATTAATGAATGATAACAAATCCAACACACATAGCCAAAGGTGTAAGAAGTTCAAAGAATTACAAAAAGTATTAAAACACACATACAGTCTACGGTCATGCCCAATCCTGTCTGATCTCGGAAGCTAAGCAGTCAGGCCTGGTTAGTACTTGGATGGGAGACGACCTAGAAAGACCAGGTGCTGAAGGTGTAAAAATTAAATAAATAAGAGATTGTAAGTTGACAAGGTCCTTGTAGTCTGTGAGGTCAATCAAGGGTTGCCTCCCCTAAAACACACACACGCACATGCATACGCGCGCACACACACGCAGATGCACACATTCACAAAGGCCATATTATAGTTAACTTGTTTTAAACCAAAGATAAAGAGAGAATCTTGAAAATAGGCAGAGTAAAAAAGAAACATTAAATATAATGCAACGAGGAGTTATCACAGACCTCTAGTCAGAAACTATGCAGCCTACAAGATAATAGCGTGATATCTTTAAAGTACTAAAGAAAAACTGTCAATCCAGAATTCAGGTAAACTATCTTCCAAAAATGAATTTTAAAAATACCTTGTCAGACAAAAAAGCAGAAAATTAATTGCCAAGAGTCTTACACTAAAAGAAATATAATAGGAAGTTCTTCAGATAGAAGAAATATAGTAAGTACCAAATGGAAATTTAGCTCTATACAAAAAAGAAGTGTTGAAAATAGTAAAAATAAAGATAAATATAAGAAATTTTCCTTATCTTCAATCTTTTTAAGAGTAGATGTGAAGAAGTTAAGCTCTCTGAGTTTGAAACCTGTCTTTAACATTATTAACTGTATTTGTGGGAAATTTATATGAATTTTCTCTTCAGTTCTCTTATCCATAAAGTCAGGATAATAATACTACATTACTTGGTTGTTGAAAATTAACTAAAACAATACATGGAATATGTACTAAGGATACATTAGCTTTCTAATACCTTTATTCCACTCCCAAACCCTTATACACACAAGGATTATATTCTGGGCCAAGAGCAAACAGAATGAATTAACCCTGACTCCTTAAAATTTTCCAGGCCATTTATTATTAATTTCAAATAACCCCTCCCCCTTCATTCACTATAAAGAGATTGTGCTTCCATACTTTTTCTCATCTGATGATAAGAACACTTCTATAGTTAAATTTCTTGCCATATCAAGAGTCTCTTTCTATGGGGAATGGGTGATTTTAGAATCTCTGAATTATTATCCAATTAATTCATTGAATCACCTACCATATGTCAGGCCATGGTCAAAAAATGGCAAATGTAGCAAGAAATAAGATACATAAGGTCCCTGACCTCGAGAACTTTAGTTTTAGTAGAGAAAGCAAGAATTAAACATGCAATCGCACCAATAACTATATAATTATATAGGGGTAGGGAGCATTATTCACTGAAATTTTAATTAGGAAAAGAACTTGTTCTATTTTCTAGGGATGTCTTCTTATTTGGGGAAAAGTAAAGATTATTTTGCCTGGAAGTCAGCTGGCACCACAGCTTCAGGGGGAAAAAAAGAACCACCCATATAATAAAAGAGAATATAGTTTCTGTGGGCAATTAAGGAGGAAATATTTCAGAAGCGGTGATGGGAAGAAGGGTGAAGGAGAAAGGAGGCTGTAAATAGGCAAAAAGGCATATGCTTCACAATTCCACTTACCTTCAAATCCTCCAGATTCTGAGTGAATGTTATTGACATTTACAGTATAAGTGAATTTCTTGTGGAAAACTGTGAAAAAAGCCAAGCTACATACATAGATGATATGAGACAAAACAGAGAGCACATGCCAAAGAATTAAGAGAAAAGCAGACATCTGGAAGCAATTTTTATTTAAGAGGTAATATGAGCCGTTTAAAAAAAAAGTAAAGGGAAGTCAGAACATATGACAGAGGTTTTAACCTGGTCTGTGGAGTCAGGGAAGGCCTCTCTGGGGGAAATGAATATAAGGCTGAGAACTAAAGGATGAGTATAAGTTAGTCAGAATAAAGGATAGGGAAAAGTGTTCCAGAGAGAGGGATCAGCTCATGAAAAGGCTCTGAGGTGCATCTTGTGGAACTGTGCATTAAAAGGCTAAGCTCCAAACAGGCAGCCAAAGTTTCATATATAAGTACCAGCTACCCAAATATAGGATACTTTCAGAGAAGATAACAGTGCAGTAGTGCCCCGTTATGCATGGTTTCTCTTCCCATAGCTTCAGTTACCAGGGTCAACCATAGATCAAAAATATTAAATGGAAAATTTCAGAAATAAATAATTCCTAAGTTTTAAATTTCATGCTATTCAGAGTAGCATGATGAAATCTCTCACCGTTCCACTCTGTCCTGCCCAGGTTGTGAATCATCCCTTTGTCCAGCATATACATGAAGTATATGCTATCCACCCATTAGTCACTTAGTAGTTGTCCTGGGTATCACATCAAGTGCCATGGTATTACAGTGCTTGGGTTCAAGTAACCTTCTTTTACTTAACAATATCCTCAAAGTGCAAGAGTAGTGATGCTGGCAATTCAGATATGCTGAAAAGAAGCCTAAAATGGTTCCTTTAAGTGAAAAGGTAGGGGTGTGTGTGTGTGTGTGTGTGTGTGTGTGTGTGTGTGTGTATAAACCCATAGCCTTTATAGGGTTCAATGCTATCTGAAATTTCAGGCATCCACTGGCAGTCTTGGAACGCATTCCCTTCAGATAAAGGGAGACTATTGTGATTTCAAAACAAAGACAGAAATTACTCAAAGACAGTGGGTAAAATTATTTTCTCTAAATTAAAGAAAATTCTTTGAGACAACATAGAGGAAAATTAATAAAACTTAAGGACTACATTGGAATATGAACGCTTTGTGTGAGTGTTTGCCTTCACCTACGATACTTTCCCAATGACTAATATTCCTTTGATGAGTGCTAAATCTCTGAAAATTAAAAACGTAAGCATAGAAATAAATAGCTGAAAGAACCTTCCTCCAGGGGAAACTGGGTCCCAGAGAGGAGAACAAATCTGGCCACGGTTACACATCTGACTAGTAGAAGAGGTGAAATTGCAACAAGTCTTCTTGACCATCATTCAGTGTTTTGGTTCAAGAGACCACACTGCCTCCTTTGGGAATTATGAGTTCTTGCTGCCTTGGACTTATTTCAGAAATTAAAAACTACTGGCAATTTTCCTTTACTCATGATTCTAGAATATGCAAATTTTCTATTTTTGGTCTATGAAACAAACACAAGCTTTTCAGTATTCAATATATTCAAAATGTAGTCTCTACTGTCATAAATAATTTTTAAAAGAAGGATTAAGAATCAAGAAAGGAAAAGGGAAGTAAAATAACTTCCAGTTAGATAGAGCAACTTAAACACCATCGTTAACCTTTATTCTCTTCTAAAAGGCTATTAAAATGAAGATAACAATTATGAATTCATGAGGAGACAAAGAGAATGGGAAAAAAGACTGAAAATGACCAGACGCATCAACAAAATTTTGGAAGATAGAAAGTGGATGGCTCAGTGGGAACTGACATACTTCAGGTGAAAATAAAGTGAACGACTATAGTGGGGAAGACAACAAGAAGCAAGCCAATTTGGACTGCAGAACCTAAAAAAGGCTCATAAATTTGTGGCATCACGTAATTTGAAAGTTTAGAAAAAAAATAAGAGGATCTGTTGAAACTCTGTAATAGGAAGAGTTAGGCCCCTCCCACAGCCTCTTCCCAACCCTATAGATTCACATGATTATCTCTTCCCAACATCAGCAAGAAGGATTGAAATAGAAAAGTTCTGGACTTGAGCATATTACACATGACAGAGAGCAGGGGTGGGTGATCTCAATAGAAACAGAGGGGTGAAATGAAAGTCTACAGATTGAACAGTGAGGGTCCCCACTCTCATGCCCACTGAAAAACTCAGGACCCTGGAAGTCAGGTTTGTGCCTTTCTAGTCAGGAGATTGCGGGAGTCCTCTCTGGACAAAGATGTACAATATTGACAATTTTGTGTCCTTCCAACTCCCATCAAAGTTTTACTGTGAATTTCCCTAATCATCAAGCTGAGTCCCCACACTAGAAATTCCAATGAGCTTTTTAGTGCCTCACTCTGAAATAAAAATGCACCATTGAGGTCATTAAATATTTTATAAAAAACTCTAACATGAAGACTGATACTAACATAAACAGTAAAATTCTGTGCACACACACACACACACACACACACACACACACACACAGAAACAACGGAAGGAACAGGCAAAACTTTTTTACTAAAACAAGCAATTAACATCCTCAGATAGAGGAAAATATAACACATCCAAGAACAGGATGCTATTAGAAGAAAGGCACATTCAGAGAACTAGAACAAGCTCTTGGGGATTACAAGCATTAGTGAAAACTAAAAATATCAAAAAAAAAAAAAAAAAAAGCAGGAAGGATAGGAAGTTAAAGTTAAAGGAATTTCCCAGAACTAAAGGTTAAACAATGGAAACTAGTAGAGGAGAGGCAAGAAATTAGAGGACAAATTCAGACAGTCTTATAACCAAGTTCCAGTAAGAGCGGACATATATAATTAAAGAGAGGAAGTAATTAAAGAAATTTGCCTAACACTGATATGACTTCCTAGACTATAAAAGCTCACTAAGTATGAAAAAAAATCCACAAAAAGACATTTCATTGTGAAATTTCTGAACTGCAGCATAACAAAATGATCCTAAAAGCTTCCAAAGAGATAACATAAAAGAATCCATAATCAACAATGCATCGATCTCTCCAAGAGCAACAAAGGAAGCTAAAACATAGTGAAACAATATCTTCAAAATTATGTACAGAAATCTTTCAAACATAGAATTCTAAAGCCAGCCAAACTCAGTCAAGTGTGAGAATAGTATAAAGACATTTTCAAAAATTTACTTCCATGTATCCTTTCCTGAGAAGCTACTATTCCACTAAAAAAGAGTCATGGAAAGAAAGAAAAAAAGCAAGAAAGAGGCAATGGGGATCTAAATCAGAAGAGAGAAAGATGGTAGGGAGTCATGGTAGAAGGGTGACCTGGGGCAGCTGGGCAATGAGCCTGAAAAACACCCAGTACAGATCAGAGCAAGAGGAGGAGAGGCCCAAAGTGGAGGATGGGGGGACAATAATCTGCTTGATGCTCCTGACCTTACTGAGAGAAGTTTTATAGTTCTGTAAGTGTTTGAGGCAAAAATTTGATAATTTCATAGAAACATTAAACATAAAAAATTTAATAAAGAAAAATAACTCCAGAAAAAAAAATATTATAAAATAAAAGAATGTAATTATATTTTGTGACTCAGCTATTAATAATTGTATGTAACCATAATCTTGTAAAAATTTAAGATTGGTTTAACCAAAATTGTGAAATTATTATAGAATGTGGAGAGAAAACATATGTGTATATATTGATGGGCAGACAATAAGAGAACTAAAATTCTCTTCTACAGGAGGAGGCCAATACATGATGTCTTAAATAGAAAAATAAATAAATAAATAATACACACACTACTTGGAAACATAACTATACATACCCAACAAAAAAGCCAATGACACCCTGAAAACGACACCCTGTCAGGATAAGATTTAGGAATGGAGAAAGGTAGGACCTAGAACTACTTTTTGTTATCAGCCCTGTAACACTATTTGACTCTTTAAGTATTATTCATGGATTACTTTGATTTAAAAAAAATTGATAGGGCAAAAACAAAAGGGAAAACATATGGCATAATGAAATTAGATCTTAATTCAATAAAGTCTTGTGGCTAAAGATGCAGAGGTACCTTAGAATCCCTTAGTTGGTGGAGCTTGGGGTGAAAATGGAGGATAGATGGGTATGATTGATGGGAATAGTACAGGCTTTGGCACCGAGAAGATAGTGAGTGGAATGAATTGACAATAAAGATTAAGAAAGGGAGGAAGTATAAGAAATGCCTGACTAGAAATGATGTATTGTTCAACACAGGTGACTCTAAGCTTTTTCTATCTGAAGTGTCAAGCCTCTCTGCTTCACTGGGACCTGGCCAGGGGAAAACATGCATTGAGCGTTCAGAAAGGCAGGACGTAGGGTGGAGGAACAAACACAGACAGGCTTCTGAAAATGTCCATCATTTTCCACACAGCCAGATGAATTTACAACATCCCATTACATCCCATTACATCCCATTACCTCTCAAGCTTTACAACATAGTGACTACTGAGCATAACTTAGGTCATGTCCTTTAACAGACTGTCCTTATTTTAGTGAATGTAAATTTTTTTGTAAAGGGATTTTACAGGTTATTCTCCCTGTAGTCTCCAAATTTTTTCTTAAGATTTCAATATCTCCACCGCAAGTTCACTTACGAGGGGTTTTCCACAAAGAGATCTCAGACACCCATGTTGCTCACACTTTTGTTCCTGCAGCCAAGAATTCCTTCTTCTCCCTTATCTTCACTTTCATCTGCCTAACTGGGCCTTGTTAGTAAGACTTCTCAAGCATCATTTTCTTCAGGAAGTCTTCCTTGGCCTCCTCTTGACATTCTCTTCATCCAAGGTGGATAGGATGGTTTTTCTCTGTGTTCCCTGAGGGCACAGTGCACAGCTACACCTTAACACTTAGCCCACTGAAATAGAATTATCCCTAGGCCACCTGTCTCCTCTATTGTGTCAGCAGTCTCCACCACAGACCTATACAATTCTGAAGTTAAGGCTGTATTTGATTATCTCTGGATCCCCAGCACCAAATAGGCTAGCCCAAGAGAGCAGCCATCACAGGTAGTGCTAAGTTAAGACCTGAAGAATGAGTGCTGTTCTGAATACAGAGCAAAGCAAAAAAGGGGCCTCTTGTGAAAGCAAATGGCTTGGCAAGCAGAGGCCCAGCTGGCTCTAAGGTCTCATTCGCACACCACCTGGTGCCCTTGTGAAACATATACATAAGCGATACAACTTTATGCAATGTCTTTGTTTGCCAGTGGTGTGACCTTCATTACATACTCTCAATCTTAGCCTTCTCATCAGTATAGTGTGGAGAACAGTAAACCTCACCTGGTGAGGTCATTTGAAAGATTATCAGAAGTATTGCATGAATACACTTTGCTAAGTGTCTGGCACAGAGCAAGAGCTTGCTAATGGGTACAAGTTATTGTGATTATTGTTTATAACAAGATCTCGGGGGACCATTGGGGGTTTCAAAGCCACATAATGACATGTTTGTGGTTGAGAAAGCTTGCTCCAACAACAGTGTGGTGGATGAATTGGATGAGAACAAGAGTGGAGGCTGGATGAGAGAGAGGGCTCGAGTCAAAGTAGAGCAGAGACACGGGCTGGAGTGGCACAGACACACTTTCTGTACATCCCTTGGCCTTCTGTCTCCAGCTTTGCAAACCTCCTCCATGCAGAGCTTCCCCAGAAACTATTAGGAACCTATGTAGAGAGCCCTGATCCCTGTTCCTAGGACTGGTGCAAAAGCAATTAAGCCTGTAACAATGCATTCAAATAGAAGACTGGTCAAAAGAGAGGGAAAAAACTGTAACCTTCAGGGGACTCAGAAGGCCCTAAAGTGCATCCACAACCCCCCAGACACTTCTGCAATCCAAACATCCCAATGAGAAAGAAGATTTGAATGAGAACAAAGCCCCATACAATGCGTACGTGCTCACAGACACACGTATACGTTTTTGAGATGGGTGCCAGACTAAGATGGCCCAGGCCAGCTGAAGAATGTTTTCCAGGCCCACAGTACAAGAGGTCCCATGAGAGGAGTGTGGGGGGAGCGTGGAGAGTTCCTGTGCCGTATGGCCTCTCTCTAGATATGGTGCTCACAGACTCATTCTATATTGGAAACATATGCACCATCAGGCAAGGCAGGAACCAGAAATCAACAACATATAAAAATATTTTCTTCCACAGACATTTTTCCCTCCACGGTCTTGCACCTCCTCCCTAGTCTCCCTTCACTTCTTTATTGGCAATGGGGCTTGCCAAGGAGAAACAGGCTCTTGTGCCCCATAAATAATAATATAAGTGGAAGCTTTACATATGGTTTGTGTCTCTATTTCTGAGTCACTCTGAATGCACCTGAAGTTGTAACAGCCAAGTGAGAGATTTCCAAGGGCACATAAAGCCTGCTTTGAGATGTGTGTAAAGAGGACTTCTCTTTCTTCTTATTCGATGTTTTTTTTTCTATTAGTGTCACATGGTGGTGGCACCATCTCAACATCTGTAGGCAGAACTTGGAGGGAAATTCACCTTCATAAGCACATACCAAAGCAAAAGTATCTTTTGAGCAATGGCTTGCAACGTAGAATCTGCAGGTGGTATCAAGGGCTATAGGAACAAAATGGTACATTGTGATGGTTTGCACGTGTGCTCATGTGGATATTTTTTTACAGAAGAGAACCATAGATTGCTGTCGAATTCTTAAAAGAGTCTATTAACAAAAATGTTTAGAGTTACTGACTTAGCTGTTAACCAGCCCAGTGACACCCATTCTCTCTGAAGTTTAAATCTGCCCTTTATTGTTTCATTCATGTAATAAACCAATTTATACTTGAACACCTTCGCTGATGATAACCTGATGAAATAGCCTCATAATTGAGAATAGAGCCATTGAAGCTGGTGCTCCAAAGCAGGTGGTTGGTGCTGCCACTTTCTAACTGTGTGACTGTGGGCCAGTAGGTTGGCCTAGCTTGTTTTCAGTTTCATCTAAATATGCAGATTATAATACCTCTTAGATATTTTTGAGATTAAATGAAATAATGTGTGTAAAACTTTTAGCACAACCAATGAGAATGTAGTAACTGCACAAGACACAGTCACTGCTATACCGTCATCATTTTTATCATCATTGTTACTGTTATAGACAACTCATTACCATGCTGAAAAAATACAGTAATCCTTTCTAATTTTCTTCCTTACAAAATTCTTTCTCCTTATGCTGAACCAAATCTGCTTCTCTGCAGCTTCCAGTCATTGGTCTTCCTTGACACTTGGTCATACAGACCAAGATATAGTGTTAAAATACTGTCCCATAATTCGATAGTAGCATTTTGGGAAAACTTGCATTCTAAAATAATGCATTGTAGTAACAATCTTTCAATAAGAAAGGGAAAATTAAAGCTAGAGAGCTTTAGATTCAAGATAACAAAGTAGGGTTTTTTATTTGTTTCATGAAGACATCTTGACAATAAAAGTTCTTTATAGCTTTAAGTGAATAGTTTTAAATTTTAAACATCACTGAACAAATTCAGTATCTGATTATATTTACCTTTCATCCCCCAAATTTTGCTTGCTCTTCCTGTTTCCAAAAGCCCTGTCATTAACACAGTGTTTCTTACAGATTCTTCTAAAGGCTTATCTTCCACTGTTTTGATAAACAAGGCCACTCAAGCAAAGTCAGCATGTTACAGGCAACAGCATATGTTCTGCCCTGCCCCCCCCCCCCCACAATGTCTGGCTCCTATTAGGAAGTTAAAAGATATTTGTTGAATGATTAAATAAAAAATTAAGTAATGAATTAATGAACTTATAAGCAACAATAACTTGTACACAGTAAATCATGTTTCTTTATTAATCCATAGTGTTATATCCAATTTGAGTTATAAAAATTTGTTTTATATCCTTTATAATTAAAATGTACTTGATAACACGTTTTATATTTTTTCACTCCTGAAATCATTTCTTTTATTGGATAAAAACCCACAGATCTTTAAATCATTTTCTATATTATATGCTTTTATATTCTTTCATCTATCCTCATTCTTCTTTTCGGGACATGGAAGACTGATAATTCCTAGGCCCTAGCCATGTCAGGGGTCCTTAGCTTGGAACCTTTCCCAGTGTTCACCCACTGCATTCTTTGGGGAGACTTAGAAGATTCTGACTTGAAGGCTTCATTACAATCTCTTAGGAGCCAGAGGTTTAAAAGAGAAGATAATATTGAAGAGGCATTTTTGACCACTGAGCTCAATTCTCCCTTATATTTAAAGAACCTTTAAGGTTAGGTACATAGGGCCGTGTAGTAGCAGAAGTGAAATTTGTATATGTGACCAAATTATATTATTCAGAAGGAAGATCTTGATTCTTTAATCATGATGATTATTTAAGATAATAAGCCTGGAGCAATCTTAACTGCTTTCTCCTTTTTCCTGGTCTAGTAATTGGTGAAGCCCTCAAAACCAATTACTTAAAAACATCCTCTTACTGGTACCTACTATGTTTTAGGTAATATATTGTGCCCAAACAGCCTCTGTTCTTAATGAGCTAATAATAAAAAACGAACACAGAGACAATTTGAAAATGATGTAGTAACATGAAGAGAGACAACTGACAAAAAAAATTGCAGAAACAAAAATCTATTTAAAAGTTTAACAGACTCATTTCAGATCAAAAGACATACAGAGACAAAGTAAAAGGATGGAAAAAGATGTTTCATAAAAATAGAAGCAGAAAATAAAAAAGCTGAAGTAGCAATACTTATTGCAGACAAAATAAACCTTAAAACAAAGGCTATCGCAAGAGACAAAGGACTCCAGTAATCCCACTTCTGAGTATTTAGCCAAAGAAACCCAAAACACTACTTCAAAGAAATGTGTGAATCTGTATGTTCATTGCAGCATTATTTACAATAGCCAAGATATGGAAGCAATCTAAGTTCCCATCAATAGACAATTGGATAAAGAAGTGGTACATAAATGTAAGGGTATATTACTTAGCCATAAAAAAAGAATGAAATCTTGCCATCTACAGCAACATGGATGGACCTAGAGGATATTACACTAAATAAAATAAGTCAGACAGAGAAAGGCAAATACCATGTGATTTCACTTATATGTGGAATATGAAAAATAAATAAATAAAATAAAGGAACAAACAAAACAAAAACAAACTCATAGATACAGAGAACATTTTGGTGGTTGCCAGATGGCAGAGGGTTGGGTGGGGGTGAACAGAAAAGAAGAGATTTAGAAGTACTAACTTGTAGTTACAAAATAGTCATGGGGGTATAAAGTACAGCATAGGGAATATAATCAAAAATCTTATAATAACTATGTATAGTGTCAGATGGGTACTCAATTTATCGGGGTGATCACTTCATAAGTTATGTAAATGTCTAATCAGTATGTTATACACCTAAAACTAATATTTGTCAACTGTAATTGAAAAATAAAATATTTAAAAAATAAAGACCCACCAAAATAAATAAAATAAAACATATAAGGAATTCCTAAAACTCAATATCAAAAAAAAAAAGAAAAACCTGATTAAGAAATGGGTAAAGGCTAATGTTATACAGTGGCAATCATTTCTCAATATGTTAGTGTATCAAATCAACATTTGTACACCTTAAACTTACACTATGTTATACATATATCTATATCTCAATAAAGTTGAAAAAATGAGCAAAAGAAAAAGTTCAGTCTTGATGGCAAGCAAAGGCATTGAAAGTAAAACTTTAGTGAGATGCTTTTTTTTAATTAAAATCTGTAAAGATTAAAAAGAAAGAGAAGTCACAGAGCTGGTGAGCATGTAGTCGAGCATTCCTCTACACTGCTGGAGGAGGGAAAAATAGATCAATAGAGTTTTTTCAGAGACCAATTTGGTAGTCAATTACAAAGACTTTAATATGCATACCCTTTGACACAGCACTCCCATTTATAGAACATATACTCTTAGGAAATTATTGGAGAGATATGCAAAAATAGGTGTAAAAAATATTTATTACAGCATAACTCATAATAAAAAGTAAGTAACTTAACTATCTAATGTTAGGAAATTTATTAAACTGCAATATATCCATATGACTGTATACTATGCCTAAAATACATCCATGTCATAAATGAATTTTAACCAAGAAAATGTTAGCAGTTTATTAATAAGTACAAAAATGAAACACACACAAAAAAATCTAAAGCAGGCCACTCAACAATATATTATCCTTCTTAGCTAGTTAACTCATAGCTTCTTTTAGATCCCAATCTCCTGACTAAGTCAGTTCTCTTTATTTTATACCCTCGTAGCTCCATGTATCTCTCCTTCTTTGCACTTGTCAACTACATAAAGAGAATTGTACCTTGTATTTATTTATATGACTCTTTGGTTAATGTCTAACCTTCCAACTACAGTGTAGCCGACTGAGAGTATGGCCTATGCCTGGCACATGTAAAAGTGCTCAACATATTTTGGAAGAGTGATATATGATACCACTATTATATAAAAGTCTGTACATATATACACACATAGACAAGAGATTAGAATGGTATTTCCACTATCAATATTCTGAAAAAAAAAATTCTAGGATTAGTGGGATTATAAATTATGATTTTTTTCTAAGTCTTCTGAATCGAGTATATTATAGTATTTTAGCCAGTATCCACCAGGGATAATGCTCAGTGAAAAAGTTTGAAAAGCATTTGTACATCAAGAGCTCTGTACAATTTCCCATAAATAGGAAGTGAGAGACTGAGCATCATGTCAATCCAGTGCAAAAGAAGGGTCATATATTTCCTGGAACATACTAGAGCTTTTCAAGACTATATAAGAAAGTTCACTTAGGGTAGTAGGCATTTAAACAGGAACCTGGTACAAGAGGAAGACAGTGAATAGTGTGATAATATGTGATTCCTTTATAGATATTGAAGCTTTGTTGCCTGATATAGTCATTTCTCTATAGTCATTTGCTGGCATTATACTATTTTTCTGAATCTCTTAATTTAAATTTGTACCAAGAATAGAAAAATATTACAAAAGCCCTGCCTTGTCCTCCAAGGCTGAAAGAAAGGAAATGAAGATAGGTATGGGGTGCAGGTGAATTTATAGAAGTTGAGGACCATCTCTAAACTCTGATGGGTAATTCAGCCACTTGATGAATCTAACTTTTCCATGTAAATCCCCTAAATACAAACGTGAGTTTAGTGATAACAGAAAACAGAGACCACTTAACAGTACATATAAGAATCTTTACTATCATGCCTCAACCTGTGTTCATAAGAGGCTTCCCCAGCTGAAATGTAGTTCTTTACCTTCTTTTTATTCTTAGTTTGCATATATTCTATACAAAACAGCTAATTTCTTAAAATATATTGTCTTCAACAAACATTTATCAAGTTCTTTTAATTTTCCAGCATTGCCTTCGATTAACAGTTAGTATAAGAAATATAAAAACAGGAGAGAGAAAAAAATGGTATAGATAGAGGCTTTGTTCATTCCCTCTGATGACCAAATCAAAGTTGTGATAAAAACAAGGAGCAGCAGCAAGGAAAAATTACCTGAGATCTAGATGAACAAGCCATACAACTAGAGAGAAATACAAGAAATCACCCTGCAACAGCACAAGGTAGAATGGGGCAAGGACAGAGGGCTACCCGGTCTCCAGCGGCTGAGTGAGACAGAGACCACAGCAATGGCAGTGGCAGAAGCCTCTTAAAGGGGGCCGCGTCCATGAGCAGATTTTCACGGTGATAGACCTGCTCGCTCTGAGCACCAATGCCGGTTTGGCTGCGCGCAGGGGACACCAGGGACTTACAGGGAGACACTGTCAGAGTGAGGGCCGAGACAACACTCGCTATGTACAGAAGTGCTGATGGTATCCATTGTTCCCTGTTGAGCCCTCCCTGCTACCAGTGTGCCAGACACAGTGTCATCATAGCCGTGATGTCATCAACTTGGATAACCAAGGTCTCTCTGCCCAGAGAGATTACCTGAAAGTCTTCCTTCCCCAACTTGTGGCCCCACCCAAGCCACATCCAGGAGCACCCTCAGCAAGTCAGGTGTTCCTTGCTGAGACTCACACTGGAGGCAGCCTCAGTTTCTGGTGTGGGCTTTTGAGGCAACTATAAGCACAGCATCTGTGGATTGTTTGCTGAATCTTAACAGTTGGCCCTGGAGTGGTAGAGGCTTGGGCTAAGTTTGGCCTGCAGCTAAACTCCTCTCAGGACCATGCCACTGGACACTTATTTCACAAATCCACACCAGAGATTTAGGAGCTTTGCTTAGTACATAGAAACAGACACAGAAAGGCAGCCAAAATAGGAACACAAAGAAGCAGAAACCATATGACAGAACAGAACAGAGATCCAGATATACTGGAGTCAAGTAATCTAACAAGTGCAGAGTTCAAAACACTGGTTATAAAGATGCTCAATGAACTTCTGGGAAGTATAGATAAATTCAGTGAGAACTTCAACAAAGAGATAAAAAAAACATAAAAATAAAAATGGAAATTATAAAAGGGAACCCATCTAAAAAGAGGAATACATTATCTGAGTTGAGAAGTATATTAAATTGAATAAACAAAGGAATAAACAAAGTGAATAAAGAAGCGGATCAAATGTCCTATCTAGAGGATGAGAAAGCCAATCAGGACACTCAATCAGAATGGCAATAAAAAAGATGCCAAGACTATAAAAATAATTTAAGAAGCACAAAGGACACTATTAAGGCTCCAAATAGTTATCTGATCAGCACACCTGAAGAAAATCAAGATGTCAAACTGCTGTTTGAAGAATTAATGATGGAAAACTTCCCTAACCTGGTGAACAAAGTGGACATAAAACCACAGGAAGTTCAGAGAATTTTAAACATCAGGGACCCAAAGAGGCCCACACCAAGACACATCATCATTAAAATGCCAAAGGTTAAATACAAAGAAAGAATAATAAAAGCAGCAAGAGAAAAACAGATAGTTACGCATAAGAGAACACCCAAAAGACTAGCAGCTGATTTCTCAAAAGAAACTATGCAGGACATAAGAGCTTGGCACAAAATATTCAATAGGATGATGACTCAGGATCTACAACCAAAAATAATTTATCCAGCAAAGCTATTATTTAGAGTTAAAGGACAGATAAAGAGCTTCCCAGGCAAAAATAAACTAAAGAAATTTACCGCCACCAAGCCAGAATTACAGGAAATAGTGGAGGGACGTCTTTAAAAAGGAAAAAACATATATCAAAAAGAAGAATAAAGAATGATAACAACTACATTTCTATCAATAAGTACCTTAAATGGAAAAGAATTAAGTACCCCAACCCAAAGATAGAGTGGCTGAAAGGATAAGAAAACAAGACCCCTAAGTATGAAAAGGAAGGGAATGGAAAAAGATATTGCTTTGATGAACCTAGAAAGGATTTAAGTCAGACAGAGAAAGATAAACACTATATGATTTTACTTATATGCAGCATTTAAGGAATAAAAAGAACAAACTAATCAAAAACAGACTCACAAATATAGTGGACAATTTGGTGACGGACAGAGGGGTGGGAGGCTTGATGGCTGGGAGAATGAGGTGAAGGACAAAAAAAAAAAAAACAACCCAAAAACAGACCTAATGACCAATTGCAATGTATGGACTTTATTTGGATATTGATGTGAATAAAATTTTGATACCGTTTTAAAAAAAGAAATGTAAAAATAAAAGGCATTTCTGAATTTTTGAATAAAACTTATTGACATTATTGTGCCACTGAAATCATTTATACAATGATTCTTGTGACAAAATTATTGGTCCTAGAAAAAGTTTATCTCTTATTCATTATTTGCCTATTCTTTATTTAAAATGTGAGCTCAATTGCAACACTTTACTTCATCTAGACCCCAGTGTTTCCTAGCTCAACAACTACTCTCTTTCTCTACCACGTATTACCTGTCTCATTATTTAGAAATAGTATGAAAACAATGTAGTTTTCATTCCCATTAAATTATGGTGCTCTAAAGCTGCCCACTTATAGAATCAACAGTCGTCATTGCTTCTTGAGAGAGACAGATATCTACTAAAACACCAAAGCCATTACTTGGCCGTGAGTATTAAAGATGACTTTCTTGGGTTCCCAGCTAAAAAATAGACTTTGTTGAAAGAGAAAAGAAACTCTTAAATTCTTAAAGCTCCCTTTAAGCATTAGGAACTAAATGTGGTCAGCTCAGATCACTGAGGTTTACAAAGTGTTGGGGGTAGAGAGTCAGTGGCATCAAGATAGTCTACTCCATGGGTTATTCCCATAGGAATCCAGTGCCTATGTCTTGGCCTTAGGTTGGGGCAGACACATGGCAAAAGAACACAAAGCCCTGGATGTACTGAGGGGAAAACTAAATGCAAATGACATGTGGACCCACTTCTGATTTGGAACTCTAGGGTGTGAATGCCTCACTAAATTTCCCAAGACAATGTGAGATGCTCACAAGAATCAAAATTGTCGCATGTTTAAAACAAGACAGATGTATATTGAGATATCCTTTATCCCCTCCTGTACCCCAGGATTCTTCACACCTCTGCCTGCTGGTATGGGAGATAATCAGAATTTCTAGTAAGCACCCAGTCAAAGGCTTCTTTTACCCAGGTCCTTCTTTACTTCAAATTTCCTGAATTATTTCTTAATTGTTATAGTTTTCTTAAAACTTACCATCTTGCTCCCTTTGACCATCGTCCTCCGGTTGTCAATGTTCCTCAAGTTCGTGAAAAATTGATATGATTTTTAAGTGGAGTATGACCACAGCCATGGACAAGGGCATACCATTTCCCTTCCTCCAGACATTAATCCTGCTTTTAATGCAACCTAAGAATCCATCTCTATTTTACTCATTATTTCACAATGTGACCTTACTTTAAGTGTAATCAACCAAATTACAAGCCCTTTTTCAAACCAACTCTTTATCACATTGTACTTATATTATATTTTTTTTTAACTTCAAGTCAGGACTTGACATTTTACCCAGTTAAATTTTATCTTATTGATTTTGGCCCATAACTCCAATCTTTTGAGATTATTTTGAAAGGCTGCCCAGTTCTGGCCATCTCTAATTCAACATTTTTATCAACTAATTATATGAAGACATAAAAGATACACATATCAAGCTGTGGGTAACACAGGAAGTCCTATATCCCTGGAGGCTTCCCTTTGGAATGGCTCTGAAGCATTAATCAGCACATAAAAGAACAAGAGAACTCCTCCCCTAATAAAACACAATAGGAAGCTTGCCAAGCTTTTTAGAAAAAAGCTCCAGAAATGTGTCTGACCGAGAATGTAAGCTTCCCTAAATCAGTTCAGAGCACAGGAGGTCAAGTCGGACAGACCTATATTGGGGTCCCAGCTACGGGAAAGTTATTGTCTTTCTAAGCCTCAATTTTCTTATTTGAAAAATGGATATTATAAAAGCAAGCCCCCCTAACTACCTAATAACCATTGCCTATCCAAGACATTCTCAGTTCCCACACACAAAGCACACTGTGATTTGCTCAATCAGGAGAGACACTTTCCTAACACATGGGGTGGCACCTTCACCTATTATAGATCTGAAGTCTAACAGTGCTTCTGCCATACAGTAATCAAAATATAAGAATTAGCCCACTCATGGCAGCCGAAAGTTCCTTTCTCATGTACACTTTGGCTAATATTCTACCATATTATGGTGTTGGACCATTATAAGTTCATTTGCTGATAGCTTTAAGTGTTCAGGAAACACTTATTTCCTTTTCCTTTTTTCTTTTTTCTTTTTTTCTTAAGGATTCCTCTCTTACCAGGAGCAGGAGCAGGCAGTTAGTAGTGGTTAGAGAGTGAGCTCTAGACAGACTACCTGAGTTCAAATTACAGCTCTGCTGCTTACTGGCTCCATGTAACCTTGCAGGGATTATTTATTCTGTATCTGAATTTCTTCATTGGTGAAGTGTGGTTAATAATATCCATCTGATAGGCTTGTCATGAGGGATGTGGATGAACACATTTAAGGACCTTAAAATGGTGACTGACATATTTATCTATTTTTATATGTAAATTTTATTTATTTTTATTACATTTATTGGGGTGACATTAGTTAATAAAATTATATAGGTTTTAAGTGTACAATTCAATAATATATCATATGTATATTGCATGTGTGTTCATCACCCAAAGTTAAATTTCCTTCCATCACAATGTATTCGACCCTCTTTATCGTTTGCATCTCTGCTTTCCTCACTTCCCTCTGGTAACCGCTAAACCGTTGTCTGTGTCCATGAGTCTCTGTCTGTCTTGTTTGTCACTTTCAGTTTTATATACCACATATAAGTGAAATCATATGGTGCTCAAATTTTTCTGCCTGACTTATTTTTCATGATAATCTCAAGATCCATTCATGTTGTCACAAATGACAGTATTTTATTTTTTTTCTTATGGCTGAGAATATTTCATTGTACATATATACTATATCTTCTTTATCCAACCATCTACCTAAGGGCATTTTGGTTATTTCCATGTTTTGGCCATTGTGAATAATGCTACTATGAACATTGGGATGTGTATATATTTATGGATATTTTGGGGATAAATACTCAGAAGAGGGATTGCTGGGTCATATGGTAATTCTGTTCTTAATTTTTTGAGGCATTTTTATGCTGTTTTCTATACCTGTGCTAATTTACATTCCCACCAGCAGTATAAAAGGGTTCTTATTTCTTCACAACCTCTCTAATACTTGTTACTATTTGTCCTGTTGATGATAGGCATTCTAACAAGTGTAAGGTGATACCTTATTGTGGTTTTGATTTGCATCTCCCTAATAGCTAGTGAAGCTGAACATCTTTTCATATGTCTGTTGGCCATTTGTATTTCTTCTTGAGAGACCTGTCTGTTTAGACATATTTATTTCTACTAAGTCTATTCTCTTTACTTAAGATGTAAACCTTCCTCTCCTAATTTGTGTTGCCCCTTTCTAGCCAGCCCCAGAAGTTAGCACCAAGAAATCTCCCTTACTTAAGTTTTATTACTTAATTCTCTCCTGGCTGATTATTCCTTTATGATCTTCACACACCATTTAAATTTCAGGATCACTCCTATATTTACATACACCATTACATAAAAGAAATAATCAAGTTAAGTACTTTTTTAGAAAAATAAAAGAATCAATATTACAATAAACATATGCAGTTTGTTCATGTCCAATTTCTAAAACCTAAATATATACATATGTTTTAAAGCTACTATCATTAATAATACTGTATTGTATTTTTAAAAGTTGCTAAGAATAAATCTTAAAAGTTCTCATCACAAAAAAAGATTGTAACCACATATAGGTATGGATGTTAATTAGACTTATTGTGTTACAATATACACATATATCAAATCATTATGTTGTACACCTGAAATAATTATAATATTATGTCAACTGTATCTCAATAAAAATTAAATGAATATTACTATGTCAGACCTATAGGAATGACAAGTGAGGGGTAGAGGGGATAACAGAACTCTTTCACATATGGACCACAAAGCTCAGCTGATCACCTTGCAAAGAACTTAGATGCCATTGATCACAAAGGAGAAAAAGGAAAAAGAATATGGATGATTCAATATGATCCATTGTTCTTGGAAAATACAAATTAAAATGTGTCTTCTTATAATATAACATTATAACTGTTTTTTAAGTGATAGTAAATCTTTTTTGAGATCTCTTTATTGTAGTAAAAAAATAAGATAAAATTTACCATTTTAACCATTTTTAAAGGTACAATTCAGTGGCATTAAGTACATTTACAACACTGTGCAACCATCATCCTTACCCATTTCCAGAAATTTTCATCATCCCAGTTATTAATTTTGATGAAATTCAATTTATTCATTGTTTCTTTTGTTGTCTGTGCTTTCACTATAGTATCCAAGAAATCACCATTAAATCTAATGTCATGAGCTTTCCTTCTGTATTTTATAGCTTTATAATTTTAGTTCTTATGTTTAGGTCTTTATTTTATTTTGAATTAATTTTGCATATGGTGTTAGATATGGGTTCAAATTTATTCTTTTCATGTAGATATCCAGTTTTCCCAACACCAGTTGTTAAAAAGACTGTCTTTTGCCATTAAATGTTCTTAGCACCCTTTTCAAAAATCAATTGGCCATATATGTGAAGGTTTATTTATGGGGTCTCTATTCTATTCCATTAATCTATTTGTTCTCATGCTAGTATCACACTGTTTTGATCAGTGTCGCTTGGTAGTAAGTTTTGAAATCAGAAAATGTGATTTCTCAAAATTTGTTCTTTTCCAAGATTGTTTTGGGTATTTGGAATTTCTTAAGAGTCCATATGAATTTTAGGATGATTTTTCTACTTCTCCAAAACTTGTCATTGAGCTTTTGATGAGATTGCAGTAAATCTATAGGTTGCTTTGGGTAGTATTGTCATCTGTACAATAGTAAATCTTCCAATTCAAGATCCTGGGATATATCTCCACTTATTTAAGTTTTCTTTAAGTTCTTTCAGCAATGTCTTGTAGTTTTCATGATTACAAGTCTTTTGCCTACTTGATTACATTTATTCCTAAGTATTTTACATCTTTTTGATGCTACTGCAAACGGAACTATTTTCTTCATTTTTTTTTCCTAATTGTCTGTTGCTACTGTGTAAAAGGAAACTGATTTTTGCATGTTGATTTTGTATTCTACCATTTGGTGAATTTGTTTATTAGCTCTAATAGTTTTGTATGTGTGGAATCTTTAGGGTTTTCTATATACAATATTATGTCATCTGTAAACAGAGATACATTTTTTTCTTTCCAATTTGCATGCTTTTTGTTTCTTTTTTCTTCCCTAATTGCTATAGCTATAACCTTTAGTACAATATTGATTAGAAGTGATAAAAACAGGCATCCACATCTTTTTCCTGATCATAAAGGAAAAGCTATCAGTCTCTATGGAGTATATTACCTGTGGGTTTTCATATGTGGCCTTTATCTTTTTGAGGAAGTTTCCTTCTAGTCTTAGCTTACTGAGTATTTTTTTAATAATGAAAGTTATTGAATATTGTCAGATGACTTTTCTGCATCAATTGAGGTGATTACGTGGAGTTTTCCTTTTTTCTATTAATGTGGTTTTACATTGATTAATTTTCACATGTCAAAACAGCTTTGCATTTCAGGTCATATTGTATAATCCTGTTAGTATGTTGCTGAATTTGGTTTGCCAGTATTTTGTTGAAGATTTTTGCAGCACTATTTATGTTGGACATTGGTCTGTAGTTTTCTTTTACTGTATTTGTCTTGCTTTGGTGCCAAGATAATGTTGATCTCAGAAAATGAATTAGGAAGTGTTCCCTCCTTTTTAGTTTTTTGAAAGAGTTTGAGAAGGATTGGTGGTCATTCTTCTTTAAATGTTGAGTAGAATTTGCCAGTGAAGCCATTTGGTTCTGGACTTTTCTTTGGAGGTTTTTGATTACTGATTTAATCTCCTTAGTAGTAGTCTCCTTAGAAGTCATATTTTGTATTCAAGAATCAGTTTTGGTTGATTCTATGTTTCTAGGAATTTGTCCAATTCATCTGGATTATTCAATTTATTTGTGTGCAAATGATTTAGTTTAGTATTCTCTTAGAATCTTTTTCATTTCTGTAAAATTAGCAGTAATATCCCCCACTTTCATTTCTGATTTTAGTAATTTGGGTCTTATTCCTTTTACCTAGTCAATCTAGCTAAAGGCTTCTCAATTTTGTTTATCTCTTCAAAGAAACAACTCTTGATTTCAGTAAATTTCTCTATTGTTTTACAAGTCTCTATTTTATTTATCTCCATTATAATCTGCATTAATTGCTTCTTTTTGCTTATTCAGGTTTAGTTGGATCTTCTTTCTCTAGTGTTTTAAGTTAAAAAGTTAGATTATTAATCTAAGATTTTTTTTATTTTTAATGTATACATTTGCAGTTATAAATTTTCCTCTTAGCACTGTTTTTGCAGTATTCCAAAAGTTTTGGTATGTTGTGTTTCATTTCTTTGCCTCAAGTTATTTTCTAATTTCCCTTATGATTTCTTCTTTGACCCATTGGTAGTTTAAATGTGTCTTGTTCAGTTTATACATATTTGTGAATTTTCCAGTTTCCCTTCTGTTTCTCATTTTTAGCTTCATTCCATTGTTATCAGCAAAGATCCTTTGTGTGTGTGTGTGTGTGTGTGTGTGTGTGTGTGTATTTTTTTCAATTTATTATGACTTGTTTTGTGACCTAACATATGATCTTTCCTGTACAATGTTCCATGTGCATTTGAGAAAAATGTGTATTCTGCTATTATTGGGTGAACAATATATATCTGTTAGGCCCACTTGGGTTAGTTTTGTTCAAATCCTCTATTTCCTTACTGATCTTTTATCTGGTTGTTCTAGCCATTATTGAAAGTGGGGTATTAAAGCTTCTAACTATTATCATAGCACTGTCGACTTCTCCCTTCAATCTTGTCAATGTTTGTCTAATATGTTTTGAGGCTCTTATGTTCGATGCACATTTGTTTATAATTATTAGATTTTCTTTTTAGTGTGATATTGGTATAGCCACCTCAGTTCTCTGTTAATGACTCTTAACATATCTTTTTTTTTTCATTCTTTCACTTTGACTCTATTTGTGTTTTTTAGATCTAAAGTGAGACTCTTTTTTTTAGTTTTTTAATTTTTAATTGCATTTGGCATATAATATTATATTAGTTTTAGGTGTACAAGATACTGATGAGACATTTTTATAACTTGCAAAGTGATCATGCCCATCAATCTAGCACCTATTGACAGCATACATAGCTATTACAACATTATTGACTATATTCCTTATGTTTTAATTTACATCCTCATGATTATTCTGTGACTACTAATTTTCACCCCCACAACGCTCCTTCTAACTGGCCACCATCAAAATAACCTCTGTATCTATAAGTTTGTTTTGTTCTTTAGATTCCACATGTAAATGAAATCATATGGCTTTTGACATACTCTATATGACTTACTCCACTCAGCACAATACCCTCTAGTCCATTCATGTTGTTGCAGATGGCAAGATTTTATTCTTTTTTATAGCTGAGTAATAGTTCATTGTATATACATAACACTTCTTCTTCCTCCAGTCTATTAATGGGCACTTAGTTTGCTTTCATATCGTGGCTGTTATAAATAATTCTGCAATGAGCATATGGAAGCATTTGTATTTTCAAATTAGTGTTTTGATTTTCTTCAGATAAATACCCAGGAGTGGGATTACTGTGTCCTTTCTTGTCACTCTTTATAGCCTTTGTTTTAAAGCCTATTTTTTCTGGTATAAGTATTGCTACCCCAGCTTTCTTTTTCATTTCCATTTTCATGAAATGTCCTTTTCCATCCCTTTACTTTAGGTCTCTGTGTGTCTTTTGATCTGAAATGAGTCTCTCATAGACAGCATATGTAAGTGTCTTGTTTTCTTATCTATTCAGCTATCCTATCTCTTGATTGGAGCACCTAATTCATTTATATTCAAAGTAACTGCTGAGAGATATGTAGTTATTGCCATTTTATTATTCGTATTTTCAATCTTTTTTTCTTTCTTTTTTTCTTCTTCTTAAAGAAGTCTCTCCAACATTTTCTGTAATACTGGCTTTTTCTTGTCTGGGAAGCTCTTCATCTGTCCTTTGACTTTAAATAATAGCTTTTCTGGGTAGGGTAATCTTGTTTGTAGGTCCTTGTTTTTTTATCACTTTGAATAATGAAGTGTCTTGGTATGGGCCTATTTTGATTCATCTTGTTTGGGACTCTCTGTGATTCTTGGGCTTACATGTCTATTTTCTTCTCCAGATTAGGGAAGTTTTCCATTATTATTTCTTCAAATAGTTTTTCAATTCTTTGCTCTTTTTCTGGTATTTTTGTGATGTAAATGTTTGTATGCCTGATGTTGTTCGAGAGGCCTCTTAAACTAGCCTCATTTTTTTTTTTTTTTTTGCTGCTCTTTTTGGATATTTTCTGCTACCTTCCAAATCACAGATTTGATCTTCTGCTTCATTTAATCAACTGTTTCTTTCCTCTAATATATTCTTTTTGGTTATTGTATTCTTTATTTCTTACTGGTTATTTTTTGTTTTCTATCTCCATTTTTATATTTCCTATCTCTTTGTTGAAGTTCTTACTGAGATCATTGAGCATCCTTACAACCAGTGTTGTGAACTCTGCATCTGGTATATTGCTCATCTCCATTTTGTTTAATTCTCTTTGTAGAGTTTAGTTCTGTTCTTTCATTGGGACATGTTTCTCATCATTTTGGCTACCTTCCTGTTTTTGTTCCTATATATTAGATAGAGCTTCTGTGTCTCCCAGGCTTGGTAGATTAGCCTATATGTTAGGTGTTCTGTGGGGCTCAGTGGCATAGTCTCCCTGGTCACCTGAACCAGGTACTCCACGTATGTCCCTTGTATGGGTTGTATATACCCTCTCGTTATATTTGAGCCTTGATTGCTATTGGTATATCAATGGGAGGGATTGACTCTCAGTCTAATTGGTTGTGATTACTGGCTATGACTACAGTGGAGGAACTATTGTGCAGGGCTTAACCCTAGGAGCAGGATTTGCTTTAGTGGGAATCTAGCACCTGCCGATTCTTCTCTTTGGGTGTGTCACTTATAGAAGTGATCAGGCGGTGCTGTGGTGTGGTCAGAAGCTGGCCATCAGGTGTGTTCATTCTGGTGCCTCTTGGGAGGGGCTCTGGTACAGGCACAGTCATTTGTTGCCTGTGCCCTGACCCGGGCCACTTGATATGAGCTACAAAGTGATCTGCAGTTGGTTGCCACTTGTGCTACTCTTGGAGGTGCCTGGTAGATACTAAGTTGTGAACCTCAGCTGCTGCCACTTGGGGCAGCTTAGCAAGAGGTATGGGACATGCTGATACCAGATGCTTCTTGTTGGGGGTTTGTGAACCTTTGAGGAATTTTAGGAACGTCTACAGCATGAGCTAAGACATGGAAAGACCATGTTGTTTATATGGAAAACCCACTGGAGGCAGTTTGGATGGGCCCACAAGTTGGATTGGACAGGGACTCAGGAAATCACCAAAGCAAGACGAATGGTATTAACTAAGCTAAAAAAGACTCTGATATAGCATCTGACTATGAGCACAGGCTAGGTCAGGGGAAGGCACAACAAAGGAACCATGGCTTCTGCCAGCACTCTGGGAGAAAGTTGCCCTTCCAGCCCTCCCCCTGAGTTCAGACAATTTGCTTCCTCCTCAGATGTCTCTGGTGGCTTTTGAGCTGTTTCCCCAGCGCTGATGCTCAGAACAAGTGAGTCCATTAGTGAGTAAGTCTATGTGCAGGCCTTTTAAGAGAAATGCCTGGATCTCCAGCATCTCTTCATCTCACTCAGCCACAATTTCCTTTGATTTTCACAGCCAGAACTTATGAGGACTTCTCTCTCTTGCATTGGAACCCTGGAGTAGGGATCCCAGTGTGGGACTAGGACCCATCACTTCTCATGGAGGTGCCTTTGCAGCTAAGGTATCCCTTCCAATTTTCAACTGTCATACACGGGTGTGGGACCAGTCTGTTTTGCATCTCCACTCCTCCTACCAATCTTGAAGTGCCCTCTTTTGTGTATCCTTAGTTATAGGACTTCTGTTCAGCTGGACCTCAGGTGCTTCTCAACAATGTTGTTCTGTAGTTTAGTTGTAATTTTGATGCAGTTGTGGGAGAATGCAAGCACAACATTTACTTACTCCACCACTTTTGCTGGAAGCCTAAAGTGAGTGTCTTTTGACAGCATATAGTTAGATCATTTTTAAAGAATCTATTCTGTTGATCTATTCCTTTTTGTTGGGGAGTTTAACTCATTTACTTTTAATGTAATTACTGATAAGGAAGGACTTAATTCTGACATTTTGTTATTTGCTTTCCATTTCTTCTTTTCTCCATTATTGCTTTCTATTGAGTTTAGTTGATTTTTTTTTTGTAGTGACACATTTTGATTCCTTTCTCACTTCTTTCTATGTATATTCCATAGATACTTCCTTTGTGGTCACCATGGGGATCACATGCATGATCCTAAAATTGTAACAATATAATTTGAACTGATAGCAGCTTAATTTCAACACATACTAAAATTGTAATCCTATACAGCTCTGCACCTCACTTTATGTTATTAACACCACAACTTTTGTCTTGATACATTGCCTAATAACAAATTTATAATCCTTTTCTATACATTTGTCTCTTAAATGTGGTAGAAAATAAAAAGTGAAATTACAAACCAAAATTACAATAATACTGGCTTTTAAATTCATCCATGTCTTTAACTTTATAAGAAATTTTTATTTCTTTACACAGCTTCAAGTTGCTATCTAGTGTTTTTTTATTTCAACATGAAGAATCCCTTTAGCATTTCTTGTCAGGCACATCTAGTTATAATAAACTCCTTCAGCTTTAGTTTATTTAGGATTGTCTTAATTTCCCCTTAATTTTTGGAAGACAATTTTGCCAGATACAGAATTTTTAATTGACTTTTTTTTTATCACTTCAAATATCATCATCTGGCCTCCAAAGTTCCAGATGAGATATTGGGTAATAATCTTATTAAGGATTCTTTGTACATAAGGAGTTATTTATTTTTTGCTGCTTTCAAGATTCTCTCTTTGTCTTACAGATTCAACAATTAGATTTTAATGTGTGAGTCTCTTTGGATTTATCCTATTGGAATTTTTTGAACTTCTTGGATTTGTAGATTCACATATTTCATCAAATTTGAGAAATTTTCAGCCATTAATTCTTCAAATAATCTTTCTATATCTTGCTCTCTCTTCTCTTCTGGAGCTCCCATAATTCACATGGTCGTCTTGATGGTGCCCAAATCCCTTAGGCTCTGTTTACTTTTCTTCATTCCCTTTTCTTTCTGCTCCTCAGACTTGATCATTTTAATTATCCTGTGGTTTTATTTGTTTCTTCTGCATGCTCAAATCTGCTCTGAACCTCTAGTGGATTTTTTACCTCAAGTATTGCATCTTTCATCTCTAGAACTTCTCTTTGGTTTCTTAACATAATTTATATCACTTTCTTTATATTTACAATTTATTTTATGTTGTTTTCCTGATACCCATTAGTTTATTTAACTCTTTAGCTCTTTGAGCATAACTGATAGGTAGTAATTCAATATGGGTATATATTTGTCTTTTTGGTTAAACCGTAAGCTCCTTAAATATAGTGACTATATCATATATTTATACGTAATAAACTTCTGTGTCCTTGGCATCATCTAATGGAAAGAAAATGTGCCCCGTTTCAATAAATCTGAGTTTAAACCTCACCTCCTGCTACATGATCTTGTACATCAACCTGGACATCAACCCTTAACATCAACTTCCCAGCTTCCTCAAAAAGTTACTCAGGATAATAACTCAAAAACTGGAAGTAGAAATGCCTGTTACATAATAGGCAATCAGAACAGGACATTTATTATATGTAATTTATGGCGGTAACAAATTCTCTTCTAAATGGTACGTATCTGCTTATCTTTCCAGTTAACTGTTTCCTCTGTACAAAGGCTTGAGATCAAGCCCACGATAACCAAAATTTCTATATTTGTTTTTGACCTCAGCCCAGCATTGATTTGGCACTACCACTGACATGTTCAAGTTGCCCCCGCTCTGTGCCTACTTTTGCATTCTATTCTGGCTACTTAGAAAGACACATTAGGGAAAACTCAGATCTATGGACAATAGATAATTTAGTTTAGAACACTCATACATTCTCTACCTCCTAGGAGTCCAGCTCCCAAGCATGATATATTCAGCTTAGGGAGAGAAAGTAAAACTACTATCACATGCATTTTTCCTTGAAACACTTGTAATTCTTGATGTACAGATCTTTATTTATGTGTATGAATGTATATATACTTATATATATTTTAACCATACTCATGATTGATTTGGTCAACTCTAGAGATAGGAAATAAGAGTTATTCCCCCTTTTCCCTGTGTATGTTTGGAACCAACTGAAAGGAGAAGATGAAATACCAACATCATTACTGAAATAGCTATTGGAAAACATGGCTTAGATGTGCAGCAACAATGGGCTTCTTAACAATTAAATTCAACAGACTTAACCAGCCAGCTATGGCAGTCTTAGACCAGATACAACTCACCTGCAGGAGCATGGCCTACCTTCTCTAATCTCTACTACCAAGGCAGATACAAAGAGCTTGGAAAGAAGAAGGTATTGAACTGCACATGCCCAGCTTCCAATGCCCTGTTTACCAATCAGAATAATCATTTCTCATTTAAGTACAACTTGATTTACAAATTTCCTGGGATTTTTGAATAAGTTCTTTCGGACATAGATGGCCTAGACAAGAAGGAGGCCTTTCTAGCTAGATGAACCAGAGGCTGCCACTGAGGAGAGATGGAAGGCTGCAGCCAAACTTCTCAAGGAAGAGAAGAATCTTCCTTTATTGCCTTGATGCAGCACGAAAAAAAAATTGCTGCCTGGCACCTATTGGTGCTCCTCCCTTCCCACTACTGCCTTAGTAACAGTTTCTGACAACAAAATGTGTATGGAATGTGCACTCATGTTAAATTACTGCTCTTTCCTGGGAGAAGATAAAAGGCATTTCTCTTGTGTGAGTTACTGAGTAATAAATGGATCATAGGTAGTATTGCATGATGGCTCAGGAGCTAAATTGCCTGTGGTTGTATTTCAGCTGTGTGTCTTTGTACCAATTACTTAACCTTTTGGTGCCTCAATTTCTTCATCTATAATAAAGTGATTTATAGTAGTGCCTGCCTTGTAAGGTTGTTTTCAGACTAAAATAAATTAATATATCTAAACTATTTAGAACAATATTGCCATATGCTCCATAATTGTTGGCTATTGTTATTACCTAGTTTTTGATTACCTTCACCGAAAAGATGTAGAGAATGGACTGTTCAGAAATTGGCTTGTTATACATAAACATACTCTCTTAAACTTATATTGTTTATTTTACAACCCTAATCTCCTTTGATTTGCAGAGCCTGGGGGTTAATCTGGGGTCATAAACTCTAAGACATTAGGAAAAATTCACAAAAACACTAGTGATATTTGACAGTGGAAGGAGAGATGTGGTTTCAACAGCACTTTGCTTTGTGTGCACAGGTCATTCTAATTTCCATTTTTCTCCTTTCCAAATAGTTATCTCTATACCCACCAACCCAAGTCATGGCTCACCTTTCGCCATATATGAGAGGAGGGTGACTAGAGTAGAGAGTTTACAAGTTTCTAAAGCCTACTCATAAGTCCCATTACTTCAGAATGGATTGTGGGCCTAGAAATAGGATGAGACTGAGGCAAAGAGTAATCTGCATGCTGTAAGGACTTGTGCTGGAGTGTTGGCAGAAACTGTATCAATGACAACTTGAAAGGAGTCAGGGAGGACATCATGGCTGGGCAGGAGAGAGAGAAACCAATTCCACATAAAGGATCAGGAAGCCAAATGGCAGACCAGAGCCAGAACCAAAGCATGGCTTGGTGGTCACAGATTAGAAGCCAGAGGAACACAAGGGGACTGACTGGGTTACTGGAAAAATGTCAGCTGCTGGGCACAGGGAGCTGGCAAAAGGGCACTAGCCTCTGCAAGTCTCAGAAGTCCCTACGGGCAGCATCTGGATTCATCAGCAGGCTGTCATAGATGTTCAGAAGTGAAAACTTTATTTGAAATTTTGAAGGTAGGTTAGGCTGCGAAGAGGACCCTAGATATTGTGGTGCTGAATAGGAATCTGAGATAGCTCTGCCACCCCAGGACTTTGCCTCCTTTTGAGAGGTTGTGAACATATATATTTGTATTATATAGTAATAATTTAATTGCTATTACATTTATTAAATGTCTACTCTTCCAAGAACTGTGCTAAGAGATTCATATTCATCATCTTATTTAAAGCTCCTTCAAAGAGGCACTTGTATCACCCTTCACATACTCTAAGATGTAAGCTCTATGTCTTCGGCCAATGGACTTGGCTTGTATCATTTCCTACTATGTACCCAGGACCAAAACCCACATGTATGAGTCCAGAAAATGTGCTTAATCAATATTGGCTGAATACTTATCTCTGTTTTCAAACGAGTACACTAAATCTTAGAAAGGTTAATTAACTTTTCCAAAGCTACATAAGTGATAAGAAAAAAGTCAGAATTCAAACCCAAGTCTGGCTGATTCCTCAGCCTGTTTGCTTTTCCATTTTTCTGTTTTGTAAATAATAAAAAGAATGCCTGGTTGGCGTCAGGATGCCTAGCTTCTATGTCTAGTTCTACCTTTAATTATATGACCTTGGGCAAGTGACTTCACTTATCTGGGATTTGATTTTCTCTACCACATATTAAAGTCAAAGTGGATAATGTCCAAAATTGCTTCCAGCTCTCTTTGGTCTGTGACCTCCATGGGTCGAGGGAGCCCTGCAGACTTAGTCTGAGTCATAGTGGGGTGCTCCTTAGGAAGCAGAGACACGGAAAGGTCAGCTTGTGGGAAGCTTGACAAAAAAACTTGGAAAATGTGGGGCAAGGATCTGCCACTGTGGATGGAAAGCAAATGTAAGTCTATCTCTCTCTCCTGTCAGAGAAGTATTTCAAATCCTTATCTCCATGGGTAAGTGGCTGCTGTTCTCCAACCCAGATCATTGATACTCTGAAACTCGGGAAGTTAAGCAGCTTACTGCTTTCAGAGCCTCATGACCATTCCAGTGAGGGGAGGGATGACCACTGATGATTAGCACTAGTTGACATGTGGGGATTAGAAAATTCTGAATTCAAGATGCTAATTTCAGTCGCATTCACAAAATCCCTTTAATTAAAGTTTCATCGTCAACTTAGGTTTTAAACATTCTTTCTCAGTAAGGTTCAACCATTTAAAACAGAAGAGTGAACTTTGAAACAACCACACAGTTGCTTTGAATTATGTGTTATATTAAAGATGCCTGTATTAGATTTAACAAGGTTTCACAGCCTCAGTTTTAATACTATTATTAAAAATAGTTTGCATGTGTTTGTACAGGCTAACACCCAATGGATCATACCATTTTCTTTTTAGGAACTCCAAAGCAGCTAACTCACATTCTTTGTCATCTCTTTCTTCTGTTCTGTACCTGCCTTTATTTAGTGAGGTGAAGAAGATTAAGTTACATTAGAGTGGTGACCCCTTTAGGAGGTCAGAGACCTCTTCCAGAATCTGATGAAACTTAGGGATCATATCCACTTCCACTCTCTCATTCCCAGATCATAAGTAGACATACTCACAAAATGTTACACACAACTTCATGTGGTTTTAAGGCTCCTCTGAAGTCCATCCATAGAGGACTCTAATGCTTTATTAAAATGTGGATTATTTCAATACATGGTGCTGAGAATAATGGACATTGCTATACAAAAAAAAGAAAAAAATAATCTTGACGCTCACCTTATATCTTACATAACCTTCACTCTAAATATATTATAAGCCTAAGAGTAAATGCTAAAACTAGAAATGTTCTAGGAAAAAACATAGATCTTTGTGACCATGGGTTAAGCAAAGACTTCTTAGATATAATGCAAAAAACATTTTGTATAAAAGAAAAAAGTGACAAACTGAATTTCATCACAACTAAAAAGTTTACTCTTTGGAAGATATTGTTAATAAAATAAAAAGTCAAGTCACAAACTGTGGAAAGCATTTATAAAGCATCTATCTCTGTCTTCCTCTTAGGAAACTCACCGAGTCTTGCCCAACAATGTTTGCTTGTCTTTCATTGTTGACCCTTAGCTATATAGAAGACTGAGAAAGGTAACCTTTTAGCCAGACATAGCACTACTGAAATAACACTGGGTTCTGTGACCAAGACAGAAGAGGGGAATGCACACTGGGTAGGCAACCAAAAGCATGACACATCTACATTGCAAACTTTGAAAGAAAACAGAATCTCAACGGGTGATAACCAAGAACTTCCCACTATTCTAGCCCTGTCCTCAGGGCTTGGTCTTTGGCCCGGAGCTCTGTCTAACAGAGCACAGGCATAACACACAGGAAGCTGTGAGGGAAGACTTATGTCTTATCTTGTAATGAGTAGACTGTAGGGGAAAAGGCTGTACAGAGGAGGAAGAAAGATCACTGAAGGCAAACTGTCCACATGGCTTATAGAAGAAGTAGTTCTAAACTTGGCCTTCACAGCAAGTAATTTCAGGAAGCAGAGTGAAGGAGGGACCTTGGACTCAAGACATAGGAGCAGGTAGTTGAGTACTGCATTCAAGGATTAAAACTGTGATAAGCCTAACCATAGCAGGAGGGGTTTGTTGAAAAGTGGAAGTTAAAGTTGGTCTGGGCCAGGTTGAGGTGAGTCATGAAAGCCAGAAAGAGAACTTTGAGCTTGATGACAAAGTGGGTGGACCCTCCTTCTAGAACCAAGGGTTGACTCAATTAATGTTGATTTATTCAGATCTGCTGCTCCTTCTCCAAACAGACCCATAGTTTTTGACTTTTTCCATATCCACCTTTAGAGAAAATATGCTCATTTATTTCAGGGGAGAAAAATACCTTTTGCTACACTAACCACAGGCATAGGCAACTAATCTCCATTACTCTACTGCGGAACCAGAGTTCAGTTTCAGAGTCTTCCTCAGCACAGCAGCGTACAAAAAGATAGCACTCAGTGATTAGACTTGCTGTTCTGGACACACCCCATGTGATAGGGCTGTAAAACCCAGCCTTTTGGTCCCTTGTTCTCCACCCTACCTGTGCCATTGGTGCTTCCCACTGAACTTCTACCATCATTTCTCTGCTGCTATTGACATCCTTCAGGCTGAAGCCGTTTTTTCTATCACCACTAATATTCATTTAAACCTGATTCCACCTGGAAACGAATGTTGGACTTGAACCAGAGCCCAGTGTGACATGGCCATGGCTAGATCCCTTAAGAATGACCCTGGAAAGATTAGTCTGCCTTAGTACACAGGACAGCCAGGAACTGGGGAAGAAGGGAGACAGCAGGATCAGAATTAAGTAGAGCTGTTGGGATTCTACCACAATGACCCAGACTCTAGGAGGTGGCAGCCTGAACCAGGGTAGGGATAGAGACATGAGACTCAATGTCAAAAACTCACAAAGACAAGTGAGAGGTCTTGGTAGGAGAACAGGGAGCTTAATAATCCAGTGTGGAGAGACCTGATTATATCCATTGTTGCCACTTACTCACCTGACAACTGGCAAAACATTTTAAGGGTGGATTTAGGGATATGAAGCTCTGTCCATCCCTGGAGTGTCTTCTTCAGATCTCTCATAGCTTTAGTTCACTTCCTTGAATAAAGCAAAAGACAAGTGATGACTGAGGTAGCTGCTGTGGTTTGAAAATCAGGGGATAAAACAAGGTGGTTTTGAAAGCTTTTAAAGGCTTCCATCCTCTTCTAACACAGCATCAGAGGAGAGGTGTTGTCTTATGCTCTTTTCATATGCGTGTATCTATCTCAGAATCCCCATAGTGATGCTGTGTATGTTTGTATGCTGGAAGCTTCCAGAGATGGAAAATGAACCCAGGGTGGACCAGAGCAGAGAGGCCAGCAGGAATTTCCCTCTGATCCTCTGCAGGCTAACAGAAAGTTAACATGTCCGTCTGAGATTTGTCATTGGTACTGCTATTTCCAAAACCTCATGGGAAAAAAAGTCACAAACCAAAACAGTAATTCCTGAGAATGTTATACAAACTCATCTTCCTCAAACAGATGTTTTAGCTTGTAAGAATTTCATAGGGAAATTTCCTGGGGCCCCGAAGGCCAATGTACCAGCACACAAATATAGCAAGCTAGAGGTGCCAGATCTCGGGGTGGGTGGGTGGGAACACTTGTCACTTGTGGTGGGCAACAGCATGCCAGTCAGGAAGGTCTCCATGATGTCCATTCTGCATGGACTTGACATTTCTGAGAGATTCCTTTTTCTAGATGAGACCTGTCACCTTGGTGCTGATTCTCCCACAGAAGAGAACCTCCGGGTTCTTAACAATTCCTCAAGCAAGATGGTGTTTTAGCTATTTTGTTGTCTTCCAAATCATGTCCCAGCATTTCCTGATAACAAGGGAGGCAAAACAAGATAATATGGAGGATTCTGACTAGCATTTAGCCCAATGATAGGCTAAAGCCCCTATAGCTTAAACTTTTAAGGAAATCACATATGTCTAATGGCAAGAACTGGTGTCTGGCACATATTAGGAACTCAAAAATATTGGTCAAAAAAATGAGCAAATGTTCCATAGATAGGTGGGGCAATGCCAAGGATATATGGAAAGTGATTTCCACTTAGAAGTTTGGTGAGCCTGTTTTCATGGGGTACAGAGACACTGTTGAATTTGGATGTGGAGCTAAGCTAACAGTATTTCTAAACTATCCCTCCTTCCTTACATTTATTCATTCCTACACAAACTTCAGGAGCATGGAGTTCAAAATTTACTTGGAAATGTATTAGTAGATCACAGTTGATTGGTAGAGTGTATCTTTTCCACTATGAAAGCCTAAGATCTGGGTAGATGGCAAAAGGAATGAGCAAGTGACAGGCTTATATCAGGCTAAACAAATATTTAAAATATACAAAACATCACTATAGCAATATTCTTCTGTAGGCAAAAAAAAAAAAAGCTACTTCCTAAGTTGGCAGCACTGCTCCAAATAAAAATGACTGAAATGTATTTCGCAAGATAAGATGTTATCTGAAATACCATCTAAGCACTCTCCTGAATTTATATGCTACTTTTTTGCTGTTGGATTCTGTATCGGTCCAAGTAATAAGGTCATTTGGTCATTCATTCATTCAATGAACATTTATAATCTAGAGGAGTGATTCTCAACCAGGGCTATTTTGACTCCCAGGGCACATTGATAATATCTGAAAACATCTTTGATTGCCATGACTTGGGAAAAAGTGCTATTGAGGGGAGGCCAAGGATGCTGCTAAGTGTCTTACAATGCACAGAACAGGCCCAGAAATGTTGAAAAACTGTAGCGAGAGAGAGAGAGAGAGAGAGAGAAACCTTTGGTAGCACATAGTGAGGTTTCTATTCAAGTCTTGGGGAGTCAGAGAAGGCTTATCAGATGAAATGATAAATACATTGAGACATGAAAAAGAATTAGGAGTGAACTTAATTAGAAACAGGATCCCAAGTAGAAGAAACTACTTAGGCAAAAGCCAGGAGATGATCATTTAATGAACTGCAAAAAGACTAGACATTCTCTTAACCAACTTTTCTTTGTAAGAACTCATTCGTAAAACGAACTGCTGCCCACAGCACACTAAGCAGGTGTGATTGGTGAGCCTGTGTACTTCTGCTCTACCAGACAAGTTATATGCTTATATGCTCAGTTGTATTTGTTCCCAAAGCTGTCAGTTATAACATTATTTTAATTATACAATTTAGATATTATGTAAACTCATGAAAGATAATTGAAAAAAGAAAGGTGTTGTTTTTATTTTAAGTAGAATGTTTTGAAAAAATTTCATGAAAATGAGCCCTAAAAAGAAAATATTATCAAACTAAATATGGGTAAAAGAACTTTAATAAGTAAGACTTTAAAATATATAAAGATTATGCACTCACATTGTTTCTCAAGTGTCAAGCTTACAACTCACTACTTTAAAAAAAACAGTAAATGGATGTCATAAATAATCCATAATTGGCATGGTTGATGGAAGAAAGATATCACTCAAAACCAATAGGCTTACACTCCAAGAAAAGGTCTTGGCTTTATTTTAAAACATTGCCGAATAAATGTACATTTAGGTGTGTCGAGAAGAAATAAAATATGCATCACATGTATACATTATTTTTTTTTTTATGATTCCCTGTTTTAGTCAACATTTTTTTTTTATTAATCTGATGAGATGAGACAGCTTCTACCATGTCTGGGTACAACTAGAGCACAGTGCAAGCAGAGGACTTGGCACAGGATGAGGAATGAGAGGTTAACTGAGGTCAGATGAAAAATCTTTTGAACCATGATGCATTTGGACCTTCACAAGAAATAGAAGCCATAAAAATTTTAACAAGGAAAAAAAACATTTTAACAAAGGAGTAACTTGACTGCATAACATGCTTTAAGAAGATATCACCCTGGCTCCAGCTTGAGCATGGATTGGAAAGAAGCAAGAATACAGGCTAAAAGTCCAGTTAGGAGGGTTTTGCAGTGATTAGGGCTCCCTATGGTTGCTGAATAAAGAATGCAGAGACAAGAATGAATTCATAGGATATTTAAGAATTTGTATCTTGACTGAGTGATTAAATATAGCATATAAGGGAGAGGCTAGAGTCAAACCACACTTAAGTTTGGGGTTTGGACAGCCGAGTCATTGGTAGTGATATCCCTAAGACAGGAAACAAAATAGAAGAATTCAGCCAGCATGGGAAGATGATGAGCTCAATTTTCGACATGTTTAGCCATGTAATCCTATGAGACATCCAAGTAAAGATGTACAATATGCAGTTAAATTCATGGGTGTGATGCTCGAAAGAAAGTGTTGGGCTAAATACTTAGATTCATGAGTAATCAGCATATAGAAAAAAATTGACATCATCAGACTAAAGGAAATTGCCTGGCTAGGAAAAATTTTTTTATATTTTTATATTTTGATTAATAATTAATAATTTTTATATTTTATTAATCAATAAAAAAGACCCAATAAAAGAATGTGCAAAAATACCTAAGAAAAAATATTTCACAGGACAGGAATAACATAAAACAAATAAATGAATTTCAACCACTTTCTTAATCAAGGAAATGCAGTTAATGCCACGTGAGACAATTTTTATGCCACTAGGTTGGCAAAAATTAATAATTCTGGTAATGTTGAAAAGGATAATGATTTGGGGAAGGTCATACTCTACTGGGAGGATTGTATATTGGAACAACTGCTTTGGGAAACACCTTGCCATTATTTTTAAAGTATACCTGATAATTATACTCCTACATAAGTACCTTAGAGAAACTCTCGAATATGTGCACCAGGAGACATGTTCAAAAATAATTTCGGCACCATTAAACAATACTGGAAGCAACAGAAAGGCTCAATAACAAAGAATGGATAAAAGATGGTATAGTCACAAAAAGCAGTAAAACATTTACTTCCAAGATTTCAAAGTAGTAAAAAAGAAGAAGCTGCATATATATGCAATAGCATAAAGAAATCTTGGAAGCAATGTTTAATGGAAAAGAAAGAATCTCAGACTTCAATCTGTATAGTATTTTAATAAAACTCAAAAACTCAAAACTGAACAAAATATCTTTTATGTATTTATGCATTTGGGATAAACCAAAACAAAAAATAATTTAAAGAATGGTAAAGAAACCTTAGGATAGTGGTTCTCCCTGGTGGAAGAGAAGACAAAGAAACAAGGAGGGAGCATGTAGATAGTGACGAGTATCATCCTCTGATTGACTGCATGTTCATGGGTATTTATTATATTACTGTAACTTATAACTTACATATGGGTTATGAATATTCTTTTGTATGAACCAAATAGCATATTAAAACTGATAAATAAAACTTAAAAAGTTACTCTTAGATATATCCTCATTGAGGCAGAGTACTGGATTCAAACTGCATTGGTTAAAATTGCTTTTAGTAAATTGTATTTTAGGACCTTTCCTTCACCATAAGGGCAAATGTGTGACCCAACTCTGGGATGTGTACAGAACCATGAGGAATGCATTTTGGAGTGATAAAGTTTCTAATGGTTTCATTTTACTAGTATTTTTTCATCACCTTGACTCAATAAGTTATTTTTTTTCTTTATAGTACATGCATTTATGAAAGCCTCATATTTTTTATGGAATGAAGCAGAGTGTAAATAATCAAAACTAAAATACTCTATCCCACAGGAGAGAGAAATAATTCAAATTCTGTCATGTTTTCTCCTATTTATGGCACAGAATGCAGAAAAGTGGGCAATTCCCTTCCTCTAGTTGGCACACTGCTGCAAGAGGTCTACCAAATCTTCTTACAGCCAGAAGGTAGCTAGAAAAACATTTACAGGCTCTGTCAGAGAAAGGATTGGTGGACCTCTAAGTCCTAGAACTTCTCAGATACAGTTCTGGGAAGGTGTTCACAACCTGGACAATGAGCTGACCTGAGCCCCTGAATCAAACTGCTCCATCAACCTTTTGCTCATTGTTGGTATAGTTTCCCAGGCCTCCATACCAGGGACAAAAGGAACCCCATATGGTTGCACCCTTACCCATTACCTACTGATGCCCAGAGAAGCGAAGTGTTTCTTGTCTGGGTATCTGGGCCTGTTCCACATCATGGTAGCTCACTGATTCAAAGATTCTATAACCAAAGATACCACTTCATTGCCAGGAAACTATTAGGTCCTGCCTTCATTGTACCTCATTTGTTGGCCATAGGAATAATTTTCTGCATCCCCAAAGTGGCCAGGATTATTGGTTCCTGACTCCACACTGAGGTAAGAAAACTTACAGATTATCACAAACCAACCCCTGATCCAGCAGTCTTGGCTCCCACCCAGTCCAAGGGGGCTCCAGAAAGTAAACTAGGCATTGAAAACACAAAACTGGGGAAACAGAATCTGCTTCAAGCATCAAGAGGAGATCTGGGAGAAGCTTCTACCAGCAATGCTTTCCCTTGGTCCATAGATGGCTATGTCCTGTACATCTTAATAACCCAAATCCACCAGATATCTGATACCATATTGCCTTTAAAACTGTTTTTATATGAAGAAGAAGGATGAGAGAGGAGGAAGGATTGTACATCTCCACATGAGATGTGCTTTGCTAATATAAAAAAATCACATTGGAGTGAAGACTTCCTCCTCCCTGTATAAGCCTCAGTGCTCTTTGTGATGAAGAAAAAGGAAAGAAGTTTGCCTCTTCCAAACGTATTCAGACATCAGTATAGTCATTATCCATTATCCTTAGCTCTTGAACTAGTTCTGTATAGGATGAATCTTTATAAAAATTATGCTTGGAGGCACCTGCAATTTTATCTATAAAAGATGATGAGTGGAGAATGGCTTTCTAAAGGTGCCCAACTAATGTGAACACACAAGAAAGTCATTTGGTCTATGAAATACAGTAACTATCTTCCAGGACTTACTGACTGACAGCTCGAAGAGGCTCTGTTCTAAAATCTTGTGGATAATATCTCCACCAGATATCATAGTAACATTTTGTTTTGAGAAGAAATTAACCATCAACCACAGTATAACCCCTGGACGAAATTCAAAACCTATCTACTAAGAAGCCATGAGATAGAGTTCTTGGGCCTTGGCATGTCTATTTGATAGCCTAGACATTGTAAGATGGAGTATTAGAGTCTATAGAGAAGAAATATTGAACTCTGCAGAATCCAGTTAAACCATAGCATCTGGTCTACCAAGCAAGTGGAAGCCAAAGAAATGGTCATGAGACTGCTTTCCACTCAGAACCAATTAGAGCCTTATGTTTGGGTAAACCCAGAAATGCACATACCCTCTTCCCCACCAAAAAGGGAGCCAAGGTGAAGGGGAAAATGTGTCCATACAGGGTTGCTTTTAATGGCTCCCTCCCTGGCTCTCAGCCCCATGAAGAGATGTGACCCCTGCATTCCTTGGCCAAGAAATCTTCTCCAGGCTCTTCCTCCCACCTTTGTTCATACTGATGCAAAACAATCACAATTTCTAAGTTGAATAGTAGAAAGGTAATAGCATCTGTGAAAAATTTTATTGAACAATGCAGTTTTCTCCAACTGGCACATACCCAGTTTCTTCCTCTCTACCTGGGGCTTTCTCATGGCAGCCTGCCTGCTTTCTCACTTGGCTTTTTCCCAAGACACTCCCTCTCAGATCATATGGAGGGTTCCATGTCTGATTCTGGTTGCTGGCACACCGCAGCCCAGACCCCTGCTCTTGAAGCTGTTTAATAAATTAAGAAATAACATGTAAAGGTAAGCATTTTTATCATTATTATCTTGAGTAGAGAACCCTGCTTAACTGCTCCCCGACAGCTGATTGAGTTCTGGTTTCAGTTTTTTCAGTTTTTTATTACATTCGCAGAACATAAGTTTTTCTCTAGTTCAACATCACCAAAGTGTATTTCCTACAACAGGAAAGATTCCATGGTTTGAATATACGTATTTTTTGCACAGTATATATATATTTCTCCCAGAGTTTTACATGATTATTCACATTCTAACTTTTCATAAAGCCAGTTTTACTGGGTTTTACCTTTTCCCCATAACATCTATAAACCTCTCTGAGAACGAGAGTTCTGGAGAATACATTTGGAAAATGTTGTTGTAAGCTTATCTTTGAACTGTGATTGGAAAATAGGAAAATTCAAGTTCTTAGCATGTTCATAAACATGCTAATTTGCATATATTTTCAAGATCTGTAAAAGTAGGTCTTACTCTTTAAACTCTCAGTATACATTTCGAGTGTATTGTTAATACCCTGCCTGGCGGGCAAACATTCGTTATGCTGTATTCTTTATGCTATATATAGAGCACTCTCTCAACCTATCCTTGGAAGATGTTATGAGGTCCTTGCTCAACTTGGGTGGACAAAGTAGTCAAAAGATTTCTTCCTGAATATCAGTTACTCCTCTCCTTTTTCCATTAGAAGCTGAATTTGCTTCACAATCACACACTCAAATGAATTAAAGCCACAATGAGATATCACTAGATACCTATAGGAATTCTTAAAATAAAAATAGTGACAACATTAAATATTTATGAGGAGGAAGCAAAGCAGGATTATTTGAATATTGCTAGTGAATACATATAATGGTGCACCCACATGGGAAAACAGTTGGGCAGTTTCTTGTAAAACTAAACATGCAGTACCATACAACCCAGCAATTGTACTCTTGGGCTTTTATCCCAAATAAATGTATGTTCACACAAGAATTTGTACATACATGAATATTCAGAGCTGCTTTCTCTGTAATAGCCCATAATTGGAAAGAGCCAGATGTCTTTCAATGGGTGAAATGTTAAATAAACTATGGCATACCCACACCAAGGCAATAAAAAGGAATGGACTATTTTTATATGCAACAACCTGGATGAATCTCAAGAGAATTATGATGAGTAAAAAAAGCCAAACACCCAAAAATACATGATATTATTTCACTTATATAACATTCTTGAAATGACAAAATTATAGAGATGAAAGAGATTCTTAATTACCAGTAGTGTAACTATAAAAGGGGAAAACCAGGAATCTTTGTGGTGATGGAACTGATAGTGAACACAATAACTTACATGTGTAGTAAAATTAAATAGAACCAGATACACACACACACACACACACACACACACACACACACACACACAAGTGCATGTAAAACTGGGAAATTCTGAATAAGATCAGTAGTTTTATTAATGTCTATTTCCTCATCGTGATATTGTGCTATAGCTTTGCAAATGATACCTTTGGGGAAACTGGGTAAAGAGGACGTCATAAGACCACTGTATTGTTTTTCGCAACACTGCACGTTAACTTGAGGCAGAGACTATGTAGAAGTTTAAATGTACAAGCAAACATTTCAAGGCTCCAATGTAGGAAAGGTGATATTTCATAACAGATTGATAAGTTATTCTGTCTCTTCTGGGAGGGGAAAAAAAGAAATAAGATTAATTATAAGAAGGGATTCACATTAGACAGGGAAATTTCTCCCAACCAGAAAGAGTTTTTAGTTAGCGATGTTAATGATTAGAGGCTCTGCATTCTTCCTCTGGATATGAGACACAAATTTACAATATCTACTATGTTTCTGGGAAGCCCACCTTCCTCTTTGCCTCACAGCACCTGTCAGTGTCATTCTTTATCACATATTGTTTATTACTCCACTATCTGGTCTGTCCCCATGCGAAATGAGAGAAGGATTGAACTGTATTGTTGGATACCAAGTGACAGAACACAAACATGATCAAATCTCAATAATTTTTAAGTAAACTATCTTAAAACTGATTCAGAGGATTTCTTAAAAAGTTTTTGTGGAGACAGAAGTATGAATAAGATGACCTCACCAGATTTCTTTCAGTAGAGGAGTCAGTGATCTTTGGTTCCCAACTGTTTCTGGTATTACAATACTGTTACCTAATCTTGGAATAGATTCTCACCAATACTTACTTTTTTAGAAAAGTTTTATCTGGGTCTAACTGTCACATAATAAACTGCACTGGTTTAAAATGTAAAAATTTGGTAATTTCTACATATCTGTACACCAAAAGAAACCAATACCAAAATCAAAGTAATGAGACGTGTGTGTATAAAGTATATTTTGCCAAATATATGTAGTAATTTTATATATATATATAAATTATTCCAAAAGTTTTATCAGTCTTGACCCTGGCATTCCTTCCCCAGGCAACCACTGATCTGCCTTCTGTCACTACAAAATAGTTTTCTAGACCTTCTCTCATTCAGCATTACTATTTTGAGATTCATCCATGTTCTTATGTGTGCATCAATAGTTCATTACTTCCTTATTGATGGTTATTCTATTATATAAACATATCATAATTTATCCATTGACCTATCAATGTACAATGGAGTTGTTTCTAGTTTTAGGTGATTACAAACAAAGTTGCTGTGAATATTCAAGAAAAAGCCTTCGTATGGGCATATGCTTTCATTTCTCTTAAATGAATGTTAAGATTAAAGGCTGGGTCACATGGTACTTTTATGTTTTACTTCTTAAGAAACTGTAAAACTTTCCAAAAGGGATGCATGTTTTATATTCCCACCAACAGTGTATGAGAGATAAAAGTCCTCCATATCTTTTCCTGCACTTGATACAGTCAAGTGTTTTAATTTTTTATTCTAATAGGGTTATAATTTTATCCTGCGGTCTTAATTTATATTTTCATCTCCATAATAATAAATAATGTCGAATATCTTTTCATATGTTTTTTTGCTATAAGTATATCTTCTTTGGTGAAGCATCTGTTCAAATCTTTTGCTCATTTTTTAATTATGTTGTTTGTTTTTTAATATAGAGATTTTATATATTTGGAGTAAAATCCTTTGTCAGATATGTGATTTGAAAATATTTTTTTCCTTGTGGATGACCTGTCTTTTCATTATCTAAGCAGTATATTTAGAAGAGCAGAAACTCTTTCTTTCATAGATCCTACTTTCAGTGCTGTATCTAAGAAGTCTTTGCCTAACCCAAGTTTATGAAGTTTTTCTCCTAAGAATTTTTTTCTAAATGTTACATAGTTTTAAGTTTTACTATCAGTTCTGTAATCCATTTTGAGTTAATCTTTTCCTATAATGCAAAGTATGGATCAAAGCTTTTTTTTTTTTAATACGGACTTCCTATTGTTCCATCGTCATTTGATAAAAGACAATTTTTTTCTTTATTATATTATATTTTTTTCTTTATTATATTTTCTTTTTGACAAAAGACTTTTGTCAAAAGTCAGTGGACTACTTCTAGTTTCCAGTCCCACATATAAAGGGGTTTGAAAGTCATCACACCTATGCTCACAACAAGATAACCCTGAACAAATTAAAAATCAACAATTTTTCTTAGATCAATCAGACAATTCAGGACAAATGGCAAACTGCTGTTCTAAAAACTGAAGTGACATGTGGAAACAGAGAAGTAGAGCTCACAGGAGCAAAACTGAAGCCTAGTGAGAACACTTAAAGTATAATTAACAAACTTCTGGAGACTGAACAACCCAGTCTTAGGAGAGTACCCACACTTTCATGAGTCTTACCACAGAGAGCTCAACCAGGACTCTTTCTCAGGAAAAAAATCAGGGGAAAAAATAGGGGGAGAGGAGTAATCATTTTTAAATATGGCCAAGGTTATCATTCTCCTTTATAAGGGCCTGCCCTCAAGGGAAACTTTCCTACCAGAACCTGACTGGCCTGGGTGAAGGAAACTACTCAACTCCAGCCTCCTCTAGCCTTCCTCTCTCACCCAAGGGGGAAAGGGAAAGTATAGAAGCAGTGGTGAAGGCCACATCCCAGAGACCTAAGCTCACTAAAAGTCTGAGACATAATTATGGGATTATAGAATGCTTCTACTCCCTCCCTCATACCTCACCACCATATCAATAGAGTTCCTATATAATAACAGAAAATTATAGCTAAAATAGCTGTGGCTTTATTAAATTTTAAAACATCAACTATACAAAGGGCTCTGTTAGGACAATGAAAAGATAAAACAGCCTGGGAGAAAAAGTTTGCAAAATACATCTCTAATAAATGACTTGCATTCAAAATTACGAGGAACTCTTAAAACTCAACTCTCAAAACTCAACAGTAAGACAACAAACTAAATTAAAAATGGGAAAAACATGGGAACCTTACCAAAAAAGACATGCAGATGACAAATGAGCATACAAAAAGATACTCAATATCATATGTTATTAGAGAATTGTAAATTAAAACAATAGTGAAATACCATCACAACCTATTAGAATGACAAAAATTCAAAAAAATGGCAAACACCAAATTTTGGCAAGGAATTTGGAACAACTGGAACTCTCTTTTGTTGCTGGTAAGAATGCAAAATGGGCAGTCTCTTTGGCAGATAGTTTGACAATTTCTTACAAAGCTAAACATGCAATCTAGGAGCCACATTCCTTGATATTTACTCTTACCATGCAATCTAGGAGCCACATTCCTTGATATTTACCCAAAGGAGTTGAAAACAGATCCACACAAAAATCTGCACACAAATGTTTATGTCAGCTCTATTTATAAATTCCCAAAACTGGAAGCAACATAGATTCTTTAGTAGGTCAATAAATAAACAAACTATGGCATTATTATGGACATTAAAAAGAAATGTGTTATCAAGCCAAGAAAATATATGGAAAAACCTTAAATGTAAATTTATAAGTGAAAGAAGCCAATCCAAAAAGGCTATACTCTATATGATTCAAATAATGTGACATTCTGGAAAAGACAAAACTATTGCGACAGTAAAAAATAAAAATAAAAAAAATTAGTGGTATGTATAGAGAATTCTAAAAATTCCATCAAAAAAAGAACTATTAGAACTGGTAAATGAATTCAGTAAATTAGCAGGATATCCAATACACCAATGATGAACCATCGGAAAGAAATTAAGAAAACGATATCATTTATGATTGCATCAAAAAATACCTAGGAATAAATTTAACCAAAGAGGTAAAAGACCTGTACTCATAAAATTATCAGACATTGAAGAAAGTAATTGAAGAGGACACAAATAAATGAAAGTATACACCATGCTCCTTGATAGGAATAATTAACATCATTAAAATGTCCATACTACCCAAGAAAATCTATAAAAGCAATGAAATCTCTATCAAAATACCAATGACGTTTTTCACAGAACTAGAACAAATAATCCCAAAATTTCTATGGAATCACAAAAGACTTCAAATAGCCACAGTAGTCTTGAGAAAGAAGAGCAAAGTTGGAGGCATCACTCTGCCTGATACCAAACTATAAGGCTATAATCATTAAAACAGCATGATAGTGGCATAAAAACACATATCAATCAATGGAACAGAATGGAGAGTCCAGAAATAAACTGTATGATCAACTAATCTATGAAGAAGGAGGCAAGATTATACACTGAAGTAAAGACAGTCTTTTCAATAAATGGTGTTGGGAAAACTGGACAAATACATGCAAAAAAAAGTGAAACTAAACCACTTTCTTACCATATACAAGAATAAACTCAAAATGGATTAAACCCAAAACTATAAAACTTTTAGAAGAAAACATAGCAAAAAATTCCTTGACTTTGCTCTTCGATACACATATATAATATACAGGCTGTATCTCTTCAGGCAAAGGAGACAAAAGAAAAAATTAAAGTATGGGACTATATCAAACTAAAAAGTTTTTTCACAGCAAAGGAAATCATAAACAAAACAAAAAACCTACCAAATGGGAGAAGATATTCGCCAATGATTCATCTGATAAGAGGGTTAATATCCAAAATTTACAACTTAACACCAATCCCCGCCCCAAACAATCCAATTAAAAAATGGGCAGAGGAGAGAGGGGAGAGGCAGACAGGGGGAAAAAATTAAGTCATTTCTTCAATTATAAATTAATTAAAATATCTGACCAGAAAAAAAGACATTTCTCCAAAGACGACATATAGATGTCCAATAGACATATGAAAAGATGCTTAATTTGTTACAATTGATTAACCAATTATCATTAACCGAAGTCCATAGTTTCCATAGTAGGTAATGATACAGGCCAAGTCCATTGGCCGAAGACATAGAGCTTACATCTTAGAGCTTGTGAAGGGTAATACAAGTGCTTTTCTGAGGAAGCATTAAATAAGGTGATGAATATGAATCTCTTAGCACAGTTCTTGGAAGAGTAGACATATAATAAATGTAATATAAATTATAATTATTATATAATCCAAATATATATATTCAGTTAATGTAAACTATGGAACTCAGATAATGATAATTGGTTAATAGATTGTAACAAATTAAGCACACTCATGCAAGATGTTAATAATGGAGAAAACGGGGCGAGGGTGGTAGTGTGGTGATATATGGAAACTCTGTACTTTCTGTTTAATTTTTCTGTAAACCTAAAACTTCTATTTTTAAAAGTCTATTGCTAAATAAAAAGTTAAAGCAACCTCCTATATGTGTCACATATGTGTAGGTCTGCTTCTGGACTCTATTACATTTTATGATCTATTTGCTCACTTTGAGTTCAATGCCACATTGTAACTTCATAATAAACCTTAAAGTATATTCAACACTTATTTCAACTGTTTTCTTTTTCAGAGTTATTTTTGCTATTTTAGTTCCTCTACATCTCCAAATGAATTTTTAAATCAGTTCGAAATTTTCTACAAAAAAAAAAAAAGGCTGCTGGAATTTTTATTGGAATTACATTGCATGTAGGTCAATTTAGGAGAATTGACATTTTAAGAATGCTTATCTTTAATCAATAAATAAGTTATCTTTCATTTAACTCTTCATTAATTCTCTTGCAGCATTACTTTGTAATTTCAGTATATACATCTTGCACATTTTTGTCAAGTTTATCCCTAAATATATTATATTTTGTGATTCTATTGTAACTAGTGTTTTCATTTTCATTTTGATTGTCTATTGCTAGCATATAGAAATACAATTGATTTTTTAAAACATTACTTTTATATCTTGCAATTTTACTAAATTCCCTTATTAGTTCTAATAATTCTTTTGTAGATTGCATGAGATTTTCTACATAGATAAGTATGTCTTCTGTAAATAAAGACAGCTTACTCTTTCCGTTCTAATCTGGGAAACTTTTTTACTTGCTTAATTGTACAATCTAGAACATATAATACAATGTTGAGTAGAAATTGTTATAATGTCTTGTTCCTGATCTGAATGAAAATGCTGTCTTTCCCTATTAAGTGTCATGTTAACTGTAGAGGTTTTTTGTAAATTGTCTATATCAGATTGAGGAAATTCTCAAAATCCTTCTTTGTGAGAGTTTTATCATAAATGTGTATTAAATTTTGTCAAAAATTTTTTATACCTATGAAAAAACATATATTTTTCCCTTTCTAATATGTCAGTAATGTAAATTTTCTAATGTTAAACCAAACTCTTATTCCTAGGGTAAACTCTACCTGGTCATGAGGTATTATTCTTTTTACATATTGTTAGATTTTATTTGCTAACAATTTGTTAACATTTTTTGCCTCTGTTTATGATGTATATGGGTATATAATTTTTTCTTGTAATGTCTTTACCTAGTTTTGATATCAAACTAATACTAACCTCATATTAATAGTTACAAAGTACTCCCTCTTCTTCAATTTTCTGAAAGAGTTTATCTATAATTGCTATTATTTTTTCTTTAAATGATTGGCAAAAGTCATTCAAGAAGACATCTGGCCTGTCTGTAGTGTTCTTTGTGAAAGGTTTTTAACTAAGAACTTGATTTTTAAAATAGATATAGGGCTATTCAAGTTATTTTTCTTGAGCGAGTATTGGTAATTTATATTTTTCAAGTAATTTATCCACTTCATCTGAGTTGTCCAATTTGTTGACATAAAATTGTTTATTATACTGCCGTACTATCTTTTAAATATCTGCAGAATCTGATGTGATGTCATCTCTTTCATTTCAGATATTGGTAATTTGCATATTCTTTCTTTTTTTCCTAATGTCTGGCTAGAGTTCCATCAATTTTTTATTGATCATTTCAAAGAACCAACTCTCGTTTTTTTTTTCTTTATAGATTTCTGGTTTTCACTTTATTTATTTCCACTCTGATGTTTATTATTTCCTTTTAGGTTTCATTTGTTGTTATTTTTCTAGTTTCTCATAGTAGAAGTTGATGTCGTTGATTCAAAACCTTTTTTCTTTTCTATATAGGCGTTTATTGCTACAAATACCCCTTAAAGTATTGCCTTAGCTTCATCCCACAACTTTTGATATTTTGGGGGTTTTTTATTCGGTTTTAAATACTTTTAAATTTTTCTTTTGATTTTTTTTTAACTCATTGCTCACTTAGAAGCATAGTATTTTGTTTCAGATATTTGAGGATTCCCCAGAAATTTATCTGTTGTTGACTTTCATTGTAACACAATTGTAGTCAGAAAACAAACTCTGTATAAATTGAATTTTTTTATAATTCATTGAGATTTGTTTAATGGCTTAGAATATAATGGATCTCAGTCAACATTCTATGTGTATTTGGAAAGCATTGTATTCCGCTGTTGTTGAATGGAGTGTTCCCTAAATGTGAGTTTGAAGATAAAGTTGTTTGATAGTATTTTTCAAGCCTTTTTATCACTAATGATTTTCTGTCTGATTGTTCTGTCAGCTACTGACAGAAGTGTGTTGATATCTCCACCTATCATGCTAGATTTCTAATGGTTCTGTAAGTTTTTGTTTCGTGTATTTTAAGGTTCTATTGTTAGGGACATAAATCTTTTAATGAGATTTGTAATGTCCTCTTGACCTTTTTATTATAAAATGATCCTATTTATCTCTAGTAATATTTTCTTTGAAATGTTTGTTAATCTAGTAGCAATATAGTACTCTAACTTTCTTTTCATTAGTGTTATCATGGTATGTCTTTTTCCTTTCTTTTCTTGTAATATGTTTGCTTTTACATTGAACTTGGGTTTCTTCTAGGAAGCAGAGAGTCGTGTCTTATTTTTTATGCAATCTTAAACCTTACACTCTCTGTCTTCTTATACAGGTGTTTAGATAATTAACATTTAATGTGATTATTTATATGGCTGAACTTAAATTTATTTGTTTTCCATTTGTTCTATATTATATATAATATGTCTTTTTCCTCTGGTTGCTTTAAGGTTTTCTTTTTATAACTGGTTTTAAGCAATTTGATTATTTGTTTTTAGGTAGTTGTCTTCATGTTACTTGTGCTTAGGGTTTGTTTAACTTCTTAGATCCGTAAATTTATTATTTTCATCAAATTTGAATAAAAAATTGCCATTATTTATTTGATTTTTTAATGTATGCCCCATCTCCTATTTTTGAGAGATTTTGTTCCACAGTTCATTAATAGTCTATTCTTTTTTTTCCAGTATTTTTTCTCCTTGTTTCATTTTGTATAGTTTCCATTATTATATCTTTAAATTTCTAATTTTCTTCTGCAATACATAATGTGTTATAAATCCCATCTAGAGTATTTTAAATTTCACATACTGCAATTTTCACTTCTAGAAGTCTGAGTTTTTTTTATATGTTTTCCTATCTTTGCTTAAAATGTTCTGTCCTTTCTCTCTCTTTTTAAGTATGTGAAATACAGTCACAATTGCTGTTTTGATGTCCTTTTTTATTAATTCTACCATCTATGTAATTTCTGTGCACTTTTGATTGATTAACTTTTTTCCCTCTCATTATGGGTTTCATTAGTACTTTTTAAATGGATGCCAGATATTGTGACTTTTACCTTGTCATGTGCTGGATAATTTTGTATCTTTATAAATATTATCCAGTTTGATTCCAGAATATGGCTAAGTTACTTGAAAATAGTTTGATCTTTTTATAACATTTTCAAACTTTGTTAGGTGGAAACCAGAGCTGCATTTAGTGTAGGGGTAATTTTCTCCACTACAGAGGCAAGACACTTTTTAGAACTCTAACTGATACCTCTTAAATTATGAGATTTTTCACTATGGCTTTGGGGAACAGAAAATACTCTAACCTTATGTGACACTCAGTTATAGTTTTCTCTAATTGTCTCAAGGTCATTCTTTCCCAAGCCTTGGATAATTTCCTCACAGACATGGCCCGAATACTTGAAGGGAACTCTGGAGTTGTGTTTCTGTGCAGTTCCTTCTTCTGTGCTAATCTCCCCTGATCATTGTAGCCATCTAGGCTTCCCTGGACTGATAGCCCCATCTTTTCAATTCAGGGAAATGACTGGGCTCTGTCTGGGTTCCTCTTAACTGCATTGTGATCTGAAAACTTTTCCAGATAGTAAGCTAGGGTAATTGTAGGGCTTCCCTCATTTGTTTCCTGCCTTTTGATGATCACTGGTTTTTGTTGCTTAATGTTCAAAGCTCATGTTGATCTTCGAGTGGTATCATTAGCTAACATGGCAGTTAAAGAGGGAACCAGCAGGTTTAGCAAATTTTGCTTACCAGTATAGGATCCATTTGCATTCTCATTTATGGGCTTAAACTTGCAAAACTTAGAGTCAGTTAACATCTGTATTTATTTAGTTAATGCTATTTGAGATTGAGGAGTCAAGAACTAGCCTAGAGTTTTGACCTATGAAGGAGAAATATGGTAAATCCAAATCTCTTTATTTCTTTGTAAGTTATGATGATTATCCTTTCAAGAAAAAAGAAGGGGTTCTAACAATACCTAAACTATCTTTATTTAATATTTTTCACCTAAATGAACAAGAGGTTCTCATAGGGCAAAGACTGTCCTGTTTGCAGTGATAACCCCAGGTTCTATTTCAATGTTCTGCAAGTTAGAGAAACTTAGGAAATATTGGAAGGATGGAAAACTCTAAATGTTAACCAGAAAATTCTCATGCCCTCTAACAAGTTTATAAAATGAACATAATGAGGACAAAACATGAAACTCAGGTCCAGCTTTATAGCTCTAGTCCATTTTTCACCCTCGTTAGCTGTGCTTTAGGAAGCAGAACTGGAGAACTGGGAGATGAAAAGATAACTCTTTATGCCACTTAAGGACGTTTCTCAGCACATTGCTACACTTCTCTGTCAAACCCTAAAGCCTCAAGGTTCCTCTTAGTTCAGTGACATCTCTACATTTCCTTAAATCCATTTCCAAATGTAATAAATATAAAGGCAGAACTGAGTTGAGCAGCTCAAAAAAATGAGTGAGGGGATAATGGGTCCCTTTGCCCCAGAAATCTGGCACCACTGCACTATGCTAAATTAGGTACAAAAAAAAAGACATCTGGTCAATTTAGTCTTAATCCCATCAAGTTTGTTGAAAAATATTTGCCAGTTGATTAGGAATGAAGGGAGAATTTTAAAATAATATAATTATATTTGATGCCAAAAAGTCTTGTCACGAGGCATCCAAAAGGAAGGAAGGAAAGTGAAGAAGAAATTACAAATACAATTAAATACATACATCATAATAAATAATAATAAACCCAAGCAAGGCTTGGCCCAACCCCTGCATTCTTCCAGGCAGTTCACCATACTCTGTTTATCAGATTGCTTGGCAGGCTGAACTTAGCTGAGCAAGGTTCAGCAGTGCTCAGGAATGTGAGTAGAAGGAGGTTGGTTGCCAGGCACCACTGCCCTGGTTGATTGTCACAGAAAGGCTGGAAGGGGTGGAATTGATAGATACCAGGCAGTGCTTTGCTCTCTTGGCACCTGGCCCCCAAGATGTACATACTCACTGCTTCTCCACCCCTCAGGAAAAAAAAAAAGACAGGCTGTAGACAGCATTTCTACAGCTAAGCTTTCCAATATGAATTATTCTATATTTAATCACTATTCACCAAGTGCCTTACATTCTCTAATCCCTAAGAACCTAGGCAACAAAAGCTTATGTGGATGCCAGATTCTTGCATTTAGTAGGGCAGTGCCAGGAAGCACTAGAGATCCTTAATTCAAGTGCTGGGATCACTTTAAAATTTCATACCAGACCAAGCTCAGACTTCCAGGCTCAAAACTTCAAAGACAGAAACTAAGAAAGATCACCTCCATTGCTTTACCCAAGAACACATTCAGGACCAAAGCTACCAATTAGAAAATACTACTTTCTCCCCACTTTACTGATTCTGTATTTTGCCAAATGTATGTAGATGGAACATTATCTGTGGAAGTTGTATCTACAGGGCAACAGTGCTTGATGTAGCTAAAAAGAGCACCAGTCTTAGAGTTTAATGCCATGGGTTTGCACCTAGATCTTTCACTTACTAACTCTGCAATCATAAGCAAGTCACCAAACTCAATGAGCATCAATATATTTATGCATGTGATAGGATACCATTTCCTTCCTTTGTAAATTATAATTGTCATACAGATGTTAGATGCTGTTGTTAAAGGGTCTTAGAAATTTGTTGGAACATTTTGAAGAAAGATATCTAGCAACTGATGTACTCTTGACTAAGATTCTCTTTCCTAATTCTAGGTGATCTTGTTTCACTTCTGTGAGCCCCTATTGCTTCATCTATAAAATAAGAGGGTATAACTAGATGCTTTCAAATGTCCTTTCCAACTCCAGCATCCTAATACATATAAGTAAATTCATCTTGGGAAAGTTGACTTATTACTCTTAGGGTTGTGTATCCACCACTCAGAATCTCCACATTCTAGATGAGGGACTGGTAGACTATCACCTGTCAAGCCATGTCTAGCCTGTTTCCAGTTTTTTTAAATAAATCTTTATTGTAACACAGTTACAATAGGTGTTTCTGTGCTACAATAGCAGAGTTGAGTAGCTACAACAGAAACCATATGAAAACAAAGTCTAAAATATTTTCTACCTTTCCCTTTACAGAAAGTTTACCATTTCAGGTTCTAGATGGTTGCTAGTTGATTTCAACAAAAATATCAAACGAAATCTTGCAGACATTTTTTAAAAGACATAATATGAAAATATGATTGACAATCTGAAATATGTTTATGGTTTTATTTTAAATTAGAATACACTACTTGAGTACCTAAACATAACAAAATATAATAGCAATAATAAACCTAATCAATCTTGGGAGGAAAAGGACACTTATACTTTGGTATTGCCTTCACTAAACAGAAAGCTTAAATAGACAGGGTTTTTAGGTCATAAAAAAATAGGCCTATGTTATATTCATAGAGAAATACAAATTTCTTGTAATTTGTAATGTTGTAAACTAAATGAGAGAAGAGCAGAATTAGTATCTGGAAGAAAATCAATCCTTAACTTATATACAAAACAACTATGCCCTGGAATAAAAACTCCACAACATTTTCTGGTCAGTCTCAGCTCTATTCATAAAAGAATTAGAGTGTATTTTCCTTCCACTTCCATTATCCCCACCTTGCCCCACCATCACTACCACAAACCCAGCAAAATCAGAAGATGCTAAGTCAGAACTCAAAAGAAAAAAAAAAGAGGTAAAACAGTGAATTCTTCAAATATTTGCTGCTCTGAGATTTGCAAGGCATTAGATAAACCAGAGATCAATTCAGTGAAAACTTTGAGAAGGAGATTTTCTTAAATGTAAAAAAAAGAACCTATCAGAATTGAAGAATATAACTGAAATGAAAAGTACACTAGAAGAAACCAACAGCAGGTTAGATGACACAGAATGACAGATCCATGATCAGGAAGGCAGGATAGGGAACTCAAAATGAAAAAAGAATTAAAGAATGAGGATAGCATAAGAAACCTCTAAGACATCAGGCATACAATATTCACACCATAGGGATCCCAGAAACAGGAGAGAAAAGGGGAGGGAAAATCTATTTAAAGAAATAATGCCTGAAAACTTCTCTAACCTGGCAAAGGAAGCAGACATCCAAGTCCAGGAAGCACAGAGAGTCTCAAACAAGATGAACCCAGAGAGACCTACACCATGACATATCATAATTAAATTGCCAAATATTAAAGATAAAGAGAGAATCTTAAAAGAAGCAAGAGAAAAACAACTAGTTATATACAAGAGAAGCCCCCTAGAAGATTCTCAGTTGATTTTTCAGCAGAAAATTTACAGACCAGAAGGGAGTGGCATGATATATTTAATATGATGAAAGGGAGAAATGTACAACAAAGAATACTCTACCAGCAAGGTTATCATTCAGAATTGAAAGAGAGATAAAGTTTCCCAGACAAGCAAATCTAAAAGAGTTTGCAATCACTAAACCAGCACTACAAGAAATGTTAAACAATTCTTTTAAGTGAAAAAAAAGGCCAAAACTAGAAATAAGAAAATATATGAAAGAAAAAAATCTCACTAGTAAAGGCAAATATATAGCAAAGGTAGTAGACCAGACACATAATGAAGGTAAAGAAAAATGACATACATACCTATCAATAATTACTTTAAATGTGAATGTACTTAAGAAGAGATGAAATACTGCCATTTGCGACAACATGGATGGATCTCGAGATAATCATGCTGAGCGAAATAAGCCAGACAGAAAAAGTCGAAAATCACATGATATCACTTATGTGTGGCAAATAAACCAAAAAGCAGCAAGTGAACAGGACAAGCAAACAGACTCAGGGACATCAACAATGGATTAGTGGTTACCAAGGGGTAAGGGGTGTGGAAAGAGTAGGGAGGTAAATGGTTAAAGGGAATAAAATATAGGAAGGTAAGGAGGTGGTGAAGTGGGTAAAGGGTATCAAATATATGTCAGCTGAAGGAAATTGAACTTTGGGTGGTAAACACACAATAGAATATATAGATGTCAAATTATAATGTACACCTGAAAATTATATAATTGTATTAACAGATATACCTCAATAAACTTCATTAAAAAATTAAAGAGCAAAAATAAATAAATGTGAATGAACTAAGTTCTTCAATCAAAAGGCATAGGGTCACTGAATGGATGAAAAACAAGACCCACGTATATACTGCCTACAAGAGACTCACTTTAGATCTAAAAACACACATGAACTGAAAGTGAAGAGATGTAAAAAGATATTCTATACAAACAAAAATGAAAAGAAAGCTGGGGTAGCAATACTTCAACAAAATAGGCTTTAAAACAAAGACTGTAACAAGAGACAAGGGTATGACAAAATGAGAAACGATTCAATCCAACAAGAGGATGTAACACTTGTAAACATCTATATATCCAACATAGGAACATCTAAATACACACAGCAAGTAGTTATAGACATAAAGGGAGAGATTGACAGTAACACCATAATACTAGGGGACTTAAACACCCCACTGATCAATGGATAGATGGTACAAACAAAATCAAAAAGTAAACACTGGCCTTAAATGAAATATTAGACTAAACAGACTTAAGAGAAAAGCACAAAACAGTCCATCCAAAAACAGTATATATTCTTTTCAAGTGCACATGAACATTCTCCAGGATAGATTACATGTTAGGGCACAAAACAAGTCTCAATATATTTAAGAAGATTGGAATTGTATCAAGTATCTTTTTTGACCGCACTAGTATGAAACTAAAAATCATTAATAAAAGGAAAACTGGAAAAAACACATGAGGTGGCTAAACAACATGCTACTAAACAATCAGTGGGTCAGTGAAGAAATCAAAGAGGAAATCAAAAAAGATCTTAAGACAAGTGAAAACGGAAATGTTATTCTAAAAGGGAAATTTATACAGTCATATCTCAGGCAATACAGGCACACCTCAAGAAACGAGAAAAATCTCAATCTAAACTTACATCTAAAAGAACTAAAAAAGAATGAACAAAGCCTAAAGTTAGTATAAGGATGGAAACAATAAAGACCAGAGCAGAAGGATATGAAATTGAAACTGGAGACCTCACTCTTCCTGATTTTAAACTATACTACAAAGCTATAGTAATCAAAACAATATAGTACCGGCATGAAAACAGACATATAGATCAATGGAACAGAACAGAAATCCTATAAATATAATCAATTAAATTAACAAAGGAGGCAAGAATACACAGTGGAGGAAAATCTTCAATAAATTGTCTTGGAAAAACTGGACAGCTACAGGCAAAAAAATAAAAACGGACCACTTTCTTAAACCCAAGTACAAAAATAAATTTAAAAAGTGTTAAAGACTTAAATGTATGACCCAAAACCATAAAACTCCTAAAAGAAAACATAGATAGTAAACTCTCTGACATTAAACTTAGAAATATATTTTTGGATGTCTCTTTGGCAGGGGCAAAAAAATTAAAAATTTTAAAAATGAGATCTACTTCAAACCAAAAAGCTTTACACATTGAAGAAAATCATCAACAAAATGAAAAAGCAACTTACTAAATAGGAGAAAAAATCTTCAAATGATATATCTCATCAGAGATTAATATCCAAAATATATGAAGAACTTATACAACTCAAAAGTGAAAAATCAAATAATCCAATTAAAAATTAGCAGAAGACCTGAATAAACTTTTCTCTAAAGAAGACATATAGATGATTAACAAACACATGAAAAGATGCTCAACATCAGTAATTATCAGGGACATGCAAGTAAAAACCATAATGAGATATCACTTTACACTTTTCATAATGGCTATCATCATTAAATCAAAATCAAGTATTGGCAAGGATGTGGAGAAAAGGGAACCCTTGTGCACTGTTGGTGGGATTGTACATTTTAGTGCAGCCACTGTGGAAAACAGTATGGAGATTCATCAAAAAAATTAAAAGTAAAACTACCATACAATCCAGCAATTCTAGTTTTGGACATTTATCCAAAAAAAAATGAAAAGACTAATTTGAAAAGATACATACACCTCTATGTTTATTGCAGCATTATTTACAATAGCCATGATATGGAAGCAACCTAGGTGTTCATCAATAGATGAATGGATAAAGAATAGGTGGTACATATATACAGTAGAATATTACTCAGTCATAAAAAAGAATTAAATCTTGCCATTTACAACAAGATGGATGGACCTAGCGGGTATTATGCTAAGTGAGATAAGTCAGAAAAAAGATAAATACTGTATCATTTCACTTATATGTAGAATCTAAAAAACTAAACAAATGAACAAACAAAACAAAAGACGCATAGAAACAGAGAATAAACTGATAGTTGCCAGAGGTTGGGCAGTGGGGGGATAAGCAAAAAACATGAAAGAGGTTAAAAGGTACAAAGTTATAGTTATAAATAAGTCATGCAGAAGTAATGTACAGCATAGAGATAAGCCAAAAATATTGAAATAACTTTGTACGGTGACAGATGGTTACTAGACTTCTTGTAATGATCGCTTCATAAGGAATATAAATGTCAAATCACTATTTTGTACACCTGAAACTAAAGTAATATTGTATGTCAGCTATGCTTTAATTAAAAAGAGCTTTAGAGTCCAGAATGTGAAAGAAAGGAGGAGAAGGAGAAGGGGAAGAGGAGGAGGAGGAGGAGGAGGAGGAGGAGAAGGAGGAGGAGGAGGAGGAGGAGGAGGAGGAGGAGGAGGAAGAGGAGGAGGAGGAGACGAAGGAGACGAAGGAGACGACGACGACGACGACGAAGAAGAAGAAGAAGAAAGAAGAAGAAGAAAACCAAGAACTAGTACTTCATTACCTATACTGGAGTGATAAGTCCCAGAGAAGTACTGCGCTCAGCACCCCCACCCAACACAAAGAATCTGAAACAAGAAGATATAGAGAAGGATTAGGAAGAAGATATGTATGAAATGAAGGCATATCCGCCCAGGTAGAACACTCTCCGAGGTCTTAGCTGTGAGCCTTCTCCAGTTGGTGCAGTGCGAATTAACAAAGGAGCTAAATCAGTATGTGATTCCTGCTATGTGAATGTGTGTGTGTGAGTGGGTGCATTTGTTGCTTGCATGCCCAAAGGATAATGTTGCCATTCATATCAGTTATCTGTTACTGTATAACAAGTGATTCCAATTATTTATTAGCTTGCCAATCTATGCATACAGTTAGGATCAACTGAGCATTTCTTCTCCTGTCTCTCCTAGAGTCATCCAACTACAATTCATTGTAGAGTCAGCTGGGAGCTGGCTGGTCCAAGATGGTATCACCCATTTCTGGTGGTTTGTGGTAGATATTGACTAAGTTACATGTCTCAACATGCTACCTAGTGGAGAAAGGGTTTGCAGCAGCCAGAGAAGGCAAGCTCCGACGATGCACAAGCCCTTTTCAAGCCTCATCTTACATCACATATGCTAGCTAATGTTGCATTAACAAAAGCAAATTTCCTGGCCAACCCCAGATTCAAAGAGTGAAGAGCAAGCTTCCACCTCATGATGGGAAGAACAACAAACTCACAGTACACAAGCCATGTATATGGGAATGCGAGAGTTTTCTGGTCATTTTTTATAATCTATCAAACCATCCAAATTTTGAATTCACAGAGGATAAATTCAAGATTAGAGTATATCATGTATTTGTGCTTTGTTAAGCAGTGGGACATCAGAGGATGGAAACTGGCATTTGGATTGAGTCAGAAAAACTTGAGATCAAAGCTTAGCTTTATTACTTACTTACTCTGTGACATTGGACATGCTCTTTAATCTCTCTGAGCCCATTTCCTCATCTGTAAAATGAAGACAATGTTATCTATTGCACAGAATGAAATGCCTAGACAATACCTGCCATATAGGCCTTTCAGAGATTTAATTTCTGCCTGCAGATATCTGTGCCTGCGTGAATGAATGTGTTTCATGGCCAGCAACTGTAATTGGGTAAGAGTGTACAGGGTTTTGGTTTTTCTGAGTACTAAAGTTTAGTGCTTGGCAAATAACAACACGATAATCCCCAAAATACAGCTTTTCACATCAAAAACCACATGCCACATGGAACTGTTTGAGCTGTGAGGGCCTGAAGGCTTGGGGGCCCTCCAGACTTCAGTCTCTCTGAGAGGCTGACTCACACAGGCCCAGGAAGGAGGGGCACAGAGTGATCAGGCAAGGGGCATTAACCCCATCATGCTCTAACTTTCTCCATTATGCAGTCTTTATAGACTTGATGGCCAAGAATCTATGCCCAAAATAAAAGGAATTTGGCAGCAAAAGGAATTTGATCTTGTGTAGATTCTGTTGAGGGACTTGAGCACAGATATTCCACTCAGGATCCAGTCATAAGAAGAGGCTAGAGTGTAGAATTCTTAGTGCAAGAGCAGTTGGAGGGTTCATGACATTCAATTTTCCAGAAAATTGAAAGTCACAAAGCATTAGCATTTGAGAAGGCAGGGTTCTGGATCTGTTCCTATTGATATACAGTTGTAGCTTTCTGAAGCACTGTACCCACAGAACTGGACCTGGACAGGGTCTGCTATAGCCTGTGGCAACCAGAGTTGAGAACCCCAAGACTGTTCTACAGCCAGGGTATAAATGCACTTACTGGCAGGAAGCACGCTCATAATTAAAGTTCTTTAAGGACATTAGGAGAAAATGTTTATGTAAGGCTATGACTGGTTCTTGGATACAAAAGCAGAGCCTTGAATGACATGTTTGTGATAGGGGTTAAATACTTGTATTAATAACCAAGATCGAGGGAGATATTAGGCATAACAATTTCTCAATAAGCTCACCATAGGTACTCTCTGTAATCAACTCAAAAATATTGAATATTTGAGCAAAAAAAAAAAATCAGTAGCCCAAATTGTTAAAGTTGGATATGTTGACCAATTTATTTCTAGATTTCCTAGTGTTAGCCCTATGTATTCCACATCTCAAGAAACCCCACAATCCCAGGCAAACCAGGATGGCTGGTTACCCTAAAGTTGGACTATCTCTAGTCACCAACACAGTCACCCATCTAAGATAAAATTTAACCTTGGACACTCAGTGGGTTGTTATAAAGACCTTTTCACAGGGATAAATTAACCAATGAAATAAAGGGTACCTTGTGCTCTCTCCCAATTAGTCCTTACCTGGTATATTCATCAGGATTCTCCAGAAAAATAGAACCAATAGGATGAGAGAGAGAGAGAGACAAAGACAGAGACAGAGACAGAGAGACAGAGAGACAGGGGGGCGGAATAGAAAGATTGATTTATTGTGATTTTGGAGGCTGCAATGTTCAAAATATGCAAAGTATATCAGCGATGTGGTGACCCAGATGAAAAATATATTGCAGTCTCTAAAGACTATTTAGAGATGGCAGAGTTTCTTCTTTCCTAGAGAACTTCAATCTGTTTTATTTTTAAGGGCTTCATCTGATAAGATGAGGCCCATTCACATTATGGAGAGTGATCTGCTTTACTCAAAGTTTACTGATTTAAATGTTAATATCATCTAAAAATATCTTCACAGCACTATCTAGACTGGTGTTTAACCAAATATTTGGATATTGTGGCCTAGCTAAGTTGACACATAAAATTCACCATCACACTTCACTAGATGCCAGTAAAACCATGATACAGTCTCATACCTGGTAGCAACTTGGTTTCTGGTGGAAGATCCTAGGAAATATAGCCTCCTAGAGGAGCTTCTTAGAGAAGATGCTGATATCCATGTGCACACTATCTACTCTGGTTAAGAAATTGCAGGGTTCATATAGGGTTTCTTCAAAACCAGGAGAATATCAAGGCTGGGACTAAACTCTTGGCCAGGGCCATTCTCAGTTTTCTTTATGGTGTTTTGAAGCCACAGCAACACTGGAATGAAAGCACTGATATCTCATCTCCTCCCTAAACTGTGGGAGGAATTGGAAAGCAGAAACTCTGGCCTCTCTAAAAGTTCTGGGTGTGCTAGAGTTCCCTGGCTCTGTCTGTAGCAGTGACAAGACAGAAGAAAAGCAATGCCTGTCAAACAATTCTACAGAGCTTAGAACATGGCTGGACCGACCTTCTTCCTTTTAGCTAGGATATAAAAGTATCACCTGTGGCCAAAACTAGAATAGACAACTGTAGCACCTTTTATTGCAGGCAATACATGATTTGAAAATGTTACAGCTGTAATATTCAGCCAACCATAGAATCTCAGCATTGGGAGGATCTTAATGTTCATCTGGCCATTGTATCCATTGTATCTAGCAATATTTATTTAAAATGAACTGCAATAAGCCAGAGGCAGCATCATTACTCGATTGGCTCTGATTTTCCCAATGTGTGTTAATAACAGACCAAGCTAAAGGAATTTGAATTCTTCCAAGAAATTATAATTGCTCCTGCCTTTCATGGCATTTATTTTTCTTCAGTCTTCTGTTATGGCCTTATCTGTCAGTGACTTTTCAGGGTTTCCATTTGATAACACAGACTCAGATATTGGGAGAGGAAAAGAAAGGCAGACAAGATGAGTAACCAGGAATAAGGAGTCTAAAGACAAGTGGAAGCAAGAAGAAACAATAGAAAAGATAGGGGCAAAAATAAAATTGGATGAGGTGAATTAAGATGGCATGACTGCAAGAGGAGAAGATAGCCAGAACCAATGACAAAAAAGATAAGATTGGAAGAGAAGAGACTGAAAAATAAAGGGGATAGGGTGATAGATTCAGGACCTGACATAGAGTGGAGCTTAGACTGGGGATGGAATATGTAAAGGACCCTAGTTCTATTTGGTGGTAGCAGTACACCCACTGGATGACATGGAAAAACAAAGAAGTCAGCATCTTGACCATGGGCAAAAGTATAACTACTTCCATTCTCTCTACTCATGCCCAAGACGGGCTGCCCCAGTTCCTGGTAGCTGCTATGGTCAAACCCCACAGCAGTGGAACATGTTGACTCTTCTTCCTCTCAGACAATAAGGTGAAAGTCTGCCCAGTTTTGAAGAGTTTCCCATTTTCTTCTAACAAATATTCCCTGCCAACATTACTCGATGTCTCCCCATGCTAGTCTCCTATACTTTGGATACTCCCTCAGATAAATGAAAACATATATACATATCTTCCCAAAACATATTCTGACATTTATTCATATCAGCAAACAAGCCACAGATATTCTCCAAACCCTCTGAAAAACATGCTAACCCAGCATTTTCCCCAGCAGATGCAAAACTGACACTGATGTGAACACATGTGCACACACGTGCACACATTTTCCTGAACATTGCGAAACTAAACAGCTGTTCAGTCTAAGTGGAGATGATATTTTAGAGATACTCTTGACAGTTCACAAGGGAGTCAATGCCATGGCCTATGATGGTGCTGACCAGGTTTTATATCGAATGTACAGAATGTCAAAAGGAAAAATCATTTCCAAGAACAATGATGGAAGTAGCCCAAATATGTGCTTGGAAAAAAACAAGTGAATTTGGGTTTAGGTCCAAGTAAAATATCAAAAGGATGAATAAGAAAAATATATATGTGGGGTTTTGAAAAGTTATTTTTCTTTGTACAGTTAAAATGGCAAAGTTTCAATTTGGATTTCAAGTGCACGAGAGATGTGTCAAATGATCCAGTTTGTAGCTTGTGACCAGCCTGAGGGGAAATGATAAAACATTGTTTTGATTATGGACCTAAGATTGTTTCAATAAACACAGCCTGGAGATCACATTAATATCAAATTTTTAAAAAGTGCCTTTCTCTTTTTACTGAGCTCTGAAAAAGGATTTTTATTTTGTTTTTGATAGGGTCTTTTGAGGTTCCTTCTTTTAGCCTCAGAAGCTTCCACATCCCCACTGTTTTCTGATGTCCTTTAGTCCCTTCTTTGAACAACTCCTTGGAGATGAGCTGGAGTCTAAAGCTTTTATAATACTAGGCAGTAAATCTCACTCTCAGGGTCAGTACAAGGCCATGAGACACTAGATGACAACCTGCAAAACTGACTCAATGTGCTATGACTTTGAGGGATGTCAGTGAAAGAATGCATGATTAAGAGTGAGAAGTCCTGATTTCAAGTCCAGGCTCTGTTATTTCTGAGCTTTTTCTTCTTCCATTTCTTCATTCAGGAAATATTGCTGCATGTCTAATATGTGTCACACATTTGTAGGAACTGAATAGAGAAATAGGGGCAAAGTCAAGGAGTTTATAGTTGGGGGGGTGACAATGTATACAATAATATATAGTGAGTGCAGCGTGTAAGTGCTACAGTGAAACACATGCAAGATACAAAGATTGCACAGAGGAGAAAGTTAAGTCCTCTATTGGGGAAGCAGGGGATAAACTTTCACTAGGAGGTGATACATGAATTAGGTTTTAAAAATGGATAGACATCCAACCAGGATGTTCTTTGCCAAAACAGAGCAAGCACAAAACCCACAGATGAGATGGAGGGTGTTTGGGAAACTATATGTAGCCCACTATAATTGAAACGTAAAATATACAGGATGGGCAGAAGGAAGGGTGCAGTAGGAAGTGAGGGTAAAGGGTAGGCAGGAACCAGTGCAATGATCTTAGAATTTAGGGTGCAATAATAACAGTAGCTAACATTTACAGAGCACTTTGTGGTGTCTGTAACTGTGCAAACACACTATAAACATCGTCTCATTTAATTTTTAGAACAATCCTAGTAAGAAGGTACTATTATTTCTCTCCACTTACTAGAAGAGAAAAACTGATCCTTGAAGAACTTATGTAACTTATAAAAGATAAACAGTAAAAGGGGAAGTTGGGACTCAAACCCTAGACTCTCTGGCTGCAGGGTCAGTCCTCTTATGCTATACTCCCTCACATACATGAATCTATTGGATTTAGGAGGTGACGATTGTGATGACCTTTGCCAGTTCAATTTGATACCATTTAGAGAGGCAAAACTATGATTTTGTGGATTGAGAAGCAGACAACTCAAGGAAGCTTAAGAAGATCAAATCCAAATTTTATTATCTCAATTTCTGTTTTTCTCCAACATAGCATAGGGAAAGAAATGTACAGGAGGGATGAACCAAGTATAAGTAATTCCAAGTTAGATTCTAAAGTGGAATCATGTACCCTGGGAAAAGAAAGTTTGCCCAACTGAAGAAAGAAGAGAGTGCTGAGTATAATGTATAAAACAGGAGTGACACAAAATGCTACATGGTTCAGAGATGGAAAAATACATCCAACAGGACTCATAAGGAGAGACGCCATAGAAAAAGTGACATTTGAGTGGGGCATTTAAGAATGAGCAGAATAAAAGAAGAAGGGGAAAGGTAATTCCAGAACGACCAGCAGTTGAGCAAACCACAGAAGCAAGAAAATACATTATATGTTAAAAGAAAGTGAAGCTAGAACTTGTTTGCTGGAGAGCAGAATTCAAGTATGAAATTAATGCGAGGCAACACTGAATGAGACCAGGTATGGAAAGCTGAGCTAAGGCATCCAGCCCTTATTCAGGACACAGAGGAAAACCACTAGGGATTTCTGTACAGGGAGCAATGTGATCATAGAACTGCCACAGGGCAATTCACCCTGTCTAGGTCAGGGTGGAGTAGGAAGCTCTGTCAGTGCAGCCAGTGCAATAGCCCAGGTGTGAGGCGACAAGGTCTAAGCTGAATTGGTGGCAGGCAAACAGAAAGAAAGGAACACCTCAAGAAATATTGTGAAAGAAGAATCAGCAGTATTCTGTGATTAATGAGATGAAAACCATCAGTCATGATTCAAAGGATTCAAAGACTTCAAGAACAGCTATACCATTAACAAAAATGGCAAAGTTAGGACAAAGGTGTAGATACGTGTAGTATTCTTTTCATAGCTTTTGATTATTGTATAAGTAAAAATATTTGCTGAAAAAAAAACCTGAAAACATATTTAAGGTAAAAGGGGAAAAAGGTCTTTAATCTTACTGTTAAGATTCCCTTTTGATACACCCTCTCAAGTTTTTTCTTTCCCTATACATATATATTTCTAATATTCTAACCACAAATTAGGATCAGTCTATTTTTATAATTTTTTTCACTTAACAACTTATAGTAAACATCCTTTCACATCAATAATTCAATTAAGTGTGGTCAAACTGATTACATAGAATTCTACCTATGGGTTTATTACAATTTACTCCATCTGCTCTCTGATGCTAAACATTCTGCATGATTCCAGTTTTAGCTATAATTAACATCCTTAAAGTTGAATGTCTCTGTACATCTTTGTTTCTTTAGTATAAATTCCTGAAAGTATAATTTGATGGAAGATTTTTTTTTAAGGCTTTTGAATCATACTGCCAGATTGTCCTTCAGGAAGAATGAGCTATTTATACTCCCGTCGGCAGTATAGGAGAGTTAAGAGAGAAAGATTTTACTAGTGAGGAAATATGAGTAGTTTCAGATATGTAGATTTTAATGCACCTATACAATGCATCAGTTGCAATGGCAAATAAATAATTAGGAAGGAAAGAATTATATTTTTTTAAAACAGGTCCCTCTTTCTGTTTCTCTTCTTTCTCTTCATCACCATTCGTCTTCTCTCCCCTTCCTCTTTCTCCCCTTCCTTTTCCTTCCTGAACAATCCAGTCCTAAAGCTTTGGGTGGAATTGAGCAAGGTAGGCATTCACACACTGTTGAGGGGAGGAACAACAACCTGAGCTAAGGGTGTCAGGTGTCATCACTAGAGGGTAACCTGAGTTCTTCAAAGAATCTCAGAGCCCAAGATGAGTAAAGAGGTCATCTGTGCAAGAGAGCAGCCTAGCACAAGTTGTCAGAGTCTCAGAGAAGTGAGGATTATCTTCATACAGGGGGAGTTGGGTGGAGGCAGTGAGAGAACATTTTTAACATATAGGACAATCAATCAAACAAGTACATACATATGGAGAATTATAAAAGCCAGGCTTTTCGCTGGGTTACTATATTAGTCTGGATTCACCAGAGAAATAGAACCTATAAGAGATATAAATATAGATATAAATGTAGATACAAATTATGTACATGTAAAGAAATGTATCATAAAGCATTGACTCACATGGTCAGGGAAGCTGAGAAAGTCCCAAGATCTGTGATTGGCAAGCTAGAGACCCAGGAAAGCCAATAGTATAGTTCTAGTGTGAAGGCCTGAGAACTAGAAGAGATAGTGGTATAAGTTTCATTCTGAGCCTGAGTCTAAAATCAAGAAAAATCCAGTGTCCCATCTTGAAGACAGTCAGACAGAGAAAATGAATTCTCTCTTACTCAGCCTTTTTGTTCTATTCAGGACTTCGGTGGATTAGATGAGGTCCACAAACATTGGGGAGGACAATCTGCTTTACTCAGCCAACCAATCCAAATGTTTATCTCAGCCAGAATTACTCTCATAGATATACCCAGAATAATGTTTAACCAAATATCTTGGGACACAGCGACTCAATCAGGATGACGCATAAAATTAACCATCGCAGTTACCAAAATAGACAGGGAAGAAACTAGAATGGACCCTATGAATTGGAATTAGAAATATAAATCTGAACTGGTGGCTATCAATATACAGGGAAATGTAGATGTAGTGTGTGTATGTGTGTGTATATTCCCTAGCTTTCTCTCTGTTGTGGTCTGTAATATCATTTAGCATCCAGATTTTGGTTTCTAAATAATATTTTCACTAAAAGGATCTGGGGTTTCTTAGAAAAATGGCTGATTCTAAGACTGAATTAACAAAGTAAAAGATGAACCTGAAACAATTTTTTGTGACAGAAAATAGAGCAGTTTTCAAAGAACAATGGAATATGTCAAAAGGACACAAAAACCAGTTTGAAACTTTAGTATCAGAATAATGATAATAAATAATAATATATTAAAATCCATTTAATAAAATAGGAATCCATGAATTTATACTGACATGAATTAACGAATAAATTGAAAGTTTAATGACTCAGGATATTAACAATCTCAAAGCAACTTCCCATAAAATATTCACTAGTTACAAAGAGAAGTAAGTTTGCAGTGGAGAAGCCTGAGAGATACAATCTTAATCTAATGATCATAGTTAACATCACCAGTAATGGGACAAATTTAAATCATATGCATTTTAGTAATGCAATGAGAGGAATGCCACATTACTTCTGGAATATTCCTAGCAAAGAGGTATAACTTAAATTTAATCATGAGAAAATACCAATTAATCAGAACTGAGGACATTTTGCAAAATAATTGGACTTATCTTCAAAACTATCAAGATAATGAAGTCAAGGTAAGACGAGAAACTCAGACTGAGATTAAGAGACATGACATATTCTAGACTAGATCCTATTATTATAAAAGTCTTTGTTGGGATCGTAAATAAAATTCAAATGGGGCTTGAAAGTCAAGTGGTAGTAATGAATCACTATTAATTTCCTGGTTTCGATGGCTATATTTTTATTTTATATGAGTGTCCTTGTTTGTAGAAAATACACAGTAAAGTGTTTAGAATTGATGGCCTATCATATTACTAACGTACTCTCAAATAGTCCAGGGTTTAAAAAAGGGATCTTTTTACTGTTCTTACAACTTTTGAGAAAGTTTTGAGAAAAAGGAATGAAGGGAGAGAGAAAAAAAGAAAGAGAGACAAGCAGGCAGACCAGGTGTAGGATCACCCACATAAAGTTGATAGCACTGAAGTTCATGGTATAAGCCATGCTGCTGGGTCCACAAATGCCCTGGGTCATTCCTCCAGTCTCTAAGCCAATTCTAATTAAGACTCAGATGTACACAACAAACAACTGATGGCAAGGATGTGGAGAAAAGAGAACTCTCAAGCACTGTTGCTGGGATTGCAAACTGGTATCCATATTTCTATGGTGGTACAGCCACGATAGATAATAGTATGGAGGTACCTCAAAAATTTAAAAGTAGAACTACCTTATGACCCATCAACTCCACTTCTTCTGGGTATTTATCCTAAGAAATACAAAACTCTAATTCAAAATGATATATGCACCCCTATGTTCATTGCAGCATTATTTACAATAGCCAAAGTATGGAAGCAACCTAAGTGTGCATCAGTAGACAATTGGATAAAAAAGAGATGAACATATATACAATGGAATATTCTCAACTGTTAAAAAATGAAATCTTACCATCTGTGACAAAATAGATAAACCTAGATGATATTATAGTAAGTGAAATAAGTCAGATGGAGAAATAATCCTGAATGTCAACTGTAATTGAAAATCAATTGAAAAATAAATAATTCATTTTTTAAAAAAAAGACCGGGATGAAATCAAGAGGACAGGTAAAAGATTTAACTTAGAAAACAGAGACTGCCTGGGACTCACAAAAAGGTGTGGGGTGGGGAGGTAAGAATAGATAAAGAGTGATTTTGAGGCAAGGAAATGGTGTGGTGACTGGTAGAGAGAGTGAAACACGAGGCACCACGGGCCAGCTGTCGAGATTTTGGTTAGGTGTTGTGATGGCTTACTCCGCTACACTGGAAGTGGGGCAAGAAAAGGCACGCTGCCTGTTTACATTTATAGTACCAGTATGTGCATGCAGCATAGTCTCTGGGGATAGTAACCAAAAATGAGGTCACCAAAGAAGAGAATCTTAGCAGAGAAGATAAGGATGTGGAGAGAGTGATAACAAAATACTGTGACCAAGGAGAAAATCTTGCCCAAGTGCCCAGAAAATGTGGCCAAGAATATTTATAGCAGCATTACTCTTAATAGCATAATGGGAAACAACCGAATGCACATTGGCTTGGGTATGGTAAAAAAAAATGGCATAGTCATATAATAATAAAATACTATTCAGCAGTAAATATCACCTATGGCTTAATGCATTAATTCATATGAATCTGAAAAACGTAAGGCAAGAAAATTACCCTGTGTGATATTAATCACATAAAGTTCAGGTGCACACATTATACAATATATTCATTTTACTAAATATGCCTTCAAAAAGTAATGACAAGAGAACAATAAGCATGAAATTCCCTTGTGGGGAGGAGATGATCAACAGTGAGACCACAAAGGTACTTCATCATTTTGGCAACATTCCATGTTTTAAGTTGAACAATGTGTCCAGAAGTATCTATTTTGTTGTATTTTATATATTACATAAATTATGTTTTATTTTTGTATGTGTGAAATATTTTATTAAAAAAGAACACAGGCATTTAAAAGGGGGGACATCCCCAAGGACTGAATTATGGGTCTTTCTCAGAGACCTTGTAAGAGCTCTAAAAACAGGGTTATTTACTGCCCCTGCGTCTTGGTCACCAGGGATCTAAAAATTCTGGTATCCATATCTCCTAACACTTCAAGTGATCCTGCAAATTTTCAGGAAGATTGGAAAACTATCTTTCTAACTGGCAGAATTTCCATCAGAATTCAGAGTTCTCCTTAAGCAAACAGAAAGACAAACAAAAAGGGAACATTGTGAACTCTAAAAGAAAATGGCCTCTTGAGAATAGAATCAGTCTTTTTGAGCAGTTATCTCAAAGTGACACCAAGGGCAAAGGAACCAGGCAGCCCCACCTCTCTGGATGTGAAGCTTGGGAAAGACTGAAAAGGAAGCCCCTCATCAGGACTATCCAGGTTCCAGCTGAGGTGAGGAAGAAGAAGGTGTTCCTGAACAAATCTGGGACCACAGATTTACCTACTCTAGAGTCACGGAATGTTTGACCTCGAAGAGATGGTGCATCTGCTGATGATGCCTCGGTTTTATAAAGATCTAAAACAAATCTAAGGGCAATGTGGAGATTTGCTTAAAATCCTGTATGTTTCTTTTTCCAATTTAATTCATACAGGACTGAAATATCTCCTCTCTTTCCCCACTCCCTCTCTCTTTTCAGTGCTGAACTCAATGAAAAAGAGGAGCCAGCCAGGTGCAAGGGAAGGTAGGGCTAGGTCTCTAAAGGAAACTGACCACAGAGAACCAGAGTCTAATCAAGGCAGGTGGTGGAGGGGCAGTTTACAAGTTCTTGAGAAGTTACCCCCTAAGCTTCCAGAGGCATCAAGGTCCCATACTTCATCTTTGTCCACCCCCTTACCCCCATGTCTGTTTTTTATTGCCAAGAACATCTACTAGAGCAGTGAGAAGCCATCTGATAGTATCATACAACTGGAGGCCCCAGGATGGGGCCGAAGTTCACTGAAGACACTGGACTATAAATAAATGATGAAACATGAGAGAAAGGTCAGGCTCCAGGAAAACACTCCTCATAAATCTCTTGATCCTAATTGTTCTGTCTAGAAGCAGATTAAGTGTAAAATATTGTTCTCAAATGGGGTCCAGCCAAAATTTATACAGCTTGAGGACTTTCTGGAAGAGCTGTGTTCTTTGAAAGGAAGGACATGCGTTAGGAAATACAGTGCTGATGGAGGATCATGGGAGGGAGGATGGGCCAATTTATTCAACCAAGTGGGATATTCCAAATCTACCTGTAAAAGGATATTAATAACTCCTCTGACAGAGTGGATGCTAATTTTTATGTTGTAGATGGTATTGTTGCTATAGGGTGTTGGGATATCGTAAGTATGCTGTAATGGATGGGGTTTCTTGTTTTTGCTTTTGTTTTTGTTTTGAAAAGCCCCTGAGTCAGTGAAATGAGAGGAAGAAAATTTTAGGGCTGCAAAGTATCAAGTGTTTTAAAATTTTAGAGGCAGACAGAACTATGCATAATTTTAGCCATTTCTCTAAATGACTCAGTATTGCTTTTTCCCATCTGTGAAAAGAGGATAATTAGAGAACCTATGTCAAAGGACGCTGTGAGGATTAAATGGCATGATGCATGTCAAGTTCTTAGCATGATGCCTAGAACATATTAACTGCTGTGTAAATGCTAGTTGTTCATCATCACCATGATCATAATTACATCACTATTCACCTCGGTGAACAATAGAGTCTATAACGGTCTGGAGGTAGTTAAAGAAGATAATGTGGACTCTGAAAGGACTTGCTCACTTGATGGAACTTAATAAGTTTATTGAGAGCTAATAGGGTTACCTACAAACTAATATTAAGTAGGAGGACTCTGAGGTCTGAATAATGAGTTACAAATGAAAGCTGATATCTGTCTTTGGTTAGCAGAACAAGGTAGACAACAGCCTTTGAGAGCGGGGGAGAATATGGAGTCACTAAGAGGTCAGTCATCCATTCTTCCATTTAATAAATATTTATGAGCACCTACTCTTATGCCAAGCAAAAAAGCTTGTCCCCATGAGCTTACCATACAAGAGGCAGGAGCTGAGAGAGGCAGGCAAAGGCCTAAAAATGTGTCTGCAACCAAGGGTAGAGTGTGGTTATCATGGGGTGTGTGAGCATCTGCTACAGCTCTCTGCTGCTTTTATGTAGATGAGAAGTCTAGGAGTTGTGTGGAGGGAAAAGTAATAAGGACTTTAGAGCCAGTCAGACCAGGGCTTAAGTCTTGTTTTAGGCTTGCTGTATGCCTAAGGTGTCTGAGTAGCAGTGGCCTTGATTTTTAAAAAGTACAGTAATAATTTACTTCTGGAGTGCTGCAAGGATTAAAAATGACATATCATGCTGTCTCAACTGAGTAACAGAAAGGTACAGACATTTGCCCAAGCTTTGGGGGTACAGGGAGCAATGCTCAAGGAACGTCAGAGTTAGCATGTGCTGATGCAGACCAGAGCCATAATAATTAGAATATACATTTGTGCAGCAGTCAGAGCGTGCTTGCAAACATGATGTCCCACTTGGTCCTCATTCAGCAGGAGATGAGGCTGTTTTGTTCTCTCATCATGCTGCTGCATGTATTGACTGAGGACAAATTATTGCCTTTGCTGTTGTTGTTTAGTATTTTGTTGCCTATATTTGTCAGTTTGTTTCTTTGTTAATTGTGGCAAGATACACATAACATAAAATTTACTATCTTAACCATTTTAAAGCCTACAGTTCAATAGTATAAGTACATTCACATTGTTCTGTAATCATGGCCTCTTCAAACCTCAAAGTCCCACAATTTGTGGAAGCTGGACTCCAATATCAGTATTCTTATGACGTCCCTGGGTGCTAGTTCTTAGCCTCCGGAACTGCTCTGTATTCTGTTCTACAACTTTGTGTTGTGTTGTTTCTCTCTGCATAATGGGAAGTGGAGTTGGGGAAGTAAAGCTCAGGGCTGCTATATTCTTTACCTTTCATCTAATGTTAAGGTCGTGTGAAATTTAACATCTTTCACCTGCTTCTGACACATTTACCGGGATATGACTCAAATCAAGTCCCACTTGGCTGACATCTGCCTTTCCAGTCCTGCCTGACTCAGCAGGGAAGCAAATATCTGGCAGAGTGAGCACTGTTGGGTTGCTGTTACTGGCGAAAGAAAGCAGGATTTGCTGCCTAACATAGCAAGAGGTAAGGCAGGGTTCTTAGTTCTTTTCCCAAGGCCTCTGCTAATGCTCTGTGGGGTTTTTCACGAAGTCACTTTGTGCTTAGCTATCTGTCAGGAACAAAAATAACAAAATCACTTTCTGTATAGTTCCTTGGTGGTGATTCATGCAACCCCAAATACTTTCAGGTCCTCCAGATTCTAAGTGTTTGAGAAAAGTTAACCCTATTTTAAAACACTGACTTGATTTTAAATTATGACAATAGTTCATGTGAATTTAGTATGTACCAGCCACTTTGTTAGGAATGTAGGCCCTTAGATGACCAAAAAGGTAATCTATCAATACAGATAAGAGATGATGAGATTTCTAAGGCTCTTTCCAGGCACCATTCCTTCTAAGTTCCTAACAGGTGAGTTAGAGGGGGATGCCTTCAGGACAAAAGGACATCTTATGATTTTCTAAGACTTCACCCTAGCAAGCTGTACTAACTCACACGCCAAGCTTCCAAAGTCCTTTTTACACTCTTACTTAAGGCCAAGGTCTACAGAAAATGCTGGGAAAATTCTTCTGTGTCCTCTTCCCCCCAGTGTCAAGCTCTGATGTGGGTCCTTTAGTGTGTTCACTCCAACAGCAGGAGGGGCAATGAGGAAACCAGAAAAAGGCAAGCGGTGGGGGAGGGAGCCACTGAGAGGAGATGTCCCACCTTCACTCCTCTCACCAGTGCTTTTCTCTCTGACTCCAGTGGCCTACTCAGGTGGCCCTACGGGCTCTATTGTACTCTCACTGTGTCAGAGCACCTCTTCCCCTGGGATTAGGAGGTGGTGCCCATTCATGTTTTGAGTCTATGACCGACAAGTTTCCTAAATCTTTGACCATGGGATGCCTGGATGATTCTGAGAAGAAATAAGGGTCTCCCCACCTTTAAGTAAACTTCAAGAAGGGGCTTTAGGAACACATCCTTGTGGTTGTTTTCCCTATAGTTTTTCAGTCGTGAGCTGTGATATCAGCTAGGAATACTTAACACATTTATTTTGATAACAACACAAATGCCTTCAGTTCAGGGATGAGAATTTATCAAGGTCTATAAATTGTTCACTAAATACTCCCAAGTTATACGACATAAGCTAAGATAGAATATATTATGTCTAACTTTTTCCTGTCACATCAACAAATGGGAATGCAGTCACTGGATTCCACTCACTTCTGATTGTAATATTCTCTCTGGCTTGACAGATTCTACTCTGAATTTCACAACCCAATTCAAGTATCCAGGTCTCATCTTGCTAAAGATCTAACGAAGCAATAACCTTTTTTTTCTGTTACCCAAGCCAGTCCTTGCCTTGTTCAAGAGTCCTTCACCAAGTAATTAAGTCAACCTCATGACAGCACATACATAAGCTTCATACACTGAACCAGTCAACTGCCCAGATAGCATAGGTAGTTACAACTTAGAGAATTTCTCTCACTACTGAAGAGGACCAGTCTGCTTTGTCCACTTACTACTTTATTATCTGATTATAGAGAAAATATATCTGAATAGCAACAATAATAAGAAAAACTTTAAGAAATAAATGTCCTAAACTTTTAATACAGGAATGAGGCTACACAGAGGCCAAAGCCTCTGTGCCTCTGTCTCTTCATTAGTATTGTTGGACCATACCTGGAATATGCCTTCATTCACTTTCAGATATCACCCTTTGGGAGAGGTATTGACAATACAGAGAAATCATAGAAAAATAAGATGTTTAGCTTCAATAAAGAAAGTGGATAATGAGGCAAAAACCATGAAAGAAATCTTTAAAAACTGTCACATAAATGGGAGCAGAAATAAGACTAAAGGTTAGATATTACATTTCCATACCATAACAAAAAGTTTCTAACAGAATTGTCTGAAACTTGAACAGTCTGTTCCCTATCACTGGGTGTGTTTAAACAGTCACTAGATGACCACTTGACATAAACTCTGTAAAGACAACCCTTATGTTGGGAGGTAGGTCTAACTAAATGAGATTTAAGTTCTATACTAACTCATAGATCTTCCCAGATCTTATGAGTAAGTGGAGAGCTGTCCTGTCTTACCCATTAAGCAGTTTCTAGAGTAGGAAATATTTTTCAAAACAAAATTTCTTGAGTTGTCTACATGGGATAGAGTGGATGGAGACAAGAATAGGTTAGAACAGAGCTACTAACAGGAGAAAGAAGAAGATACATTAGGAGCGGGGGATTACAAGGCTTGCAGATGGAATGTAGTTCACAAAAGTTTAAAGTGTTGATGATTTGGAGAGGGGCTTTATGGGAAAACTTTCTCCAATAAAATGAAAAGGCAAACCTCATGGAGGAATTTGTTGCTCATAAGCCAAAGCCTCACAATGGAGAGCTGAGATCAAACTAAAGTCCCCTCAGGCCCACGATTCCATGTCATGGGCATTTGTTAGTTATTTTTGCTGCTGAATCACAGAAAGAGTGATTAGTAGCCTCCCTGAAATACCCTTCAGCTCCACCTCTAAAATGACTCCCTTTTTCCCTTACCTCCTCTGTTTATTTTCTCTATGTCCAAGAACCAAGAAGCAGACCACCACAGAAAACAAAGATTCTGAAGACTGCCATTGCAGCTTGTCATTAACTAAGAAGGATGTAGAGGGGGTGTCTATGTCCTGTGCCTGGGTTTTGCATGACCCATCTTAATGGCTAAACCAGCACTAACCAAGCCATCTTACTCACCAAAATGAATCCTCTTGCAAAACTATGATGTGCTTTAAGAATTGGTCCTTTCTCCATTGATGATAAGCCACTAACTCCACTCTTAGCCTACATCTTACTCTACAGTTTTGAGAAGGATTCTCATATTATGTTCAATTCATAATTTTACATCTTAGAATCATAAAATAAGAGGCAGCACTGTATAGTAGTTAAAAGAGTGCTGTGCCTGGAGTTATACTGCCTAGGTTTGAAATTTATCTCTATCATTTGCTAACTGTTGACCTTGAGCAAGATATCTAATTTTTCTATGCCTCAGTTTCTTTATCTATAAAAGAAAAAGAATAGTTGTTCCTACCTCACAGACTGCAGTGAAAATTAAATGATAATATTATGCTATATCATTTATCAAAATATTGATGTCATAATATTATCAAATTAAATGACATAATATAGATTGTACACAATTTAGTACAATGCCTGACATATAGGAAGTACTAGCTACTGTCATATTCTTTCAGAATTTAATAGACAAATTGGGCACATAATCTGCACACAATGCTTAACTACAGAATGATATGACTCATCTGTTCCTTTGGCTGAGTTAAAGGCTTTTCTTGGGCCCTATTTTTTGGGGAACCAGGTATGCCTTAGTTGATAGCAGAGTAAAATCTATCATCATCATCATCATCATCATCATCATCATCATCATCATTTATTCTTTCCTCCTGAATTATTATTATTCTATTATTTATGAGAGAACTTCATATCCATTTCATGTTGATTTTATTTGATAATAAATATTTTTAAAAGCCTTTAGCTTTAATGTTCCTTGCCCCTATCACTTCTGTTAAGTAAGAGGAAAAAGGCAGATTCAAGAGATAAAAGTGCAACTTTAACCTTCTGCAGACAAGGACATGAGTGCAAGAGAGGTAGAGCCACATGTCCAAAGACTCACAGTTCGTGACAGAGCAGGACAAAAAAATTGGTCTGATCCTTATATTATTCTAATAAAATTGTTTATTAAAGGTGTGTAAAAAATTACTCTGTTTGTGAAGTTAATGCATGCTTCTTTCATACATGTAAATGTGTGTTTGTACATTTTATACTTTCTTTTATAACACAAATATATGATACCATACATATATATCGTGTATTGTTGATTGAGTATAATCCTTAGCTAACTATGAACATTCCCATAACACTCCTCACAGTATTTCTCGGCTGACATTATCAACTGCAGAGTTTAGAGACAGGACCCAACCCATGAGCCTTGTCCTCCATGATGTCATAACATAACTACCAATTACTACAGGATCTTCTGTTCCAGGATATCCCTTCCCTCCTATGGCCAGGCCATGCTGCAGGAGAATATGGAAAAGGAGATCCCTAGCTTTGTAGAGAGCTGTGCAGAGGGCCTGAGGGGCCAAGGCTTAGCTTTTCTATCCAATAGGACAATCTTGTTTCAATAGATAAATCTGGCTTTCTCATCTAAGATCTGCAAATTTCTCAAATCCCATCTCCCCCACCGTCATAAAAAAATTACCCAGGAGTCTCAGACAAGTTCCTGAAGTTTTAATCATTCATTATTAAACGAATCTTCATTGAGAACCTATTAGGTGCCAGGCGTTAGGAATACACTGGGAAGCAAAACCAAACAAGATTAGAAAAGGGAGACGAAAGAAGCATGTAGACCCAGCCCCAGATAAAACAGTAAAAAGAAAAATGTCTTACTGTTCTCCGTCCCTATCCATTTCGCCTCCTGCCCCAATCCTTTGTATTGTAAAGAGCTCCCTTAAGTTTCACTTTCCTTTTGTCTCTTCTCTCATCAAAACCTAATTCAGCAAGTATATATTAAGCAACTACTGTATACCATATCCTCAGTAGGTAAAATTAGTCATTTACAGCTTAGGAGTGTTTGCTTTACAAATCTTCTTAATATTTTCCTCATATTTTTTTATTAATAAAATATAATTTAATAGTACAAATATAATTCAAAAGTACACAATTTGATAGTTGCTAGCATATTCACGAAGTTGTACAACCATCATTACAACCTAATTCCAGAATGTTCTCATCACATCAGAAGAAACCCATACCCATTATCAGTCATTCCCCAATCTCTCCTTCCCCTATCACCTGACAATCTCTGATTAACTTTTTGTCTCTATGGATTTGCCTATCCTAGACATTTTATGTAAATAGAATAGCATAATGTGTGACCTTTTGTGTTTAGTTTCTTTCACTTAGAATGTTTTCAAAGTTATCTGTGTTGTAGCAGGTCAGTAGTTCATTCCTTTTTATGGCTGAATAATAATTCATGATGTGGATATACCACATTCTGTTTATTCACTGGTCAATTTTTGAACATTTGGATTGTTCAGCTTTCTATTATGAATAATGCTGGCATAAACATTCATGTCCACATTCCTGTGTGGAAACATTTTCAGTTCTCTTGGCTACATATCTAGAAGTGGAATTGCAAGATTAAATGGCAACTTTATATCTAGCTTTTTGAAGAACTGCCAAACCGTTTTTAAAAGTGGCTGCATTGGTTTACATTCCCAAGAGAAAGACATGAAGACTCCAATTTCTCCACATTCTCACTAAGATTTGCAATTGCCTATTATTTTTATTATAGCTATCCTAGCAGATATTAAGTCTCCACCACCTGGATACCTCATTGTGATTTTGATTTCCACTTCCCTAATAACTAATAATATTGAGCATTTTTCCTGTCCTTATTGTCTATTTGTATATATTTTTTAGATAAATGTCTATTCAAATATTTTGTTCATTATTAATTGAGTAATTTGTCTTTTTTATATTAGATATAAAGTACAATGGCTAGGCATTTACATAATTTATAAAGTGATCCCACTGATTAATCTAGTACTCATCTGGTACTTCACAAGCCATTACAATAATATTGACAATATTTCCTATGCTGTACTTTACATCCCTGTGACTGTTTTAGAACTACTAATTTGTACATCTTTATCCCTTCACGTTTTTCAACCTGTCCTCCAACCCCCCTTTCCTCTGGCCATCACAAGTTTGTCAATCTCTTTTCATTTAGTTTATTCATTTCTCTTGTTCCTTAGATTCAACATATAAGTGAAATCATATGGTATTTATCTTTCTCTGTCTGACATATTGCATTCAGCATAGTACCCTCTGGGTCCATTTATGTCATTGCAAATAGTAAGATTTCACTTTTTATAGCGAAGTAATATTCCATCGTGTATATGTACCATAACTCCTTAATTCAATCATCTATTGATGGGCACTTAGGGTTGATTCCATATCTTGGCTACTGTGAATAGCATTGCTATGAATGTAAGAGTGCATAGATCTTTATGAACTAGTGTTTTAGTTTTCTTTAGACACTCAAATGTGCAATAGCTGGATCAAGCAGTAGTTCTATTTTTAATTTTTTGAGGAAACTTCAAACTCTTTTCCATGTTGGCTATATCAATTTGCAATCACACCAACAATGTATAAGGGTTCCCTTTTCTCCACATCTTTGTTAACACTTGTTTTTTGATTTATTGATGACAATCAATCTGACAGATGTGGGATGATATATCATTGTGGTTTTAATTTGCATTTATCTGATGATGAGTGACCTGAGTATCTTTTCACATGTCTATTGGCCATCTGTATTTCCTCTTTAGAGAAATATCTATTCAGGTCTTCTGCCCATTTTTTAATTTGATTGTTTTTTGTTGTTGTTTTGAGTTGTATGAGTTTTTTATATATTTAGATAGTAACCTCTTATCAAGATGTATCATAGGCAAATATCTTCTCATATTCAGAAGGTTATCTTTTCATTTTGTTGATGGTTTCCATTGCTGTGCAAAACTTTTTAGTTTGATGTAGTCCCACTTGTTTATTTTTTTGTTTGTTTCCCTTGTCTGAGGAGATATATCAGGAAAAAAAATTACTAATAGCAATATCAGAGAGTATACTGTCTATGTTTTCTTCTAGAATTTTTATGATTTTTGGGTCTTACAGTAAGTTTTTAATCCATTTTGAGTTTATTCTTGTATATAGTATAAAAAGGTGGTCCAGTTTCTTTCTTTCTTTTTGCATGTATCAGCCCAGTTTTCCTAATATCATTTGTTGAAGAGACTGTCTTTTTCCCATTGTATATTCTTGCCCCCTTTGTCATAGATTAATTGATCACACAGGTGTGGATTTATTTCTGGGCTCTCTAGTCTTTTCTGTTGTGTCTGTTTTTATGACAGTATCATGCTTTTTTCATTATTATAACCTTCGTATCAGGTAGTGTGATAACTCCAACTTTATTCTTCTTTCTCAAGAGTGCCATGGCTATCCAGAATCTTTTCTAGTTCCATATAAATTTTTGAATTATTTCTTCTAGTTCTCTGAAAAATGCCATTAGTAAGTATTTTTATACAGGTTGCATTGAACCTACAGATTATAGATTGCTTTGGGTAGTATGGCCATTTTAATATTGATTCTTCCTACCCATGAGCATGGTATCTGCTTCTATGTATTTATTTCTTCTTCAATTTCTTTTGCCAATGACTTATAATTTTCTAAGAACAGGTCTTTTACTTACTTAATTTGCTTCATAGGTATATTTTATTATTTTTGATGCAACTATAAATGGAATTGTTTTCTTAATTTCTCTTCCGATAGTTCATCATTGATGTATAAAAATACAACAGACTTCTGAATATTAATTTTGTATCCTGCTACTTTATTGAATTTATTTATCAGTTCTAACAGTTTTTAGGTGGAATATTTAGGGTTCTCTATATATAGTACTATGTCATCTGCAAATAATGACAGTTTTACTTCTGTCTTTCCAATTTGGATTTCTTTTATTTCTCTTTCTTGCATGATTGCTACAGCTAGGACTTCCAACACTATGTTGAATAGAAGTGGTGAAAGTGGGCACCCTTGTCTCATTCCTGATCTTAAGGAGAACTTGTTTAGCCTTTCCCCATTGAGTATGATGTTAACTGTATGTTCATCATATATGGTCTTTAGCATATTGAGATATGTTCCCTCTGTTCTCACTATGCTGAGAGTCTTTATCATAAATGGTTACTGGATTTTGTTAAACACTTTTTCTGTCTCTATTGATATGATCAGATGATTTTTAACTTTCAATTTGTAAATGTGGTGTATTATATCAATTACCTTGCAGATATGAAACCAACCTTGCATCCCAGGAATAAATTCAACTTGATCATGTTGTATAATATTTTTAATGTATTGCTGAATTTGGTTTTGTAGTATTTAGTTGAGGAATTTTACATCAATGTTCATCAGGAATATCAACCTATAGTTTTTTGTTGGTTTTTTTTTATTGCCTTTGGCTGGTTTTGAAAACAAGGGACTGGTGGCCTCATAAAAAGAATTAGAGAGCCTTCCCTCTTCTCATATTTTTTGGAATAGTTTGAGAAGAATAGGTTTTAATGCTTCTTTGAATGTTTGGTAAAATTCACCTATGAATCCATCTGATGCAAGACTTTTTGGAAGTTTTTTGATTACTTATTCAATTTTGATGGTAATAATCGGTCAGTTCAGATTTTCTGTTTCTTCTTGACTTAGTCTTGGGAGATTATATGTTGCTAGGAATGTATCCATTTCTTCCAGATTGTCCTATTTGTTGACATATAATTGCTCTTAGTATTTTCTTATAATCTTTTAAATTACTGTATGGTCTGTAGTTACTTTTCCTTTTTCATTTCTGTTTTTATCTATTTGAGTCCTCTTCCTTTTTTTCTTATGAGTCTGGTCAAAAGTTTGTCAATTTTGTTTATCTTTTCGAAGAACCAGCTCTTGGTTTCATTAATTATTTGTATTGTTTTTCTAGACTCAATTTCATTTATTTCTACTCTGATCTTATTAATTCCTTCCTTCTACTTACTTTGGCCTTTATTTGCTCTTTTTTTCTAGTTCTTTTAAGTGTAAAGTTAAATTATGTATTTGAGCTTTTTCTTATTTCTTGAAGTAGGCCTATAATGCTATGAATTTCCTTCTTAGGACTGCTTTCTCTGTGTCCCATAGATTTTGAGTCCTTATATTTTCATTTTCATTTGTCTCAGGTATCTTTTGATTTCTTTCTTGATCTCGTTTTAACCCATTAATTGTTTAGTAGCACATTGTTTAGACCTCATGTGTTTGTGTATTTTCCAGTTTTTTCTTGTAATCGATTTCTAGTTTCATACCATTGTTGTTGAAGAAGACATTTGGTATACTTTTAATCTTCTTAAATTTATTGATACTTGTTTTGTGTCCTAACATGTGGTATATCCTGGAAAATGTTCCATGTGCACTTGAGAAGAATGTATATTCTGCTGCTTTGAGGTGAAACACTCTGAAAATATCAATTAAATCTATCTGGTCTAGTGTGTCATTTAAGGCTGCTATTTCCTTGTTGATTTTCTGTCTGAAAGATCTGTCTACTGGTATCAATCAGGTGTAAAAGTCTCCTACTATGAGTGTATTACTGTTGATCTCTCCCTTTATCTCAGTCAATAATTACTTTATATATTAAGGTGCTCCCATGTTGGATACATATATGTTTACTAGGTTTATGTCCTCTTGATGTATTGATCCCTTTATTATTAGGTAATGCCCTTCTTTTGTCTGATATAAGTATTGCTACCTCAATTTCTTTTTCATTTCCATTTCCATAAAATATCTTTTTCAATCCCTTTACTTTCAGTCTGTGTATGTCATTTGTTATGAGGTGGGTCTCTTGTAGAGAGTATATGTACGGGTCTTGTTTTCTTATTCATTCAGCCACCTTGTGTCCTTTGATTGGAGCATTTAACCCATTTATATTTAAAGTGATTCGTGATAGGTACATAGTTATAAACATGTTATTATTCATACTTATGGATTTTTCCTCCTTCTTCTTTTTACAGAAGTCCCATTAACATTTCTTGCAATACTGGCTTGTTGGTAATTAATCCTTAAGCTTTTTCCTGTCTGGGAAGCTCTTTTTCTCACCTTCCATTTTAATTGATAGCCTTGCTGAGAGTAGTCTTGGTTGTAGATCCTTGTTTTTCATCATTTTGAATATTTCATGACAATCCCTTCTGTCCTGCCAAGTTTCTGTTGAAAAATCGGCTGATATTCTTATGAAAGTACCATAAAAAGTAACTAGCTGCTTTTCTCTTGGTGCTTTTAAGATTCTCTCTTTGTCTTTAACCTTTAGCATTTTAATGATGATGTGTCTTCCTTGGTGTGGGTCTGTTTGTGTTCCTCTTGTTTGAGACTCTTTGCACTTCTTTGACTTGTACATCTGTTTCCTGCCAGGCAAGGGAACTATTCTGTCATTATCTCTGCAAATAGGTTCTCAACCCCTGCTCTCTCTCTTCTCCTTCTGGTAACCCTATGACGCAGATGGTACATTTGATGTTGTCTCTCACACTTTCTACATTTTTTAAAATTATTTTTTCTTGTTACTCTAATTGGATGTTTTCTGTTACCTTGTCTTCCAACTCACTGATTCGATCTTCTGCTTCATCTAGTCTACTGTTGATTTCTTCTATTGTGTTTTCTATTTCTGACTAGTTCTTTTATATGGTTTCTATGTCCTTTTCCATGCTTACTATATCTCCATTGAAGTCCTCACTGAGATCATCTATTCTCCCCCTAGGTTCATTAAGCATCCTTATAACTAGTCTTTTGTATTTTGTGTCTGCTAAGTTGCTGGCCTCCATTTTGTTTAGTTATTTTTTCTGGAGTTTTTTCCTATTGTTTTATTTACAGCACAGTTCTTTGTTTTCTCATTTTAGTTACATCTCTGTGGGGTTTTTTTCTATGTATTAGAAAGATTTGTTATGTCTCCCAGCATTGGCCAAGTGGTCTTATGTAGTAGGTGTCCTGCGTGGCCCAGTGCACAGTCTCCCTGATCACCTGTTCTGGGGGCTCTGGGTATGTTCCTCGTATATGCTCTTTTGTTGTAGCTAAGCCTTGATTGCTGTTAGCACATGAGTAGATAAGATTGACTCTTGGGCTGACTGGTGTGGGGATTGGCCGTGTCCATAGGGTACAAGCTGCTGTGTGGGGGCTGATCCCATGAAGTGGGATTTGCCCCAACAAGCACATGTATCTGTTGAGACCACCCTTTGTGTATGCCAATTATGGGGCTTGTCAGGTGATTCTTTGTTGTGGTCTGATGGCAGCCTGAAAATATGTTCATTCTGGGGCCCCTTGGGAGGGGCTCCTGTGTAGGTCAAGGTCAGCCACTGTCTTTGATTTTTTGGGTAGGAGCTACAGAGTGATCCATGAGTGGTTGCTGCCTGTTCTGGATCTGAAGGCAAGTGGGAGAGACCACGCTGTGAGCCAAGGTCAGTAACCCCAAGTACTGTCCCTGGGGTGCCTCAGCAAAAGTACCAGTGCACCTTAAGGCCTGGAGCTGCCTTTCAGTTGCCCAAAGGTCTCTGCAACTATAAGAGCCCTTGGTACAGGAGTTGAGTAGGATAGAGACCCAGGGAGTCACCGGAGTCTGCAGATTTCACCTGGCCAATGCAGAACAAGATTTTATTCCCGTGCTGAATCTTAGATAACTTCAAGGCCTGCCGCTACCTGCCTTAGGCCCACAGACACACAAGATCTATTTATGAAATACCATAGCTCAGGGTGTGGCTTGTGGCCTGCCACTAAAAGTTTCTCCCAGGATGCATGAGCCATGCACAAGCTGTGTGAACTGAGGGCTGTTGTTTGCTGTTAAAATTATGGCCCAGGGAATGCACAGGGTGGTGCTGTCTGCTCAGCAGTGAGCCCACCATGGGCAATTTGTGGGTTGGGTAGTATAGGGTCTCAGGGAGACACAGGGTGGAACAAGCCAGTTCCAACAAGCTAATGCAGATTGCTACCAAAGCTGAGTCCACTGAGCTCCTGCAAAAGTTACAGATTACAGTGAGTCTAGCCACCATCCGCCCTAGGCCCACAGACCCCAGCAATTCACCCAAAAGATACTACAATTAGTGCTTGTATCAGTGGCCCACTACCAAGTCTTTCCACAATGTGCAGGCCACACATTGGCAGCATGAGCTGAGGGCTGCTGCCTGCCCACAAATGCATGGCCCAGGGGTTGTGCAGGGCTGGGTTAGCTACCTGTCAACAGGCCTTCCACAGGTATCTTGAGTGGAATGGGCAAAATCTCAGGGAGACATGGGGTGGAGGAGGCCACTCTCACCAGATCTATGCAGCTTCAAAATTGGTCCTGCAAGGGGAGGATGATTCAACACATGCAAGATAGCACCCATCTTCAGATTTCTGGGGATGGGGCTGACAAAAGAAAAATGGTGGCTGTCCTTCAAGACCTCACCGTGGTGCCACACAACTCAGTCCATCCCCATATGTCTCTCGTACCTCCCAAGTTACTGACCCTCCACCAGAGCCCAGAGCAAGTGTCTGCAAGTAAGTGAGTCTGTGCACAGGCCATTTAAGGGGAACATCTGGGTTTTCAGCTTCCTATTATCTCACCAAGACAGCCAGAATCCCCACCAATTTTTACAGTCAGATTTTGTGGGAACTCCTCTTCCCTAGACTGAAACCCTGAGCTGGAGAGCTCTTGTGTGAAGCAAGGGCCCCTCATTCCTTAATGGGAGACTCTGTAGCTATGCTTTCCATCCCGGTGCTCAACCACATACAGATGTGGGACCAACCCATTTCACTTCTCCACCCTTCCTACCAGTCTCAATGTGGCTTCTTATTTATATTCTCAGATGTATATGTTATGGTCAGTTAAACTTCAGGTCATACTCCAAGTTGTTTATTTTATAATTTGGTTGTAATTTTAATGCAATCATTGAAGGAGGCAAACCCTGCTTTTACCTAGCCTACCATCTTGACTGCCAAGTGAATTGTCTCTTTATTATTGAGTTTTAAGTATTTTTGATTCCGGATACAAAATCCTTATCAAATACATGATTTGCAAATATATCTTCCCATTCTGTGGGATGTCTTTTCACTTTCTTGAGTGAGTCTTTTGAAGCACAAAGGTTGTGATTTTGATAAAGTCTTGTTAGTTAGTTAGTTAGTTAGTTAGTTAGTTAGTTAGTTAGTTTCTTGTGCTTTTGGTGTCATATCTAAGAACTATTGTCTAATCCAAAGTTACAAAGATTTATGATTACGTTTTCTCTAAGAGTTTTATGTTTTTGGCTTATACATTTAGGTCTATGATCCAGTTTTAGGTAATTTTTGCATATTAGGGGAGTTAGCGGATCCAAATTTTTTTTCTTTTTAACGTGTGGATATCCAGTTGCCTCAGCACAATTTGTTGAAGACTAGACTATTCATTTCCCACTCGATTATCTTGGCACTCAGGTTAACATTTATTGACCATAAATATAAATGTTCATTTCTGTATTCTCAATTCTATTCTTTTTTTCTATATGTCTCTCCTTATGCTAATACCACATAGTCTTCATCATTATAACTTATAATTAGTTTTGAAATTAAGAAATATGAATACTCCAACTTTGTTCTTCTTTTTCAAGATTGTTTGGCCTATTCTGAGTTCCTTGCATTTACATAGGAATTTTAGTATAACTTATCAATTTCTGCAAAAAAAAAATAGCAGCTGAAATTTTGACAGGGGTCATTGAATCTGTAGACCAATTTGGGGACTGTTGCCATCTAAGCAATATTAAGTCTTCCAATCCATGAACACAAGATGTCTTTCCATTTATTTAAGCTTTGTTTAATTTCTTTCAACAATGTCTTATAGTTTTCAATGTACAAGTCTTCTACTCCTTTTGTTAAATTTATTCCTAAGTATTTTATACTTTTTGATGTTTCTGTAAATAGATATTTTTCTTAATTTAATTTTTGGATGATTATTGCTAGTATACACAAATATAATAGATTTCTGTGTTTCGATTTTGTATCCTGAATCCTTGCTGAACTCATTTATGAGTTCTAATTGTTTTTGAGTGTGTGTGCATGTGCATACTTAAGAATTATCTGTACACAAGATCATGTCAAATACAAATAGAGATAGTTTTGCCTTTTTTCTTTCCAATATGGATACATTTTCAAGTGTTATTTCTTGCTATGCAATGGAACATTTTATCCCTCTATAAACTAATTTCAGGCATCAAGGATGCATGCTCCATGAGGGCAGGAATTTGTTTTTTTTCTCTGTCATAGACCTAGCATCTAGACTCATTTTTGGCATTTAAGACGTATCCAAAAAATATTTGTTGAACAAAGGAAACAAGAATTAGATAAGACAGTTTAGTCCAGGTTTTTCCCCACACCTTGAAATCACATCGGCAAGGTTTGGCTTATTCTATTCCTTATATATATTTGCTTATAATGCTTACCCAGTTCCTGGAAATTAGTGAGCACTCAATAAATATTTGTTTAATGAGTGAATTAATAAATAATGTAAGATCTGACATATGGGAGTATATGAGTAAGACTATGTCTTACTCATCTGGTCACATCTGATATAGGAAACACCATTTGTCAGACAGCTTATTAAACCATCAATTTCATCTCAGTGTTTGGTAAATAATGTCCCCTAAGATCATAGTGACAGTAAAACTCTGTCACTGAAATTCCAATAATTTTACAGTGGCTATTAAACCTGGCTCCCACAAAATGATATTATTATGTAATTTCTCTTATGTAATATCATTTCAACAACAATTCAAAGAGTTAGTTGGGGAAGAGTAATAGATAGCAAGCCACTTAAGACTAGCCACCATGACCTCATCTCCTGGCCCTGCCACCTTGCTTCTCCTGCTCTTACTCTCCCCCAGGAAATAGGTGCATCTGGAAATGCAGTGAAAGTACTTGGCATGAACACCATATGAAAAGTCAATGAGGCCCAGGAGGGTCTGGGGCACAGTTGAGGTGGGGGAGCTTTCCTCATGCTCCTGCTCACTCTCTTCTTTTAAATAGACCATTGTTCCTGTCATTCCACTCCACAACCTCAAGCTCACTTTCTGTATGTTACAGATTGAAATCTGTACTCACCAAATATGCATTTAATTCTATTTTACTTGGGCAATTATTATATAAATAATTGCATTGCTATTGGAAACATATTTTAAAATTTTAATGACCATGAATGAGATTTATAGCTATTACAGATTTGCTAATCCTCAATAAATGTGTTTTTAATCAGATTAGCATTTTATATACAATAACTGTCCTATGATTTCTGGGGTGGGTTTTGTAGCACTGCAGTTGATTTGTTTTCCCTGGGGCTCTAAGTTACACTTCAAGATTAGAGATTAAAATATAAATTTTCCACTCTTTAAAAAACGAGACCCAGGAATAAGGTGGAGTACAGACAGCAGTGACAAGAAAAAGCGGGCAACTTAGAATAGTAGGCATATGTCTGGACTAAGCATCAGGAGATCAAGATTTTTGTCTGCTTCTACTTCTAATTAGTTCTATGGCTCTAGCCAAGTCACTTAACCTTTCTTAGCCACAGTTTCCTCATTTGTCAAATGAGAATAATCATATCTAGCCCAGCCTCACATCTTTGTGGTGGGGAAACTGAAATGTGAGTGTATGAGAAAATGCTGAATATATCACACAGTGCAACAGTGCAGAGTCTAGGGAATCCAGGCTCAGCTCCGCACTTATTAGCAGAACCACCTTGGACACATCATTTAATCCTCTGACCCTCAGTTTCTTCATTTGTACAATGTAAATAAAAATAATAATAATAGTAGCAGCAGTAGTAAATGCCTATTTTTAAAGGATTTTTCAAGTTAGTGAGATGATGTATATGAATCTTCACACAAGACCTAGCACATAATAAGCATCAAAAACTATTCTTTTTCCATACTTTCTTAAAGTAAAATCCAAAACATTTGAGAATCTTCAGAATCATGGAATATCCCATTGTCTTACAGAGAGAAACAGGTCTGCTGTAGTAGAGACACTATCATCACTTATATTTTCTATAATCACCCATCCCCCTGCTGTTGTACCTTTCTATCACTCCTTGGTTGAATGCTTTTTTAAAAGCTTCCAAATAAAATTTTTAGCTTAATAGACTGGCTGGAAGAGATATCATTAGGCTAAGAAATACAGAAGCATTTTTCACTTTAGAGTTAGTTACAGTCCTTCCAGAAGGGCAGTAGGGAGTTGGAGATTTGGGTCAACAGAAAATTCCTTAGTGGTCAGTATCTTTCCAAGGAAGCCTAGAAATGACTTTCATTCCTAAGCATGCTGTCGTCTTTGGGTAAAATGTGACCCCTCTGGACACAGGGAAGCCTACTGATGGCCAAACTCTGTAATTATATCTCTCCACACCTTCCCAGAGTCTTCAAACCTCACAGCAAACTTCAAGACAATACACTCCACCAAGCTCCCTAGACTAAATAAGGTAGTACAAAGAGCATGTGCACAGAAACACATACCCAGAGAAAGTCCAGCACAATGAAGAATAAACAGCCAGAGCACAGTCTGGCACTAGAGACTTTATTATGCTTTTAGTCCTCTTGACTAAACAGAGGTCCCGCCCATGGCCATCACTCTCCCTCCCCACAACCCCAACACACACACACACACACACACACACACACACACACACACACACATCTCTAGGTACAAGCAGAAGAGAGATTAGCTACATAAACCAGGCAGGCTTGTAAAACAGCTTAAGAATCAAATACTCAAGAATGTTTTGGCCAAGCTGCTGACCCATTTCCCACCCTGCAAAGCCCAGGGAAGGAGAGGGAGGTAGAAAGAAAAACAAAGAAGGGGAAACAAAACCAAATTATTAAGTTCTTTTTATTAAATAAATAAGCTCCTTCTGACAGGCCTCTCCCAGTAGTCCTGGGATGCCGTCAGTCCTGGGAAATGACTTGAGAAAACACACACATGCACGCGTGCACGCGCACACACACACACACACACAGACTCCTTGGTCTTGTCTGGAGTGAGAGAGGCCAGTTAGTGAATTCCTTGCACTCCAGTCAGATTGAAGTAAGAACCGGAATCTAGATGGAGAGAGGATGGATAAGTAGCATGTAGATGTTGATTAGAATATGGAACTAAAATGCATTTTGGGCTACAGCCCTGACACATCTGCTTCTAATGTGATAACACCCAGATCTAAATGTCAAGGCCCAAATCTCCAGTCCCCTCAACTCAAACACACCCTGTCCTCCTTTGTTCTCACTCATATTCACAAACACTTCTACAGTCCTTAATCTAATTACATCTCTCCATCATTAATGACCAGACCATCAGGCTAAAAATTTCTGTCATCCTCTCTTTCTTCTTTTTCATCCTCAAGATCCATTTGGTTACCAACTCCTGCCCATTCTACTTAGACATACTTCCAAATCAGGTCCATCTTCTGCAAATCTGTTACCATCAGATTAATTTACATCTATATTAGGATTTATCTGAAATATCTGTCCTTATGCTGGTGTCTCTACAATTAGCCTTTCCTACTTCATGTCATCTGACACAATATCATAGATGTTATTGTATCAAAGGAAAAAATCAAATCATGTCATCTCCTGATTAAAGATTTTCAATAACTCAAAGTTGACTTAGCAGGACATCCTTGACCCTTCACTATCTGACCCCTCCCTTCCTCTGTGGTCATAACTCCCACCTCTCCTGGCCAAGGACTCTAAATTCACAATACATTCTATCATTGCCAAGCTTCCCCATTAACTTTCATGATCTTGGCTTGTTTTGTTCTCCCCCTGTCTGGAATGTCTTTACTGTATCTCTACCCAGTGACCCCTCCCTCATCTTCCAAGTCCCAATTCTAAAGATATCTCTTCAGCAAAGGCTTCCCTGGCTCCCCAAGATAAATTCAACCCCTTCTTCCTCACTTTGTTCATATCACTATTATAGTACTAACCATGGTTGTAATTATCTAAGTCTGTCCCACTAAAATGTTAGGTCCTCAAATCTATTCCTCATGTTTTATTTATATTTGCTTCAGCATGTGGCCTTTATAGGCATTTCTTAAGTGGTTTATTAAATGAACAAAAGGCCAAGTTAATGATGAATAAGCAAGTCAACAATGTGGACTTGAGTAAATGGCTACCCTCTGTGGGTCTCAGTTTCATCATCTGTGCAGTGAAGGAGTTGAGTAAATGAGCTTAACAATCCCTTTTAGCCCTGACATTGTATGATTTTATGAAGTTTTAGCTAAGAGATACTGGATGACTGGGCTCTTCTGTGTGAGAACTGAAGCAGAGAGTTATAAATATGTAAAGCAGTCAAGAGCCTCTATAAACACAAAAGTGCAGGGACACTCACTCGTGAACAGACAGGTTTATGCAGAAGTAAGCCAGATGTACAGCAAAGTACAGTACCCAAACATTATATTATAACTTGCACTTGGATGTGCCTGCAGTAATCTAGCCTCAATCTTTCAGAGAAAAAATGATGGAAGGGGCCGGGAAGAAATAGAAACTACTAAAAGCAGGTGGAGGTGGGCAATGGGAACAAGTGTGGGTGAGCAGCCATGGAGTTTCTCCAACACAAAAGCCATTCTTCCCCCATCTTATTTTCCAGAACATCTCAACACAAACATAAACCTTTCAATTTAGCCAGATTGTTCTACTCACTCAGCTTCAGGACTTGTATTAACACAACCCAGTGCCCTATGCTCCTGTTCATTCTATTTTCTCTTGCCTTAAAAGCCTCTGTGACCCCTCTTCATCAGTATATACAAATGCTGCTCATTCTTAACATCTACCCACTCCTTAACTACTCACTCCTCCAAAGCGATCTTTCTTCATTTTCTGAAATCCTACAATAGTTTGACTATAACAGCTTGACCAGCTTAGTTATTATCTCATTTAACACAGTGCCTGACTAATAGAAGACAGTAAGTAAAGATTATTGTAGATTAATGACTGAATATATTAACAGCTAAGTAGAACCTATGAAGATGAAACTCCCTGCCCTCAAGGAGAACTTACGGTACAGTGAAGGAATCAAATTAGTAAAGTAATCACAGATACATATACCAAACCATGGGGTTTTGGTTTTGGTTTTGGTATTGGTTTGGTTTGGTTTTGGGATTTAGGGAAAACTTTCCTATGCACCTGTACCATCTCCCCAAATACTTTGCAAGCTCCTTGTGGACAGAAACTGTTTCTTCTTTCCTCCAAGACACTCACCAAAATGTCTTGCATATAAACACAAAGTACATATCGATCAATTGATTTTCTGTATAAAGCCAGGATTCCTTTTTAAAAAACTGCAGAAAAGGTGAATGGATAAAAATGTGTCTTAGAAGAGGCTTTACCTAAACCAAGACAACTTGGTAGCTTGATTAAGACTGTACAGGAAAAAATGGAAGAAGAAAACTGAGAGAAAAAAAGCAAATAAAAAAAACATGGCTCCCAAGAGTAAAGTGGAAAGGGAAGTTGGGGGAGGACTAATAATAGTTTCAAATAAATGCTGGGGTCTAGTTAATAATGAAACAATGTTGATGGTGTCAGGTCACATGCAACTAGACACATAATGCATTTCATTTCAGAGAGTCATTTTTCTATGTGTGGAAAACTGTAATAGGGACCAAAACAAGTTTTGTCAGAAAATATTCATTGATCACTAGAAGAGGGTGAAGCCTTCAAAAGAAATGAAACTAATCATTTTCTTAATGATGTAAAAGCTGGAATATATGTGTGTGTGTGTGTGTGTGTGTGTGTGTGTGTGTGTGTGTTTTATGTATACTTGGAGATATTTGAGAATGAAAATAAGACTACCTCAAACAAGTAATTTAACTTCTATTGCTTGATTCAGAAACATTGTAAAAGAGGGAGAGAAGAAAAAAGGGAAGGGGGAAAGAAGGAGGAAAAGAAGAAGGAGGAAAACACAGAGAGAGAGAAGGTCTGCCTTCCAATCTCACTGCAAAATCCAGTAATCACATCTTCTGTTTCTCCTCACTTGCTTTCCGTAGCTCTGCTCTGAGACACTCAGTAAAGGTTTTTCTGGATTAATGACTGAGTATGTTAACAACTAAAGTGGAACCTCTGGAGATGAAACTCAATTTACCACATTGAAATTTATGAAACAGAATTATGTAGAGCATGAAACCTAAACAAAGAATTTCAAAATATTAAGAATCACTGAGTTAATGGCCTTCCTTTAATTTCCTTCGCTCTATGAAAAACAATATGCCTTGTTTTAATGAAATTAACTTGTCGTATGTCTTGACAGGTCTGGCGTTGGAGAAAGCACCATTTCATCAGCATGTATTAATGCCCTCTTCCTGTGAAACACATGAGATGTCTTTCTTTAGATGGAAAACAATACTATTCTATCTTCACTACTTGTCTGGGACATGAGAATAGGTTTCCTTATAAGAAGGAGGAGAGAGTCAAATAAGAGGAACCAGGGTTTTCTTTCTGCCAAAACTTTTAAACTCAGGAAGATTGATTAAAGTGAACATCAAAGGCAAACTAGAGAAGGGGAAGGAAGTCAGAAAAAATTCAGCATATATATAGAAACTGGATGGGAGCACCCTAATCACTTTGTCTCAATAATAGTAAAAGCATTGTGCCTGGATAAGAATGGATGCTTTTTATACATCTGTTGGATAGAAGGATGGATGGATGGATGGATGGATGGATGGATGGATGGATGGATGAATGGATGGATGGATGGATATGAGGAATGAATGATGGAAGGATGATCTATGGGAATTATACCTCTATGCTCTAAGTGGGTCACCTTCCTAAGTCTCTACCCAGGGTTCTAGTCATAGGGATAAAAACTTAAATAATTATTTCGAATAACTGCTCACTCTGTGATACAAGGAAGTAGTACTTTAATTACCTTTAAATGTTTATTTTTCATGGGTATGGATATATTTATTTAGTGCCATAAAAATGTTTATTACCTTTGATTCTGTGACCCCACTTGTAAAAATTTATGCTAAATTTTTTCTCAAAAGAAGAAAAAGTTATTTGTATAAAGATGGTTTAGAAGCATAATCTATAAAATTTAACAATTGTAGCTATCTACAAATATTAAAGTAAATTATTTCAATTTGATATATTATTAGACAGCCATAAAATAGTAACAAAAATTTTGAAACAACGTGGAAGAATGTTTATGGTAAAAGAAAATTCAACATGATATATACAGGTACAAAGAGCATGTATAATTTTGTGAACATGAAATATAAACAATAATTACAGTTTTATGTGTAACTGCAATTACAATTATGTGGAGGTATGCATGCATGTGGAAAGGCTGGAAAGAATCACCAAAAGTGACAACAGTATATATGTTAAGATTTTAGAATTATGGATGAATTATGTTTTTTGTTGTGTGTGTGTGTGTGTGTACGTGTGTGTGTGTGTGTTTATGGTGACATTGGTTAACAAAATCCAATAAGTTTCAGCTGTACACTTTAACAATAAGGCATATATATATGTATTTACACTGTGTGTTCACCTCCCATAGTTAGATTTCTTCTGTCACCATATATTTGACCCCCTTTCATCATTTACCTCCCCTCTCCCCCGGCCCTCTACCTCCTGGTACCCCTAGTCTATAGTCCATGTATGAATTATGTTTTTTAATTTAACATACTGTAATGGAGTTAAGGGACTTAATTCCATTTAATGTAAGTTTAATAATATTTTCAAAGAAAATAAAAATAAAATTTCTAATGATCATCAGTGTTGCCTCAACAGGTCCTAGTTAGTTCAGCATTTTATATTAAGTGAGTAAGCTATGGGGAAGAGCCTGACAAGGAGGAAGAAAGAGAGGAACATCTCACAGCAGAGGACAATTTCAATGGAAAGGAAACTGAGAAATATGTAAGAACATCTTATAAATAATTCTTGTGCTCCTGCTCCCCAAATTATCTAACCTCAATTCTCTCCTCTCCTGCCTTCTCCATGACCTTGTCCATTCAGTTACGCATAGGTAGCAGTCCTTTCCAACATTTTCAACATTTAGCTCTCACATCCTACTTTACTCCATTTCCATAGTCTCCAACACGTAAGCTTAAAAATATACTGAGTGTATTAGTTTTCTCTTGCTGTGTAACGAATTACCACAAACTTATCTATCTAAAACAACACACTTTTATTATCTCACCGTCTCCATGTATCAGGGATTTGGACACAGCTCGGGATGGCATGAGGCTTTGATCAAGGCATTATCTGAGCTGCAATCTCATTTGGAGGCTCGGCTAGGGAAGAATATAATCCCAAATTTATTCAACTTGAAGGCAGAGTTTGCTTCCTTGCAGACAATGTTGAGGGTCTCCACTTCTCCCTGGCTGTCATACAGAGGCTGCCTTCAGGTCCTAGAGGCCACCATCAGTTCCCTGCCACCAGGCTTTCTCCATAGTCAATCTGTGTTTGTTCCTTTATGACCAGCAGCAAAGCCTCGCACACCAAATCTCCCTTATAACCACAACTTCACTTAGACCTTTACTACTTCAAGCCTCTCATATCTGTCTTGGCTTCCCTGACAAATTTCAAAAAAAAAAAAAAAAAAGCTACTCCCTCCCACTTAAGAAGTCCCAAGGATCTCCCTATAATTCCTCCATCTTATCAAGCTCTTTTCATCTCAGGGCCTTCGCCTCTGCCTTCTCCTCTCTTTCCCCAAACTTCCCCAACTCTCTTTCACCTAATTAACTCCTACTTGGTCTCAGTTTCAGTGGTATTGCCTGATCCCCAGACTAAGATGTCACAATGTAATTAAATAGCATCTTAGTAATTATGGGTTTAATGCCTATTCCCTTTACTGAGATGCATCTCTGTGAAAGAAAGAAGGGCCTCTGTCTTGTTTGTTCCCTGCTATATCCCTAGTGCTTACTTAGCTCAGTACCTGCAGCAGAGTTGGTGCTCAGTAGATACATGATGAATGAATTAATAAATGAAGAAATTATGGGCTGTATCTCGGAAAGTTGAACCCATGCCTCCATGCCATGACTTTGGAGGCCACTACACAACTGCATTTTCTCTCCCTGGGAATGTCATCACTGTCTTCCCATGGTAAAGTCCAATGGTCTCTCCCCACCTCTCACCCTCCTTTACCTGTCTGCAGCTCCTGTAACACTGACTACCCCCTGAGCTGTCCTCCCCTTGGCTTTGGAGCCCTAAACTCCCCTAATTCCATTTCTCTCTCTAATTACCCTTTCATGTTGCTTTCCAAGGTTGTCCTCCTCTTAGAGTTTCCGCTTCAACTCCATCCAGAGAAATCCAAAACCTGTACCTTAGCCCTGAGTTTTTTTCTGATCTGACCTGCACTTTTAGCTGGCAAATGGATCTTTTCACTTCAGTGATTCACCAGCACCTCAAATTCAACCTGTCGAAAAGTCTCCTCCCTTTGCCTCCTTGGTTTCTCATCTCTGTTGTCCGTTAATGTTGTCAAAATCACCCTGGTTCAGAACTTCAACGTCATCTTCAGCTACTCCTGGTCTCTCCCTGCATTGTCTCCTGCACTCAGTCCCTCTTCTCCATTCCCCTCGCACTCAGTCCTTTCTCATGTGCACTCTTGCACAGCTTCCTAATGATCCCCACCTCCAGACCCTCAACACCACTTACCAGTTATCTTTCTAGAACACAGTGGAGATTCACTGTATCCAAAACTGCTCACCTCTGGGCCTTTGCTCATGGGGTTATTCCCTGCTTGGAAGGCACTTCCCCTCATCCCTGCTTATAAAATATATATATATATATATATATATATATATATATATATATATATATATATATATATATAAAACAACAAATAAAAACATCTGCCTGCCCCTCTAAGACCAATTCAAATCTGACTTCCTCCATGAAAACTACAGATCCAGAATCTGTGTTCCGGCCAAACCCTATGTCACTCAAGAATACTTAGCACTTTTTTTTTTTAACACTTTGGGCATTTCTAATCCTTGCTATTAGATCAGGTGCTTCTCAGGGTCCTGGTCATCTTCTTCTCTGCCAGCAGAGCACTGGCCCATAACCATTGTGCTATAAAAAGGTTTTTTTTTGAAGGATGAAGGTTGGCCTGGAACTAGGCTCCCTTTACCTAGTTTCTGAGAGCTGCCTCTTCTAGGTTGGAATGATTCAAGTTTTTTTACCTCCGAAACTACAAACCAAGACTTTTTACCTCCAAAACTACAAACAGGAAATTCATCGGGAGGAAAAACTGTGGTTAATAGAAAAGCAAGCTCTCGGCCCAAACCACCAGCTGCCTTGTTAAAATTAACAAGCAGCAAAGTGAAACATGTGGCTTTAGAGTTGGGTTTCTCATTGTTATTATTCTACACACACACACACACACACACACAGGGAAATATTTAGTGTATCTTTCCCAGGAATAAGCTGGCTGGATGAACAAATGGAAAGTGAGAGTCGGAAGAAGACTGGGTTCTGGACCAGTGAATCAGTGAATGTTCTTTAAAACCTGAAAGAGCAGAATGGAGTGTTATAGTGTCACCCAAATATGCCAGAGTGTGTCAAAGCCTCTGAAAATAAAGCAAAGCCTCACAGCCAGGACCATTTAGAGACTGTAGAGCTTGGACAAATCACACTATATTTTCTTCTTTTCTCTCCTCGATATGTGTTCAAATCCCAACCGGGTATTTAGCATAACTGGTAAAAATGGAGACTGTGGGCTCAGTGAGACCTGCGTTGGCATCATGTGTCTGTCACTTCCAGGGTTACGTCTCAGTATCTCAGGGTCTCTGTGGTACATTGGGAAGAGTAATAGTACTTGATTCATAGGGTTCTTAGACTTACATGAGAAAATATGTGTAATTTGTATAGAACCTATCTAGACTCTCAATTTATATTAGGGTCTTCTCTTTCTTTTTTAATGTGCCAAACACTGCTGAGTGAAATTTGAATTATTGTATGGGTCTTATTTATTGAAATTTGCTCCAAGCACTTAAAGGGGAAAAGATTGAAGGCTTTAGCACAAGGCAGAACAAACATGGATGGGCTAGTGCAGGGCTGTGAACAGTCTGGGTGCTGCATTAGCACAGGGGCTCTCACCCCTTTCTCTACCTCTACTTTGCTTCCTGGGAAACTGCAATTGCCTCAGTCCCAAGGCAACCCCTGTCTGTCAAAGGAGGGCTGGCCCCAGAAAGAATTGTTGCCAAATTCCTGTGCTGTAGCGCTCAAATCTGAAAATAGAACAATTCTCCCCAGCTTAGGCCTGTGAACACTTTCAAACTGCATTCAGCAAGCAAAATTCCACTTCTCCAATGATGTTTTCATAGTCCCCAGACACATCCCCAGGATTTCTTTATACCTTCTTCCTCATCATCCTCCCTCTCATTACTTGTGTACTCCTTAGGCCTTTAGCTGAAATCAGCGGTATGCTATAAATATTTAACAACTTCCTCTAGCAGGAGGATGAGGAGAAAATGGATTTGTAGGATATGTCATTTTCCGTGGTGTAAATACTTTCCCCATGAAGCTGGGAAGAAATAGGCTTCGTTGAGTCTTGTGATCTAATGTGAGCCGGCACCAGCATACTGCTGGGAGCTTAACAATTGCCTTACACTGCTGCAGTCCTTTCTCCAGAGTAAATATTAATTGCCTTTAGTCTTTCTACCACCTTCATTTCTTTCAGGCTGTTTGAAAATAAATCATCCTTTGGAAGGCTAATGTGAGTTCGAGTGTCAAGAAAGCTAGGTTGTTCTCCACATTAGGAGAGTCCAGGGCTGCCATATATAGCCATCCAGGCCATGCAGGGCATGACTCCACCATTGACTTTAATGTGAATGGTGACCTTGAGATTGGTGCAAAATGAGTAGCCCGGGTGTGTCTTCCCCGGAATGATAAGGCCGTTGTGGGTTAAAAGCGAAAGAGAAATGGCCAGGTTTCCCAATATCTCCATTTTCAGGTGAATTCTCAGCCTCAGAAACTTTTTCAATGCCTGAAAAATCTAGACCTTCCCTCAGCAAAGTGACTGAACATGGTGCTGCCTGAAGTCCTCAGAGGACATATTCATATTATCTTCTCCAGAGAAGTAGTTAGACATCTACCCAATGAGTTGCCTTCATTCCCATCTATTGAATCAATTCCTTTATTAATTAATCCAACAAACATTCAGAGAAAATCTCCTAAGTTCCAGGCATTGGACTAAACACTGGAAATGAACTGAATAGAACAAGAAATTTACAGCCTCCCTGAAAGGTAACATAGACAAGCAAGCCAGCAATTATTTATTACATTTACAGATGTTTGTGTATACCAAGAAAGGAGCATGGCTACAGGTAAATTTCTATTTGCTAATAGCTACTGTATATTGAGAGCATAGTATGGTCCACATGTTTGCTAAGTATTTCCTCTGTTATTTAATCATTATGGCAACCTTATAAGGCAGATATTATTATCTCCCACTACATATGAGGACTTAGAACCTTGGAGACATTTACTGGCCCAAGGTCACATGGCTAAGGAGATGGATCTGGCTACACAGCATTTGCTCTTAACCTCTGGGCTATACCAGATCCCTAAATCTCTTGGAAGTTAGCAGCAGCGATTGATCTCTGGGTCAGTTAAAAGCCAAATCTTCTGGGAGCTACTCAGCTGCAGATTAGGCAGATCTGACATAGAGGAAGAGATGGTCCAAGTACCCAAGGAACACATGGTCCCATGCATGGGGCAAAGCAACCACCCAGGCCCCTGCAGGTCACCCCTCTCTCTACAACCCACTCCAGAGGCTTCCTTGGAGATTCTGAGGTCATGAATACTAGTGGAAGCACACATGACAACAAACAGAAATTTTGTTTTCTTATTCTTAACAGGTCCTTGCTTTTAAAATGGAAAACCTGGAGAAATCAGTAGAGAAGAGATAAGGATTAAAGTTGGGTGGAGAAGGACAAAAAGGAAGGAAAATTACAATCCTAGAAAATTGTTCTTGACTGCCAAGTCAGATGCTCCAAGATGAGGCAAAAGATGGAATTTGGGAACACAACACCCTCAGGAATATCTCAAGGGGCTCCAACTAGCCTGGTTCTCGATGTCTAACAGTCCATACCTACGCCAGCTTCAGATCCAGCTAAATTCCCTGATTCTCAGTTTGGCCCTTTGAAGCTCTAGGGAAATCTAGCTCACTTGTTTCTCTTTCTGGATATGTATAGATCTTAGAGAAGGCAGCCAGTCTCGTTCTCCCTGAGTAACAGAAGAGGATTCAAGAAATAGCAAGGGAGGATCTCTCAACTTTCTGTGAGGTCAGAAAACATGCCCTTGTCTGTGGCAGGCTTTGAAAAATAATATCACTAATTTTCCTGTGCTTTGGTTTCCAGAGCCAATCTAAAGAAACTCAGGCAAAGGATCCAGGGCCTGAAGTAAATACACACACTCAAAAAAAAAAAAGTTATTAAGAGGGGAGTTTGTGTAGCGTAGCAATTGGAAAACTCGGGACATAATAGTTTCTGCCTGACCACACAAAGTAACAAAAGGCTTAGGACCTCCTTTTCCACTCCTTTTACAGACCTCTGGAAATCCTGCCCCACCATAAATACCTAGTAGGCCCAAAAGAGATGGGAAATAAATGCTGGTGACTCTGAGAAAATGTGGCCAGGATCATGACAAAATTCAAGGTAGACTTGTGCAGCAGAGAAATTGTGAAAACTCTTTGCGCTGGTGATGCTTCTGATTACACAGTACCCACACCACGACATCTAACCATTCCTGCAGTCCACAAGCTTCAGTTTCTTGGAGGGGGCCATCAGGTCCTGAGCCAGGCAGATTATGGAAGAAAGTTCCTCCTGGCAGTATAATTACAAACTGCACAGTCCCTGAGCTCTGCAGTCAAAAGCCATGTGGGGACATGGCAAATCCAAACCTCTTGGCCCCTATTGGAAAGCCACAGCTCACATCTGGTACTCGAGAAAGATTGCCATTGGACCCTTGGCCATACTCCCTCTGGCCAGCTATGATCTCTGTTGCTAGGAGGTGGTCAAAGAAGGTCCCTGGTTTGCAGATAAAGGACTTTCTTTGGATTTCACAATCTCTTAAAAGGACATTCTTTCAGGTCAAATAATATAACAAGATTTTTTCAGGGAAAGGGGGAAAGCTAAGGCTTGGGAAGTACTTTTGAAAGCCACCAGGCCTCCTGCTACCCCCTATTGTCTTACAACAGATGAGTGGAAAACCTGGGCTAGCCCAGGCCAACTTGGATCGAGGGCACCTCGATCCAGGCTATACTGGAACATCCCCAGATGGGATACCTGCCTCGCTAAGCTGCCCTCATTCTGCCCCTGTTTGTGTTATTTTCTTCAAAGAGCCCTGGACAAGGAAGAGGTAGTTATAAATGACTTATTCTCAGAGCTTGGGAAGCTGATGTCAGTAGCAAAGTTAGGAAGATGAAGGGGATATTTGCATCTCCCCTCTTTACCCAAATTGATTTCTGAATCAGCTGCTAATGATGTTCTGAGAGGACTTCTTGGTTGTACTGAGATGCCTCAATTCATTAGCCATGAGTTTGAGCCCAATTCTATCAGCCCAACATCTGGAGAAAGTTCTAGTTCAGAATATTTTCCTTTTCTGAGTGGAGGGAGTGCGAGGATGTAGGAGTCCCTATCCCTCACAAGAGGCTCATTTGAAGCCTGCAGATGATTTTCTCACGGGAAGAACATCTTTCCCTTTATAGAACCCAAGGCTCCAGCTCCTAGATCTGCCCTCCCCATACTTTTGCATGCTATTCTCATTTATTTTTAATTTTATCTCAATTTTCTTTTTTTTTCATCAACTATGATCTAAAATTCATTGTGAGGTCATCTCCCAGGAGGCAGAGCTAGGAATCCAGAAGTGCTGATGGAAGGGTGCCTAAAAATTTGGGGTTCCATAGCAAGTGATGTTTTGAATTTAAGTGGTTCCCCTCCAGGGTTTAGCATAGAGGGGTCTAGAGCAGACTTCCCAGGTATGACATGGGGGAAATCCAGGACTGTCACTGAAAACTCCAGGATCATTGGTAGAAAGCCTTCTCCAAACACCACAAAATACGTATAAGGATTATCAGACCAGAGTGAGGATGTCTCACTCTGCCGTTAACTGCTTGTATGACTGTCCGTAAGTCACCTCTTACTGAAGGAACGTGAGTTTCTTCATCGATAAAATAAGAGATTGGCTTGGGTCATCTTTAATACCTCTTCGAGCTCTGAAATTTAATGTTTCTAATGATGACTTGAAGCCCTGTGGCCTTTTCATTTCTTTATTTGTCTCATGGGAACCATCTGTTCAAGACTACCAAAAGCCAGAACTCCATTTTCACAACGATCTATGTAAAGCGTTATATGCTATATGCAGATATGTATTGATAGATGCTTCATGATGATTCATCCTTATAGGCAATTATTTCATACTTATTCTTTGTGCTAGGCCATATGGAGACACAGTAAAGAGAAAATGAAAA